>NW_026606172.1:4472500-5154166 GCF_029834395.1 Sorex fumeus | reverse complement strand
GTACTCCCTGAGTACAGAGCAAGGAGCAAGCCCTGTGCACTGCCAGGTGTGATTCAAAACAAATAAAATAAAATAAGAATAATAAAACTCCATTTGCCACAAGTACATGATAAGAGACATAAGCTATTATGTTACTGAAATCTGCTGCCATGTTTCATAAGCAGATCATTAATTATGATTACAGAAGCAGAAAGAAAAGAGTGCTCTTTAAATATGGCAAAACACTTAAAGTACACTTCCTAGTATAATTATCTGAAAGGATTTGCTCCGGGTCAGAGGGATAGCACAGAGGGTAAGATACTTGCCTTGTACATGGCCCAAGTAGGTTAGATCTGACACTCCATATGGTCCCTCAGCCCCATCAGAAATCATCACTGAGTGCGGAGCCAGGAGTTAGCTCTAAGCATAGTTGTATCTGTTTCCAAAACAAACAATCAAAAAATAAAACAAGTAAAATTGTTTTCTCATAATCATAAACAATAAAATTTTTATTTGGGAGACAGAACGTATTTCTTAGTTATATAGTCAAGTATATGGGATAAAAAGGGTTTCATATAAGAACTTTTAAGGGCAAATTTTAATAGGCCCTTCTGAATTATCTGCCACTAGATCTCTGAACATAGTATGTTGCTCATTAGACATATTCTTTGTCTAACTTTAATCAAGCTGGAAAGACACATGATACTCTTCATCAAAATTTTTTTTAACTTAGAAAACAATGTATCATAGAGCATTGACAATATTTATCTTTGCTAGTCAACATTTTATTGTTAGAAGCATAAAGTTTGTGAATTATAAATTAAAAAGCCATGCTATAATTATTCTTTATTTCAAAATTTTTATTTATATGGGGAATCGCTTTTAAGTCTAAAAATCATTCTGAGAATTACCAGGTATCTTTTCTGAAACTTCCTAAAGCTAATAAAACTAAGTTTCTTTGATGTATTTCTGGAAATGTTTACTATGTATCTATGTATACAATTAGCATATAGTATTATATACATAGACAAATGCAATACATGCATGTTATATATTAGAGAATGTTATTATATACTTACAATTTATGTATTTCATGTCTTAATTTTTATTTTTTAAAATGCCCATCACTCATTTATATTGATTTGTATACTTTACCTTTTGCAAGATATTTATTAGTATAACAAAGTTACATTTTATTTCATCACATTTTATTACATCAATTCAAGCAACTATAAGTCAATAGTAATTAATAAAAAAATGCCTTTATGCAGTTTAACCTGGTTCAATCCCTGATATCAAGAATGTTTCACCAACCACCACTAAGGGTGATCCCTGAGCATGGAATCAGGAGTATGCCCTAAGCACCACTAAGTCTGCCCTCAAACCAAAACTAAAATCACACACACACACATGCACAAACACATGCGTGCGCACGCGCACACACACACACACACACACACACACACACACACACCAAATCCTACCAGGAATAATACCCAGACATAGAGCTAGGAGTAATCTCTGACTATTGTTGGATGTGGCCCAAAAATAAACATTAAAATTAATAGAATAACCACAGCAAGTAGAACACTGAAGTATAAGAAAACCAAGTCTAATATGATGTGTCACTTGTGCTCGCTTTGGGAAACAGACAAAAACCAAAAATATCTTGAGGAAAATGAGAGTGGATTCTGAAAAATGTGAAGAAAATTGTATTGGAACCTGGAAAAAAGATGACTCAATTTACATACAGGCAGAATTAGCAAATGTCTATCCTGAAATAACACAGGCTGTGGAAAGTGATTGCCTTAGCAGGAATAAAGAAGGATTACTAAAAAAGACCTAACAAGCTTTTTAGAGTGATGAAAATATTCTGTCTTTATGGAGCAATAATTACGTTGGTGTAAACATTTGATAAAATGGCACACAAAATTAGTATTCTTTGTTTTAAATATGTTGTACATCAATTTAAAAACTAGAAAAAATCATTTAAAAATTTTGTTGATGAATACAGATAATCGGGTTTGGAGAAATAGTACAGCAGGCAAGGTGCTTGCCTTGCACATGGCCAACCCAGATTCTATCCCCAGCGACCCATATGGTCCTATGGGCTCCACCAATATAGCACAAAAATAAACAAAAGGAGGACACACATAATTTTTATATTATTTTATATCATTTCCTTTTATATAACAGTGGTAAAATATAGTTTAAAATATAAATATAGTTTAAATTCAGTTTAAAATATATGGAAAATATGGGGCCAGCGCAAAAGTAAAGGGGGATAGGGAGCTTGTCCTATGTGCAACTGACCTGGGTTTAATGCCTGACACTTCATGTGGTTCCCGTGTAAGCCTTGAACACTGTTAGGTGTGGCCCAAAAAGAAAACAAAAAGAAGAAAAGAAAAATGAAAATTAACATATAGCATTTACAATTTTGCATATGCTACAGTTTTCAAAAAGCACAATACCCACAGTGGTTCTGGTTTACGAAAATTACACAAGAATTTTTCACTTACGTCAGTGTGACCCAGCAACCACCTTAAATTGTTCATCTTTCATCTCTCACCTTTAATATCAGACTGCTAAGAATGCATACACGCATATGTATCTTTAACAAACTCAATAAATACTGAAATTAAAACAAAGGATCACAAAAATATTTTAGGGAGCTAAGATATCACTCAATGGCTTTCGGACCTCCTTTGAATAAGAGAACCCCAAAGTTTAAACACTGGTACAGTTAGGTATCTCTCCAGTACCACAATGGGTGTGATTTTCCATATCAAATCTTTTTTTGTCATATTTTTTGTTTTTTTTTATTGTTATGAATTATTTACATAGAACTATAGAGCCTTTGCATAAAATGAAAGAGATTGATCCATTCAAAAAACACACTAAAAAACTTACTGCATATGTAATCAATAGTAGTGTTTCCCCTCTGTTTTGAAATAAATTTGAATGTGGCAAATAGTATCTTTCCTAGTTGCTTTAAGTTGAGTTATGCCCCCTTTCCAAAAACAACTGTTGAATTCCTAAGCTCAGCCAGTACATCAGAATGTGACTGTTTAAGAAAATAAGGTCTTTTAGAGTTAATGAAGATAAATGAGCTATTAGGGTAGGCCCTAATTTAACCTGGCTGGTGTCCTTGTAGGAAATTGGTGCACAGACATGTAAAAAAGGGAAGATACCACATGAAAACACAAAGATAAGATGACTATCTACAAACCAAAGAGAACAGTCAGAAAATTCCAACCATGTCAACACCTTACTATGACTAAACTTCACCCAAAGGGAAGATCTATTGCTGTTTTTATTTTTAACCTTTTTTACATAAAAATAAATTGCTATCACCTGTGGGAGCACCAGTCTGCTTCCTTAGAGTGAATTACTGTTACAGTAAGCCAGTAGTTTTCAATCTTTTTACTCCTATGTTCTATAAAGCACTGTTGGTTGTAAACCATTGTTTCAAACCATCAATCTGTGTTCCTTTGTGTTAACTCAGCCCTGAAAACCTACTATACAGCTACATCATGAAGCAATACAATAAGGAAGCAAAATGTCTCTTTAAAGAAAACTTTCTTTCGATGTATTCCATAATTTGGAATGACTTATCAATATGTGGATTTAGCAGTAAGGTAAGAGTACCTAGCAGCAGATAATGTCCCAGCATGCCTTGTCGAGAAAAAATCTCCAGAAACATCCTATTTCTTTATGAACATTCACAGTTCTTCCTCAGATTTTCTTTTTGCTGTAATTTTTGTCAGAAATTCAATAAAGAGTTGAGTTTTGCTACTTTAATAACTTAAAGATGTCAGCACATAACATCCCTCAAACAATAGATTTTAGAAACTGGTTGAGACAAGATGTTGAGTTGGAGAAAACATTAGGCCCTGTTATCAGATCTACTTACTAGTCCTGATTGAAGCTATGTAGTAGCCCAAGTTGAACATTTTTCTTGATTTAAGTAGTAATTCTTTATATTAGTGATTCATCAATGTGACCTCAGTTAGAATCTTACTCTAGGGAGCATTTTAAATATACAGTGCTTGGAGCCTACTCCTACGCCTGTTCTCAAGTTTGTCTAGACATTTGAATCATAAAAACTTAGAAAAACTCGTGAGATCTGTTCACCATCCCCAGGAGATTCTGACTTAATTTGTCTAATTGGTTTGAAATGTAGTCTTAGCCATGAGAGTTCATGGTCTAGGGATAAACCTGGGGATTGGTAAATTTAATTTGCCTGATAATTCTAAAGTACATTAACTTCCCTGGTTGTACCAACTAACAATTGCCAAATGCCAAGGTAAAATAATGCTCTTTTTTTTTTTTTGCAATTTTTACTTTGTGTGAACCATATGGTACCCATGAGACATTTCAAAGCACACTTTTAAAATATTTAAACAAGTTTACTTACCCATGAGTTCATTAATTAATTTTCTAAT
Organism: Sorex fumeus; assembly: GCF_029834395.1. NCBI lineage: Eukaryota > Metazoa > Chordata > Mammalia > Eulipotyphla > Soricidae > Sorex > Sorex fumeus. The sequence goes on along the minus strand of NW_026606172.1, from coordinate 5,149,742 downwards.
TAGCATGATTTTTTTAAAGTTCCCTTGTTAAACACCTTATGAGTGTATTCTTTGTGCCTAAGGTAGAAGAGACACTGAAATTGGGTTACCATCCAAACCCTGCTGTGTGATAGACACAATTATTTTCATGAAAGAGCACATGCATTGAGGAAGAAGGCACAGTACATAATTGCTTCTATGATAGTAATTTGGTTTCCTAGGGTAAAGATTCAAACCAGCATCTCCCATTAGTCTAACTACAATTACACAGTTTTCCCTTTCATCCTTTTTTTTCGGGCTTTTCTTACATCTGAAGATTTCTAAGGGGTATTTGAGTGATCTAACATTAACCACCCACATACTGTATTTACCATTATTATTAACACAGCAGATGATCTTTACAATTTAGTGATGCTCCAAGAAGCATTATTACTAATTTTCTTTAAAAGCGACTCAATCATTTCACATTTCTTCTCAATTATGAAATCAGGAAGAACTATTTTAAAGTGGCATTTTTGTGGCTTCTACCTTAAGTTTAAAGATAACTACAACTAGTTATATGATACAATGCATCTTGAAATTTGAAGCAATACTTTTCAGTTAATATAAGTTCAGAAAGGTAGGGAGCGGAGCCATAGTACAGAGTTTAGGACCTTGCACACACCCAACCAAGGTTCGATCTCAGGCATCCCATATGGTCCCCTGAAAACCACCAGGAATAATTCCTTAGCACAGATCCCTGAGTAACCCGTGATCATTTCCTGATGTGCCTCCAAAAATCTCAAAAGAAAGATTATATGTCATATTATAGGACAGGGAATTATTACAGTGGGATATAAGTAATACTTTCAGTTTTCTCAAACAACTACCCAGGTATCAGAGGAGAATAAAGTCAAGGAAGTAGAGGGAAGTTGTTTATAACCATTCTGAGAAGTTCTTATGGTTTCAGGTTGAGTGAGAAATATGCAAAAGTTTGAGTAGCACCTCTATACAAGTAAATTCAGTTATAGTATAAATTAACAAAAGCACCTAGAATTAAAGAGATAATCATTCTCAACATATTGGAAATAAAAGTTATAGCATTATAATAAGTTTTAAAGAAATACGTTGCTGTGTTTGGTAAGTATGCGTCATTGTGTTAGAAAATAGTAACCAAACAAAACATATTCAGCAGGGAGTAACCAACTATACCACATGTGGAAAATTTGAAAGAAAATAGAAAGAGAATTAAGGGAATTACACTGTGTGATCATGATGCCATAAAAGGAGCTGTATATAATTAGCTGGAGGCATACTGTGAACTAAAATAAAGGAAAACTTCTAAGAGTCTGCATTTAAGAATCTGACGAGATCCTGATCGCTGATCACAGAAGAACTTTTTATCTATAGACTGAAAAACACTTGATAGGTAAACTATGGGATGAATTTATATAGAGGACAGGTTAGATTTGTGACTAGATCTACTAATATTATACTTCTGCAAATATTCAATTAATAAAATAACAATTGTGTTTTGTTAAATATTGATGTTTTTAAAAATTACCTGTTACCTTACTACTGTGTTTGAAAGTCACCAAAAACACAAAGTACAAAAACTCAAATTTTATCTATAACATTAAAACAGCAATATTTCAGCTAAGAAATGAAAAATTTCAGTTTTCATTTTAAGTATGAAAAAATTAGGGCTAGAGCGATAGCACAGTGGATAGGGCGTTTGCCTTGCATGTGGCTGACCCTGGTTCAATTCCCAGTATCTCATATGGTCCCCTGAGCACCGCCAGGAGTGATTCCTGAGTGCAAAGCCAGGAGTCAGCCCTGAGCATTGCTGTGTGTAACCCAAAAAGTTAAAAAAAAAATTATACTAACCAAGTGATTTTTTTTTTTGAGAAATGTATCATGCTATCAATACTTCGATGAATAGTGTTTAAAAACTCTGGTTCATAGACTCGTATAGTAAAGTTGCAGGTTATAAAATCAATACCCAAAAGTCCATGGCTTTCCTATACGCAAACAGTGAGAGAGAAGAAAGCAACATGAAAAAAACAATCCCATTCACAATTGTGCCCCAGAAAATCAAGTACCTAGGAATCAGCTTAACTAAGGAAGTAAAGGACCTGTACAAAGAAAACTACAAAACGCTACTTCAGGAAATAAAAGAGGACATGAGGAAATGGAAAGATATCCCCTGCTCATGGGTCGGGAGACTTAACATTGTCAAAATGGCAATACTACCGAAAGCATTGTATAAATTCAATGCAATCCCTATAAGGATACCCATGACATTCTTCAAAGAAATGGAGCAAACACTCTTGAAATTTATATGGAACAATAAGCCCCCACGAATAGCTAAAGCAATTCTTGGGAAAAAGAAAATGGGAGGAATCAACCTCCCGAACTTCAAACTGTACTACAAAGCAGTAATAATTAAAACAGCATGGTACTGGAACAAAGGCAGAACTGCAGACCAATGGAACAGGGTTGAATACACTGACATCTCTCCTCAATCATATGCTCATCTAATCTTTGATAAAGGTGCAAGTAATGTGAAGTGGAGTAAGGAAAGCCTCTTTAATAAATTGTGTTGGCATCACTGGACGGCTACATGCAAAAAAATAGGCTCAGAACTCTGCCTAACACCATGTACAAAAGTAAGATCAAAATGGATTAAAGACCTCAACGTCAGACCAGAAACCATAAGGTACATTGAAGATAAAGTTGGCAAAACCCTCCATGACATTGAAGCTAATGGTATCTTCAAAGATGCCACGCCACTGGCCGAGCAAGTGAAAACAGAGATAGATAAATGGGACTATCTTAAACTAAGAAGCTTCTGCACCTCCAAAGAAACAGTGACCAAAATACAAAGACAGTCTACAGAATGGGAAAGGATATTCACCGAATACACATCTGACAAGGGGTTGATATCCAGGATATACAAAATACTGGTTAAACTCCACAAGAAGAAAACATCCAACCCCATCCAAAAATGGGGCAATGAAATGAACAGAAACTTTCTCAAAGAAGAAATCCGAATGGCAAAAAAGCACATGAGAAAATGCTCTACATCATTAATCATCAGGGAGATGCAGATCAAAACCACAATGAGATACCATCTCACACCTCAGAGACTGGCCCACATTCAAAAGAACAAAAGCAACCGATGCTGGCGTGGATGTGGCGAGAAAGGGACACTCCTTCACTGTTGGTGGGAATGTCCACTGGTTCAGCCCTTCTGGAAAACAGTATGGACGATTCTCAAAAAATTAGAAATTGAGCTCCCATTTGACCCAGCAATACCACTCCTGGGAATATATCCCAGAGAGGCAAAAATGTATAGTCGAAGTGACATCTGCACTTGTTTGTTCATTGCAGCCCTCTTTACAATAGCCAGAAACTGGAAGAAACCTGAATGCCCAAGAACAGATGACTGGTTAAAGAAACTTTGGTACATCTACACAATGGAGTACTATGTAGCTCTTAGAAAAGATGAAGTCATGAAATTTACATACAAGTGGTACAATATGGAAAGTATCATGCTAAGCGAAATGAGTCAGAAAGAGAGGGATAGACATAGAAAGATTGCATTCATCTGGGGGATATAAAGTAACAAAGTATGAGATTAATACCCAAGAATAGCTGAGATCAGCACCAGGAGGATTACTCCATAACTTAGAGGCCAGCCGGGTATCCTAGAGGAAAGGGCTATTCAGATAGAGAAGGGAGCACCAAATAAAGGATGTTTGGAGGATCCTCCCAGGAGGGGAGATGCATGTCGAAAGTAGACTATGGACTGAACATGTTTGCCACTCAATGCCTCTTTTGCAGACCACAACACCCAAAAGGAGAGAGAGAACACAGGGGATTGCCCTGCCACAGAGACGGGGGGATGGGGGGATGGGGGTGGGAGGAATATTATCCATGGTGGTGGAAAATGGGCACTGGTGGAGGGATGGGTATCTGATCATTGTATAATTGAAACCAAAGCACAAAAAATTGTAAATCTACAACTTTAAAAAAAATAAAATAAAATAAAGGGGAAAAAAAAAAAAAAAAAAAACTCTGGTTCTTAGTTTTGCCTGTTTGATTTGGTTTTCAAATCATCTCCTGCAATCAACTTTCATAAGTTAGAAAAACAAATGCTGAATAACTTCGCTCACATGTAGAACATCTAAAATTTCAAATAAAAATAAATGAAATGAAACAAATCCTTTGATTGACAACAGAATAATACTCACTACAGGTGAAGGGATAGAAGCAAACTGGTAGAGGAGTTTACTGGTGACATAAAAAAATTGATTTGGGGTAGTTTCTAAAGGTATGAGACTATATACAACATTGTCAAACAATACTATGCCAATAAAAATAATTCACTCACCTCAGTCCATTATGCAGTCACAAGGAAAAAATAAAATCATATAAATTGATGCTATATGGATAGAATTGGAGGGTACTATGCTCAGCAAAATAAACCAGAATAAGAAAGGCAAGCATCTGACCATTGTATGCATTTGTAATGTATAGGATGGGTAGGCAATATCAATCAATAATTAGTCCTGGGCAAGGAAGTGCAAACTGAGAGCATCTGATTAGGAGAAGTCGAGGCACACTGCATGTGACTCAGGAACATGAGAGGGGTAGTTATGACACATTTGTTTGTTTATTTTTTACATATTGATTGGAAAAATTATTGATTATGATTTACAATCCTGTTAACAATGATTTATCATACACATAATTCCAATACAACACTCATCACCACTTTACATGCCCTCTCCTCTAAGGACTTCAAAGTCCCTCCCTATCAACCCTTAGACCACCAATCCAATTGTGTTGATCATTTCTTCCATGGTAAGCCTTTGGCCCTTTATTAGCTTTTGGCCCATTGTTGCTACTTTGCTGTGTAGTTTTAAGTCCCATATACAAAGGAGATAAATCTTTACCTATCCTTTTCTTCTGACTGACTTTATTTGGCTTGATATTCCCTAGTTCCATCCACTTTGCTATGAATTGCATGATTTGCTCTTTCTTAGAACTGCACAGTATTCCACTGTATACAAATAGCACAGCTTGACACACAGCTAGGCATTTGGGTTATTGCCATATGTTGGCTATTATAGTAGGTGCAACAGTGAATGTAGGTGTGCATATATCCTTTCAAATTTGTGGTTTTGGTTTTTGAGTATAGATACCAAAAAATGGTATAGCTGGGTTGTATGGAAGATTTATTTGTATTTTTTTGAATATGACTTTTCATAGAGTCTGAATCAGATGACATTTCCACTAACAGTGATTGAGAATTCCTTTTGGTGGTGGTGAAATGAGGTAATTGTGTACACCAAGATCATGAATCTAAACACTATTTTAAACACAAGTGCCAAATTATGATTATTTTTAAGTAAAAGTACCTTATTCCAAAGGCAGTAAGTATCTCTCTCTAAGTTTCAGTATACTAATGTCAAACGGTTTAAAAATTAATAATTAGGGCCAGAAAGATACTATAGTAGAAAGGGCACTTGTGTTGCACTCAGATAACCTGGGTTCAAATCCCAGCACCATATATGGCCCCCAATCTCACCAGGACTGATACCTAAATACAGATCCTGAATGATCCCTGAGCCCAGTCAGGTGTTTCCCAAGATAAAAAATAGTAATAGTTATTATTGTCAATCCATTGTATCACTATATCACTGTCATCTTGATGTTCATCGATTTACTTCAGCAGGCACCAGTAACGCCTCCATTTGTTCCATCCCTAAAACTTTTTTTTTTAATTTATTTATTTATTTATTTATTGAATCACCATGGGAAAGGTTACAAAGCTTTCAGATTTAGGTCTCAGTCTTGCAAATATCAAGCACATTTCCCTTTACCAAAACTTATTTTTTACCATGAAGAACCCCAATAAAACCCCACCCCCCACCCCTCCCAGTCCCTGTGGGGCAGATGAATTCTATTTAACACTCTATCTGCTTTGATTAGATTCACTGTTATTTAGAGTTTACCCCCCCCCCCAAATCAGACATGCTGACAAAGCATTGTGAAGTGATTTGCTTTCTACAGCTGGGTTCAAGAATTATATGTTGGTTTTGGATTTCTGCTATTTTACTTATTGACCCTGGAAGTATTTCTACTGAAAGTCAGATAGTTAAGAAATTGGTTTCTGTGCTCTGGAGTCGTGGCCGTGCTGGAGAGCCGCTAGTGGGGGGCAACTGGTGGCCTTGGTAGGGCGTGAAGGACAGACCAGAACACCCCCCTTCCCGTGAGGTTTTAGTTGCCCCCAGTCCCCCGGCTAATACCTGCGGTCAACAAGGCTCCCATGCAGCCGCCATCTTTCTTTCCATAGAGGAGAAGGCGACTGGGGCAACACCCTTTCCCCTCCGGACAGACCTGATGGCCTGGATTAACGCATAGTCCGTTCACTTTTCTGCTCCAAGCTGCCGGGTTCTGCATTAAGTCCTTGTGCTTCTGGGGCCGTGGCCGTGCTGGAGAGCCGCTCGCGGGGGGCAACTGGTGACCTCGGTAGGGCGTGAAGGACGGACCGAAACGCCCCCCTTCCCATTAGGTTTCAGTCGCCCCCACACCCCCGGCTCATACCTGCTGTCCACAAGGCTCCCATGTGGCCGCCATCTTTCTTTCCAGAGGGAGGAGGGTGGAAGGGACCAACACCCTTTCCCCTCTGGGCAGACATGATGGCCTGGATTAATGCATAGTCCTTTCACTTTTCTGCTCCAAGCTGCTGTCCATCCCTAAAACTTTAGCAGCCTCTCCTTACTCGTCTTTCACAATGCTGCCATATTGGAGGCTCTTTCAGGGTCAGGGGAATGAGACCCATTATTGTTACTGTTTTTGGCATATCGAGTGCATCACAGGTAGCTTGCCAGGCTCTGCCATCAATTCACTGTAGCTCTGTAGCACTATCCTCCCGTTGTTCACTGATTTGCTCAAGTGGACACCAGTAACACCTCCATTGTGAGACATTGTTATTGTTTTTGGCATATTGAATACACCACACAGAGCTTGCCAGGCTCTGCCATGTGGGTGGGATACTCATGGCAGCTTGCCCAGCTCTCTGAGAGGGATGGAGGATCTGAATCCAGGTCGGCTGTGTGCAAGGCAAACGCCCTATCTGCTGTGCTATCCACTGCAACAAATTTTATAAAATAGGCAATGGAAAGATATTAGTTCCATACAAATCATGGCAGAGCCTGGCAAGCTCCCCGTGACATATTCGACATGCCAGACACAGTAACAACAAAGTCTCCAATGGAGACGTTACTGGGCCCGCTCGAGCAAATCGACGAACAACGGGAGGGCCTTTACCTTTACCTTTACCCTATACAAATACCTGTCTATATTTTAGCACTTTAAAATTATATGAATTATACTCCTGCTTTTTCCAATTCTCTAGTCCCAGGGAAAGAAATTCAAACAATATAAATTCATAAAACAAGAACCAATTCTAAATTTGATTCTTCTTTAACTTTTGAAAACTCATGATTTTATTTGTGATTTGAGGTTTTCCACATGCCATTAGAAGTCAAAAAATATCTCATGTAAGAGAATCAATCTGATATTATACACCATATATTTTAGGAATGTATAAAATATTTTAAGTCCATATTAAATGGATTAATAATTTATCTTCATGTGGTTGAATAGTTCTGAGGTTTCCATGGTAACATCAATACAAAGTGGATCTTAATGTCTCAAACGCTTCGTGATTTAACTCTTCAGAATGTCACAGAAGTTCTAAGAATTCTTTCAAAGTTACAGTTAATGCACGACCTTTTTATGTATATTATAAATTACTTTTAAGGGATTTATAAATTAGCACCACTTCATGACTTATGACTTCCTTCTCACACTCCTAAGTCTATTACACCTACTGCTTTCCTTGACTCTCTCATAAAGCCACAGTAATTGTACACAAAGTTTTCAACACCAAGTGCCATGTCATTACCCTGAAAAAATTGGAAAGACTGATTGTTACAAAATAACAGATTTCTTTATCACCAAAACTTTTCTTCCTGCCTATGTAGGTCTATTATTTGAAATTTGTTTTTAAATAAGTTATTCATATCTATCTGCACCAAATACCTTTTTAATATGTCTATCTAGAGTCCCTCTTTCAAGCAAAGGACATATAGCTCTGACCACCCTTATTACATCTCCCTTAAAACAAAATTCCTCATTCACTTAAAACACTTTTGTATGTCATCATATTATCGCACATTGTAGTATTATGCTATAGCCTATCTACACACTTTTTTAACATTGTATTGCCCTTGAATACCAACAATGTAAACCCCAAGTCTTTTTTATTCCCATGGCTTAGTTAAGTGTTTATTAAATATTAACTTCTTGATAAATATTAGAATAAGTTCACAATTATTTTGATACAAATAATGTCATATGCTGTTAGAATTTCCCTATATTCATTAAAACTGCCATAAAAACTAGAATTAGAAAGTTCCTTGAATATTGTTTTATTTATTTACTTATTTTTAATTTTCTATTGGTGAATCACCATGAGGTAGAGTTACAGACTTACAAGCTTTCATACTTGTGTTTCAGTCATACAATGCTCGAATACCCATCCCTCCACCAATGCCCATTCTCTACTACCAATGATCCCAGTATCCCTCCCACCCCCTATCTCATCCCCCCGCCCCACCCCACCTCTGTAGCAGGGCATTCCCTTTTGTTCAGTCTCTCCTTTTGGGTAATGTGGTTTTCAATAGAGGTATTGAGTGGCCATCATGTTTGATCTGTAGTCTACTTTCAGAGTGCCTCTCCCATCCCAAGCGGGTCTTCCAACCATATTTTCCTGGTGTTCCCTTCTCTACTAAGCTCCCTTATTCTACAGCATGTGAAGCCAGCTTCCAAGCAACAGAACAAACCTCCTAGTATTTACATCTGTTATTCTTGGGTGCTTAGTCTCCCATTCTGTTACTTTATTTTCCACAGATGAGTGCAATCCTTCTGTGTCTGTCTCTCTCTTTTTGGCTCATTTCAATTAGCATGATACTTTCCATGCTATCTATATAGATGAAAATAAATTCCAAGTCACTATCACAGCAAGTAGGGTGTTTGCCTTGCATGCAGCCAACATGACTGACCAGAGTTTGATTTCTCCGCCCCTCTTGGAGAGCCCAGCAAGCTACCGAGAGTATCTTGCCCGCAAGGCAAAGCCTGGCAAGCTACTTGTGAAGTATTCGATATGCCAAAAACAGTAACAACAAGTCTCACAATTTGTTGTGAGATGTTACTGGTGCCCGCTCGAGCAAATCGATGAACAATGGGAGGACAGTGCTACAGTGCTATCTTTTAACAAATATACACACAAAAAGGGCTGGAGCAATAGCACAGCAGATAGGGCTTGTGCCTTGCATGCAGCCAACATGGCCGACCTGAGTTCGATTCCTCCACCCCTCTCGGAGAGCCTGGCAAGCTACCGAGACTATCTCGCCTGCACGGCAAAGCCTGGCAAGCTACTTGTGATGTATTCGATATGCCAAACACAGTAACAAGTCTCACAATGTTACTAGGTCTGCTCCAGCAAATCGATGAACAATAGGAAGATAGTGACAGTGACCCACAAAATACAAAAACTCAATTAATACTGAAAATTATTTACTTCTCAAAACTAGTGACAATTCCAGGGGATATGGTGCTGCCAGCAGGTCAATCTGTACCTGTGAGGTAAATGCATCAGGAGCCTGATGGCAACTTCAGACTTCCAGGTACCCCAAAATTCCTGCTGTGCCTTTGGCCAGACCCCAAATCTTGGGGTAAAAGTTTACCAATAAAGTAAATGGCCAAAAGTTAGGTATGTGGAAGACACACCCACAAACTGCCTTCGGTTCAGCTATATAGTTGGAGGCATGTCCTCTCTGGTTCCTGATTAAACTGCTTGATGGCTATGATCCCAGAGACTTAGAGACAAGTCTCAAAACCCAACGGCTTTTGGCAGAAATGTGTTCAGTCCCTGCAGTGGGTTGCAGGTGCTGGGCCACCCCAGGTGGGGATAGGTTTTGTGCCTTGGCCTTTTCCCCTGGCGGCCCGATGGCCACCATCCTCCAAAGACCACTGGACAGTCAGATTTGGGCCCACAGTGAGGAGACACGTGGGGCCTCATGGGATGGAGGTGGAGCCAGCCCTTTCCTCCCCCTTCCAATGAGACCCCGAGTTGCCGGCCATGAACAGCCTCACTGGCTCCTGATCAAGCTGCTTAACGGCCATGATCCCAGAGACTCAGAAACACATCTTTAAACTCAGCGGCTTTTGGCAGAAATGCGTCTGGACCCCGCAGTAGGTTACTGTCACTGGGCCACCCCAGGGGGGAAGGGGTGCTGTCCCTCCGCCTTCTCCCCCTTGGTGACTCTGTGGCTGCCTCTGCCAGAGGCCATTGGACAGTCAGGCTTGGGCCCGCAGTGATGAGACACATGGGGCCTCACGGGATTGGGGTGGAGCTGGCCCTTTCCTTCCCATCCCAACGAAACTGAGTCGCCACCCACAAACAGCCTTTCTGACTCCTGATCAAGCTGCTTAACGGCCATGATCCAAGAGACTCAGGAACAAATCTCGAAACCCAGCAGGTTATGGCAGAAATCCCTCCAGATTTAATTGCTAAAATTTCAGAATTTCAAAATCTCACGGCCACTACTGGAGCCATGTTACATCATATGTTATTCGTAACCAGCAATAGAAAACAAATTGTCTACTGTTGCCTTTTTTAGCAGATCTCAATGCTGGGGTAAAATCCCAAATAATATGGTGGGTCTGGTGTCAAAATATTGAATGTAATCAAAGTAGAGAAAGAGTAATGTGGAAATCATATGTCCCACAGGAAGGGGGAGGGTGTAGGATGCGGGTATACTGAGGTTTTAGGGGTGGAGAATGGGCACTGGTGAAGGTACGGGTGTTTCATTGTATGACTGAGACATAAACCCTAAAGCTTTGTAACTGCCCTCACAGTAAACCAATAAATAAAATTATAAAAATGGGAAAAAAAAGTAAGGTGGAGTTTATGCCCAATTCAATAAGCTAATCATCAGTGGCTGAATAAATAGCAATGCTCCTACATAAAAAAAAAACTAGTCTCAATTCCATACTTTTTGGGGCCTCTGCCAATACTCAGTTATTCAGAAACTCGGGTTCTTTTATCTTATTATTCTATCAAATAGAATGTGAGTTTATGGAAGTGTAAAAGCTACCACATCTCTATGCTATCTTACAGAGAGAGAAAAATGTGAAAGAGCACATGATCAAAATAAGAATAGCCTGTGGTATGCTGTTTTTTATCTATTTTTCTTTGATTGAACCAATCAAGTTATGTAAGAAGCACTGGAAAACCATTTCCAAGAAGAGAGCCCCTGCCCAGCAAAACTCTAGCTAGCCAGGTGCAGTTCAGAGGGAAGGGGAATATGATATCTGAAGAAAGTTGCTATTCATACTCACTACATTGGGACGCAATTATTTATTTTCACTTGATGCCAAGAAACCAGGAATATTTGTGAATAGTGAGGTTAGACTATTCTCACATGACAATGTTATTAAATGCAATGAAGCATTTGATGTGAAGAATCTGGTAAGATTATTTAGGTGAGCTGTGGTTCTCTTCCTTGAGAAACTTAATACTAAGTAAAAAAAAAAAAACTTTGCTTAATACCACCAAAAAAGAGGCAGGAGAGAAAGGAAAACAAAACATAGGCATCACAAATATCACTGTCAAAAATAAACCTTGGGGCTGGAGTGATAGCACAGTGGGTGGGGGGTTTGCTTTGCACACTGCACATGGCCGACCTGGGTTCGATTCCCAGCATCCCATATGGTCCCCCAAGCACTGTCAGGAAAGCAATTCCTGAGTGCAGAGCCAGAAGTAACCCCTGTACATCACTGGGTGTGACCCCAAAAATAAAAAAATGAACCATGACTATAATTGAGACTGTTCTATGCAGAATTAAAACTCATATTATAAACCCAGTATATTACTTGCAATAACTAGTTATATGTTGCATTGCTATGAAGTCAATGCTGAGGGTTTCTAATAGTTCTAATAATTTAATGTTCACCTGACTTCTCAAAGTTGCTGAATCACAGATATACTAAGGCGATTCTCTGGGTCAGTTATTTCAACTTTCCTGTTTGTCAGCAGGTGGTGTATTCTGCACTTTAAGCAGATGCTCCCTACTGTTAAAAAGAACTTCCTGACAGCATTCTCCATCTTTGAGTCACATGTGAGAAGACACTAAGAGGTTTATCTTTAAACATGGTGTTGATCACCTCATATATCTGTATTTTCCTTATTTTCCCCACTAGTAAATTCACTCTCAGTGGCAGGGAAGGAACTTCTAAAGTTCTGTCTCCTCTAATAAGGGGAAATCATTCTGAGGCTAATAACAGATCTGACAGCATTGGAGCAGAAGCTAGAAGTTCAAGCTCATCATGGTTTACCTTGGACAAAATGAAAAGCTCACTCCTAGTCAAACATTGGAAATCAAAGAATGCTTATAGTGAAAAAATTTCAATGCCGTAATTATAGCATAAAAGTGTTAATCAATTTAATTGTTTCTTACTATGGTTGGCTGCGTGCAAGGCAAACGCCTTACCACTGAAGGGCGTTCGCCTTACAAGCGGCCAACATGGCCAACCCGAGTTCGATTCCTCCGCCCCTCTCGGAGAGCCCGGCAAGCTACCGAGAGTATTCGATATGCCAGACACAGTAACAACAAAGTCTCCAATGGAGACATTACTGGGCCCGCTCGAGCAAATCGATGATCAATGGGAGGGCCTTTACCTTTACCTTACCTTACTATGGTTAATTGAAGATATTCTTAGAATTAAAGGTAAAGGTGCTCAAAATGTAATAATCACTAATATTTAGACAAAGCCAGGAAGAACCCAATAATAACAATAGACTGACATAATAATTTAGATTATAACATATTCCACAATGTTGACATACTTTTAACTAATTTTCACAAGTGTCACACAAATAAGTAAGGCAAACCTTTCCTAAAAGACTAAATATGCACTACCTCCACTACACATCCGCCTCCAAGCTACAGGACGCTTTAAGGACTCTTTCTGGATGCTTGGACTCAGACTCAAGCACAAGCACAAGTGAAGCCCTACAGAACCAGATAAGCGAAACTATGTGACCTTCGACTCCAGGATCAATGGGAACAGAGAACAGAGATCCTCTGCCTGCTCCCACCCATCTCCAGGGACGAAGGGATTAAACCCAGAAGCCCCACTCTACCCTACCCTGTCTGTTCTTACAACCACCAGCGACCCAGGGATTACACACAGAAGATCCACCCTACTGGTACCATATAAATACCTCATCAGCAGACCTCCACTACCTTTACTGCCACCACTATCCAGCTGCAGCCATGATCCAGGATGCTTTCTGGACACATCATAAGACACTTAATACCCATCTTCCAAGATTACTGCACTTATTTAATAGGAGTAAAATATGGTTTGAAACATGGGAGCACCTACACGGGCGACTAGAGGCCAGCCTAAAAGCCTCTAACCCTCTCGGAGAGCCAGGCGAGCTACCAAGAATATCCCACCCGCAAGGCAGAGCCTGGAAAGCTATCTGTGGTATATTCGATATGCCAAAACCAGTAAATACCATGGGTCATTCCCCTGACTATGAAAGTGACACCAAGATGGCAGCATTAAGAAGGATGAGGAAGAAGAGGCTGACAAAATCTCAAGGCAGAACTAGGCTGCCTAAACAGAGAAAGATAAAAATGACTGTATGTCGAGCATCTAATCTTTGATAAGGGGGCAAGAAAAATGAAGTGGAGCAGGGAAAGCCTCTTCAGCAAATTGTGCTGGCAAAACTGGACGGCTACATGCAAAAAAGTGGGCTCATATCTCTACCTAACTCCATGTACAAAAGTAAGATCAAAGTGGATTAAAGACCTCAACATCAGACCGGAATCCATAAAATACATTGAAGACAAAGTTGGCAAAACCCTCCATAACATAGAAGCTAATGGTGTCTTCAAAGATGTCACACCACTGGCCAAGCAAGTGAAAACAGAGATAGACAAATGGAACTATCTTAAACTAAGAAACTTCTGCACCTCAAAAGAAACAGTGACCAAAGTACAAAGACAGTCTACAGAATGGGAAAGGATATTCTCCAAATACACATCCGATAAGGGATTGATATCAAGGATATACAAAGTACTGGTTGAACTCCACAAAAAGAAAACATCCAACCCTATCAAAAAATGGGGAGATGAAATGAACAGAAACTTTCCCAAAGAAGAAATCTGAATGGCTAAAAGGCACATGAGAAAATGCTCCAAATCCTTAATCATACGGGAGATGCAGATCAAAACCACAATGAGATATCATTTCACACCACAAAGACTGGCCCATATCCACAAGAACAAAAGCAACCAGTGCTGGCGCAGATGTGGCGAGAAAGGGACACTCCTTCACTGTTGGTGGGAATGCCGACTGGTTCAGCCCTTTTGGAAAACAGTATGGACGATTCTCAAAAAATTAGAAATTGAGCTCCCATTTGATCCAGCAATACCACTCCTGGGAATATATCCCAGAGAGGCAAAAAAGTACAGTCAAAGTGACATCTGCAATTGTTTGTTCATTGCAGCACTCTTTACAATAGCCAGAGTCTGGAAAAAACCTGAGTGCCTGAGAACAGATGACTGGTTAAAGAAACTTTGGTACATTTACACAATGGAGTACTATGTAGCTGTTAGAAAAGACGAAGTCATGAAATTTACATACAAGTGGTACTACATGGAAAGTATTATGTTAAGCAAAATGACTCAGAAAGAAAGGGATAGACATAGAAAGATTGCATTCATCTGGGGAACATAAAGTAACAAAATAGGAGACTAATACCCAAGAATGGCCGAGATTTGTACCAGGAATTTTACTCCATGGCTTGGAGGCAACCACACATGCTAGGGGAAAAGGGAGCTCAGATAGAGAAGGGAACACCAAATAAAGGTGTTGGGAGGATCCTCCCAGGATGGGAGAAGCATGCTGAAAGTAGACTATAGACCAAACAAGATTGTCACCCATTGCCTCTTTTGCAAACCACAACACCTAATAAGAGAGATAGAACAAAAGGGAATGCCCTGCCACAGAGGCAGGGTGGGATGGGGGTATGGGGGGTGGGAGGGATACTTGGATCCTTGGTGGTGGGAAATGGGCACTGGTGGAGGGATGGGTATTTGATCATTGTATAATTGAAACCCAAGCACAAAAATATGTAAGTCTGCAACTGTACCTCATGATGTCTCACTATTAAAATTTTTTAAAAATGGACTGTATGTACTTTCAATGCACATATGCTGGCATTGGATGCATCCATCGAGGACCTGATCGTGCAAGCATGAAAGATCAAGTATGACATCATTAGTCTGACCAAAACTAGAAGCTATCAACCACCTCACACCATTTTCAATACTGGAGAAGAACTGTTCCTCAGAACATGCAATATAAAAGGTGTCAGTGGTGTTGGTGTCCTTGTCAACACGAACTTGTCCATTCATTCGAATGCCTAAAAGAACCTGAATTGGATTATTACACCTGAAGAGATGTGGCTCACTGCCAGCAGTTTCTATCTTTGTTGTCTACACACCAACATCCAATTATGATGAAGGAGAAATTGAGAAGTTCTACATGGAGCTGGAGAAGTTCTATAAAAGAAAACCTCACCTTCTACAAGATCATTGTCAGTGATTTTAATGCCAAGATAGGATCGAGAAGATCAGCCAAAGAAGTGTGTATCGGGACCCATGGCCCAGAATGGAAAAAAACAGGGGGAGAGACTATCTGAGTTCATCATGCTGACCAAGACTATCCATGATAACTCACTGTTCCAGAAAGACGAATCTAAACATTGGTCATGGGAGTCTCCCAGTAGACAGTTCCACAACAAAATTGACCACATCATATTCAATTGACAGTTTTCCCAGACTGATGTCACTGTTGTCCCAAAATTCCAAACAGAATAGAACCACTGTCTTCTTCGCGCAAAATTCTCCTTCACTTAGTGGGGAGAAAGGACTGCAAAGTTTAAGAAGAGAACTCCCAGAAAAACCACCAACTGGGAGCTCTTTGGTACTATTGTGGAAACATGGGAAGATGATGTCATTGACAACACTGACAAGGAATACGATTGATTGGTTCAGCACGTCCATGATTGTGCGAGGAACACAGAAAGAAATATAGCCACAAAGAGATACCTGTCTTCAAAAACTCTGAGCTCATTCACCAACATGGCTGGGCACAAGCCTCAGGCAACCACAAGCGAACATCTGAGCTCGCAAAAGCTGTGCAGAGAAACCATAAAGGAAGACCCCAAAGAGAGATAAGCAGCAGTGCTGGCAGATGCAGCAGAAGCTGGGAAAAGCATTCACAACGTCCGCCTGTCCTTTGCCAACTACAAGAGCAAGATGACTGCCCTCTGACATCCTGATGGATCTTATCACATCTTCCAGAATGGCAATGGAGAAGATTATCCATGACTTCTACTCGGATATCTTCAATAGCCACATCCACCTGCCACCATACCTAATTTCACAGGATGGATATGTCATTCCCAAAGTTCTCCCTTCCAAAGTCCGACATGCCATTTCATCGGTAAAGAAGTGAACAGCACCCGGCCCAGACAAGGTCAGAGCCAAACACCTGAAGAACTGCTGTCAGTATTCATCAATACACTGGCTCAGCCCTTCACACGCTACCTGTCTGAATGCAAGGTTGCATCCCAATGGAAAACCAGCAGGACTATACTACTGTACAAAAATGGAGGCATCTACGACATAGGAAACTATTGCCCAATCTGCCTGTTGTCTGTCGTCTACAAGCTGTTCACTCGAGTCATCCTGAATAGGATTGGCAGAACACTAGAGGAAGGACAACCATGTGAGAAAGTGGTGTTCCGCAAAGGATTCAGCACAATCGACCATATTCACATGATAACCAAGCTCATTGAGGTTTCTCGGGAGTTCAAGATGCCACTCTGTCTAACGTTCATTGATTTAAAGAAGACCTTTGATTCTTTTGAGACTGAAGCGGTCATTGAAGCCCTAGCCAAACATGGCATTCACACTCAATACATCAGGATCCTCCATGAGCTATATTGCGAATTCACTACCAGGATCTCACCATTCTACAAGGAAGTAATCATCCATGTCAAGATAGCAGTTTGGCAGGTGAAACCATTTCACCGAAACTCTTCATTGCCACCCTCGAGAATGTCATGCGATGACTGGAATGGCAAGGAATGGGAATAAAGATAGACGATTGGACACTACAACACCTCTGCTTCGCTGATGACATCTTTTTAATAACACCAAACATTGGCCAAGTGACACAAATGCTGGCTGAGTTTGATCATGAGTGTGGAAAGGTCGGACTATAGCTGAATCTCACAAAGACAATGTTTATGAGAAAAGGTCTCGTTCCTGACATTCCATTTGCTCTCAATGGAACTAACATCTCTGAATGAAATAGTTATGTGTACCTTGGTCGAGAACTCAACGTGACGAATGACCTGGCCCCTGAGTTGCACAGGAGGAAAAAAAAATGCTTGGAATGCCTTCAAGAGTGCCGAAGAAATAGCTAAGAGGACGAAGAACCTCTAGCTCCGGGCACATCTCTTCGATTCCACTGTTCTTCCTGCATTAACATATGCTCAGAGACCTTGGCCCTACAAAAACAGGATGAGAACGCTATTTGGGTCTCCCAAAGAGGAATCAAAAGACCTATTTTTGGAGTATCACACTTCACTCAAGTGAGAGAAAGAATCTGGAGTTCCAACCTCCATCGACGATTGAGAATCAGAGATGCTGTGTCGTTTGCCACTGTGTCGAAAATCAGATAGACTAGACACGTAATGCGATTTGGAGACTACCGTTGGACTAGAGCTGTTACTTACTGGATTCCTTGGGACTTCAAATGATCGCATGGCTGCCCACCTACGAATTGGTCAGACTTCTTTGTCAAGACCCTGAACGATAGGTTTGAGGCTCTTTATGTTCCTGGAGCGAGCAGATGCCACTGTGCTACACTAGTGTGTGACAGGGACAAATGGAGACGTTACTGGGGCCCGCTGGAGCAAATCGATGAGTAACGGGATGTCAAGTTAAGTCAAGTCAAATATGCAAAAAAAAAAATCTCATATGCTCTCTATTTCCAAGAGGGAAATATGAAAGCTGTCTAAGAATGACAATAAATGGAGACACATTCTTCAGTGGAATTTATTCAAAATAGTAAAAGAATAAAGCATTAAACCAAACATTTCAATAGTTTCTTAAAATGTAGTTTCTGCATCAGAATGTTACAACCTGTTTGTTTCCATATTATCTTGATTGGAAGTTCCCTTGTGTTTGTTTTTTGCCAGGGCATTAATCTATCCTAATCTACTGTCTATAACCTATTCTCTTTGGCCAAGAGAAAAAATATGAGCCCATCCCTTAATTTTCTTATTTATACAGAACTCTGAGATCATTATTATTTTTTTATATAGCCTGTCCTTGAATTTATCCTGTTACCTCTAATTAAAAATATATTGTAAAAAACAACACGTTTTTTAAAATTTTACATGCAAAGTGCCAGCTGATGACAATCCTTTTCCCCCATGGTGAATATTTCAATAACTCCTTATTGCTCTGCAGACTATAAGCCTTTGTTCACTAAAGTCATCCTCCACAGAATAGCAGATAGATCATTCTAAAATGAGAAACAAACAATCCACTCTTTTGCTTTAAACTTGTGATGATTTTCTACTTCCAAATCAACAAGCTTCAAATTCCTTAGCTATTGACTCCAAAATTTTCTGTGATATGTTCTTGCCTACTTAACACCATACACTTTTTATCATTTCCTTACTGCCCATATAACTCTATTCCATAAGTTACTGCCTTATTTCTAGTTCTTAAAAATGTTCAAAAGTATCTTATATGACTTAACAGCTTCTTTGCCAATCTTAATTCAAATGCCCACTCTTAGCTCACCAACATATTTCTATTTCTTAACCCAATTGAAATTTTTCAAACTTTAAATACTTTACTTTATTCTAATTTTCTACTTCTCTTACCCCAGTATTTTGAAATATATTATTATATAGTTTCTTGGTGTGGAAGAGCCTGTCTGTCTTAGCACATTGTCACAAGCACCTGTAATGATATCTGATGTACAACATATATTTCTGGACTAATTCATAGAATACTTGCACATCTTTAGGGTAAGATTTCCAGTTTAGTATTAGTGATTAAAAAAAAAAATAAACAGCGACAGTTATACTCAGCAGGTGCCAAACACTGGGCTAAATAAATTACATGCATTACCAAATTTTTTAAAATATTGTGACTCAAACATACACCTCATTCCCATTTTGGATCTAGCAATTTTGAACAATTTTCCAAGGTCAACAGAACAAGTGCAGAGATTAGATTGTATCTCACTTCAATGAACTGAAATTGGAATATATATCAGTGTCAGAGAACAATGTATTTTTCTACCTCAGATACAAAACTAAAATTTCTAGCTACATAAAGTAGTATTTAGCCTTTCAAACAAGCAAATACTTAGACATATATGAGAATTTTGCATTACACTGATTTGCATGTTTCTCATTTTTTCTAGGAAAGAAAATTGATTTTCAGTATAAGACTAGAACTAACTCATTCAGACATCACATTCAATCTTTTAACCTACAATATTCCCCTTTTTCAAAAGCACATCCACTAGTTTGGATACTCATATTATTAGTTCTTAGAAATGAAAAGATCTGAAACTTGGAGTGCACCTCAGTGACTGACATCATTACAGATAATGCTTTATAATAGCAGCACTTAGAGTTGATGCATCCAATTACTATCCTAGACAATATAGAATCAGAAGTTTCAGAGGAGTCTCCTTCTAAACAAAAGAGCAATATTCCCAATGTCCTCAATTCAATTCTTTAGGTAATTCTTTTTAAGAAAACACCCATCAAGGAAAGGATAATATGATCTTTATTTTTTTCCAAGCTGTCTCAGTCTTTGACTTATTTTGTCCTTGGTGTTTCTTCTGAAATGCCAAGTCATGACAAAATTGTGTTATGGTTTGGATCCTAAAAGTGCTGTTATAATGGCCTGGTATAGAAAAACACTTATTAAACATTTTTTCATCTAAAAATATTCAGCCATTTAAGCGTAGAGAAAAAATTTTTTTCACATAAATTCTTCATCAAACCAAAATTTCCTGGAAATAATATTTAAGGCAAAACTTAACCATTCATGTTCTTATATTTTGATGATGCTAGGATAAAATAGGGAGTTGACTATGAAGACATTCTGAGAGAAGGGTAACTAATTTAATTAACTAATTCATGTAATAAAAATTTTGTAAAATTTTATAAAACATAAAAGCAGATTATTGCTAAAGGAACAACACAAAAGTGTACAAAACTAAAGAAAAGGGTAGGTGGGCTATATCTTCCTTAGCCCAGAAGAAGATTCTTGTCTGTTGAAAATATTTTTCAAATATAAAGGTAGACTGATAAAAAGCAGAGATTATTATTGGAGAAAAGGGAAGATTTTCACAATTGGCCGGTGCAGGCAAGAAACCAGACAACTCTATCCAGATATCAGTCACTAGTGTGGTTTGAACTAGAGCCTTGCCTTTCCTTCTGATTCAGTTAAATCAAATTTCCTTGATATAGTGAGATTAGGCAATTCTATGGATAGTCACCCCTCCTTACATACCTCCCAGTTCCTGTTCAAGGAAGGCACTAGATTCATGAACAAGGCTGTTGTGTCTGTTTGGATCAATGGTTTGTCCCAAGTGTCCAATTCATCTACCCCATTCCCACTCCATCAATCCTGGACTTCCTGGGAACAGGGCTAAGATTGCTCAGTGTATCCATCTATAATGGTGGTAAGGAGGGGGAGGAGGTGGATGAGTGTTCATCAGCTAATATACGGACTGTACAGAACAATTAGGAATTTTTTAACAAGAAAATGTGGTTTTGATTTTTTGAATATTAAAAACCTTATCGATTGATATATTTTATATTCATTCTAAGAAATCTCATTTAAAAATAGCATATATCAATATACAATTGTTTTCTAAAATTTTATACTTATATTATCTATAATGCAAAAATGAAGTTCATTGGTCAAGTATTGCAAATGGGATATGGGGAAGCACCCTCCCCCATATCCAACTTTGTTGGGGGGAAACTCAAAAATCTGGAAAAAGTAACCACAACAGTGCTACTGCTTCCAGAATGTCCCATAACATCTTTGTCAGTGAAGCGTCTAAGAATTTCAGGCCTGGAAGGAATAGGTAGTTCCCATTTCTATCCAGGTCCAAAGTTCTTTGTCTATTCCTCACTGAAAAAAAATTTCAGGAGAGAATAGTGAAGCAAATAAATTTATTTCAGTAGAATTATGGGAGAAAAGAGCAAAAGAAGGAATTGCTCAACCAGGTTGGAATATTGAATGACCCCAGCATGGAGTATATCAGTTTATTTTTGCAAAGTTTAATCTCTTGGCTTTCCCCAAGCCTTTCCAGAGATGACTCAATTGTTAAAATGAAAGGAAAGGTGTATAAACTCAAAAAAAACAGCAGCAGCGGCAGTGATCTGTCTCTCCCACCACCCGCATCCGCTAGTCTCACACCACTTCCGCCCCCCCCCGCCCCCCCCCCCCCCAGGGAGATCGATGGCGATGGGCAGGAGAAGGAAGGAACGAGGGCCAGGCTGGTTGGTCTTAGTTGAGTTTATTCCATTCCCATCTCCATTCTCCTCTGATTCTCCTCCTGCTTCTTCCTCCCCCACGCTACTTCATTCTCCTCCTCAATCCCCCTTCATTCTCCTTCTGACTCTGCAATCTGGATACTGATCCTGATTCCCTTTCTCCTCTTGCTCTGGAATCTGGATACTGATCCCCAGCCCACTCTTCCAGTCTAGTTAAATCCCAAAACCATGAAGGATTGGGGCTTACACATAGGTGTGGTCACAATCAATAGGGATAAAGTTCTTTCCCTCTGGGGAAGCCTCTTCCAGGACAGATACTCTCTCAGCAGGACGACCCACATGAGAGCGGAATCCCCTGGGTGTGTTTCTCCTCTCCTTGTCCAACAAACATATAAGCATACATAATATAAATCATTTTGTATGGATACAGTAAGAAATAACTTAAGCTTATAGAATTGCTCTCCTTGGGCCATCTCGATCTCAGACTACAGTGCTTAGGCCAGAGAATCTTTCCTATCCTTAGCAGGGTCCTAGTCTCATTGTTACTTTTGGATCATAACAGCATTTGTCTATGATCAAACTCTTAACTTATAGTTAAGAATCATGGCACTTTGGCCTGGCCCATTTTGATGCCAGGGTAGCTCACCACTTGCTCTGGGTCCATTCAGTCCCTCATCGGAACCCTGCTTTTTGGGTGTTAGGAACCAAGGGAAACTGAGGCTTAATTAGAGAAAGCAGATGCCCAGGAGTGAATAATATTCAGAGCCAATTAAATCATACGTTACAAAGCATAATGTTAATGGTCTTCCTGTATCTATACAAAAAGGGCATTGCTTTAAAGTAAACTATTCAAAAGACATAAGGAGAGGAGAAAGACAATATTAACTTACAATACAATTTCAGTGTCCTAGAAGTATCTGACCTTACAAATAATTAACAGATTTTGATTAGGGGAAAAGCTGATTAACTGGTTGGGGAGGAAAGCATAGGAAAGAATTTACAGATAAACACAATGGAATGGAAGTGCCTCAGGAGCGCTGTA
Organism: Sorex fumeus; assembly: GCF_029834395.1. Lineage (NCBI taxonomy): Eukaryota > Metazoa > Chordata > Mammalia > Eulipotyphla > Soricidae > Sorex > Sorex fumeus. Next base: position 5,126,970 of record NW_026606172.1, on the reverse strand, counting down.
ATACACCTGAGTTTCTCATGGCAAGGGGGAAAGGGCAAATCAGTGTTAAGCCTAAAATATTTGGAGCTACATTCCAACAGGGTTGGAGCGATAGCACAGCGGTAGGGCGTTTGCCTTGCACTCAGCCAACATGGCTGACCCGAGTTCGATTCCTCCGCCCCTCTTGGAGAGCCCGGCAAGCTACCGAGAATATCTCGCCCGCACGGCAGAGCCTGGCAAGCTACCTGTGACGTATTCGATATGCCAAACACAGTAACAACAAAGTCTCCAATGGAGACGTTACTGGGCCCGCTCGAGCAAATTGATGATCAACAGGAGGGCCTTTACTTTACTTTACTAAATATTGTGAAAAGGGAAAAATACTCTTCTGAGGGGTCCAGTTTTAGGGTTTGGAGCTGAATGTTCAGCCTGGAGGTAGAATTGTCAGGATCTCCTTTCAGACCTTCTCTTAGTTTTTATGACTTCTTGAAATTCTTTATAAAGGGGTCCTTGACCTGATGCTTATTTCAAGTGCAGTTATTTACTTATAGCAATATCAACATCAAATGTCCATGCTCCAGTTCTTCTACCTTTCAGGAGTTACACAGTTTAAGAGCACATGCATCAGAGCATCAGTTCTTAGATTGCTTACATTTAAGAAAGAACTCTGCTATTTTGATGTAAGTGTTAACTCCCCAGACAGAAGAGAAACCCTTGCCTCCTGGTGGTTTACAATCCTTGTTATGCAAATAGTTGCCCCAGGGTTTCATCTCCCAGCAAAACATTAACTTTAAATCTTCAATCTTCTCAGATCTCAGGCTCTCCAACCATCCTTTAACTTCCAAGTCTTGTTCTTGTCCTGCACTAGTTACTTGGTTTTTGTTTGCCTCAAAAACTCAAACTGCAGAGAAATAGTCACTATAAAACACCAAAGACTGTTCCCAGTGCCTCTTGAGTTCATTCAATCAAGGACAAAGTGATTCAGCTAAAACGAATTTATTGTCAACAAGCCAGCAGGTTGCAAGATGGCACACTCAAAACAGGATCCCTGTATGCGTGGTCACAAGAAGCAGTTTTCAGGAAAAGGAGAAAGGAGAAGCACGTTTTTTTCATGAAGGCTCAGATGCAAGCTGTGGCACTAGAGTGGTTAATAAATTCTTGCCTAGGCTGGTCCCCTGAGGCACATTCTATTTATCTACAAACTTAAACCAAAGGGTTCTGAGTAAAGGTTCAACTCACTTAAGCTTTGGGGAGATTAACAAGATAAGGACAAATATCCCCACCAAGAAGACACTCTGGTTTTAACTTTCTTTAAATGATTTATAAAAAAAAGATTTACTAGATACGAACTTTTCTTTATAACTTTAATGAGTATGATTTAAAGAACGCAACTAAAATCAATTAAATTTTCAAGAAGAAATTGCAAATATTTACGATCAATTTCAATAATATTCATTCTACAATTGCTGATCACACAAAAAGATTGTCAAAATAAAAGACAAAACAATTGCCATTGTGAATTTTCATTATTTTTAAATTAATTAATTTAATTTACTCTTATTTATTAAATATTAAAAAGTATTTTAATAGTTATGATTAATAATTGTAATGGGTCATATTGTGTTTCCGCCAAATTCGTATATTTTACTCCTAACACTAAGTATTTGGCAATAGTCTCATTGCAGGTATAATTACTAATGCAAAAAAATGAGATTAGGATCCAGATGAATAGTACAATGGGCAAGGCGCTAGCATTGCATGCTTCCAGCCCACTCAAGCCCCAGAAAGTCCACTGGAAATGAACCCTGAGCATAACACAAAGCCAGGAGTAATCACTGAGCACCATTGGCTGTGTCTCCAAAACAATAATAATAATAATAATAATAACAATAATAATAATAAATGAGATCATACTGGACAGGGCTTGCTCCTAATCAAATCTCACTGTAAACCTTATAAGGGTGAAAAATTGGAGATAATTATATATGTATAGAGAAGAATATGTGGAGCCATGTCAACATCCCACTACCGCTGCCATGTGTGCTCATCCAGTGGCCTTAATCCAAACACTCATACACTTCTCGAACACCTGTTCCCAGTTTAGACCTCTGGAATTCAGGGAGAGGGTCAAGCCAACTGCTGCCCTACCAAAGCCCTAGAAGCTGCTACCAAATCCTAGAGTTCTGCCATGCCTTTGACCAGATTCCACCACCTCAGGACTGCACTCCACAGAAGACCTTTAGTACATAGTCTTTGTGGTTGAAAACTCCAGGCAATTTTGGACTCAGATGGGAAATCTCCCCCCAACACCCTATGCTTCCTGAAACTCCAGCAGTCACACCCCCAAGCCACCACTACCATATCCATGTAAGCTCATCTCCCCACCCTGAACCAGAGACTCATAAATAAATCTCAATAGAAATCAACTAGCTGAAAAATTTTCCCAGATATCAGATCCCAGCTAAGATCTCCATGAAAATCTCAGGTGGGAGGTGAGCCAGCTCCTGCCCTACAAAAAAACACCAACAGGCACCCCCGCACCCCAGAGCTACTGCCATGTTTCTGGCCAGACTACTAAATATTCTGGATCTTCTTCAAAGTCTTCAACACTGACATCCCATTAATAGCATACGATATTGGATGACTGAAAACAACCAAACTTGACTAACAAAAACATTAATACTAATGCAAAAAAAATGAGATTTTGGGGGGCTTATCTTGTAACAACAGCTTATAAGGGATTCTGACTTAGAGGCATTCAGTCATATTCCCACAGATGGTAGCTTCACCCCATTGGCTCCTCAGGCAAGAACTTAATGTCACCATGGTGGGGTGCAACAATTTTCACAAAATTTTTCTAGGAAAATATTTTTTGATCATACTATTAGTCAGTTAGTGGTAACAGCTATATAAAATAAATCACTGTGGGCTTACAATGGGGAACGCTTGAGGGGTGGTTGCAAAGTGGAGAGAATGGTGGAGGGAAGGTGGCAGCGGTGGTGGGCTTGGTGCTGGAATATTGAATGCTTGTATAAATCATCATGAACAACTTTGTAAACCATGATATTTAAATAAAGTGGGGGGAAAAGAGATTATATGAAGAGGAACAGAAAAGATAGATAATTATACCTGACAAAAAGGAAACCTAAAGCATATTATTCATAGAATCGAGCAGAAGAAATCAATTCTGTCAATAGCTTGATCTTGCATTTCTAACTTCCAGAACTGTAAGACAATAAATTTCTGTTGTTTATGCCACATGTGTATTTTGATATAGCAGCTCTAGGAATCAAATACAATTATTTAGAAATTAAAGATAAGTACATTATAATAAAAGGCCCTCCCGTTGATCGTCGATTTGCTCGAGCAGGCCCAGTAATGTCTCCATTGGAGACTTTGTTGTTACTGTGTCTGGCATATCGAATACTCTCGGTAGCTTGCCAGGCTCTCCGAGAGGGGCAGAGGAATCGAACTCGGGTCGGCCATGTTGGCCGCTTGTAAGGCAAACGCCCTACCCGCTGTGCTATAATGTAAAAGGCCCTTTTTAGGGCCTTTTACATTATAATTAAATCCCTGAAGAATTTAAATTATATTGTGTACATGAATAAATGTAAATTTATATGCATATATAGGAATAGAGAGAGATCTGTAAAATAACAGAAAAAAAGATCATTTGGTTTGAAACTTAACTAGACAGAATCAAACTCTACTAGAAAAATATGTAAAAATAGAAATCATAAATCTCTTACCTAATCAACCCTACATGTATGGGGAAAAGACATGTACATTAACTATCATAAATACACTATAAACTCAAGGATATAGCACTCTAAAGGAGAAGAGGAACTTCTCCATCCTCTCAGTGTTCTTCTAAGGCTTGTAGAGCAATCAAATGAACTTCAATAGACTCTTAAAGAAAACAAAGTTAATTCCATACTTTGGATTATCTATGTAGTTTTGCATTAGAAGTCCACTGGGACCTAAAGAGGGTATATGCTGAGAAAAGAAATGAGATAGGTTTCTGGGATTTCTAAATCAGAGAAGAGGAATCTATTAGACAAGGAGATGATTCATCTGATGAAGACCAGATGCTTTGTAATTAGATGCTTGCCCTGCCATATATAGAGATTTCTCTGATAGAAAGGTCATTTCTGATAAAAGCCCTAATACTAAATAATACTCCCAACTTTCATCTTCTTGGTAGTTACCAAATGTTAGAATTTTCTTATATGGCTGTAGGGACTTCACTGAAACCAGCTTCAGGTCATCTAAATGACAAAGTATTGGGTCTTACAGAGGTCCATCATGAATGTCTTTGGGAGACCTATTGTTTCTCCAATTTATGGATATAAGAAATCAGCAAGAGTGCTGCATGCTGTCCTTTCAGAGCTGCTAGTAAGTGACTCCTGATACCTGGTAAGAGTTAGACAATTAAAAGATAGAGATGGGTGTGGTGGGAAATGGGCACTGGTGGAGAGATGGGTATTTGATCATTGCATAATCAAAACCCAAGCACAAAATTTGTAAGTCTAAAACTGTACCTCATGGTGTCTCACTAATAGAAATTAAAAAAAAACAAAAGTAAAAAAAAAAGATAGAGATGGGGCTTGCATGACAGTACAGTGGGTAGAGCATTTGTCTTGCATGTGGCAATCCCGGCATTCCAAATGTCTCATAAGAAGTGATTTCTGAGAACAGAGCCAGGACCAGGAGTAAACCCTCAGCACCGCTGGGTGTACCTCTCTCCCCTAAAGATAGCGATATCAAGATAAAATGGAAATATTCTCAGTAAACTTATCAGCATTCCACTACAGGTCCATAGCCAAGGTTCCTGCTCTGCCATCCAACTTAGGAGCAGACTAATTGCCAAAGATAACTGCACTACAATAGCTCAGCAGAGCAGAAACATATTGAATTTCATGTTTTTATAGAAAAACTGTAGTAAATAAAATTCTTACAAATTGTATTGATTAGACTGATTCCATTCATCAAAAAACCCACCATACTATCTCTCTGGAAACAGGAAAAAAGGTGAAATAATCTAGAAAAAATGTCTGCCGCTATTAAACAAGGTGATGGGCAGTTTTTATTCTAGAAAATTGTCTACAACTAGTGAGTCCTGGCTACAGGAGTCTTCCAAAACTTCTGTCAGCAAATGCCCTCAGATGGTCAGTATTACCAGGATGTCTAGAGAGAAAATAATATTCTTCTTTAACTTCACTTTTAATACTCAGTTTAATGATTTTTAGAAGTTTTTGGTAAATTATGATAAGTAAAGCTTTTCTAAAACTAAATCTAAGATTACCAACTTTGCTGAGGAACATTAAGGAAATGTGAGGGAGGCAAAAATAGTGATACTGAGACCTTAATGGTAATTTTTGAATATAAGTTAATTTTAAAGTAAAAGAAAAGTTAATAAACATAAAATAATCAACTCACAATTGAAATGTGTAAGAAACTCAAAAAAATGAATACAGATGTAACTAATGAATTTCCTAGTTTACTTCCTATTGTATCTGCAGTTAGAATCTTTTACAACTCATTTTTTCCCCTAAATAGTTCATTACAAGTCCTCATGAAGAGAACCACTATAGTCTGGAACTCCTCACTGTGTTTCATCAATTTTGTTTTCATGTTGTTTTATGTCAGGACATGTTAAATGTATGTTATGTGTTATATGTGACATATACATTATATGTTATATATGCATTAAGTTTTTATTCTGCTCTTAGATGGTAAAAGTTTGCATATTATATGGTCATGGTACAACTTACTGAACATGAATCAGTAAGAGTTGGTTTTCCAGAAGTAACACTATGACAGCTACATAATTTTCACTTAATTTTGATGTTGAAGATACTATTAAGAGAAAGATAATTTTATATAATCACTGTCATTCCATTGTTCATCAATTTCCTCAAGCAGGCACCAGTAATGTCTCCATTGATCCTAGCCCTGAGATTTTAGCAAGTGTCACATTGGAGGCTCTTTCAGGGTCAGGGGAATGAGACCCTTCATTGTTACTATGTTTGGGCATATAGACTACACCAAGGGGAGCTTGCCAGATTCAGCCACGTGGACAGGAGACTCTCGGTAGTCTGCCCGGTTCTCTGAGAGTGAGAACTAGACAATAAGAGCTCACGCGGCCTCACACTTCTGGGAGCTTGGTTTTATAGTCTTGGTTTTATAGTCTTTGGGTCTTGGCCATTGATGGAATTACACAGGGCTGTGTAATTTTATATAATATAATGTAAAATTATAACTTACTTCCCGAGGGCACAGTAGAGCAGGAGCAATAAAAACTTGATGGAGAAACTCAGGAATTACTTTAAAACAATAGAAAACAATGTCCTACTTAGTAATCGAGTTTCCCTACAAATCCCACTTGGAAACTCTTCATGTTAATGTGTTTTCAAATTCTGAGTTGAGGAGGCTATGTATTATCTTTTTAAATCTGTTTCCTCAGTTTTGGGAGAAAAAAATGAACAAAAGGTAAATGGTCCAATATTGGGGCATTTAAAATATATCTTAGGTAGGAGTACTTGGAATTCATTACGTAAATGTTCCAAAGATAAGAGACATGAAAACTACCCAGAGCTTATTAAAAATGGACAGTCAAGTCTCAAAAGTACTGAATCTGCATTATAACAAGATCCACAAGTGAGTCATAATAAATTTAAAATCTATTCTATATTTCAAGAGGAAAAACTGTCACATCAATTCACTGGGTTAACACCAGATTCTATCACCTAGAGAAAATTCAGAATCACTTGCTGAATTGATTTGGTATATTCTCTTCCTAAACTTTTGCTTAAGTATCCTAAAAAGTTTTCTTTTATCTAACCTGGGAATTGAAACTAACACATATGAGGTGAGAGTTCTAATTCTAAACAATATTACTGTCTTCTAAAAAGGTATCTGTAAGTTTTTATTCAAAGCTTTCAAATTATACCTATATATCTGTCACTGTCACTGTCTTCCCGTTGTTCATTGTGGGTCCAGTAACATCCTCATTGTAATACTTGTTATTACTGTGTTTGGCATATCGAATAAGTCACGGGTAGCTTGCCAGGCTTTGCCCTGCTGGAGAGAGATTCTCCGTAGCTTGCAGGGCTCTCCAAGAGGGGCGGAGTAATTGAACCCAGCTCAGTCAGGTTGGCTGCGTGCAAGGCAAACACCCTAACCGCTGTGCTATCGCTCCAGCCCTATGATTCAGAATTAACAAAATACATGCTGGATACTTGAAATGATAAATGCATTATACTGCGCTTCAGAGTAGATAACAATATATTAATAATATTTTAAGGACATGAAGATTCACCAACATATTCTCATCAAGGATTATATGTCTAGTGACTGGAGAGATAGAATAGAAGTTAGGACACTTGCCTTGCATGCACCCTACCCACTTAGCCACACCAGGAGTGACCCTAGAGTCCCACCAAGAGAGATCTCTGAACAAAGAACCAAGAATAAGTCCTGAGAACTGCCAGGTGTGGGCCCCCAAAGTAATAATTATATGTCTGCTTTTATGATAAACTGAAATTTAATAGCAGCAGACATTATGAAATGTATAAGACAACAAAAAAGATACAAAGTAGTTGAGAAATTATAAGGTAAATAGCAGCTATTGGAATTCAAAAAAAGAAAGTTTTCTATATTTCATTTCATTTCATTTCATCATCCTGTTATTCATCGATTGCCTCAAGCAGGCCCCAGTAACGTCTCTTTCATCCTAGCCCTGAGATTATATTCAAGGCTCTTTAGGAGAAAGAGACCCATCATTGTTACTGGTATTTGGCATATTTGGTACGCCACGGGGAGTTTGCCAGACTCTGCCCTGTAGGCAGGCTACATTCAATAGCCTGCAAGTTTGTCCAAAGTAGGAATGAGACAATAAGATGTCATAAAAAAAAGTTCTGATAAGATGTCACGCGGCCGTGAATGCGCTCAACCCGCTCCCCTCCAAGGGGCCCTGGGAAGGAACACCCAGGCACGGGGGCAGAAGACAGAAGGCCTGGGTGTTCCTTCCTGGGGCCCCTTGGAGGGGAGAGGGTTGAGCTTTCCTCCCCGCCCCGACTAGGGCCCCGGCAGCAGAAGACCTCCAGGACCAGCCACCACCATGCTGAGACCACTCTCCGCACACATGAAGGTTTTCTATATGAACAGCTATAAACTTCAAATGTTTATAATATCTTTAGCAGGTACTTTCCAACAGAGAAACACAGAAACAAAGATTCAACTATTTGCAATGATGATAATAGAAGTTCATATTGCTACAAAAACTTACCGTGCATTGCTATTATGAGTATTTTGCATAAATTATTTTTATTTTATTAATATCATGATATCTTCGGCTTGAAAATATTATTATTGACAACTTTAAGGTAAACTTTACTTTAGCTAGTAAGCCAGGAAGTATTTTACTAGCAGGTTCACAACTAGTAAGTACACGGTGGTTCAGTGTAACTCTAGAGTTTACTCAAAATAGCAAAGCTTTCTTAGTAGAATTGGGACTTTTAGTTTTGGGGTCACACCTGGAAATGCTCAGGGCTTACTCCTAGCTCTATGCTCAGGAATCACTCCTGGTGGGCTCAGGGAACCATATAGGATGCCAGAGACTGAAGCTAGGCTAGCCATGTGAAAGGCAAGTACCTACTTGCTGTATTCTCTCCAGTCCCTAGAGTTGGAACTTTTCTTGGACTTCATATGGGTAGCAGGAACAGAAGATTGTGGATTAATTGAAATAGATGAGGAAGAAAAGTAAATAAAATACCGAGATCAAATTTAGAGTATTAATAACAGTGTACTGATTTTGATCATTAAGCATAATTAGTGACATATTAAGATTCTGATGTAAATAACAAGAAACAGATGATTAAATAGGAGCAGGGAAAACTGTCACCCACATTGTCACAGCTCATTCACTTACCACTTTGGGGAAGTTTAAAAACTCAGCTTTTTGACCCCTCTTTTCTTCAAATATCTCATTAAAAGAGTAAAATAATTAACTGAAGGCACCCAATAACTTTAAAGTGTTCTGAAAACTAGGGTGCCTTGAGTCAAAGAGTTAAGAGAAAGAGATACTTAAAGACTAATGACCACAAAGTATTGCTCATTGATTCTAATTCCCAACACACTCAAAGTGTATCAGATATGGCTATTGGTAGAAAAGCAAAGACCAGAAACTAGTCCAAATAAAAAGCAAAAACCAGAAGCTAATCCTGAGGCGACAGAACTTAAGGCTGTCCAACAAAATCATGAAGTAGAGCCAATGGCTTCAGTAATGTCTTGACTCCATCCAAAGAGAGCCATTACATGGATCTGAGTGAACTGCTGTCTCTTATATGATTTCAGATAATTTTCCACATAGGCATTCTTTCTACTCTCATCTAGACTGCATCTTGATGGGTTCTGTATTTTGGTTATCTACATTAATAAAAATCAATACTTTTATGAAAGCTGAAAAATGTCTAAATGACTCAGAACCCAGCGGCTTTTCACAGAAATGCTTCCAGACTTTGCATTAGGTTTCTGGCACTGGGCCACCCCAGGTGGGAAAAGGTGCCATTCCTTTGCCTATTCCCCCTAGCAGCTCGGTGGCCGCCATCTTCCAGAGGCCATTGGACAGTTAATTATAGGCTAGCAGTGTCGACAGACATAGGGCCCCACAGGCCCTTATCCACCCCCTCCCCAAGGAGACCCCAAGTCACTGCCCACTAATAGCTCCTCTGGCTACTGATTAAGCTGCTTAATGGCCATGATCCCAGAGACACACAAACAAATCTCAGAACCCAGAGCTTTTGGCAGAAATCCCTCCAGATTTAATTATCAAAATTTCAGAATCCCAAAATCATATGTTATTCATAGTCACAACAAAAAACAAATTGTCTAATGTTGCCTTTTCAGCTGGTCTGAGAGTTGGGGAGAAAACCCAATAAATAATGGTGGGTTTCGTGTTGAAATATTGAATGTAATCCAAGTAGAGAGAGTAATGTGGAAATCATCTGCCACAGAGGTGGGGTTGGGGTGGGATGGTGGGGGTTTTTGGTGGTTGAAAATGTGCACTAGTGAAGGAACAGGTGTTTCATCATTGTATAATGGAGACTTAAACCCAAAAGCTTTGTAACTATTCTCAACTTGATTTAATAAACAAATTTATTTAAAAAAAGTCTAAATATTTCCCTCTTTCCAGGATATTCCATGCACTGTTGTGTGTGTGAAGATACACTAAGCATGAAATAATTATAATCTGTGCATATGTTGTTAGATGAGTATTGTTGCAGCATTCTGAAGACAATGTTTTCAGAGACTTTCTATAAAGTCAGGGCAAGTTAAAGTTAAATATAGAATAAGAGCTTGTTTCTACATAAATTATGGAGCTGGTCAGTCATGGAGATAAAATTAAATTTAGAGGCCCCATTGGCATTATATGGTAAGGTAAAATGTAAAGGCCCTCCCGTTGTTCGTCGATTTGCTCGAGCGGGCCCAGTAACATCTCCATTGGAGACTTTGTTGTTACTGTGTTTGGCATATCGAATATGTCACAGGGAGCTTGCCAGGCTCTGCCGTGTGGGCGAGATACTCTCGGTAGCTTGCCGGGCTCTCCAAGAGGGACGGAGGAATCAAACTCGGGTTAGCCATGTTGGCTACGTGCAAGGCAAACGCCCTACCGCTGTGCTATAAAAGACATTTTCACACTGAGTAACAGCTGTCCAAGATTCTTAATATTTTTGTCTTTAAAATTAAAACCAAGTCATGAGTTTTAAAATAAGCTCTCTCAGAAACCTGAGAGCAGGAGTTGGTTAATAGGTTGTGTTCTTTCTATTGGGAAGCAACCATTGTTGCTTTGACAAAATTCACTCATTAAGAAATAACTGTGTTTTCTGGGATTTGAGTTCTAAACTCATGACTACACTTTGTTTAGCTTGTTTAACAAAATTAAAATGCCTAAAGAATAATACAATAGACAATGAACGAATACACAAGGTTAAAAAGCTGAAACAACCATATTGTATGGATGTGCATACAACAAAAAACCTTGCATGTGAGCACTGCAATAAATTTCTATTCAGTTTAAATATGTATTACAAATGTACATATATATACTATAAACATTTTGTATGTGATCACTGAATAGATCAATGAATTTCTATCCTTGATTCCTATATATCTACTGTATATCTACATACAGGTATATTTTCCATTCATAGAAAATATAGAGTACTTACTCATCGAAAAAAGCAGATAAAGTTGATTCATTTTTTTCCAAGTATAAAATAGAAGGACAAGAATTTAAAGTGATTCAACACCAGCTCATAAAAGAGCTATAATTTTTTTCTAAACATTTTGCTTACTAGAACAAGCAATAATTCAAAAGATGATGTTATGGGGTGTGTATGGTGGATGGTAACTCAGTGGTAGAGCAACTGCCTAGTTATAGGAAGCTCTGGAGTCAATTACTGGACCCATTTCTCCCCCACCCATTTGGTATTATAAAAGAGTAATAAGTGTAAAATACATTAAAAAGTAAGAATAGAGGGTCTAGCATATCTTAATAATGAATACAAATATCAACTCACTTCATTCAAGAGAAAACTGGTGAGTAGAAAGTATTTTGCACAAAATCTGGTTAAGGGGCTGGAGCAATAGCACAGCAGCTAGGGTCTTTGCCTTGCACATGACTGACCCGGGTTCGATTCCCAGCATCCCATATGGTCCCCGAAGCACTGCCAAGAGAAATTCCTGAGTGCAGTGCCAGGAGTAACCCCTGTGCATCGCCAGGTGTGACCCAAAAAAGCAGAAAAAAAGAAAAAATATGATTAAGCAGTCAGTACTTAATTCACTTTCCTGAGAAATTCTTTTGAATACCACTGAGTGTATTGCAACCTTTACTTATCTATCTTACTTATTCACCTTCAGAGTACATAACTCCATAACAATATTTAAGCATTAGCAGCCACTAAAATCAAACAGGAATATAATTCCTGTACTAGAATGAAAGTAACACTGAGAGTTGAAAACAATAAGAATTTCAAAGGATTTAAATTCTCCAATATATGAAGAAATTGTTAAGAGAATGAAGAACCTCCGGTTCTGTGCACAACTTTTTGACTCCACCATTCTACCTGCACTAACATACGCCTCAGAGACCTGGGCCCTACGAAAACAGGATGAGAATGCTATTTGGGTCTCCCAAAGAGGAATCAAAAGAGCTATGCTTGTAGGATCACGCTTCACTCAAGTGAGAGAGGGAATGTGGAGTTCCAACCTCAATCAACAATCAAGAATCAGGGACGTTGTCTCATTTGCCAAGGCGTCGAAAATCAGATGGGCTGGACATGTAATGCGATTTGGAGACAACCGCTGGACTAGAGCCATCACCGACTGGATTCCATGGGATGTCAAAAGAATGCCTGGCCGCCCACCTACGAGATGGTCAGACCTCTTCGTCAAGACCCTGAGCAAACGGTTTGAGGCTCTTTGTGTTTCTGGAGTGAGCAGATGCTATTGGGCTACACTAACACATGACAGGGACTAATGGAGACGATATTGGCGCCCACTCAAGCAAATCGATGAGCAACGGCATGACAAGTGATACAAGTGAAATGATATTCAAAGCAAGTGCAAATGTGTCTCTCCTGGTGTATTTTGTTAGTTTCATAGAATTATCTTCAACTTATAAGGTTGATCGTCGATTTGCTCGAGCGGGCCCAGTAACGTCTCCATTGGAGACTTTGTTGTTACTGTGTCTGGCATATCGAATACTCTCGGTAGCTTGCCGGGCTCTCCGAGAGGGGCGGAGGAATCGAACTCGGGTTGGCCATGTTGGCCGCGTGTAAGGCGAACACCCTACCCGCTGTGCTATTGCTCCAACCCTTCAACTTATAAGGAGAATCGTATTTTTTTATTTCTTTTTTCTTTTTTTTTTAATGTAGGGATATTGCTATTTATTCAGTCATTGATTAGGCTGATTGAATTAGGCATAAACTCCACCTTACTGTTTTTTCCCATTTTTATATTTTTATTTATTGAATCACCATGAGAGCAGTTACAAAGCTTTTTAAGTCTCGGTCATACAATAAAACACCTGTACCTTCACCAGTGCCCATTTTCCACCACCAAAAACCCCAGTATACCCCCCATCCCAAGCCATCCCCCTACCGGTGGGGTAGATGATTTCCACATTACTCTCTCTCTCTATACTTTGACTACACTCAATATTTTGACACCAAACCCACCATTACTATTTGGGATTTTATCCCAACACTCAGATCTGCCAAAAAGGCAACAGTAGACAATTTGTTTTCTATTGCTGGTTATGAATAACATATGATGTCGCACAGTCGCAGTAGTGGCTGTACGGTTTTGGAATTCCAAAATTTTAACAATTAAATATGGAGGGATTTCTTCCAAAACCTGCTGGGTTCGGAAATTTGTTCCTGAGTTTCTTGGATCATGGCAGTTAAGCAGCTTGATCAGGAGCCAGAGAGGCCATTCTTGGGCAGCAACTTAGGCTCTCATTGGGACGGGAAGAAAAGGGCCTTCTCCACCCCCATCCTGCAAGGCCTCGCGTGTCTCATCACTGCGGACCCAATCCTGACTGTCCAATGACCTCTGGAGGATGGTGGCCACCACCAAGCCGCCAAGGGGGAGCAGGAGGAGGGACATCACCCTTTCCCCCCTGAGATGGCCTGGCACTGGTAACCTGCTGCAGGGTCCGGACGCATTTCTGTCAAAAGTTGCTGGGTTTCAATATTTGTTTCTTAGTTTCTGGGATCATGGCCATGAAGCAGCTTGATCAGGAGCCAGAGAGGCCATTCATGGGTGGCAACTTGGGCTCTCGTTGGGGTGGGGAGGAAAGGGCCGGCTCCACCCCCATTCCGTGAGTCCTTGCATGTCTCGTCACTGCGGGCTGAAACCTGGCTGTCCATTGGCCTCTGAAGGATGGTTGTCACCAAACTGACAAGGGGGAGCAGGCAGAGGGACAACACCCTTCCCCCCCTGGGGTATCTGGCGCCAGTAACCCATTGGGGGGACCACACACATTTCTGCCAAAAGCTACTCGGTTCCAAGATTTGTCTCTGAGTGTCTGGGATCATGGCCATTAAGCAGTTCGATCAGGAACCAGAGAGACCTTGCCTCCAATTATATAGCTGAGCCGGAGGTGGTTTGTGAGTGTGTCTCCCACATACCTAACTTTTGGCTGTTTAATTTCTTGGTAAACTTTGCCCCGAGTTTTTGGGGTCTGACTAAAGGCACAGCAGCAATTTTGGGGTATCTGGAAGTCTGAATGCGCCATAAGGCTGCTGATGCACTCACCTCACAGACACAGATTGACCTGCTGGCAGCACCATACCCCCGGAGAATCATATTTTGAGTTACAAAGCAAGCATAACATTTTATAACATACATACAACTAATCACTGATAAACTAACAGTTAATTATTTTGGTCCATTTCACAGATGCTTTAGAGACTATGTTAGAATATTTTCATCTCTATACCTCCCTGACATTTTTGTTGTTGTTCCAGAAAGACTACAGCCAAATTTTCCTTTTTAAAACACCTACCAGGCCTTGACAAAAAAATAAATAAATAAAATAGAGACCAACTCTTCAGTAAATCCCCCTTACAAAATAGAACTATTAACTCTGAAAGTAAATTAAACAGCTTATAGAGAATAGGTATTTTTGTTTAGTTCTGTTTTGGTTTTGGTTTTTGAGCTACCTGGCAGCCCTCAAGGGGTTACTCCAGGCTGTGCATGCAGGTATCACTCCTGGGGGACTCAGAGTGATGTCAGTGTGCCCCACAAATGACTTATGTGAAGCAGGGAGGAGAAAGATTGTCACTTTCTTCCCATCCGTCTCTGCGACCTACGGCCCAGGATTACTGGGTCTGGCCTCGCAGAAAGGAATTTCAAGAGTAGACAAGTAGTGAAGGAAATTACACAGTTTTTATTTGGAGGCTTTGAAGGGAAGGAGGGAGAGAAAGTGGAGAGTAACGTGCTCAAGAGAGAACCCGGGTTTCTCCGAGGGAGAGAGAACCCCTACACAGGTCCCAGCATTAGAAAAGAAAGCACAAAAGTACACATCTCAAGAGGGGAGATGCGGGTGACACATGTGCTCAGGCACCTCATGTGCTCAGCCACATGGTCACAGGCAGCACATGACCTTGGGCAGCATATGCGCACTCTTCCCTTGTTCAAGGTGGCCTTAATAGGGTTTCTTCATCCTACCCCCATGTGGGGCTTCTACCTAGTTCAAAGTCAGTTGCTAAGGAGGCTGGGGGGGGGGGGGGGGGCTTGGGAGTGGTGATGTTCTTTGAAATTCCTTTCCTGGTCTTTTGTTTCTGAAGGAGCTTTTCTAGGTCTGTTGCAAAAGATAGGTGACAGGCCTTAACAGGCCTTAGTTCCTGTTTTTTCCTGTTTTCTGCAAGGTTGGCTTTTGTCATAGCCTTGGGAAGAGGCCTTCCCTATCCTGCCTACATCAAGAGGACCATATGTGGTGCGAAGCAAGCACCCTACCCTCTGTACTTTTGCTCCTGCCCATACAGAGAATACTTTTACTGTACTTATAATCTTAAAACTTTGATTTAAAAAATAGAACCAAGCAATTGTGATAATATATTTACTGTACAACAGTTATCTGTCTAAAATGTTTCCATCTGTATATTAAAGATGTGGTTTTCCTACCTGCCACTCAAATTATTTTTTTCTCAACAACATTCCTATCTAGAGATTTACAAACATGTCTCTTCATGCAGGATGCATAATAGAATGGAGTGAGGTTATACTACTGACCCACAACTCACTTCCCTGCTTGCTTCTGCATCAGCTTTCCCCATCTACCAAAAGGCTTAGACACACACACACACACACACACACACACACACACACACACAAAATAGCTCTGACCAATGATATGTTAGAAGATAATATATCCAACATTCCTCCAAATAGGAGCTTTAAACGGAGCTTTAAACGTATTTTTTTACCTTCCATCCTCTGCCTAAGTAGAGCTGCTGTTTCTGCCTGATTTCTTGAATGAAAGGACATGTGGAGCACACTGCAGCTTTCCTAATTGGAGAGCAAGAAATGCTCATTTTCATAAGACACTGAGATTTTTGGAGCTTTCAGCAGCTCGAAATCTGTAACATTGTGTTCTCTGTATTTTCTGATATTGACATGTTTTAATTTGACTTTATTCTTTATTTTTAATGTGTGTTTTTATTTTTAACCATTTAACCACAAAATATAAGATATTAGAGAAACCTTGAACCTAAACATGAGTAATGTATGCGGGAATTCCATAGTAAGTTTGTATCATCTAACCATGCTCAAATTAAACTATTTTTTAATTCAAAGATTAAAAAAAATTACATTGGTACCTAACACTGAAAATTTTGGTGTTAAAGTACATACACAAACCAGTATTCAGAACCTAGACAAATATAGAAACCACCACTATGATGTGTCATATGACTCTTTGCTGTAAAATTTTGAGTGCAGAAAATGCACTTACTAGAATTTGCACTTTGGGTAAAGAGGTTGGAAATAGAATGATACCAGCTTGTATTTATGTCCATCCAGCTATTTCTACAACTGATAAAGTCAAAAAAGCATCACCGTCCTTGCAAGTCAGCTTGAAAGAAAACAAGACCAGACATTCTAAAACTAGTTAAGTCTGGAAGTCAGACCATCTCTCATGTTCTAACAGAGAAAAATGTGAAAAAGGAAAAACTACTGGGACCATCAAAGATGATTAAAATTTATCCTAAAGTCAAACTCAAACTCAGGGGGGAAAAAATTGTCAACCTGTCTGATGTTTTTAAGGACGTGGCAGATTTCAGTTGGATAAAATAGCTGAGAGCAAAGAGACAAAATGTCTAGTCTCGGAGAAGTGGAGATTTTGACTTTGAATAAATTCAATTTACATTGAATTATGTATTCAGGGAAGGCAGTAATAGAAGGACTGACATAGACATAGAGATATTGGCTCACAGAGTTTGTTGAAATCAAAGGTGGGGTAGTTTGGGGGGTTGTTTTGGGGGGAGTTACCAATTTTTAAGATTTTCTAGAGATTTCTGTTACCACCAGCTTGAATGAAATAGAAACTGATGCCTATGGCATACCACCCTGTATACATCCAAACTCATCTGAAAAGACACTGATGGCTAAAACTGTAAAATTATCTTTGAGCACTCAGTATTCTGGGGCAGAAAGAAGACCAGAAAATGATTTATTACCCCATGGAATTACTGTTTCCCAAAATCTGTAAAAGCTGTGCCAAGAAAGAAAATGAATAAGAGGTCCTTTCCAGATTGTATCCAGGAGCTACTGATAACAATGAACTATGGAATGACTATGAAAGAAGAATCTAGCCTAATCAAAAAAAGTTAGTTCAGGTAAGATATTCTTATAATATTAAATTAGATAAACTGTCTCCCCCCCCATTTATAATGAAAGGGTTAATTGCCCTGCTTAAGTTACCACTGTTTGACAGGTGTATTAATGCATATGTAGAAAAGGACGTTTTTTTTCTGAGGAACTTTGAAAGTCATATCTAGATCCTCAGTAGACTTCAAGATGTTGGAATTTTTGTGTGTGCTTATGTGTGTGTATTACTGTGTGTATGTGTTGTGTGTGTAAGAAGGAAGAGAACATGTGTACATATGAGACCAACATTTATTTATTCTTCCCTTCTACTTACTTTTTGCACTTAACAATATGACTTGCTTTGGCCAGTGTAACCTGAGGTCTTGTCAGAGTAGATAGTTTGGCTTTGCCTTTTGTTTTCTTCCCCTCTAGGGCTGGAGCGATAGCACAGCGGGTAGGACGTCTGCCTTGCACGCAGCCAACATGGCCGACCCGAGTTCGATTCCTCCGCCCCTCTCGGAGAGCCCGGCAAGCTACCGAGAGTATTCGATATGCCAGACACAGTAACAACAAAGTCTCCAATGGAGACGTTACTGGGCCCGCTCGAGCAAATCGATGATCAACGGGAGGGGCCTCTACAGTAAGACTAGAATGCCAGTTACAGAAAGTGAGTGGTGTTTTTCTCCTGACTCTAACACATTCGTTAGAATTCCACTTTTCCCAGAGGTTTCAGATATCATGAACACAAGGCAAAAGTTTATTATTGGCATTCTCTGAAATTTTCAAGTTGTCACAGCAGCAAGTACTTATCAGTATATTCTATAGCCAACAGTTAAGAAAGGTGTTCATCTGAGCTTCTTGTTCAGGGCATTCATTTTGTTTTTATTTAATTTGGGTTTTTGGTTTATGAGGGAGGGGCGCCTAAAACAGTGCTCAGTATCTCAAAGAGATATATACATAGCCATGTGCATTGAAGCATATTTATAATCTTTAGTCAATATATGTACAGATACACTGTATGTGCAATAAAATGTACACATTTTCTCATTTACTTCCCAAGTTGATCTTAGTACATAGCTACTGTTATCCTCTCACTCATATATGGAGATAATTAGATCTTTTCAAGAGTAAATAAATACCTTGTCTCATACCTATTCGGAGACATCCATACAAAAAGAAACATAAAAGGCAAGGTAAAGGAAACAGTATCTCTCATTAGTAATATTTCAAATACTTAGAAATACAGATTTCCAGGAAATAATCATGTTTCTTAAGTTTCATCAAAAATGTCTGAGAGACAACATCAGATTTTAAAAGTACCTTTCCTTGGTAACTCCCTATGTATATTTAAAAACAAATGAACAAGCAAACATGAAACTACATATTTCTCTTCCCCAATAAGTCAGCGTATGTTGAAGCTCAGTTTGTGGAGATTAGAATAATCTTTTCTCTTTCCTGCAAAGGCATAATCTCACCTAAGAATCACAACTCTCCAAAAGCCTGGGTGGCAGTAACTAACTCCCAAACTATGAATATAAAATGGGTCTCAGGTGCAGCCTGATGGTTGCCTTACTGAAACTGGCAAGACTTTTAGTGCCCATGCCAGGCTGGAGCTCATGTAGACTTTTTTAAGTCCTGACTTTCCTGGTCAGTCATTTACTACCCTCCTAAACAGTATTGTATATACCCCCTGCAGTTTTCTCTATACCTGACTCCAATTCTAGATCAACCTTGTGGGTCCTATATATTATTCAAAATATGTATTTTGAATAACCATGAGGTACACAATAACAAAGTTGTTCATGATTGGGTTTCAGTGATACGTTGTTCCATCACCTGTCCCTTAACCAGTGTACATTTCCCACCACCAATGTCCCCAATTTCCCTCCCACTAACCCCTGTTCCCAGCTTCTATGGCAAAAACCTTTCTTCTCTCTCTCTTTCTCTCTCTCTCTCTCTCTCTCTCTCTCTCTCTCTCTCTCTCTCTCTCTCTCTCCTGCATCTCCTTCCTTCCTTCCCGCCTTTTTTTGAGCATTATACTCTGCAGTACAGGTACTGAAAGGTTGATGATGTGTGTGTCCCTTTACCTACTTTCAGGGCTAGTTCTTGTTCAAGTGATCATTTCCAACTATCCTTGTTGTACTTGTTGTAGTGGTACCTTATCTATCCTAGCTGCCTTTCATCTTAAAGCAAATTAATATTCTATTGTGTATATGTATGAAAGTTTCCTTTTCCAGTTATATGTTTTTGGACAGTTGGATTGTTTCCAGATTTTGGCTATTGTGAATCACTTTTCAATGAACATAAGAGTACAAATGTTGAAGAAATGACATAAACTTCTTCCAAGGAGACATACAGAAGGCCAAAAAAGTATTAAAAATACTCTCCATTATTTAGCATCAGGGAAATGCAAATCAAAACAGCAATGAGATATCCTCTCACACCAGTTAGACCGGTACAAATCATGAAGAAAAAACAAGTACTGGCACAAATGTGGGAGAAAGTGTAACTCATTCACTTCAATCCACTGTTGGTGGAAAGGTAAACTGGTTCAGCCTTCTTGGAAAACATAGTAACTAAGCCTCCTTAAGACCCAGCATTTTCACTGTTTGGCATCTACCCCAAGACCCCAAAACTCATTTTATAAAAGACATCTGCATTCTTAATGAGATTTTTTTCTTGTTTTTGGTCCACATCCAAAAATGCTCAAGCATTACCCCAGGCTCTGCATTAAGGAAATTATTCCTAGCAGTGCTTGGGGACCACATGGGTTGCTGGGAATCAAACCCAGGTTGACCATGTTTAAGGCAAATGCCCTACCCACCATACAATCTCTCTGACCCATAGATTTTAGTTTTATCATAGTTTAAAATAACACAGTAACAATAATATTAATACTTATGATTTTGATGTACAAAATTACTGAAGCTGTAGGAGCTAAAAGTAGGAAAGTTTGAAGTTAGCAAGATAAATTTAAGAACATTTAACTTTGGGAATAGGTGATTGTCACTAGAGAATGAATAAAATACAGAAGACAAAACATACACTTTAAATATTAATTTAGCACAGTTCCATAAATGTTACCTCAAATTATTTTTATGTTCCTATAAGCAAGTTACCTTAAGAGAGACATATTTGATGGGGTTCAAATATGGTTTGAACCATGGGAACACTTGCAAGGGCTATTAGAGACTACCCTAAAAGCCTCTATCTCTCTTAGAGAGCCTGGCAAGCTACCAAGAATATCCCACCTGCATGACAGAGCCTGGCAAGCTATCCGTGGCATATTTAATATGCCAAAAACAGTAAATACAAGTCTCATTCCCCTGACCCCGAAACAGCCACCAATACGGCAGCATTAAAAAAGATTAGCAAAGAGAGGCTGATCAAATATCAAGGCCAAACTAGGCTGCCAAAATGAAGAAGGACTAAAATGATTGTCTGTACTTTCAATGCACGTACACTGGCATCAGATGCATCCATCGAGGACCTGATGGTGCAAACATGAAAAACCAAGTACAACATCATTGTCCTGACTAAGACAAGAAGGCAATCACATCACGGTATTTTCAACACTGGGGAAGAACTGTTCCTTGGAACATGCAACAAAAGAGGCTGGTGGTGTTGGTGTCCTTGTCAACAGGAACTTGGCCATGAACATTGATTCATTCAAATGCCTATCAACCCAAATTTGATGACTACACCTGAATAGATGTGGCTCACTGCCAGCAGTTTCTATCTTCATTATCTACACATCAACATCCAGTTATGATGAAGAAGAAATTGAGAAGATCTACATGGAGATGGCCCAGACAAGGTCAAACCTGAACTCCTGAAGAACGTGCCATCAGTACTCATCAATACACTGGCTCAGCTCTTCACACGCTACCTTTCTGAATGCAAGATTCCGTTCCAATGGAAAACCAGCAGGATTGTTCTACTGTACAAGAATGGAGACATCCACGACATTGGCAACTATGGCCTGATCTGCCTGTTGTCTGTCGTCTATAAGCTGTTCACCTGAGTCATCCTAAATAGGATTGGCAGAACACTAGAGGAAGTACAACCATGCGAGCAAGCTGGGTTCTGAAAAGGATTCAGCATGATCAACCATATCCACACGGTAACCAAGCTCATTGAGGTTTCTCGGGAGTTCAAGATGCCGCTCTGTCTAACATTCATTGATTTAAAGAAGGCCTTTGATTCTGTTGAGACTGAAGCGGTCATTGAAGCCCTAGCCAAACAGGGCGTTCAAATTCAATACATCAGAATCCTCCATGAGCTGTACTATGGACTCAGTACCAGGATCTCACCATCCTATAAGGAAGTGATCATCCATGTCCAGAGAGAGGTTTGGCAGGGCGATACCATTTCACTGGAACTCTTCAGTGCCACCCTTGAGAATGTCATGCAATAACTGGAATGGAAGAAATGGGAGTGAAGATATACCATCGACAGCTACACCACCTCTGCTTCTCTGATGACATTGTTCTTATAACACCAAACATCGGCCAAGCAGCACAAATGCTGGCCAACTTCAACCGTGAGTGTTGGAAAGGTTGGACTACAGCTGAATCTCACAAAGACAATGTTTATGAGTAATGGTTTCGTTCCTGATGTTCCATTCTCTCTCAGTAGACGAACATCTCCAAATGCAACAATTATGTGTACCCAGATCAAGAATTCAACATGACGAATGACCTGGCACCTGAGTTGCACAGGAGGAAGCCAGTGGCTTGGAACACCTTCAAGAGTGTCGAAGAAATAGTTAAGAGGACAAGGAAACTTTGGCTCCGGGCACATCTCTTTGATTCTACTGTCCTTCCTGCATTAACATATGCCTCAGAGACCTTGGCCCTACGAAAACAGGATGAGAATGCTATTCATGTTTCCCAAAGAGGAATCGAAAGAGCTATGCTTGGAGTATCACACTTCACTCAAGCGAGAGAAAGAATGCGGAGTTCCAACCTCCCTCGAGGATCGAGAATCAGGGACACTGTCTCGTCTGCCAAGGCATCAAAAATCAGATGGGCTGGACACGTAATGCGATTTGGAGATGACCGCTGGACTAGATCCGTTACTGACTGCATTCCACGGGACGTCAAATGATCGCGTAGCTGCCCACCTACGAGATAGTCAGACTTCTTTGTCAAGACCCTGAATGATGGGTTTAAGGCTCTTCATGTTCCTGGTGTGAGCAGATGCCATTGGGCTACATCAGCATGCAACAGGACAAATGGAGCTGTTACTGGCACCCGCTTGAGCAAATCAATGAGTAATGGGATGTCAAGTGATCAAGTGATAAAGCAAGCTGAATTCCACAACTAAAAAATTAGCATTTTTAGTTTTCATCGTGAAGAAAAACCAAATAATTATATACTTGCTTATATCTTTTAAAGTAAGTGCTTTCTTAGTTTCACACAAATCACAAATCCTCCTGTTAATCGTCAATTGCCTCGAGCAGGCCCCAGTAATGTCTCCTTCATTCTAGCCCTGAGATTATATTCAAGGCTCTAAGTTTTTAGAATAAAATATTAACTGAGTATGAAGAAGACATAATAATCTGGTAAATTTGGGACTTCTAACTAACTTTACACCCAATTGCCTTTGAAATCAAAAGGAGAATTTTAAAATGTAGCATCATGCTTTTCTGATCTAGCTCCATTACATTCTTGTACACAATATTCATGTTGGCATAACATTTGAAACTAGAGAACTTAAATCAAAACCACCTTGAATAACTATAATTACCCCCATTCATCAGAGCCAGACCAACAATCTGAATCATTATTTTTTTTTAGGATGTATCTAGGTAAAGGGAAGTTTGGAGAGAAATACACGTAAGAGACACACTAGATAAATACTTATTAAACTATAATAGGTACTCCAAACCCCCATTTCAATAATGGATTGAACAAATAAACATAAATTAAAAAATTAGAAGATCTGAATAATATCTCTGAGAAAAAATCATTAAAGTTTCTACTCTGTTTTAGGTGGTGCACTAAACTGTGGAAATTCAGAAACAGAAGATGGTTCTTGCTCATAAATCCCATAAATGGGGAAGATAATCTGCAATTTCAGTTCAAATTAGAAATTTCAGTGAGTTGAATTCAAGATACATTAGGAGTAAAAAAGCTTCCTCAACCAGTGCACATGTTTTTCATGTCAGGGAGAGGATTGCTTGTCCAGTAGAAATAAAACATGTCTATACCTAACTACATGTAATATTGATTGTAAGCATATGTTCTTCATCATATGTTCTGTTCTGTTTTGTTTGCTATTTTTGTGTCCAGTTCCTTTAATTCCAGTCCCATATATCAGTAGCTGAGTATTTAGTGGACAAATTATTTACTTATCCTTTTGACATTGCACTAACTATAAGGTAAAGGTAAAGGTAAAGAGGTAAAGGCCCTCCTGTTGATCATCGATTTGCTAGAGCAGGCCCAGTAACGTCTCCATTGGAGACTTTGTTGTTACTGTGTTTGGCATATCAAATACATCATGGGGAGCTTGCCAGGCCCTGCCGTGCGGGCGAGATAATCTCAGTAGCTTGCCGGGCTCTCCGAGAGGGGCAGAGGAATCGAACTCAGGTGGGCCATGTTGGCCGCTTGTAAGGCGAACGCCCTACCACTGTGCTATCGCTCCAGCCCTAACGCCCTACCACTGTGCTATCGCTCCAGCACTAACTATATATTTTCATTATTTAACATGCATATCATTATTATAAATGTCAAGGTCTATATAGTTTTATGTTATAGAATTTAAAAAGTGTTTTAAAAGTTGCAACCAATAACTTTTGAAAACATCACTTCATGATGCAGAAAACAATTTTGAGTTATACTATTTTAGTCCTATTAAGGATACAAGAATAAATTATAAATATAAAACTAGATCACAGTTTCATTGGTGTTTGTGGATAACTGTATTGTGATGACATAGCTGGGCGAATATCATAAAGGCTTCCTTGATCACTTATCACTTAACATCCCGTTACTCATTGATTTGCTTGAGCGGGCACCAGTAACGTCTCCATTCATCCCTGTCGAGTGCTAGTGTAGCCCAATGGCCTCTGCTTGCTCCAGGAACACGAAGAGCCTCAAACCAATAGTTCAGGGTCTTGACAAAGAAGTCTGACCATAGAGAAATAATAAGTTTCAAAATCCTTTTCTGACTAAGTCGTCATTGTCATTAAAAAGTGTGATTTCTCTTTTTTTTATTTTTTTCAGTTTAGAAATGTTGAGTTTCTATCTATGAGATTATCTTTATTTTCATCTTTCTATCTCACTTTCATATATTACATATATTCACTTTAGGAGGTAGAGGACAAAACCCTTATAGTTTTCTTTAGATCAAATTTTACATTAAATGTTGAAATAAAATTTAATGTGGAAGGTATAAAACTCTCCAAAGAAATTGGTACACTTTCAGTACTTTTGAAACTAAAGGTAGAATTAACTTCCATATCTTAACCCTGTACAGGTAACAATGGCTTCATTTTCTAAAATAAGCTTTAAAATGACATTTATAAGTGAAGATATTCCTCTTCACACAGAAAAAATATATTTTAATAAGTATGCTAGAATACATGCAGACTACGAACATATCAAAGATACAATTAATAAAATCTGACTTCCATTTTATATTAAATTAAAATTTTGCCTTTCTGATTGCAAAGCTTTTAATAATTTTCTTGACTTTGGAAATGTTAACTATTTTATCTGAACCAAAATAAAAATTAAACCACACATGCTATAACCCTAGTTAACTTGTAATTCCATCCTAAAAATTCTTCAATGGCTCATTTAAATCCTTTCTTCCAGATTCTACTTCACCATCTAATTAGAGAGATCCTAACTATAGGTCATCCCACCCAAGAAAATAAAAACAGCTTTCAGCCATCTGTAGTTAGCAAAGTCATTTTTTTTTCAGTACATAGTAAAGCACATTCTCTAGCAAGCAATTTCTGTTGATTCTTTGGGCAGTAATGAGTTTCCGTTTGTATCAAAAGTCATAAATGTTCATGATAAAAGCCTCTTGAAGGATGTTTTTCTCTTAAACATCAAGCATATAGCTGGTCTTACTCTCACAGGTGGGCTGGAGCGATAGCACAGCGGTAGGGCATTTGCTTTGCATGCAGCAAACATGGCCAACCCGAGTTTGATTCCTCCGCCCCTCTCGGAGAGCCCGGCAAGCTACCAAGAGTATCTCGCCTGCACAGCAGAGCCTGGCAAGCTACCCGTGATGTATTTGATATGCCAAACACAGTAACAACGAAGTGTCCAATGGAGACGTTACTGGGCCCACTCAAGCAAATCGATGAACAACGGGAGGACAGTAACTCTCACAGGCAGCACATGAAAGTTGTTCTCAGTTGGTGTTCTGATTTTGCCAGAGTAGTCTCAAAAGGAATAGAAGTCAAAAAAGAAAAGATACTAGCCTTTATTTTTTATTGGCTTTTCCACCAAGCCAGTGAGACAGAACTTTTACATGCAAATATGTTGAAATTTGACTCAATGGAGCAACCCTGTATTGTCACTAAGCTCCAAGTACCCAATTCTTTCATTATCTTCTCTGACTCAATCTGGAATCCAGATTTTTCCTGGATAAATATCTCATCTTTACCTGTCACTGTCACTGTCCTCCAGTTGTTCATCGATTTGCTTGAGTAACATTGTGAAACTTGTTACTGTGTTTGGCATATCGAATACGTCACGGGAAGCTTGCCAGGCTTTGCCATGCAGGCCAGATACTCTCAGTAGCTTGCCAGGCTCTCCTAGAGGGGCAGAGGAATTGAACTTAGGTTGGCCATGTTGGCTAAATGCAAGGCAAACTCCCTACCCTCTGTGCTATCGCTCCAGCCCCATCTTTACTTAACTCTTATTAAACAAAAATCTTTATTTTGTACAGCTGTCTTTGGGCATGACTTGATAAATCAGTAATTTGAGCCCATAAATAAGAAGTTATTTTCATGTATTGTATTACAAATTAATGAAAATACTTGTTTTCTCCACAAATTTCACGTATTTTCTTTTCTTTCTTAAAAGTACAAACAGGTTCAAGCCTTAACATTAAACCTAATCAGAAACTTACACCATTGATTAAAATTCTTGGGTAAGAGACTGGGCTGGAACCTGTTTTGGTTCACAGTAAATCTATGCCAAAACTGCTTAATCTACACTGAAATCAAACTGAAACACAATGAACAAATCTTCCAAAAGCAGACTATCTAGAAAGAGACAGAGAGACACTCTCTCCAAGAAATAAAAAGAGCCACAGAACAGTAAGCTGTCATTGACTAGAGATTTCTAAATCTGGAACTATACTCTGGGAAGCAGAGGGAATAGACAGGATTGTGCAAGTACTCATAACACCCATCCTGAAATTCCATACTCTTACTACAAAGGGATGGAAGGCAAGACACTGTAGGTTATAAATAGAGTAGGGGTTGCTAGCAGGCATGATCTCTTGAATTCTTTTTTTTCTTTTTTGGGTCACACCCGGTTACTCAGGGTCACAGGGGTTACTCCTGGCTCATGCACTCAGAAATTACTCCTGGCAGTGCTCGGGGGACCATATAGATGCTGAGAATTGAACTCGGATAGGCCACATGCAAGTCAAATGCCCTACCCACAGTGCTATCGCTTCAGTCCCATGATCTCTTGAATTCTTGCTGATAATAGTACAGGAGTCCTCCACAGGAACCCACTGTCCTTTCTAGTAGGCCTTTAGAGAAAATTCCAAGGACAGCATCACTGGCCCTTAAAGGAAAAAAAAGCTGAGATAATTGGTAATAGAGGGACAACTACCAATATATCTGTCTGCTTACTTTTGGCAGATAGATATATTGGAATGCTGGTGGTGAAAGTGGTACAGTAATATATTTAAAAGGATGTAAAATTTTATCTGAACATAAATAATCTACAACACAATGCTATCTTAGTTAAAAAAAGTAAAATATGTAAACTGAAGTTTCTGTTTATATATTCTAGATACCTTGTTTATTTTATATACATCCACAGTGAGATGTGCACTGGTAGAGGGATAGGTGTTTGATCATTGTGTGATTGTAACCCAAACATGAAAGCTTGTAACTATCTCATGGTGATTTAATAAAATTAAAAAAAAATAAGTGAGATGTTACTTTTCTTGCATATAATAAAATGTCATTATCATGTGACTTTTAAAAATATCTAGTCAGCTGCTCAAATTCATGTTTGAATAATATTCAATATATTTTCTTAAAGCTTATATTTAAAATGAGACAGTGACCAATGAACTATGCTAATAGTTTTCTTAGTAACTTGTTAAGTTCATAGAGGAAGTATTGTAAAGAGAAATAGATGAGACAAGACCATAAATTAAGATTGATTCCTTAAATCACAAATGGAAGAATATTGTTCTACAATTATTTAAGTCATCTGGAATATCGATTAGAGCTAAATCATTTTCTTTTAAGGCTTGAGCTGCATAACAAATTGAGTTTCAGTATTATAAAATTAAGTTTCTCCATCCTTGAGCTCTTAGTGGTTGGTATTAAAACATAATGAAGGGCATACAAGAGAAAAAACAAACTTAAAAAAATCCATTTTACTTATCAATGGGCAAAAAGATTATTTCAGAACTATACAGAATATTTTTATTGGAGCATGATTTATAAAAAAATAAAGTGCAATTAAATTTTTAAAACTCTACCAAAAGTCATTTGTTGAAAAATGTATCTTATTGGGCTGGAGAGATATCTCAAAGGACTGGAGTCTGCTTTGCATGGTGTAGCCCTTAGTTCAATACCCAGCACCTCATGGTCACTGAAAACTAAACTCAGTGAAACTATCCTCCAAATCCCTCTATGTATGGCCCACCTCCCTCAGAAAGAAAAGAAAGGAAAGAAAGAAAGAAAGAAAGAAAGAAAGAAAGAAAGAAAGAAAGAAAGAAAGAAGGGAAGGAAGGAAGGAAGGAAGGAAGGAAGGAAGGAAGGAAGGAAGGAAGGAAGGAAGGAAGGAAGGAAGGAAGGAAGGTGGGTGTACTATAATATGCATAGATATTGCATAAAGAAATAGTATTTATCTCTAACAATACCGCAATTCATATTTTACCATAATGCAGTAAGTATATTGGAATCACAATTTAGGACATGGAGACAGAATAAACTCAACAAAATTAATCATTTATATACATGTGTCTTGTTGAAAAGAATTAAAAGCTGATTTCATGCACTTGTTGTATAGAAATGAATCTATCCTTGTTACCCCCCAGTCCATCAATTGACTCCTTAATCTTCTGAGCCTCATTTATACAATTTTCACCTGTGCCTCAGTAGCGATAGCACAGCAGGTAGGGCATTTGCCTTGCACGCAGCCAATATGGCCGACCCGAGTTCGATTCCTCCGCCCCTCTCGGAGAGCCCGGCAAGCTACTGAGAGGATCTCGTCCGCAGTAAAGCCAGGCAATGGCAAGCTCCCCGAGACGTATTCGATATGCCAAACACAGTAACAAGTGTCACAACGAAGGCATTACTGGGCCCGCTCGAGCAAATCGAAGAACAACGGGAGGACCGTGACCGTGACCATGGCCTCAGTTAGACTAACCTGGTCCCTATGGCCCCAATCTGAGTAACTGATCTATATATTCCTCTTACCTTCAACAAATACTACACACTTAAGAGCTTATCAAATGACTTTTTTAAATCTGACATAATTGTGAATGATTAATTATCAGTAGATAACTCACGCTATTCAGAACTATATCAGTCTCATTTTTTTTCCTTTGCTATCTTTCCTATTTCCGGAAATGAAAGATGATTTGACTTTATCAAGTCACAAACAAATGAAGCAGAGAACATTAGAAAATAACTTAAAAATTCTCAGCATGTATGGTAAATTCATCATATTTTATTTTATTTTTTTAATTTTTACTTGTGAAACACCATGAGGTACAGTTGTAGACTTACAAATTTTTGTGCTTGGGTTTCAATTATACAATGATAGAGTACCCATCCCTCCACCAACACCCATTTTCCACCACCACAGATCCCAGTATCCCTCCCACCCCCATCTCCCCCATCCCACCCTGCCTCTGTGGCAAAGCATTCCCTTTTGTTCTCTCTCTCCTTTTGGGTGCTGTGGTTTGCAAAAGAGGAATTGAGTGGCCATCATGTTCAGTCTATAGTCTACTTTTAGCATGCATCTTCCATCCTGGGAGGATCCTCCAAAC
Organism: Sorex fumeus; assembly: GCF_029834395.1. Taxonomy (NCBI): domain Eukaryota; kingdom Metazoa; phylum Chordata; class Mammalia; order Eulipotyphla; family Soricidae; genus Sorex; species Sorex fumeus. The sequence goes on along the minus strand of NW_026606172.1, from coordinate 5,097,402 downwards.
ACCCTTTATTTGGTGCTCCCTTCTCTATCTGAGCTGCCTTTTCCCCTAGCATGTACGGCTGGCCTCCAAGCCATGGAATGAACCTCCTTGTGCTTATCTCGGCTATTCTTGGATGCTACTCTCCTATTTTGTTACTTTATGTTCCCCAAATGAATGCAATCTTTCTATGTCTGTCCCTCTCTTTCTGACTCATTTCACTTAGCATGATACTTTCCATGTAGTACCACTTGTATGTAAATTTCATGACTTCATCTTTTCTAACAGCTACATAGTACTCCATTGTGTAGATGTACCAAAGTTTCTTTAACCAGTCATCTGTTCTCGGGCACTCAGGTTTTTTCCAGTTTCTGACTATTGTAAACAGTACTGCAATGAACAAACAAGTGCAGATGTCACTTTGACTATACTTTTTTATCTTTCTGGGATACCACTCCCAGGAGTGGTATTGCTGGGTCAAATGGGAGCTCAATTCTAATTTTTTAAGAATCGTCCATACTGTTTTCCAAAAGGGCTGAAGCAGTCGGCCTTCCCACCATCAATGAAGGAGGGTAGTCTTTCTTTCTTTGTGAGTTTTTCTAGTGGTTTATCTATCTTGTTTATTTTCTCAAAGAAGCAGCTCTTGGTTTCATTGATTTTTTGGATTGTTTTTTTTTTTGGTTTCCATGTCATTGATTTCTGCTCTAAGTATTATGATCTCTTTTCTTCCCCCTGATTTGGGCTTCTTTTGTTGATCCTTTTCTAAACTCTTGAGCTGTGAAGTCAAGTTGTGTATGTGGACCCTTTCTTCCTTCCTGACAAATGCTTGCAGAGCTATAAATTTCCCCCTTAACACGCCTTTAGCTGCATCCCATAGGTTCTGGTAGCTTGTGTCTTTATTCCCATTTGTTTCCAGGTATCTTCTGATTTCATCCCTGACTTCCTTCCTGACCCACTCTTTGTTCAACATTGAGTTGTTTAATTTCCAGGTGTTTGATTTGGTTCTCCTTGTCTGTGTGTGATTCACTTCTATTCTCAGTGCATCGTGGTCTGAAAAGATTGTTGATACTATTTCTATCTTCCTGATTCTATTTGGCATGTTTTGTGGCCTAGCACATGGTCTATTTTGGAAAATGTTCCGTGTGAACTGGAAAAGAATGTGTATTCTTTCTTTTGGGGGTGTAAAGCCCTGTATAGGTCTATAAGCCTCTTCCTTTTCTTCTTTCAAAGCCAATGTTTCCTTGATGAGCTTTGTTCTTGTTGATCTATCCAGAGGTTAAAAGGCAATGTTGAAGTCTCCGGCTACTATTGTGTTGCTAGCAATGTCCTCCTTAAAATCTGTTAGCAGTTGTTTTAAATATTTAGCTGCTCCCTCATTAGGTGCATATACATTTAAGAGTGTGATTTCTTCCTCTTGTACATATCCCTTTATGAATTGGAAATGGCCTTTGCTGTCCCTTCTAATTTTTTTCAACCTAAAATTGATGTTGTCAGATGAGGTGTATGGCCACCCCAGCTTTTTTGAGGGAGCTGTTTGCTTGCAGGATTGTTTTCAACCCTTTAACTTTGAGTCTGTGTTTGCTCTGACTGTTAAGATGAGTTTCTTGTAGGCAGCAGAATGTTGGGTTCAGTCTCTGAATCCATTTTGCCACTCTGTGTCTCTTAATTGGTGAATTTAGACTGTTGACGTTGAGAGATATTACTGTTATGGGGTTTTGTGTCATCTTTCTGTAAGGCTTTATTGTGCTTGCAGAGTTTATCTTGTCTTACAGTAGCCCCTTTAGCCCTTCTTTTAGGTTTGGTTTTGAGTCTGTGAAGTTCCTGAGCTGTTGTTTATCCAGATAATAGTTTACCGTTCCTTCAAGTTTGAGTGAGAGTTTATCCGAATAGTGTTCTAGATCAATCGTTCATTTCAGTGAGTTTTTTCACTATATTCCACCATTGCTTTTAGGCTTGGAGGGTTTTCTCTGATAGGTCTGCTGTGAATCTAAGGGGCTCTCCTTTGTATGTGATTTAAAAATATGGAACTCTTCATGAATTTGCATGTCATCCTTGCGAGGGGCCATGCTAATTTTCTCTGTATCATTCCAAATTTAGTATATGTGCTGCTGAAGCGAGCACTCATCATTTTTTAGAGGTGGGAATGTCTTTGGATATCATCTAGTCTGATTTTTTCATTTTATAAATACTTGAACTAAATTTAGAAAAAACTCTCTTATGTAAGGACATACAGTTGGTTCATGTTAAGTATAGAAACCAGGTTCTTCACATATAGTTTAGAAAACTTTCTATTATTTCTTTATTGTGTCCCACATGACAGCTTTGGGTTTTTATTTAAACAAATGATGTCTAGTTTGAAAATTGTACCATATTTTCTCACTTTATTGTAAGATACTGATACCTATTTTATTTATCTTATTGACCAAGAAAGTTTGTTTCAGTTTTCACTCCTCATTGCTATATTTTATAAAATGATCTCAACATTTTGTTTCTTTTTTAATTGTATAATTATAATAGCACTGTAGTACTGTCCTCCCATTGTTCATCGGTTTGCTTGAGCGGGCACCAGTAATGTCTCACAACAAATTGTGAGACTTGTTGTTACTGTTTTTTGGCATATGAATACGTAACAGGGAGCTTGCCGGGCTTTCATAATTAACATAAAATTTGTCATAAAATATTTTGTTAGATAATCTTTTTTTTTATTTCTGACTCAAATTTGGGAAAATTTTCTGTCAATAGAATAGGATGCTTTGTTCTGGAGAACTCATTTTACCATCAATACTGTTAATTTAAATAGAGTAATGTTTATATATTTTATAAAATTAATATATATGCATCGTTTCTTAAATTAAGTTTGAAACTTATTAAGCAGACAATTCTATTTGATCTAAAGGAACATATAATGCTGTTCAAACTAACTTCTTTTGAATACTATACGAGGAGCATTATAAATCTATAGAGAAATGATGTGTACTAAAAGATGTATTCACAATCCTACTAGTGTTTATTTATGTTTAGGATAATTATTTTTAATAACTTCAAATTTGTTACTGTTGCTACAATGAGATATTTTTATGTAATATTTTCCTCCTCCATTTCCTCCTCCTCCTATTCCTCCTCCTCCTCCTCCTCCTCCTCCTCTTCTTCTTCTTCTTCTTCTTCTTCTTCTTCTTCTTCTTCTTCTTCTTCTTCTTCTTCTTCTTCTTCTTCTTCTTCTCTTTTTCCTTATAGCTGTGTAGTATTCTATATGCATATAGAACACAACTTTTTTATTAATTTATCTCAAAATTTGAGTTCCTTCCTTATCCTTAACATTTTTTTAATATTTCTGATTCCAACAGCACTCTAGCTGCTGCTCTATCCTATTAGTTCTCAGAAGTAAAAATAAATTGTAACAACCTGTGACCAATTTACTTCTAACCGTCACTAGAAGGAAAAAGGAAACTGATTAATAACTTCATTAGCATCCTTTCATAGAATTATTGTTGAGAAGAAAAAATCTTCCTGTAACCCTTTGTACCCTTATGAATAGAATATAAATTCACATAAGACAGATTAGATGGTGATAAAGACCAAGTAATTTCATGTGCATGCAAATGCCATGTGATTTTGGCATCTTTGATGTGAACAATGTAGCATACTTTTCAGAAGAATTAGATCCTTTTTGTTGCTGTTGTTAATCTTGGGACCACACTCAGTGGTGCCAAGAGCTTATTCCTGAATCTGTGCTGAGAGATCACTCCTGGCCTGCTTGGTGGAACATATGCAGTGTTAGGGATGGAATCGGGGTCGATTTCATGTAAGGCACGTATCTTAACCCCTTTACCAGTGAAAGATCTATCTTGAAAATTTATGCTTGCCCATTAATTTAGGAAATTAAGTAGAATTTATTTACACAAGAGAAAGAACCCTGAATCCTTTCTCTGGTGATGTGATGGCTTGCTGGTGCAGAGAATGCATTTGTCACAAAGGTAATTTATTTCTTCCTTTTATGAGAAAGAGCGGGATTGGGTCAAAGAAAGTTCTGCTTCAGCTGTTTCTCAAACAGCTTTAAATTAATCAATGTGCACTTTAACGCATTGTGCAAAAGCCTGTACTCTAATACTATTTAACATATAAAGAACAATTATAAGTAAAACTGGGAAACTCTTTCACTAATTCATATATTTTGCTCTTGACTCGATTGGAAGTTCTAAGAACTCAAATATATCTTTATTTTAAATCCAAGAGAACATTTACATAAGAATAATACCATTTATTATAATGTCACTGTGGTATGTCATTTGATAATAAAACAAGCAAATTTCTGTTAGTCTGTTGAATAATTACTTGAGATTTGACAATACCTCAGAAATATCTAATTTGTAGTCTAGTTTTATTTTATGCTTATTGCAAACTATACTTGTGTATTTATCATTCTATATTTAAAAGTACTATTATGCAAGTATGAGATATAAAAATGTAACATCTGACTGGAAACATTTTAAGAAGTGAAAGAAATGACACACATAGAAGTAAGTTTTACAGCAAGAAGAGACATAAAAGACTGTATTGAATTTTTTTATACAAAATGTATTTTTTAAAGTTCAAGCCAACCTTGAGGAAAGATCAGAACATTTCATGCAAGGTGGACATTTTGAGGTTATTCTCTGATGTTTGTGGAGGCAAACTGTGAGATGAGTACTGTGATATGAGTGAATAAAATGGATGAGACTGGATAGATTTGTCTCTTATCTACTTCATCTGTCATCAAATCTTAGTAAGCCTCAAAAGTAATAATATCATATATGAGAAACAAATAATTACCTTTAAAACTTGGAAATTTTAAAAAGTTAAAACTGTTTTTGAAAAAAAAACCTGTTTTTAAGGCTCTGTAATCAATCTAAGGCTCAGTTCCATGATATTACATATATTTAGAAGCTGAACTTTATTTTTCAAATCAAATGTAGACTTTTTATGAGTGCATGGGCTTTCAATTCGAGTTCAAAAAGGGCATGCAATCTGAAAAACAAAGATTTCACAAGAATTCCTTTCAGTCAAACATTTACCCTTTACTATTTGCAAAGGTAAATTTATTTGTCCTCTTATTTCTTTAAGATTTTTGCTACTATAATTCTTGTATAGTCTTATAGTTTTAAAAATTACTGCCTTGATAATGACTCTCAGTCCTAGCCACTGATTTAAATCACACTACTGAGAATCTGAATGCCAAATATTTTGTTTAGTTTTTCCACTTGATGCTTCATTATATCTCAAAAACAAGGTATCCACAATTTTTATCTCCTTCCTCTTCTAATGTCTTTCCTGTAAAAATCTCTCTTACTACCAAATAAATATTCCTTTGCTATCAAAAGCTAAAGTTTAGGGTTATTTGTAAGTCAGTCTTCTTTCATAAGTTCTATCAATCAGTCATCCAATTAGTTGTTTTCAATCGATTTCCCTAGAAGCAGTACCTGAGACAGATGTGATTTATGTGATTTATGGTGCTGGTGCTCTCAGGAGAAAGGGAATAAAGGAAGCAAACACAGCCAGTCTAAAAGCTCGGCCAAGAAGACTTTTGTCTAGGGTCTCATTTCAGTAGACCTCTGGAGGCTGAGTTATTGCAGAGCTGCCACCTCTGATGCAAAAGATCTGCCCTCTGTACCTTCATGTCAGTCATTGATTATATGGCAGCACACATAACATCCTGAACAAGAAAGCTTTTTATCTGCCAAGGCCAATCCTTTAGAAAAGACAGCAGTTGTGAATCATTAGCAACCAACTCTACCAACTATAATGAGAGGAATGTTCCCATCTAATAAGGTGGATCTGCTATCTGGCCAGGGCACCAACACTCACCACTACCATGTTCAAGTCTAGTTTTTTGACAATATTCTTGACTTAGAACTTTGTCGTTTATTAATATTGAAATTATGAGACGGGGCACACAATGACACAGTACAATTGGTATGTGCATTTGCCTTGCCCTCAGCCAACCTGGGTTTACCCATCCTCCCCCTTCCCACCCCTCCACCAGCATCCCATTTGATCCCCCAAGCATCGCCAGGAGCAATTTCTGAGTGTAGAGCCAGAAATGACCCAAACACCTCTGGATTTGGCCCAAAAAGAAAACAAAAAAATAAAAGGAAAGAATGAAATGGTGGGACTATTAGTCACTGTTTTAGAGGTCATGTCTCTTAATATTCTTTTATATTCATTCACAAATCTCATTTCATTATTGTTATATAGTCTATTTTCACTTTTCTATGTATAAATGTAGATGTCAATTGAAACAATTAACAACTCTGCAAGAACATTTTAGAGTTATAATATAGAGCAAATTAACCTCTGAGTTCTGATTGTCAGCAGATTAATTTAATTTTCATTTAGATAGATTCAGATAACTCCTCCAAACTAGTCTGGATATAAAACTACTGTTATTTCCTAAGAAACTTTAAGAGATGATATGAAATAAAATGGAAAGTCAGGAAAATCATTTCACTGTGGGGTTTAAACTGATGTAAAATGGGAACAATCTGAAGACAAATTCTACAACTCCTTTAAAAAAAATTGTGAAAGTTAAGATGAAAATCACTACAACACTATGAAAACACCAATACTTAGTTTCTGCCAATAGGCAAAGTGTATGCTCCATAGCTGTCATATTTCTATCCCCTTCTTTCCCACTCACAGGTTTTGCATAGAAGCAGTGTAGACATCTGTATGGAGAAAATAGCTGAATTAATATAATTCCAAATAAAGCTATAAAAAAATGACACTGACATCAGCGAGTGAATATTCTTCCCATACTAAAAACTAAAACTGGATATCATATCAACCTAACATAATCATAACATTTAAAGTAATTGTCTTTTGTAATTCTAAGACTGTTACAAATGGTTTGCTTCTATGCCAATACTTTGAATTGTAAAGAATGAATAATATTTTGTAACAACATTAAAGTTGTTGAACTTACATTAGATATGTATGTGGTATGAATTGAACTATGGTCCACCCAAATATAAGCAAGTCATAGGACCCAATACCTGTGAATATGATTTTATTTGGTTTAATGGTTACCCTTATATGCCAACTTTGCTAGGTCCCATGACCAGATACATGGTGAAACCTTATTCTGGAAATGTCTGTGAGGCTGATGTAGTTATCAGTTAAATTGGTGGGCTTTTTGTATTTTTGATTGCCCTCCTTAATTACAGTCAACTTCAACCAATCAGCTGAAGATTTGACTAGAAGACAAAAAAATACTGATTTTCCTGAGCAAGAAGAAAGTCTGTCAATAGGGAGCCTCCTTGGCTGAACTGCAGCATCTGTTAGGTCTTCAGCATGCAGATTTTGTACTTGCCAGCCTCCTTAATGTCTGTGTGTGCATATATATCATCCTAATACATTTGTAAGTAGTCTTTTCAGGTTCACTGACTAGATGTCCTGATAAAAAGGGGGAACCAAGGACATAGAGACAATGGAGACAGAGACTGGAGGGGCCTTTCTGCAAATCAGGGAGATCCAAGGGTTGTAACAGCCACTAGAAAAACTAGGCATAGAAACTTCAGGGAAGCGACATAGCAACATTCAGGGAAAAAAAAAAAAGCCCTGTCATGATGTCAGACTTCTAGCCTTTGAAATTGTGAAAGAATATATTTCTCTTGCTTTAAACCATCCAGTTTGTGGTAACTTGATATAGCCACCTTAGGAAACAAACACAGTAAGTTATTTATATGTTTAAAAGAAAAGTGAACAGCATTTGTGTAATAGAAAGGAATAGAGTGGAATTTGAATGGAAAGAATCAGATCCAATAGTAATATGTGTAACCCATTAAATTATTATTTGTTGTATTGGCAAAGGTATTTTATAGAAAAAAACCAAATAAATAAAGCCACAAGTTCTGCATTTCAATTGCCCTGCATTTCAGAACTATTTTATATCTTGATTGTTCATTTGCATTTTCATGGCAAACTTTCATAAATATTTCAGTACAAATTGTATTTTTCAGAAAACTGCTCATGAACATCCCTCATCACCCCTCATTCTCATCCCTCAACATTAGAGGAAGCACATTCTTAATAACAAAAACAGTCTTGTATTCAGTTTAAGCAAAATGAAATCACAAGCTAACTATAAATTTGTAGTCATACTCAGACAATATGAAAATGATCTCAATTTATTCAAGTAATATTGCTTTCCTATTGCACAAGAGACAGCTCTTGTTGTTGTTGTTGTTGTTGTTGTTGTTGTTGTTGTTTTAACTTTTATTTTTGGGTTTGGGACCTTGCCCAGGGTTCTCAGGCTTACTTCTGACTGCCCTCAGGAATCATTTCTTGTGAGCAGAGACTCAGGGAAACCTACGTGGTGCCAGAGTATGGAACCCAGGTCAGCAACACTCAAGGCAAGTGCCCTACCTGCTGTGCCATTGCTCTGGCCCCAAGTGTTATCCTGTCACTAGATATTTAAACTTTTACCACAATAATGTTGTCTAGTTGTCTAATTTTCAATGAATGTCTTGACAAATTACTGTAAAATTGGATGCTTAAAATGACAGAAATATAATCTGTCATAGTGGTGGAGACCAGACATCTGAAATAGAGAGATGGATAGGGCTGGACCCAAGGGGAATACAAGGGGAAATCTGTCCCCTCCCTCTTTCAGCTCTTTGTGTTTGTCCTTATTCCTTGACTTAAGACACATCACTGCAGTATGTGCCACTGTGATTATGACACATCCCTAATGTCCAAATGCTTCTTCTACAAAGATTTCTGTCCTACCCTGCCCACCTGTCTAATACCCTCATCTCAAAATCCCCCCCCCAAAAAAAAACCCAGAAAGTTCTTTTACTATTCATAAGTTACATCAATTACAATATTAAAGTACTTGGGGAAGAACAAAGACTTAGTCCACTGCATTTAGATTTCTGTTTTATTCATGAATATATTTCTAATTTAAAAAGATGCTATAGGATGGGTGAAAATATTATGCACCTATATCACTTAAAACATCTGAATATCAACAGTTGTTTTAATTTTAATTATAAAAGGGACAGAGTTGTTATCAGTCATGTAAATGATTAAGCCCACACATAAGATATATCTTCAACAGTGCAATTACAATCTGAATATTATTTTATATATAAAGTCTATGGACAACTGAAACGAAGACTCTCACCTTATGTATATATAAAATCTTATGCTTTTATTTATGATAAAGTGATTTTACTATATTTTTATTTATATCACATCACTTTGTATTGGGCTGGAGTAATAGCACAGAGGGTAGGGCATCTGCCTTGCATGCAGCTGATCTGGCCATCCCAAGTTTTATTCCTCTGCCCCTCTCGGAGAGCCCGGCACGATACCAAGAGTATCTCGCCCCCATGGCAAAGACCGGCAAGCTACCCGTGAAGTATTCGATATGCCAAACACAGTAACTTCAAGTCTCACAATGGAGACTTTACTGGGCCCGCTCGAGCAAATCGATGAACAATGGGAGAACAGTGCTACAGGACAGTGCTACAGACAATGCCACACTTTGTATTTACATGCCAATAAATGGTTTTCCTTTTCTTCTTTTTTAAAGACTATTAAATGTTACTGGGTTTATATCTGAGCTCTCCTAGTAATTATATTGGTTGATGGCATTATCAACCATTAAAATTATTAACCTGTTATTTTATTATCTGAATCAGTGATAAAATCCTATTGAATTTTACCTTCTAAATAACTCTGAAATCCAATACATTTTTTACCTTTTTTTCTTCCCTTTTTTTCTTTCCCCTTTGACTTGGTTTAGATACCATTATCACTAAGTTGATCAATACAACTTATAACAAGTTTCCTAGATCTTTCAACATGCCATAACTTCCTGCACATAAATTTTGATTACTGACCACTTTCCAAAACCAAATCTAGCTATTTTTCACCCAGCTTAAAGGTGGATTCCAAGCTCTTTAGGTACAGACTAAATTATTCTTTATGTCATAAAATCTTATTAGCTCTTCCAGTAATACCAACACTTTGGTCCTTGCGGGATGAAAATTGAAGGTATTTCCCCAAAATTGAAGGTATTTCCTCCAAATTCAACTCAAAAAGCAAAGCCATAGCCTATTCTTTCCTCCTTGTTTAATAAAAATGATCATTTCATTAAAATAATTGTTTTTCAAGAAATAATCCAAATATCTCTCATAGAAACCACCCTCATTAGTTCTTATTAAAAGTAGCAAATGTTTATAAGCAAATGAAGTGCTCTTCTTTACATATTGCTCAATTTCATGAACTAGTGTAAAATTCTAAAATATTTCATTCCAGTTTTATAATTATGCAACAAAAGTCATGAATATTTTAGTGCATCCCATTGATCATAGTTGACAATGTCTTTTCTTAGAACTTTGAATTTTTCTATAAACAAGTACCAAATGGAAAATAGTCGATATTTCAGGGATGCTGCATAATTTTTTTCCAAAACTATAACCAAGTTGATTCTGATTAGTTTCTTGTATTATTGTATCACAGCGGGTAGGGCGTTTGCCTTGCACGCAGCCAACATGGCTGATCCGAGTTCGACTCCTCCGCCCCTCTTGGAGAGCACGGCAAGCTACCGAGAGTATCTCGCCCACACGGCAGAGCCTGGCAAGCTCCCTGTGACGTATTTGATATGCCAGACACAGTAACAACAAAGTCTCCAATGGAGACATTACTGGGCCTGCTCGAGCAAATCGATGATCAACGGGAGGGCCTTATTATTTTTGATAAAGAATGAAAAATTGAAGTTGATCCTATCAAATTTTGGTAATTTATTATCTCATAAGTAATAACCCATAAAATTATACTAGAAACTTGATGGTTAAATAGATCCCATATGGTCCCCCAAGCACCACCAGGAGTAACCCTTGTGCATCGCCAGGGTATGACCCAAAAAAGCAAAAAAATAAAAATAAATAATAAAATAAAATAAATTTCATCAACATTATCACTGAAAGATAATAAAAGGTAAAGGTAAAGGCCCTCCCGTTGTTCGTCGATTTGCTCGAGCGGGCCCAGTAACGTCTCCATTGGAGACTTTGTTGTTACTGTGTTTGGCATATCGAATACATCACGGGGAGCTTGCCAGGCTCTGCCGTGAGGGCGAGATACTCTCGGTAGCTTGCCGGGCTCTCCCAGAGGGGCGGAGGAATCGAACTCGGGTCGGCCATGTTGGCTGCGTGCAAGGCAAATGCCCTACCGCTGTGCTATGGAACACACTTAGAATTCCAGTGTTTCTTATCTAATTCTTTGTTTTGTTTGTTCGCTTGCTTGATTTAGCAAAGCAAGATAGTTTTTACTGAACAAAATTTGCTTGGAAATATGCAAGAGGGGAATAAGAGGGAAAATGTGTTCATGGCAAAATGTGTTCATGGCAGAACATAGGCTTTCTGGAAGTTAAAAAAAAAAGTAAAGAAACAGAGACAAACAAGTGAGATGTGTGGTTCAAGATAGAATATGTGCTTGAAGCGCAAGTCAAGCCGTTTGGAGTTACTTAAGCAAATCACTTATATGATAGAAACTGTTTTTGTTTTTTTTTTTGGCGGAGGGTGTTTTGACTGGGGGCCACATCTGGCATTGCTCAGGGTTTACTCCTGGCTCTATGAGCAGGAATTACTCCTGGGGAGGCTCAGGAATGAAGCCAGCACTATCACATGCAAGGCCAGCACCCTGCCTGCTGCACTATTGCTCCCGCTCCAGAAACTCCTTTCTGTGGGAAATATTTTTGTAGCGGGACAAAACCTGGGAGTGCTTGGGGCTTCTGCTCTTCCGGAGATCACTTTGGTGGTGCTTGGAGGACCATGAGGAACTGTAGATCAGACCATGACTTCTGGCATGTAAATCTTTTGTTAATATTCTCACCCTGACCCTGAAGTGGGGGAGATCTTTTTTAAAAAAAACTTTGGCCTTCATTATTGTTTTCTAAAAATGCTTGTAGATGTACTGTGATTTGTAGTATTGTCAGTGACCGTTTCATGAATACATCATGAAGAGACGAGCTACACAATAAGCAATGGCAACACCATGACAGGTGGTAGAAATGAGAAAACTCAACCAGACCTCAGGTTCAGTTCCTGGAACTGAAACAGTTTCAGTTTCCCAGAAGTGAAACAATAGGAAACTAGCACACCAAGATCCCACTTGGAAAGTCCTTGGGCCCAACATGTGGGCTCAATCAATCACCATGTGCCGTATCACTAATGCTTAGTGCCAGAAACCGTCTTTTGTTAGCCGCAAAGAGTGAGTAGCTTATGTGACCATCTGCTATGGAATGCCATCTGAAACTGGAGTCGGGATCCTTGTCTTGAAGCTGCTGTGTTGGTGTGGACTTGAACCCTAGTTTGAGCTAGCAATAAAATTCCTTTCTTTTCCAACAAAAGAGTGGTTTCTTTCCTTATCCTGAACCCTGGTATTACATTTTTAAATTCATTCCAACACCATCAGAATACCCTGTGAGGAAAATTTATAAGAAGGAAGAATGTTTTTGCATGATTTACAAAGTTGTTCATAATACAGTTGGTTTTGGCATTTAGTGTTCCAACATCACTAGTGTGACCTTCCCTCCATCAATGTTACCAGTTTCCTTCCCAACCCCAACCTGCCCCCTAGGCACATAACAAATTTACTTTATATTAATTGCTCCAACAAAATTTAAAGAAATGGCAAATAGAATGATCAGAAAATAAATCAGTAAAAGCCAATTTGTGATTGCTATATGATTTTAACCAATATAAGTAAGAAAACTAAAACCATTTAATACAATATAATAAATGCCTATACTCATTTATATAAGTTTTCAACTCTAGAATCTAAAATATATTGCATTAAATTTTATTTTTTACTTGGATCCCACTATGATAATAATCACGTCTCACTTGTCATTAATAAAACTTTCAAAAAATTCTGTGAAAATATATTTTGGAATTTACATGAAATAGACAAGTCTACATATGTAAAGTTTCCCTCCTCTACTTTATTTAAACGCTGTGTTTTACAAGGTTAATGATGATTTGTTACAGACATTCAATATTCCCGCACCAAGCCCACCACCACTATCATCTTCCCTCCCCCATTATCTCCAATTTCCCAACCATTCCTCAAGTCTGCCCCTAAAGCAGCCCACAATAATTTATTTTATATTGTTTGTTACCAATAAATTGTTAACAGAATGCTCAATAAGTATTTTCTTTAAAAAATGGTGAAATTATTGTATCTCACCATGGAGACATTAAGTCTTTATTTGAGGGATTACTAAAAGTGTTGTTGCAAGTTAATGTTTTTGCTAGATGAGATTGGTTGACTTCTACATTACATTCCATCCAGTCTGGATTGCATCATCAGTGCTGTGGAAAAATACTTTTAATCACTTAAACATTTATATGCATTTTGTTTTTATTAATTTTAGTATTATAAAGAGATTAATTTTTAAATTTATTGAGAAATTTTTAAGTTTTTTCCAATGAGAGTTATTGTAGAGGAGAAAACCAAAGTTGTAAGTGTAAAAGTGCATGTTCCATGATTAATAAAAAAATGATTTGATAGCATCTCTGAAACCTTTCTAGAAAAACAGAAAATTACTCTGCTTCTGTAGTCATTTGTTTCCTGGGGAAGAGTTCTTCAAAACCAGAATATAAAGGATGTATTAAAGAAATCTCCAGTTCAGTTCCCAAACATAATGCATCTCTGCAAAAAGTAAAATATACTTGTGTAAAGTTTATGTCCAAAATAAGATTGTTCCTTCAATGCATGTTTAAAACAGCATGTGATGTCAAAATGGGATTTGAGGGGAAATTCTAAGGCAAAATGAGCGATAGCACAGCGGGTAGGGCGTCTGCCTTGCACGCAGCCAACATGGCCGACCCGAGTTCGATTCCTCCACCCCTCTCGGAGAGCCCGGCAAGCTACCGAGAGTATTCGATATGCCAGACACAGTAACAACAAAGTCTCCAATGGAGACGTTACTGGGCCCGCTCGAAGAAAGCTTAAAGAATATTAAAGTAAGTTTCATCTTTTCCTTTATCCATCTCTCCTTCACATGCCATAAACACAAGAAAAGGGAAAGAAAGAAAGAAAGAAAGAAAGAAAGAAAGAAAGAAAGGAAGGAAGGAAGGAAGGAAGGAAGGAAGGAAGGAAGGAAGGAAGGAAGGAGAGAAAGAAAGAAAGAAAGAAAGAAAGAAAGAAAGAAAGAAAGAAAGAAAGAAAGAGAGAAACAAAAAGGTGTCATTTCGTGTCAAGATTTATACAGAATTACTAGGTGTATTTTATTCTTTTATTCAAGATTATTTTTTTAAAGTTCTCTTCACCTCATTCACCTCATTCACCTCATTCACCTCAAAGTCCTTGACAAGTTGCTGTTACCCAATCAAAGCAAACATGAAACACTATTATGAAATAGTATCACATGGACCTAGAGAGGGCTTATAAACATGGCATGTGCACTGAAATGTTTTAGGAAAATATTTCATTTTCTCTCTACAAGAAAGTAGAGGAGCAAGCTAAAGAGCTAATACAGAGGTTGGGCGCTTGCCAAGCATCTGCCCACTGAATTATATCCCAGCATCCCCTAGCACTGTCAGGAGAGCCCTGAGTGCAGAGCCAGGAGAGAAAGCCCTAAGCACAGCCAGGCATGGCCCAAAACCAGAAAGAAAAAGAAAGGAACTAGAGGAACTTCAGTTGAAAGTAAAGCCCGGTTGTTGACCAAGGGCAAGAAAACCTTCCAAGTTCTTAGAATTTCAAAAAACTGAGCAAGATACAGTAGACCAGAGCAAAAGTTTATTGAAAGTGGGAAGTTTGCTCTGAAAAGCAGGACAGGTTGAGGAGAGAGGGGATCGAGACACGCCCCCTCCCCCCCCAAACGTGTTTCAGGGCCTTTATATTAGGGTCTGAAGAGTGAAGGGGTGTGTCCAAGGGGCATCTGGTGATGGCGGTGGCTAAAGATTCTGGGCCAGTTCCCCAACTGGCACATGCAGGGGGTGGGGACTCTTGGTGGGCCTTAACTCTTGTGTGTAGTTTGTGAGACAGGACGGCTAGTGGCAATTGGGACTCTCAGTGTCTCTACCTTCTGGTTCTTGACTACAAAGAATGTCTGGGTTAAACCTGCTAAAACGTCCTGTTTTTCAGTGTTTTGTCTCATTGCCTTTGTTCTTTAGGTAACCTGCCTACATTACTAAAAAATCTTATAATTGTACTATTTTATCATTTAAAGGAATAAATGCAAATTTTTTATACAGTAATATAAGGAAGAGGAAAAGTAACAATAAAAACATGTTTGTATATTTTTAAGCCGGCAAGCTTGATGTTATGATTTAATTTCTCTGTATAGTTTATATAAACTCAAATGATGATTAATATGAAAAATATTTTAAAACATTTTAAATTATTCATGGGTAATAAATTATATATGTTAAACATATACATATGTACAATGTTTGTGTTTTCACATTTATTAAATATTTAAGTTATCAGTATATAAAAATATACTGAATATGTACATGATACAGTTCTTATGTAATTTAATGTGAATACATTAGATATACATTTTTCTACATAAAATAGGTGCAAATGTTATATGCATACATTCTAAAACTAAACTAAGACAGACTTAATCTAAAACATTATAAAGAGACAAAATTTTTATATTTATGCTATAAAATTATTTTCAACAGTAATCTAAAATTTCCACTATTAACAGATAAAATATGTAACTCTCCTTGAAGTAGATGTTATAATGAAGGGTCTGTATAAAAGAACTTGATGTCAAGTCTTTTCGGGTAATACCAAAAGGTACAATATTTGTTGAAATATATGACACTAGTCTATAACCTTTATTCCCCCAAATAGTTCTGAAATAGACAAATTATAGGTGAAATAGACAAATTATATTTTTCAAAAGTTTTCATTGGTTTGCTTCCTAAAAAAATAATAAAAATTAAAAATTGAGGGGCTGGAAAGATAGTAGAGCAGGTAGGGTACTTGACTTGATCACTACTGACGCGGTTTAATCCCAGCACCTCATATGGTTTCCTACACCCATCAGAAATAATCCCAGAGCATAGAGCCAGGAGAAAGCCCTGAACACAGTCCTAATTCTGCCCCTCCTGTGCTCTGCACACACGCTGCAAACAAAATATTGATTGTATACTAGTATCATGTATTAGTAAACATTAGGTCATTTTTATGTAAAATAAGAGATGCTTTCTTGGTATTCAGTGCTGGCTAGAGGTAGGAAATGCTGAACTTAGTCTAAAATAATCAGTACACAGAGTAGCTAAGTATAGGTTGAGAAAGGAAATTAAGAGAAAAGATAAAGGCTTGAACATGCTTCTCTATAAATATACATATATATATTTTGGATATTGTTTTCACTTTAGCTGTAAGTAGATAGACTTATGTATTTTATTTATTTGCTTTATATTAATTAACATATACATATATCTATTATAATATGGGCATAGATATACTTTATATTATTATAGTCAGAAAACAGTTTTAAGATGAAAATTTGTTTCATGAAGAGCTTAGAATATTAAATACAAAACAACATAGGAAAAGAATGCTTGCTTTCTTTTTCTTTAAATTTTTCTCTAAAAAGTATTTTAAAATCAGAAGTAAACTAAGATATGTTTTTCTACAATTAGCTCTACTCTGAGAATTGAGAAAAAAATCTGACTAAATAGTACATCTGGACCCTTTCAAGGGCCACAGCAACTTTGCTCTGATTATTATTCACAATCCCTAAATTGCACAGGAAATGAAAATGGCAGAGACAAATTGTACAGTTCAGTAGATGCAATCCACTTGCTTTGTCATCAAAATAAAATGAATGCACTCATAGCTGTACATGTGAACAATAAAAATGCATACTCCTTGCTAAGCTTTGCCTTTTGAGTTGAACCAGAAATGGTATGGAACTGATAAAAACGCCTTATCTGTCTAGTTAAGACTTCAAGCTAAACAGCAATAACTTATCTGTATTGTAGAGCTATGAGTTTAAAATTTACACAAATAAAACATTAATTCATTTCTCAGATCACAACTAAATACATCCTATTAGATTGCCAAACTAATTCATTAACGCTCTTCTGTCATAAGATCCTGGCTTGTTTTCAAACAGGGATCTTTACTCAATCATGTGTCCCTGGGACATAATATAATGCCCACAATTTAAAAAAAATCTTCTATTTGTATGTAATAAGCAATGAATGAAAATAAAATCTTTTAAATCTGTTGAAGCTATACATTTACTAGAGTGGAAACCAAAATATCCATCTGGACCTTGCAGAAGGGGTGTTAATGGTGTGGAAGTATTGGAATATATCACAGAAATACCTTTTTAAAATTAAAAACTTTTGTTTGTACTCCACTTGAATATTTATGATTCAGTAAGACCCAGAATGCAGTAAGATATGTGGACTTAGGGTGAGGACAGAGTGGAGAAGGGTCCAATTACTGCACAGAGTCCCTTGGGCCACTCATGGGAATATTAAGGAGAGGACGGTACCATGTGATGCTATCTTGTGGCCTAGTTCATGCAAACAAGGTATATGTACCAGCACTTGGAGCTATTTTTTCATCCCAAGATGTATTTTAAATATTTGAAATATTTGTACAAAAGGTTTACAAACAAGTATCATCCTTTTAATGAAGAACAGATTCACTCACACACACACACATACACACACACACACACACTCTCTCTCTCTCTCTCTCTCTCTCTCTCTCTCTCTCTCTCTCTCTCTCTCTTATGTGTGTGTGTGTTTTAACCTTATCAGGTTTTGGCATTTTTGTGTTCAATAGTTGTGGATTTTTATTACTCTGAATTGCTGTTTAAAACAATTTTTGATAATTGAAAAAAAAGTCTAGATTTTTGAGCAAAATATAAGGCTGTGTTTTCTAGGAAATTTAATACTAAGAACTGACCCTTGTTCTTCCTTTTCCTTAGGTTGAAATCTCAGTCTAATAGAAAGATGAAAATCACCTATCAAAAATCTGAATTGACTGATACCAGCCAGTATCACATCTTATAAATAAATAAATAAATAAATAAATAAGGCTAGGATACTCTGGCTTCTTTCTTACAAATGTTTTAGGTCTCTTCAATGTCACAGAAAAATGTTCTCATGGGGCCTTGATCATTACAAAGTTTGCCTCTGAGATCAATTTAGTTTCAGTTAAAAGTAGGCACAAATATGAGGTAGAAAAAAGAATTATCAAGAAAAAAAGCTTTGATTTTTAAAATGCTGTTCTATAAGCTAATACCTAATGAAATTTGTTATTTTTTTAAAGTAAAAAAAGTGAGGGGCTGGAGCAATAGCACAACGGGTAGGGCATTTGCCTTGCACGCAGCTGATTCGGGTTTGATTCCCAGCATCCCATATGGTCCCCTGAGCACCGCCAGGGGTAATTCCTGGACACAGAGCCAGGAGTAACCCCTGTGCATCGCCAGGTATGACCCAAAAAGCCAAAAAAAAAAAAACAGTGATAATTATCTTTGATGTTTTCAATGTTTTGATTAAAAACATTAGAAATTTTTATTTCTGTAGATTACATATGAATGTTACTAGCTATGCTGCTTAATGAAGACTTTTGATTTGTTTGCTGGGGTGAGACTCTCCTGGCAGTGCTCTGGGGCTACTCCCAGCTCTGTGCTTGGGAGTGTCATTTAGTACCGGAGATATGGGCAGTAAAATGTACTAGCAAAATGGACACTCTATTCTTTATACCATGTGTCTAGCCATTTTAAAAGTTTTAATACACCCATATATACAAAATGGTAAAGGTAAAGGTAAAGGCCCTCCCGTTGATCGTCGATTTGCTCGAGCGGGCCCAGTAACGTCTCCATTGGAGACTTTGTTGTTACTGTGTCTGGCATATCGAATACTCTCGGTAGCTTGCCGGGCTCTCCGAGAGGGGCGGAGGAATCGAACTCGGGTCGGCCATGTTGGCCGCTTGTAAGGCGAACGCCCTACCCGCTGTGCTATCGCTCCAGCCCATATACAAAATGGAAAATAATAAATATTGTGTGATTTAAAAAACCTTAATATTCCCAATTCAGTTTTATAATCCAAAGGTATTATCTTAATAGCATATGATTTAGATTTGTTGACTACTTTCATACCTCTAAGTTATTTATATAGCTTCATGTATGTAGCTTTATATTTATTAGTTGTTTTTTTTTTAAGTAGTATAATATTTCTCTCATGTTACCCAATTTTGTGCTTTGGGTTAAAATATATTTCTACATCAAGCCAATATGTTCTAAAACATTTATCTCTAAAATAAGACAATTTATTTCCCCTTTTTTCTATTTTTAATTTAATTTCACATTGTAAAATGTGTGGTTTTGGAACTTGAAAGATAGAACAGTGGTAGGGCACATATCTTGCATGTAGACGACCCAAGCTCAACTCCACCACCCCATATGGTCCCCCAAGCCCTGTCAGGAGAGATTCCTGGATGTAGAGACAAGAGTAAGACTGCAGCACTGCTGAGTGTGAACCCAAAACAACAACAACAAAATGAAATGTAATGAAACCCTATATCTGCCATCAAATGTTTGATTTTTAAAGTTGAGTGTCAGGAAGCAATATTTGAAATGCATTACATAATTTACTACTGTATAGTAATTATATTTATAAATCAGTAAACATGGTACATTTTTTCGTGCAGTTATTGCCTTTTAAAAATCTTCTTTGACTTAGATCTATAACAACCTCAATTTTTTTTAAATCTTTAACTTTATGCACAATCAAGTTCTATTTTCATAGATAATTCTCTCTTATCTAGATTTTTTTTCAGGTAATTTTCTTCCTCCAACTCTGGACTGGTTGCATCAAAATTAACAATGTAGCTCTCTTCCCTATCACCAGCATCTCAGATCCAGTGTTTCTATGAACTCACATCCTTTTTTTCTTTTTTTTTTTTTTTGTAAACTACACCATCAACTTATTGCACTGAATTTTTAAGAAATATTCTTGTTGGATGCTCTTGGAAATAAATTTTTGCATTTTTTCACTTATGTATCCACTATAGGTTATTCTTTGAATATAGAATTCCAACTTGAAAATATTTCTCCTAAAAACTAAAAGACTTCCCTCTAAGATTAGACAAAAGAATAGATTACCCATTTTACCACTTCTATTCAGTATAGTAGTGGCATTACCTCCCAAAGCAATTAGGAAAGAAAAAGAAATTAAGGGCATCCAGATAGGAAAGAAAGAAGTTAACTTTCACTATTTGAAGATGACATAATATTTGCTCGAGCGGGCCCAGTAACGTCTCCATTGTGAGACTTCTTGTTACTGTGTTTGGCATATTGAATACTCTTGGTAGCTTGCCAGGCTCTCCAAGAGGGGCGGAGGAATCGAACCCAGCTCGGCCGGGCTGGCTGCGCACAAGGCAAATGCCCTACCGCTGTGCTATCACTCCAGCCCGACATAATATTATATTTAGAAAATACTGAAGAGTCTACAAAATATAAAAGCTCCTAGAAACAATAGACTTGTAAAGTGACAGGATACAAAATCAATACTCAAAAGTCCATGTCTTTTCTATATATAAAAAATAAGAGAAAAAATTTAAACCCACTCACAATTGTGCCTCAGGAAATTAAGTGCCTAGGAATCAGCTTAACTAAAGAGGCAAAGGACCTATATAAAGAAAACTACAAAACACTACTTCAAGAAATTAAAAGTGTACGCAAGGAATTGGAAACACATGCCCTAATCATGGATTGGGAAGATTATTGGCAAAATGGCAATACTTCCCAAGGCATTGCAAAGATTCCATGCAGTCCTTATAAGTAAACTTATGACATTTTATAAAATACATCAAACACACTTGAAATTCAAATATAACAATAACCCCACCACCAACAACAACACCAAATAGTTAACTAACTCCTCAGGAATAAGAATATAGAAGGAACCACTTTTCTCAACTTCAAACTGTACTAAAAGCAGCAGTAATTAAAACAGCATAGTACTTGAATAAAGATAGACCCTCATAGCAATGGAACAGAGTTGAATATCTAGAGACAAACTCTTGGGTATATGACCAGTTAACCTTCAATAAAGGAGCAAACATATGAAGTAGAGCAAGAAAAGTCACTTCAACAAGTGGTGTGGGGGCAATTGATCAGCTACATTAAAAATAAATAAATAAATGAACTCAAACTTCTTTCTAACATCATGCACAAAAGTTAAATCAAGATGGACTAAAGATCTTGATATCAGACTGTTCACAAAGTACATAGAGGAAAATGTAGACAGAACTCTCTTATTGGAGAGTTCTGTCTACATTGGAGTTACCAGTGTTGATATTAGGAACAATCACACAGCAACTTCTCTGGCTCCTATCTGCATCACTTGTCCATAGTTTGTCAAGCAAATCTATTGAACTATTTGCAAAGATTACATTTATCACCTTTCTAAACTATGGAATTGCATTAGACACAGGGAAGATGAAATTTAGGAGTATTTAAAAACATTCTTAGAGTGAAGAAACTCTTCCTTTTTAGTATGTAAAAAGCCTGTTGATCCCATCCCAGCTTCATTCTAATCCCTAGCTGAAATATCCATTTAAAAAATAAAAAGGGTTGGAGCGATAGCACAGCCAGTAGGGTGTTTGCCTTGCACGCAGACAACCTGGGTTCGATTCCCAGCATCCCATATGGTTCCCCGAGCACCGCCAGGAGTAATTTCTGAGTGGAGAGACAGGAGTTACCCCTGAGCATTGCCAGGTGTGACCCAAAAAGCAAAAAAAACAAAAAAACAAAAAACCAAGGAAGAGCTGTTAAGTACTGGCCAACATCCATCTAACTAAAAGTATTTTGCAATGAGTTGTTCTTTTTATTTCACTAACTCATACCTAGAATTGTTTCTCTACTGGTAAGGAGCTCAAAAAACAAGGTGCAATTTTCTTGTAAGGTGTTATAACTTACCATATGATCATCTGACAAATGCTTTGTTACTTTTAACTATAACTGTAATGCAAAAATTTGCTTCTATTGAGAATATCCCACCAGTTACAAAGGTACATTGGATGGATGGAAAACCAGCTAACCACAACTCTCTGTTAACTTCTTTCTCTGGGAAGTCATAAACCCTGAAAATAGTTTTTCTCCTTTCATTCATACAGCAGTGATACTTTTCATTCATACAGCAGTAAAGCACATAGGATGTTTGCCTTGCATGCAGATCAACTCAGGTTCAATCCTCAGGACCACATGTTGGTTCCTCAGGCCAACATGCCCTGGGCAACCCCAGATGTGGTCTAAAAACCAAACACACACCAAAAAAGTTGAAAATCTTCCAGGCTTACTCCTACAGAGATGCAGAAGTGACACTTATAAAAAGCAATGAAATATACATGACTAAAAAGTAAGGATGGGGGTGGTAGAGATGTCAGAGAAATCGAGCTCTTAAGTGCCAAAAACCTTCACAAATACTTTCTGCACACAATTCTACTGCTGCTTTCACAACTGGAAATATAACAGTGTGCTCCATTACCTTGATTAAAAGATGACTATTTAAAACTGAAATGGCTTAATTATTTAGTAAAGACATAAAAACTCATAATATCCATCTTTGCATGATGAATATTAGATAAATCTCTCTCAATATTAGTATTTCTATTGTCTTAATTATACAGTTTATAATTTATCAGGAACCTTGTTCTGGGTTACAAATAGCACCTCATCAACTGTGCATTTTATCTGCCATTCATCCATTATTAGTTGGTGACAGCACAATATCTACCTACAGTAATTGTATGCTGGTAATTTATTTTTAATATCTTTCAGCTGTCTTGGCTGGAATTTAAAATAGATAATAACAGCATTGAGTGTTACAACAATGTGGTTTTTCCCCTTTTTATTAGATACAAAATGAGTACATTTGTGAAATAGGGAAATTGCAAAAAAGAATTTTCTAAGAGACAAGCACTTCAGAAAATGACATTTAACAAAATGTTAGATTTTGAGCACTAAAGCTGTCATCTAGTTGCTTCATCAATGCACATATTTTTATTTTATTCTAAGCATGGTATCACTTTAGTCCAGTTTTCCAAAATGAAATATTGAATATTAATTTCCTAGAAAATTGAAATCAATTTTAACTTTATTTAGTCTTTCATTTTAGCCATTTTTTTGTGTTTTTAATATGTAATGTCTAATATCAATCAAAAAGAAAATGTGTAAAATAAAGAGAAATAGAGAAATTGCTAAAAAATCAAATGCATTCATAAGAGACAGAAAGTATGATGCTACATTTTAGAGATTCTTTTCTGTGCACCATAACCAAAATGAAACAAAATGAATTATCTAGATGTATGAAAATTAGATAATAAATAAAAGGCCAGAGGCCAGAGATAATATAGTGGGTAAGACAGTTGCCTTGCATGCAGATAACCCAGCATTACTCCCCAGTCAACACTGGAGTGACCCTGAGCACAGAGTCAGGAGTAAGTCGGCTGTCTGAAGTTCTTATTACCAAACTGTATTTGTTCTCCAGGTGTTGTTGTTTTGTATTTACTTTTTCAGGAAATAACTTCACTAAGTATCTCAAACCAGTATAGAATTTTATGTAATAACACCTTTAAAATACTCGACCAGCCCCTAGAAAGCCGGTTTTCAACCCCTGATCTGCGTGGGACGGGCACAGAGGCCCAGCTCTGGGCAACAAAGCTGAACGGCTCCAATTCCAACAGGTACAGCCCGCCCCCAAGGGCCTGGGTCCCTCTCTGGGCATGCGCAGCTAGAACCAGCCCCTAGAAAGCCGGGTTTCAACCCCTGATCTGCGTGGGATGGACACAGAGGCCCAGCTCTGGGCAACAAAGCTGAACGGCTCCAATTCCAACAGGTACAGCCTGCCCCCAAGGGCCTGGGTCCCTCTCTGGGCATGCGCAGCTAGAACCAGCCCCTAGAAAGCTGGTTTTCAACCCCTGATCTGCCTGGGACGGGCACAGAGGCCCAGCTCTGGGCAACAAAGCTGAATGGCTCCAATTCCAACAGGTACAGCCCGCCCCCAAGGGCCTGGGTCCCTCTCTGGGCATGCGCAGCTAGAACCAACCCCTTGAAAGCCGGTTTTCAACCCCTGATCTGCGTGGGACGGGCACAGAGGCCCAGCTCTGGGCAACAAAGCTGAACGGCTCCAATTCCAACAGGTACAGCCCGCCCCCAAGGGCCTGGGTCCCTCTCTGGGCATGCGCAGCTAGAACCAGCCCCTAGAAAGCCGGTTTTCAACCCCTGATCTGCGTGGGACGGGCACAGAGGCCCAGCTCTGGGCAACAAAGCTGAACGGCTCCAATTCCAACAGGTACAGCCCGCCCCCAAGGGCCTGGGTCCCTCTCTGGGCATGCGCAGCTAGAACCAGCCCCTAGAAAGCCGGGTTTCAACCCCTGATCTGCGTGGGACGGGCACAGAGGCCCAGCTCTGGGCAACAAAGCTGAACGGCTCCAATTCCAACAGGTACAGCCCGCCCCCAAGGGCCTGGGTCCCTCTCTGGGCATGCGCAGCTAGAACCAGCCCCTAGAAAGCCGGGTTTCAACCCCTGATCTGCGTGGGACGGGCACAGAGGCCCAGCTCTGGGCAACAAAGCTGAACGGCTCCAATTCCAACAGGTACAGCCCGCCCCCAAGGGCCTGGGTCCCTCTCTGGGCATGCGCAGCTAGAACCAGCCCCTAGAAAGCCGGGTTTCAACCCCTGATCTGCGTGGGACGGGCACAGAGGCCCAGCTCTGGGCAACAAAGCTGAACGGCTCCAATTCCAACAGGTACAGCCTGCCCCCAAGGGCCTGGATCCCTCTCTGGGCATGTGCAGCTAGAACCAACCCCTTGAAAGCCGGTTTTCAACCCCTGATCTGCGTGGGACGGGCACAGAGGCCCAGCTCTGGGCAACAAAGCTGAACGGCTCCAATTCCAAACAGGAGACGTTCCCAACTCCTCGCTCAGTGCCAGGGACTCTTTCCAGAGCCATGGCCGCTGACAAGGCCGCGAAATATTTTCCCACTAAGTATGCCATAGGAACCATAAGCTACCTTCTTAGATGGAAACTTCTCTATTTTAGCTCAGCCACTAGAAACACAGTAGCCAATAACTCATAAGCCTATCTTAACTCACACTGCATATCAAGCAGAATAGTAACAGTGAACGTGAAGGACTAAACCACACCTCTCACAATGGTAAAGCAACGCAAAAGCCCACCAAACTTTCATATTGAAGAGTCTAACCCAGATGACACCAACAGTACTGTAGTGTTAAACAACCTCTCTGACAAGGAATTCAGAAGGGAGCTACTTAGGATGCTTAGGGAATTAAAAGAAACAATGGAAACCAATGCCAATAGAAGACAAGAGGATCTGAAGGCAGAAATGAGGAAAATGCAATCAGAAATGTCAGACCTGAAAAATCTCGTAGGCGAATTGAAAAGCTCAGTGGAAGGCCTCAGCAGCAGAGTAAGAGCGGCTGAGAACAGAATCAATGAGCTCGAAGATGAAGTTCAGAGACTCTCCAGAAAAGAGCAGAAAATGGAAAAGAGACTCACAATTCGGGAACAGATGGCAAGAGAAGATCGTGATGAAGCCAAGAGGGGTAACATAAGAATTATTGGAGTCCCAGAGGGACAGGAAGAAAACCTCGATGAAGAAGAAACTGTCAAAGACATCATTGCTACAACATTTCCAGAGCTGAAGAAAACTTGTGACCACATTCAGGAGGCCCGAAGGGTACCAGCTAGAAGAAATCCGAATAAAAATACCCCAAGACACATTTTGATCAAAATGACCAAAACCTTAGACAGAGACAAAATTCTGAAAGCAGCAAGATCGAAGAAAGAAATCTCTTAGAAAGGAGCATCCTTAAAATTCACAGCTGATTTTTCTGATGAAACCCTCATGGCCCGAAAACAGTGGTGGGACATAGTAAAAAAACTCAATGAAATAAATGCCTCCCCAAAAATACTTTTCCCAGCAAGACTCTCATTCATAATAGAAGGAACAACACACAGTTTCATAGACAAACAACAGCTCAGGAACTTCATAGACTTAAAACCATGGTTACAAGAACAACTAAATGGGCTACTTTAAGGCAAGAAAGGCCCCTCAAATACACCAAATTTTAACAGAACAATGGGACAAAATCCCATAACAATAATCTCTCTCAATGTCAATGGGCTAAACGCACCAATTAAAAGACATAGAGTGGCAGGATGGATTAGAAAATTGAACCCAACTTTCTGCTGCCTGCAAGAAACTCATCTCAATAGTCAAAGCAAACACAGACTCAGAGTCAAAGGCTGGAAAACAATCCTACAGGCAAACAGCTCCCATAAAAAAGCTGGGGTAGCCATCCTTATATTAGACCACATCGATTTCAGAGTGAGGAAGGTCATAAGAGACAGTGAAGGCCATTTCTTATTGATCAAAGGATCTGTACAACAGGAAGAACTTACAATAATAAATGTATATGCACCTAATGAGAGACCAGCAAAGTACTTAAAACAACTACTCATAGATTTGGAAAAAGACATCAATAGCAACACAATACTAGTGGGAGACTTCAACACTGCTTTGTCACCTCTTGATAGATCAACCAGACTCAAGCTTAGCAAGGACATACTTCATTTGAGGGAAACAATGGAAGAAAGGGACTTAGTAGTTATATACAGGACACTTCATTCACAAAAAGCTGAATACACATTCTTCTCAAGCGTACATGGAACATTCTCCAAGATAGACCACATGCTGAGCCACAAAACATGCCTCCATAAAATTAAGAAGGTAGAGATTGTATCAACAATCTTCTCAGACCATAATGCGCTGAAATTAGAAGTAAATCACACACAAAAACAGAAAACTAAATCAAACACCTGGAAATTAAACAGTGCACTATTGAACAACGAGTGGATTAGACAGGAAATCAAAGAGGAAATCAAAAGATTCCTAGAAACGAATGAAAATGAGAACACGAGTTACCAAAACTTATGGGACACAGCAAAGGCTGTGTTAAGAGGAAAGTTTATAGCTGTACAAGTATTCCTCAGGAAGGAGGAGCGAGCACACATAAGTAACCTAACCTCACAGCTTAAGAGCTTGGAGAAGGACCAAAAAAAGGAGCACAACCTGAACACGAGAAAGGAAATAATAAAACTCAGAGCAGAGATTAACGAGATGGAAACCCAAAAAACAATCCGAAAGATCAATGAAACCAAAAGCTGGTTCTTTGAGAAAATTAACAAGATCGATAAGCCTCTAGCAAAACTCACAAAGAAAGGGAGAGAAAAAACCCTAATAAACCGAATCAGAAATGAAAAGGGGGTCATTACAACAGAAACCACAGAAATTCAGAGGATCCTCAGGGAGTACTTTGAGAAGCTTTATGCCACGGAACATCAAAACCTCGAGGAAATGGATAAATTCCTAGACTCCTACAGACTCCCAAGGCTGAACCAAGAAGACCTGGAATACCTGAACAGACCTATCACCATCAAGGAAATTGAAATGGTAATAAAAAGTCTCCCCAAGCACAAAAGTCCTGGCCCGGATGGATTCACTAGTGAATTCTTCCAAATCTTTAAAGAGGACTTACTCCCAATGGTCTTTAAGCTTTTCCATGAAATTGAAATATCAAAACACTTCCGAACAGTTTCTACGAAGCAAATATCACACTGATACCAAAAGCAGACAGAGATACCACAAAGAAAGAGAATTACAGGCCGATATCACTGATGAACACAGATGCAAAGATCCTCAACAAACTACTAGCAAATAGAATCCAACTACTCATCAAAAAGATCATACACCATGACCAAGTAGGATTCATCCCAGGGATGCAAGGATGGTTTAACATTCGGAAATCAATCAACATAATCCACCATATCAACAAAAGAAAAGATAAAAAGCATATGATCATATCAATAGATGCAGAGAAAGCATTTGATAAGATCCAGCACCCCTTTATGATGAAAACCCTAGCCAAAATGGGTATAGAGGGGACCTTCCTCAACATAATTAAAGCCATCTACCACAAGCCTACAGCAAGCATCATTCTCAATGGGGAAAAACTGAGAGCCTTCCCTCTAAGATCAGGGACGAGACAGGGATGCCCACTCTCTCCACTGCTGTTTAATATAGTACTGGAAGTACTTGCAATAGTGATTAGGCAGAAAAAAGATATTAAGGGCATTCAGGTAGGAAAGGAAGAAATCAAGCTGTCACTATTCGCAGATGATATGATACTCTACTTAGAGAACCCAATAACTTCCACCAAAAAACTCCTAGAAACAATAGACTCGTATAGTAAAATTGCAGGTTATAAAATCAATACCCAAAAGTCCATGGCTTTCCTATACAAAAACAGTGAGAGAGAAGAAAGCAACATGAAAAAAAACAATCCCATTCACAGTTGTGCCCCAGAAAATCAAGTACCTAGGAATCAGCTTAACTAAGGAAGTAAAGGACCTGTACAAAGAAAACTACAAAACGCTACTTCAGGAAATAAAAGAGGACATGAGGAAATGGAAAGATATCCCCTGCTCATGGGTCGGGAGACTTAACATTGTCAAAATGGCAATACTACCGAAAACATTGTATAAATTCAATGCAATCCCTATAAGGATACCCATGACATTCTTCAAAGAAATGGAGCAAACACTCCTGAAATTTATATGGAAAAATAAGCCCCCACGAATAGCTAAAGCAATTCTTGGGAAAAAGAAAATGGGAGGAATCAACCTCCCGAACTTCAAACTGTACTACAAAGCAGTAATAATTAAAACAGCATGGTACTGGAACAAAGGCAGAACTGCAGACCAATGGAACAGGGTTGAATACACTGACATCTCCCCTCAATCATATGCTCGTCTAATCTTTGATAAAGGTGCAAGTAATGTGAAGTGGAGTAAGGAAAGCCTCTTTAATAAATTGTGTTGGCATCACTGGACGGCTACATGCAAAAAATAGGCTCAGAACTCTGCCTAACACCATGTACAAAAGTAAGATCAAAATGGATTAAAGACCTCAACATCAGACCAGAAACCATAAGGTACATTGAAGATAAAGTTGGCAAAACCCTCCATGACATTGAAGCTAATGGTATCTTCAAAGATGCCACGCCACTGGCTGAGCAAGTGAAAACAGAGATAGATAAATGGGACTATCTTAAACTAAGAAGCTTCTGCACCTCCAAAGAAACAGTGACCAAAATACAAAGACAGTCTACAGAATGGGAAAGGATATTCGCCGAATACACATCTGACAAGGGGTTGATATCCAGGATATACAAAATACTGGTTAAACTCCACAAGAAGAAAACATCCAACCCCATCCAAAAATGGGGCAATGAAATGAACAGAAACTTTCTCAAAGAAGAAATCCGAATGGCAAAAAAGCACATGAGAAAATGCTCTACATCATTAATCATCAGGGAGATGCAGATCAAAACCACAATGAGATACCATCTCACACCTCAGAGACTGGCCCACATTCAAAAGAACAAAAGCAACCAATGCTGGCGTGGATGTGGCGAGAAAGGGACACTCCTTCACTGTTGGTGGGAATGTCCACTGGTTCAGCCCTTCTGGAAAACAGTATGGACGATTCTCAAAAAATTAGAAATTGAGCTCCCATTTGACCCAGCAATACTACTCCTGGGAATATATCCCAGAGAGGCAAAAATGTATAGTCGAAGTGACATCTGCACTTGTTTGTTCATTGCAGCACTCTTTACAATAGCCAGAAACTGGAAGAAACCTGAATGCCCAAGAACAGATGACTGGTTAAAGAAACTTTGGTACATCTACACAATGGAGTACTATGTAGCTGTTAGAAAAGATGAAGTCATGAAATTTACATACAAGTGGTACAATATGGAAAGTATCATGCTAAGCGAAATGAGTCAGAAAGAGAGGGATAGACATAGAAAGATTGCATTCATCTGGGGGATATAAAGTAACAAAGTATGAGATTAATACCCAAGAATATCTGAGATCAGCACCAGGAGGATTACTCCATAACTTAGAGGCCAGCCGGGTATCCTAGAGGAAAGGGCAGTTCAGATAGAGAAGGGAGCACCAAATAAAGGATGTTTGGAGGATCCTCCCAGGAGGGGAGATGCATGTCGAAAGTAGACTATGGACTGAACATGTTTGCCACTCAATGCCTCTTTTGCAGGCCACAACACCCAAAAGGAGAGAGAGAACACAGGGGATTGCCCTGCCACAGAGACAGGGGGGATGGGGGGATGGGAGTGGGAGGGATATTATCCATGGTGGTGGAAAATGGGCACTGGTGGAGGGATGGGTATCTGATCATTGTATAATTGAAGCCAAAGCACAAAAAATTGTAAATCTACAACTGTAAAAAAAAATAAAATAAAATAATGGGGAAATAAAATAAAATAAAATACTCAATACCTTCTTATACTAGATTCATAATGCCAAATATGAATTTTTGTCACTAACAAAATTAAAAAAAATCTTTTGATATTAAACTGTGGTGACTCAGTAAATATATACTTCTCTGTAAGAACCTCTGTTTAGCAAACTTGATAATGAGAACTTCAAACAGCTGGCTGACTGTATGGATCATTTTGATTGATTACATAAGCATGTGAAAATTTCTAATTATCCTTAGTTCCAGTCCCATATATTCAAATAAGTGCTTCCTGGATGTTCTAATGAAATGTTTCAATGGACTCAAAAACCAACATTCAATGAATAAGAAAAACTCTGAGAACTAAAAGAAATGTTTATTTTTTAAAGTTCAAACATGTCAAAAATTTATCAAAAATAAGTTGACTAACATAACCATAAGCATCTCTATAATTCAGTACTTGGCACTGCACAACAGCATAGAACACCCCATAATCTTAAATATTTATTCTCATTAGTAATACTGTTGGGTTGGAGCAATAGCACAACAGGTAGGGCATTTGCCTTGCACACAGCCAACCGAGGTTCGATTCCTCTGCCCCTCTCGGAGAGTCCGGTAAGCTACCGAGAGTATCCTGCACACACGACAGAGCCTGGCAAGCTCCCCATTGCGTATTTGATATGCCAAAAATAGTAACAACAAGTCTCACAATGGAGACGTTACTGGTGTCCACTCCAGCAAATCAATGAACAAAAAGAGGACAGTGCTGCAGTGCTTCTAATACTGTTTAGGCCTTAGAGAAATTGTTATTCACATCACTCATTTTGTGCCCAAGAAAGAAAATGTGATTATGGCCAAATAAAATGATAGCTGGAAGATTTTTTTCTACTGCAAACATCTGAAAAGACTCTATTCTGAAGAATGATTCTAATTTTGAGCAGTGGTTAAAAAGTAACAATCAGTAACTTTTCCTTTCAATGCTTTTTGAAGGTTGCTTTCTTAACAATGTTCTATTTATCAACCGTGCCAAGTATCTATTATTTTTCTTCATATGTTAATTTACAGCTGTATAGTACACAAGGCTTTATGTAGTTTTCATGAAAGTTACGCAAGAGAAATAAAAAAAATTTCTGTAGAATGTTCAAAAGTATCTGATTTAAAAATGCTTCAATTGAATAAAATGAGTCTATTCATAAATGTATGAAACATATTATTTAAATTTCCACATGGAATTACATATTACTTCAAGATGTGGTTAAAACTGTAACAGGAGTAGCAGTCATTTATGAAAAGAAATTAAAATATTTTGCAATATGACACTATGACAAATAATGTATTATTTACTAAGCCTTACAGTATTTGAATTCATCTTAAAGTATGAATAATATTGTAAAATATTATGGTCAGTATAATTTTCTATTTGTACAAAACAGAAGTTTTGCTAATAAATTGATTTTGAGAAGCTTCTTCAGATTTATGACACTTAAAATAACCTTATTTGGCATTAATATCAGTTGTTATTAAAGAACCTGAATTGTGTAAAATCCGTAAGTGTTATCACATAATCAGTGAATTTGTTAAAATAAAGGCAGTGAAAAAATTAAAAGGAATTACTTTATTTGAATCATGCTTCAAATCAAGTGCTCAGGGCTTATCCCTGGCACTGCATACAAGCACCACTTTTGAAAGAGTTCTGAGAAACTAGGGGATTCCTGAAAACAAACCTGGGTCAGCCCAATGCAAGGCAAACACCCTATCTGATGTTTAGTTGTTCCCTTCCCTAAACGTCATAATTTTAGAATTTTGTTTGTTCTAGATTTCTGTGTTCAAACATTCACTTCTCAGTCACAGTAACACCAAGATATAAACAGTACTTAAAAATTATCTTTGACATTTTACAAATTTAAATAATATTAAAACCAAAGTTTTGTATTTTCTGATATTTCTTAGGTTGTATTTGCCAAAGTAAGAGGGCAAAACAAATTTGACATATCATTACTAGCATAATACTTACTATTTAACTTTACATG
Source organism: Sorex fumeus (assembly GCF_029834395.1). Taxonomy (NCBI): domain Eukaryota; kingdom Metazoa; phylum Chordata; class Mammalia; order Eulipotyphla; family Soricidae; genus Sorex; species Sorex fumeus. Next base: position 5,065,019 of record NW_026606172.1, on the reverse strand, counting down.
CAAAATAGACTTCCATATGAGTGCTTCACAGGAATTATAAATAATAGGGGCAAATTTTCTTGAGCTTAACATGTCATTCAATTTATTCATCTCAACCTAATATAATCTTCCCCATGTTTTCTCTATCACATAAAATTGCACTGTATCTATACTCTCTATCCTTCATGTTTTAATATGAAAAAACTCATGTCATCTGAGAGTCATAAAAATATTATTCAGGGCTGGAGCGATAGCAAAGCAGTAGGGCGTTTGCCTTACAAGCGGCCAACATGGCCGAACCGAGTTCGATTCCTCCGCCCCTCTCGGAGAGCCCCGCAAGCTACCAAGAGTATCTCGCCCGCATGTCAGAGCCTGGCAAGCTACCCGTGATGTATTCTATATGCCAAACACAGTAACAAGAAGTCTCACGATGGAGACGTTACTGAGCAAATCGATGAACAACGGGAGGACAGTGACGTACTTTGCCCAGTACAGGTCCCAAGAAACAGCTGCAATTCCAGGGCCCCCTTTGTTATTTAGAATCACCATCTCACCCCTCCAGTCATCTTCCTGCTAAAAAGAGCCCTCAAACTGCAGAGTCTACATACGCTTTTTCAGCACAAAAACAAACTTTTTCCATCTTGATGGCACACTGGGCTCCACAAGCGCAAAATCTTCAGGATCATGGAGACCCAAGTCCCCAAACACAGAGCAATTAAGTGCTCAGTTCAGTGACAATGTCTCAAGAAGTACATTCCTGTGGTGAGAAATCAGCAAAAATCATCTTACATAGCCCAGGTATGCCCAGGAGGGATGAGAAAGCAGAAGGGGATCATCACTGTAAGGTAATAAAATTGCTGCCCAATGCAACTCCAAAAATGTTGCAGGAAGATCTCGGAGGGGTGTGAGCCCAGTACCTCTTCTGAAAATAATAGAACAAAATTAAACTGTGAATAAGCAGAAACACATCAGAGAGGACCCAAAGTACCAAAATCAGTTCACAAGGAGAACAGCGAATCAGATAGACAAATACTTGGAAACACTAATTAAGAGTAATCATACAAGGAGGAGGAAATACTAAGAATGAAAATGCAAGTACATATGTAAGTGTAACTTAATACTTAGGAAAACTGTATGCCAATAAACAGAATCTTTATGCCAAAATATATGAGAAATGAACACATGTTGACAAATTCCTAGATTAAAAAACACTTTATGAAACTGATTCATTTAACAAATATAGGAGCCAGCGAGATACCACAGCAGAGAGGGTTCTTGACTTGCACGTGGCCCAACCAAGTTCAATCCCTGGCACCATATATGGACTCCAAGCTCACATGAGTAGTCATCCCTACTCGAAGAGCCAGGAGGAAGCATTGAGTTCACAGGAACACGTATGACCAAAAAAAGAAAAAAAAATCCAACAAAATAATAACAAATACAAAACCTAAATAACTGTAGGACCATGGAAGAAACAGAAATCCAGAGTCACATCCCAAGACTGTTTACCCAACAGACTGTCAATATTCCACAAAGGAAGAAACAAATCCTCTGAAACTGTCTTCCAAGTGGAGAGAGAAATACCCCACAATTTGTTCCAAGAGCCAATCCCAGCATGCACAAGACAGCGGGAAAGACCAGGTGAGGCTGCAGGAAAACAGACGCAATGAGTAAGACACAGAATTGTACAAGGTGCACCTTTCACTTAGGTGAAAAAATTATTTTTCCCTTCAGCTGGAGTAATTCTAATTATTATTTAGTGAATTCCAAATCAATTTAAATAACAATTTTTGATAGAGCTTTTATAATCAATTTGATTCATCTATTTCTGTTTTTAATTTAACACAATCCAATTTTGCTTGATCACTTAAAAACAGATAGATCTTCCCTATAAGATGTTACGATTCCGGAATAAGGAACAAATCTAAACTGTTTATGATTATTTTCTAAAACTCGTGCAATGTCTTTTATTATATGTGGTTATTAAATTTAGTTTTGCTTTTATTTCCCTTGTCAAAAAAGTTCGCTCACAGAAAATATCATTGAAAGGAAAGCTTTCTTCGATGATACATTTTTTTTCATGCATTTTGAGTTAACATTTGTGCAGTATAGTGTAATTTAATTCTTTTTTATGGGGCTATTTATTCTCTATGCAACATGGAATGGAAAAGGAAGGGAACATTTTTATCAAAATAGACTACCTGAGTTAAATGGGAATGAGATTCCACAAGGGCAGGATCTCATAGAAGAAGAATGTGTTTATCAGGATGGGCCAGAAAAGTGAAGCCAGTCTGAGAATATTTTCCTACATAGATTATTTTCTCTGCATGTTAACCATGGCATATCTGATATACCAAAAACAGTAACAAGTCTCACAATGGAGACATTACTGGTGCCCACTGAAGCAAATTGATGAACAACGGGAGAACAGTGTTACAGTGCTACAGTTTAACTGTGATCATTCTATCACCAGTGCCTCTTTAGTTGACATAGATAAACAACTAAATAGAAAAGTTCTAGATGTAGAAGAAAGCAGAAACCACACTAGAAAGTCACAGTCCCTTCACCATTTCCCACAGTATCCAGACCTAGAGACCTTGTAATGAAAGGGATATAGGGTTTTCCTGGAGATATCTTGCTACAATGCCAGAATGTTATATTATAAGTTTCAACTATCCCGAAGTCAGCTGATATGTGATAATCACACATTGGAAAGATAAGATTATCAAAAATTTTAGTTTTCTCCAAGAAAAGAACCAACAAAATAAAGCTAAAACAAACTCCTGGGTTGCAGAATAGGGGGAGGGCTAAGCAAAAAGTAGAGAACTTGGTGGGTTACTGGTATTTTGATTATAGTTATTGAGTGATAGACATAAATTTGAAGAGATGTAAACACGTACTCATAAAACACATAGTGTCATAAACCAAGGATACTTAATTAAAATAAAATTTTTTTCACGCATAACTGGTTGTGAAATTTCACTAAATCCCAAAGACTCAAACTAGTAGTGTGGTCCAAAAGTCAAAATGAGGATTTAAAATTATCAATGGAGTTTTGGTTTAATAAAAGCCACAGTGTCCTCAAAACCATTGTGCTGTTATTTCCTGTTTTATGATGCAAAATTGTAATCACATATTCAGCTTCTGTTAGAATTCTCTGGTTGTGTTGCTTTCCTGACCAAGGGAAAAAGGAAAGCTAAGACACAAAAGGTTAAGTGGAGACCACTAAAGCTGCTTCTTGCTAACAAACATTATTAATAATCATACTCTATAATATTACTATGTAGCAATATTACCTAATGGTAATTCTATGTAATTCTTTTAGGAACTTCATTAGGAATTTCATTAATGTTGTGGAGAGATGGTAAAGCACAGAGAGTAATCCCTACACCCAAGAATTTCTCCTGCTGTAAATTCACTTCACCTGAAGAGTGAATTTCTGCTGGTATGACTTTTTTTTGGTAGATAATCAGAGTAAAGTTTATAAACTGACTATATCCAAGTGTATCAAAGTGCTGCTGGTCTGCAGGGTTAAACTGAGATTAGTATGAATATAATTCCTGCAACAATAGGTTTCAGGAACAGTGTATATTACCTGGATTTAAAGAGCCCAGGTTGCTTCTGGTTGACAGAACATCACAACTCTGGTTTTGCTTTGGGTCACTTGGTCTACTTTTAGCTTTTAGGTACGTATACCTTGGGTAAAGCATGCTTTAGTATCTACTGCATTGCCAGGTATTGTAGCATATTCATTCACTTTAGATATTATTTTAACTTTCATTTTAAAATGACTTCATACTTACCAAAATGTTGCAAAGATCATTCAAAGAGTTAATTTCCACACACTCCTTACCCAAATTCCTTAAATGTTACCACTATCTTATTTGCTTTATGACTTCTGAGGTTCTCTTCAAAGTAGCACTTCCACTTTAGATGAGTACATTGAGTGCAATATTACACCTATGAACTAAACAATTTATTTCTAAATCCATGTGACAGGGGACATAGTGAGAGAAGTAGCTATAAGACCCAGAAGTTCTGAGAGACTCAAGCCAAAATTTTCCTCTACGGCTAAAATACTTTTCCATGGCCAACATTTTAAACTCCTCCATAATTTCTACCCTAGAGAGGTGTTATTAAGACTAAATATAGTGCATCCTCTAATTTTAGCTAAACTTCATTTGCATGTTCTTCTGATGGTAATTTTATTAACTGGGAGAAGAGACCCCCATTAATAGAATTGAAATGGGGTACAAAGAATACGACTTCAGGGGTTGGAGTGACAGCACAGTGGGTAGGGTGTTTGCCTTGCACGCAGTCGACCTGGATTTGATTCCCAGCAGCATCCCATATGGTCCCCTGAGCACCTGCAGGGGTAATTCCTGAGTGCAGAGCCAGAAGTGACCCCTGTGCATCGCCAGGTATGATCCAGAAAGCAAAGAGGAAAAAAAAGAATACAACCTCACTTTTTTTCTTTTAACTCCATTTTAATCCATGTTCCAATTTGCTTCCCACACTTGTTTGTTTCCCACACAGAAAGGAAGGAAGGAAGGAAGGAAGGAAGGAAGGAAGGAAGGAAGGAAGGAAGGAAGGAAGGAAGGAAGGGAGGAAGGAAGGAAGGAAGGAAGGAAGGATTGGAGTAAATCCCAGAAGTAGAAGTAGATTTTGAAATTCATGTCTGTGAAAATAAATATTCCTGTTTATATTCCTGGAATATAAATATATATTCCAAGTGTGGCACAGTCCCTCTGCATCTTCAAAACTTCTTGCCACGGTCAAGATGGCAGTGGCATAGCCACAAGCACCACAGGGCTGAGGGTCGGCACTCACAGCACTCTGAATAGCCAATAGGGTCATAAAATTTCTGTGTGAGTGAATGTGGGTGCCTCCTGGATATTCTATCTCGAAGAGCACCATGAAATGAGACCAGCCGATTATGCATGCAGAGTGCTAGACCAGAATGTGGGACTCGTGAGGATGATGGCAGCATGACCCACAGTGATGGAGATACTGCATTCTCCATGCTATGGACTGCACCAGAGTTTTAATGGGTCTGGATGGGGCTTTTCAGGTCCAACTCAGCACCACCATGGAGTGAGAGTCCCAGAGTTGAAGGGGTGCTCCAGGTTCCTACCATGGGGCACAGGATTCACTGCAGGTGGGGCAGCCCCATTTCTTCCCTGGACCATCTCATGTCACCTGCAGTATATTATGGAGGAAATATTCCCTGAGCTCCAACTGTCTGGAGACTAAGGACAGGGGGCATGTGCCCCCTGGTCAACTCCTGCTGGCCGAGTGACTGCAGCTTTCTCAGAATGCCCGGGCCTTGAACAGTAGCAGCCCTGGGTCATGTCCTGGTCTCTGCAGGGGATGCTGCTACCACTGGGGCTGAGGCAGTGGAATGGCCAGCTGGTCAACCTGGACCCACAAAGCAAGTGCATCAGCTGCCTGATGGTGCCTTCAGGCTTCCTGATACCCCAGATTGCTGCTGTGCCTCTGACTTGACCCCAACAACTCAGGAACAAGTTTCAAAAAAAATTAAATGGCCAAAAGTTACATATGTGGGAGCCATGCCCACAAACCAACTCTTGTTCAGCCATACAAGCTTATTTATTGGCCTTTCTCCAGAGACCCAAAAATAGACCTTAAAAGAGATCAAAAACTATTAATCTTGACCCACACAAGGCTGAATAGACCAGGATAAACCCGAGGGAGTGGGACGAATTAGCCCAGTGCCCACCCAAACAAAAACCCTGGCAGCTGCTTCCTCCCACAATCCAAAATCACCAGAATGCCCCCGATTGGACTCCACCCTTTAGAAACACACTTCACTGAGATAATAATCTGCTGAAATTTTGGGTATGCAAGTTTTGTGACTGAAATCTCCCAGGGTTTCTTGAGATCAGGATGCCACTACCGCCCCCACCTCTCTGTACTTCTGGCAATCACACCCAACCCCCAAAACCACCACCCAGTTTAAAAGAAGCTACTCTAACTGTACATTCCCAATAGTAACACTGAGAGCTCTGAACAAACATATTGACTTCTTAGTACCTGTACTGCAAACCATAATGCACAAAAGGCAAGTGAGAATGAAGAGGCAGGCAGGAGTAGGGTGGTAGGATGGGGTGGTACAAGGAAAACTGTGGACACTGGTGGTGGAAATGTACACGGTAGAGGGATGGGTGTTGGAGCATTTTATTACTGAAAATCATAAATAGCTTTGTGATGGTCTCTTTTATGGTAGTTCAATAATAAATAAATAATGTGAAATCATCACTATCACCCTGTTGTCCATCGATTTGCTTGAGCGGGTGCCAGTAACATCTCCATTCACCCCTGTCACATGCTAGTGTAGCCCAATGGCATATTAAAGGCTCTTTCAGGGTCAGCATAATGAGGACCATCATTGTTACTATTTTTGGCATATCGAGTGTGCCATGGGTAGCTTGCCAGGCTCTGCCATGCAGATGGGATACTCTCAGTAGCATGCCAAGCTCTTCGAGAGGGCTGGCAAATGTATATAAGAGAATACAAGCAAGTATGCTAGAACCAAACATGTGAAATAAAAGATAATAAAAGGAAAAACAATTTTTTGTCTGTTTCCTTTTTTATTTTAGAATAAAATAGCACAGACATTAAATTGACTGAGTTTTTTTCAGTATTACCTTGACTTTGTCTTACAAAAAATTTTATAGTGAAAAAAAAATTGTATTCAGAATTAACCAACGGGACTGTTAAAGTGATCCCAATTTTGTTGGCAAAATCCAAGGCATCATAGTCAGGAATATATATGCCTTTTTTTCTCATCAGATCTAATCAGGGTGCTGGCCATGGCCATTTGAATGTCACAGAGCTTCTTCGCGACCTCTTTAACCTGGTGCTTGCTGGGCTTGAGACCACAATGAAGACAAGTATGTAGTTATCTTCTTTCTGCTCCATGGCTGACTCAGTGGTCAAAGGGAACTTGGTGGCGGCATAATGATCAAGCTTGTTTCTCCAGGGAGTACTCCTCCAAGGACATCTGGGCTGCCTTCTCAGCCACAGCTTTTTAGGTCTTCAGAAGGTGGGCAATGCATGGATCTTTTTGTGGCTGTGGACGTTTTTCAGTTCTGATCACTTGGACTTCAAAGTTGTAGCTTTGGCTTCAGCCTTAGACTGGTGCTTCCTTCTTGGCTTTTGGTGCCATCTTTGTAAAAAAAAAAAAAGGTTTTCTTTTCTTACAAATTTTAGTATTTTGACCTCACTTATTTCCAATTTTTTATATTTCTAAAATCATATCTATGTTTTTTGCTATTTTATTTTCCCATATGTCTAGGTGATACTTTATTTTTCTTTTTTCCACTCTCCAAACTTTTTTCTCCTTGAAGATCAACAAAAGCACAATCTGTCTTCATGGCCCCTGTCACTTTTTCCCACTCTTCTTACTACCGCACTTCAGTTTCTTTTCTTCCCTACCTCAGTTCTATGGTTCAGGTTCCAGGGTGAACTAACTACTCCATCGTTGATGCATTTTCCCTTTTCCTCATCCCTTTCTCTAGCCCCCTTTCTTCCTCTGATCATTAGGACTGTTTTCTCTATTACTTGCTAATTTTTTTCAGAGACTTCTAATGTAATATCACTGTCACTGTCCTCCCATTGTTCATCGATTTGCTTGAGCAGGACTAGTCACATTGTGAGATGTTGTTACCGTTTTTGGCATATCGAATACTTCACAGGTAGCTTGCCAGGCTTTGCCGTGCAGGCAGGATACTCTTGGTAGCTTGCCTTACTCTCCAAGAGGGGCGAGGAATCAAAGGCGGAGGAATGGAACTCTGGTCGGCTGGATCAGCCACGTGCAAGGCAAACACCCTATCCCTTGTGCTATCACTCCAACCCAATGTAAGATACTTAAAACAATATATTCCTATATCAATAAATCTCATTCACAATGCAGTTATTTTTTGTTGTCCAGTTGCTCAAAAAAAGAACTTTTTGCATCAATATTCAGTTGATATTTTAGATAATTTTTAAAAATTTTGTTTAACTCTACAAAAGGATAAAGACTATTATATCTAATTATTAGGCTAAATACAACAGGTTTCTAAATATAGACTTTCTATTTATCAAAAGAAATCTAATATTTTTCAAGAATTTTAATGGTCTTAATTTCCTACGAGTTTAAAATTATAAACAAATGATTTTCTTTAAAGAAGTTGAGCTCATATTCCATTTTGCCAAAAGTCACATAGCCAGTTTATGTTAAAGCTCTACATTCTCAGCTCTTTGTATTCTTTGTTTAAATTCATGATGACTTCTGTTTCTTTAGGTTTGCTTTTTCTTGATTTTGACTTTTTAAAACACTTTTGATCTGGAACCTGGCGGTACTAAAAAAAAACATTTGTGATGCCAGGGATAGAGTCTCCTACTTGCAAAGGCTGTGCTCCAACACGTTGAGCTCCATCTTTGCCCCAGCATTTTTTATGGTTTCTGTGATAGGGCTGGAGCGATAGCACAGCAGGTAGGGCATTTGCCTTGCACCAGCCATCCCAGCCAAGCCAGGTTCGATTTCTCTTCCCCTCTCAGAGAGCTCAGCAAGCTACCGAGAGTATCTCGCCCTCACGGCAAAGCCTGGTAAGCTACCAATGATGTATTTGATATACCAAACACAGTAACAACAAGTCTCACAATGGATATGTTACTGGGCCCGCTTGAGCAAATCGATGAACAATGGGATGGGACAGTGCTACAGCTCTTAATAATTTTGTATTGCCTAGATTTAATTTTCATAGTGATTTTTATTCTTTCCATTATATTAATATAATCCTCCATAGCACCATCATTATATTATTTCACATTATATTAATGCTGAAATATTTAATAGTTATATATCAAATATATGGTTTCCTCACAACCATACATACATGCACACTCTGAGAAAATTTATCCTTTAACTGCCAAAGTTTTGCCAAAAGCAATTTTATTTACTAAAAGATAACCTATTTTCAGATTTTATTTACTCCTAGATTTTATTAACACTGATTTCGTCTGGGGCCAGAGTGATAATAGAGTGAGTAGAGCCTTTGCCTTGCACACAGCTAATCCAGGTTTGATCCCCTGTACCCCATATGATCCCCAGAGCCTTCCAGGAGTAATCTCTCAAAAAAGAGACAGGAGTAACCCCAGAATACCACCAGGTGTAGTCCTCCAAAAGACAAAGAGAAAAAACACTTATTTAAAAAAAAAAATACCATCAACTTTCAAGACAATTTGTTTTGTTAAATATGAAAGTTTTATATCAACTATGTAATCATTGTTAGGATTTAATAAAAGTAAGTCTCTTATAGCACATACTTCTAAAAAATCATACAAGGATAAACATGCAGTATATTTTATAAAAATATAACTGAATTGTTTCATTGCTGCTATTGTTACTCTGCCATTCCTTCTTAATAAATGCTATCAGAGAAGCTCCGCCTACAGGAAACATGGTTTCTTTTCCACCATAATTAACATCAGTAGGAGTAATTGAATACTCTGAGGATAACAAGCCAATCTACTCCTAGGTCTTAGAGACAGATTTTAAAACAGAATGAGAAGAAACCAGCCATGAAATAAGAACAGAGCACTAACTAATCATTCCTGTCTCCAAATACATTAAATTTAAACGGGTTTTGTTTGGGATGATGAGAAAGAAGGATATCATTTTATACCACTAATCTTGCTAAATTATAACTGTCTATTCATGTATCAGGAAACCTGGTTCAACAGCTTTCTTGATGTTTTCGAGAACAGAGCAGAAAATTGATCACATGAGAAAGAATCAGGCTGAAATGAGGTCAAATACCTGAAGAACTAAAGTTCAAAGGCTCAGAGCAACTAAACACCAGAATGTAGACTGCCACACACTTAGACAGAAAAAAAAGCATATGCAAATTACGGATGAAAAAGTACACTAGATTTTGTCGATAATTTTTTCATGGGTCATTACATGTTCTAGTTCCATGAGTATAACATAATCATCTTGGAAACTTTTAAAGAAAATTTCAATGCCTGTGTCCCATTTTAGTGGGTAGATCCAGGATCTTCAGATCTGTAGAGGTCACCTTGTCAATATTTTTAAGAACTCTTTGACTTAAGAACTCTCGTGCTCAGTTCTGGCCATGATACCTCAGAGATTTATCACTTCATAGATCGATGCAATGAATAATAAATAATACTAAGAAATCAGAAAAATTATTCTCCTCTTTTACTCTTGCTAAGTGGCCAGACCCTAAAAAAGGAAATAAAATTCCTAACCTGATGGAATAAAACACAGTATTTAATAATTTAAGCATATTTTTCTTAGGACACAAAAATGATAGCTTTAATTTTTTCATACTCCATAACAAGAATAAAATTCAAAAGTGCAAATTCTAAGTAATAGCAGGTAAAAATTATAATTAAATTATTAATACCTTTATAGCTAAAATTTGGCTTTCTCTTATCACAAAAGTAATATTTAGGCAGAAATTGTTTCTCTCATTTTAATGTAGCTCATAACCAAAATGTTCTGTCTTCTGAAATGTATTTTTCATCAAAGCACAAATATTACAATATAAGAACAAAACTTGGAACACAACATATTTTATCTCCTTCCACTATGAGAAATCATATAGAACATCATATTATTTTTTAAAGAATGAAAGAAGGGGTAAGTGAAGTTTATTTTAGAAGAAATATTCATTTTGAGCAGGATTTTCCAGCATAGATTGTTTAATTAGAAAATTTCTTCAGGGTTGAATATGTTCATAAGTTTCTTCACATAACAAAAAGAATAGGTTGCTAAAGATTAATTCCATGCTAAGAAAGTACCACGTGTCACCTTTTAAAAAGCCTAATGTAACATAACGCTACCATAAAAAATAGCAGTCATATTGTATAGTCTTCATTTAATCCAACTCATTTATTCATTCAACAAATATTTACAAAACAAGTACCTGGTATTTAACTTCTTCTAACAAGTTAATCATAAATTGCTAGACTTCAAAATACTGATGGGGCTAATCCAAATAACTGGAGCTTTGTGGATAAACCAAATTAAAAAAAAATAAGTTAAAATAAAATTTTACAAAAGAGAAAACATTAGCAATAGATGTTTAGTTCTTTGTAGTTTAGCCAAGATTACAGAATATAGATCCAGAAATTTTGTTATGTCATGTCAGAGCAACTTCATTTGCGTGTGAGACAGTGCAATACACAGACTCATTATTTCAAACTCAAAATGCTTTCAAACTAGGTTTGTGGTAGAGAATAGGGAATGATTCATATTCTTTAAACCACTCTTCCCACCCACTTGGAAAGTGCACAGTTTTGTAATATATGGCTCTGTGATTTTTTTCCTTTTCTCATGTTTTATAGCCACTCGTATCCTTTTCTGAAGATACATTATTCTTTAGATCACTTAATATTTCAGTTGGGTCTTCATGGGACTCCTTCTGCTTTGATAAAATGACTGTCAACTGCTATACTTAGATATTACATGTTTATTTTCTATCATATGGCTCAGTGCCTCTTTTCTGGTCTTGGGAGGGAGACATACTGATATGTATTTTCTTTTTCTTTTTTTTTTTTTGTGCTCTGATGCTCTACCTACAAGTCTTATTTGATAGACTTTTAACTGAGAATCAGAAGGATTAAAGCACTAAGATATTACTGTGAATAAACTTCAGGGTAAAATTAAAAAAGATCTAGGAAATCCAAGATGAGATGGAAGAAACTTCAAGAAAACAACACAAGATCTTAAAAAGTCAGGAAAGAAACTCATCCCAGATAATTATGAGATGATTTTAAGAGAAACAATATGAGAGTCATCAGATTCTTTGAGGAGAAGGGAGACAAATTTGATGATAAACCACTTGTTTAAAAAAATCAGATAAGAATTTCCCAGAGTTATATACCTAACCCTTCATTATCTGTATTACAAACCATAAGGCCCAAAAGGAAAAAGAGAGTGAAAGAGAGAGAGAGACAAAGAGAGAGGGAGAGAAAGAGAGAAAGGGAGAAAGGGAGTGGGGGAGAGAGAGAGAGACAGACAGACAGAGAGAGAGAGAGAGAGAGAGAAGAAAAGTACGTGTCATAGAGACAAGGCAGGAAGAAAACTGGGAACGTTGGTGGTGGGAAATGTACACTGGTGAAGGAATTGGGTTTTGGAACATTATGTGACTGAAACCTAATCATAAACAACTTTGTAACTGTATATCTCACTATGATTCAATTTTTAAAAATTAATTTAAAATTTTTTCCCAGAGTTGAAGGGTCCCAGTTAAAATAGATTCAACTAAGAAAACTCTAAAACACTTTGTGTTCAGAATGACAAAATACAAATACAGAACTATAAAATTGAAAGCAATGTCAAAAAAGGAACTTACACACAAAGGAAAGTAGATAAGACTCATAGCCTAACTAACTAGACTCTAATTGCCAGAGACAATGAAAGGATATAGTACAAAAACACAATGAAATGAAGACCTTACCAAGAATACTCTATCCAGATAAATTATCATTCACATTTGGAAGAGGAATTATACAGTTTCATAAGCCAGCTGGCAATAGTTTAGGGAATATATTGCCTTGAAAACAGTTTTACAAAAAGCTTTAAAGCAGTTTCTTTAAATTAAAAGGCAAATTTCCCAGCATGCAGTATCATTGTGTATGATACTCATGGTGCTTATGTTTTCCTTTGACTAGATTAAGATTTATTTACTCCTAACTTGTTAGGTGATTTTATACACTTTTAAATAACAAATTAACATTTCATTGATATAAAATGTTCTATGTCTGATCAGCTGGTTTTTTTGCATCCATAGAGATACTTGGCTGGAGCCATAGCACGATGGTAGGGCATTTGCCTTGCACTCGGCCGACCTGACCGAGCCCAGTTCCATTCCTCCACCCCTCTAGGGGAGCCCGGCAAGCTATCACTACCCATGATGTTCTCAATATGCCAAACACAGTAACAAGTCTCACAATGGAGATGTTACCGGGCCTGCTCGAGCAAATCGATGAACAATGGGAGGACAGTGCTACAGTGCAGTGCTACCTATTTCATTTAAATTTTAAATATATTAGCAGAGAATTAAAGGTAAAGGCCCTCCTGTTGATCATCGATTTGCTCTAGCGGGCCCAGTAACGTCTCCATTGGAGACTTTGTTGTTACTGTGTTTGGCATATGGAATACGTCACAGGGAGCTTGCCAGGCTCTGCTGTGCGGGTGAGATTATTTATAATACTATTTTTTTTAATTTATGTACCTCTAAAACTAAAATATAATTTTTGAAAGAATTTTATCTACTTGTTGATTGACAGTTTTGTGGAATTTCAGGAGATTAGCTCTATTCAACTATGTGTGTGTCAATGTCATCACGGTCATGGTCATGGTCCTCCCATTGTTCATCGATTTGCTCGAGCGGGCCCAGTACCATGTCCATTGTGAGACTTGTTGTTGCTGTGTTTGGCATATTGAATATGTCATGGGTAACTTGCCAGGCTTGCCGCATGGATGAGATATTCTCGGTAGCTTGCCGGGCTCTCCGAGAGGTGCAGAGGAATTGAACCCAGCTCGGCCTGGCTGGCTACGTGCAAGGCAAACTCCCTACCTCAGTGCTATCGCTCTAGACCCCATGCACAGTAAAAATAAATTGTTTTAAAGACACCGCTCCCACATGTGAGATTTAAAAAAAAATAGTAAGATAACCACAAGTGGTCAAGGGCAGCATAACTGAAGATTTTGTCCTAGATCTGGTCTTACATGGAGGGGCATGGGGGTCCTTAGGACATTGGTAGAGGGAAGTGGGTTCTCTGGTATGATATTGGCATGATATGTACATAAAAATATGATTAACAGTATTGTAAATCTCAATACCTCAATAAAAATGGGTTTAATAATATAAGAGAGAAAGGAATGAAGAACTATAGGGAGGAAGGAGGGAAAGATTAATGGAAAAATGAATAAAAGGAGCAGAAGAGAGACTAAAGAATAGAAGAGAAATGCTCAGAGAAATGGATGGGTGAAAATAGAATCAGAGGATCTTTGGGAAAGAAACAGTTTTTAGGAGTCAAAGAACTTCAAGACAATCATAGTACTGAGGACAGGGCACATTTATAAGTACAAGAGTATTGTCGGGTCCTTGTCCTTCAAGGAAGCCTGATACTCATTATCCACTCAACCTCATCTCCCGATTCTAGGTCAGAGTCCTTCTGTTTCCGAGTTCAGACCTCTTGAGAGCTGTGTATTCCCTGTTTTCCAGTTGGAACAAATCACCCATTTGCTCTCCTGGGACAACAATTTGTTAACGGCAAGAGTGAAACAAATCCTATATTTTGTTTTACCTCTAAGCATTGTAACACTGTAAGCCACTCACTGCCTCTTCCAACATTAGGTTGATGAAATGAAGTCCCAGATAATACTATACAATTCTTCGCCTTTTCTGAACTATTGACCAATTAAGAGTTTTAGGTCCCTATTGGAAATGTTCTTTCTTAAATGAATGCATGAAACTGTGTTGGTCACCGTGTATAATCAAATCTATGCTTCTGAACAACTCTCATAGTTATAGCAGGATACAGTTCCAGGTTTTAGATTTTTCACAGATATGAATGAGATTGCTGGGAGAGGTAAACATAGAGACCACACCCTGATCTTGTCGGGTGTTTACTTTGCCAAGTAAATATTTTTTTTTTCTTAAGGACACAAATGTGTTATCTAAATATCTTCTTCATTGGCACCCATTGCTCTAACATTGAAGTTTCAGGGATTTATTTTGGCTTCTTAAGCCCAACTGGTCCTGGCTACTGACTAGCTTCCCCGTCAACTTTTTATTCTCTTCACTTCTCAAGAGCTGTGCATGTAATGAACCCTACACATAATTTTCCTTCCTCCGTTTGCTTTGTTAACTCTTAGAGTGTCTCATTTACATATAACTTTTCTTAGACAAAAAAAATGCTACTTATTCCTAGACCAGATAAAACAATCCTTGCTCAGATAAGACAGCACTTCTTTATTCTTTACCATTGAGACCTTTGCAGTTTGGATTCTCACACTCAATGTTGCTTTCATGTTTCGTGGGGGTAATGTTGATTGGCGTAGGGGCTTACGGACTCTTAGCCTAATATAGGTGGGGTATTCAAGCTGCCCTAGTGAGTTCTGAATAAGAGGCTAACTTGTAGTTGAATATGTTGGAGGAGATTAACTGACTGCCACTAAAGGTAGGGCGACCCCCATAGCCCCCCACTCCTCCTCTAACTGCTAACCTGAAGTTTCCAAAAGTCTCAGCCTTGTAAATTATATCAGTGGTCTCTGCTGCTGCCCAGCTGCTGGCTTGGGGCCACACCTATGCAGGCCTCATCGTGCTAGAAATACCTGATTTTATATTCTTATAGCAACATTTCCTTTTCCTTCATAGTACTTAGCACAATGTATTTATGTGTTTAGAAGTGTGTGTGATTATCAGATAGCACTGATAATATCTGTTTCTTTAGAAGTTCCATGAAGGAAGAATTCAACTCAATATCAACCTTCAGTGTACTCCTTTCAAGAATTCATATATAGGAGCCAAAGAGGTGGTAGAGAGGTTAAGGTGTCTGCCTTGCATCACCTTCAGTTCCAGTTTAAATCCCAGCATCCCTTGGCTCTCTAGCAATATCTGGTATAACTGTGGAATGCTACCTCTGGCTGTGGAGGCCCCAGCATGCCTCCACAGATTGGAGGCATACTCAGATTGGCCTGAGTAATAATCTCTGGCAACACAGGGCAGAGCAGTACCTCATACCCTCACATTGAACTGGCAGCTGGGTTGACCAAGAAGGATTCCTGCACCTTCTGAGCAGTGCTTGAACCAAAACAACAAAAAAATAATATAGCCTCAATAGTAGCACTGTAGCACTGTCCTCCTGTTGTTCACCAATTTTCTCGAGTAGGCACCAGTAACATCTCCATTGTGAGACTTGTTGTTACTGTTTTTGGCATATAGAATACACGATGGGGAGTTTGCCATGCTCTTCCATGCAGGCGGGATATCTCAGTGGCTTGCCGGGCTCTCTGAGAGGGATGGTGGAATCAAACCCGGGTTAGCCATGTGCAAGGCAAATGCCCTACCTGCTGTGTTATCTCTCAGCCTGATAGTATATTCTAAAAATAACTTGTCATGAATAAATTACATTTTTACAAAATTTTTGCAAAATAATCATTACCATTATTTTAAAGCCTTTTAGTGTCATTATTGTGAAACAGTAAGAAAGGATTTAGTATAGATTCATATTTACAACTAAAATCCAAATATCTTAAAAAGAGTCACTTCTATTTTTCATTCTATTAATGGGAAAATCTTAATTATGTAATTGAAACTAATCTCAGAACTCTCTTTTTCATACCCTTAGAGATTGGATTGTCATGATATAAGACAGAACCATTTCAACAAGGATACCATTTCTTATGACATTGGCTATAAATATCCTGAAATGGCATAGCACCAATTTTCATTAATACAGGAGCCTGCTTCCTAGTGATAAGGACCATGTGTAAAAGAAGCCTCTCAATTTTTAGCACTAGGTAAAAGTAGTCTGGATTTGGTCCTGCACATTTTGTTGCTTCTTTGGACAGTGCCTACAGTTTTTAGACTTGCTTATCTTGTTCTTTGGCACCAAAAGCTAAAGTGTCTGTTGAGTTATTATTTATTGTTTGGATATCAGTATCCATGGTAGACACTGGAAAGGTGGGTATTGTCTCAGGTGTGGATTTTTCCTACATTAAAAATAAAAGTCTCAGGCTAAGCATGATAGTCACAAGTATTTAATTATTTACCAGTCTTCAAGAAAATTATTTACCAGGCTTCAAGAAAATTATCAAAAAATGTAATGGGACTTCTAATTAATTCTCAGTAACTAGCAACCTCATGTTTTTCTTTTTGACTTTTATAGAGCTGAGTAATATGTGATTTGAGCCAACTGGCACTAGCTTACAATGATGTCACTTATTTTTGTGGAGATACCATGCCTGCTATGTTAAAGAGGTTGAGAAAGCAAATAACACAAATTCTGGAAAACACAAACTGTGTACACATACATTTAAAATTAGAACAGACCACTTTTGTTTAAGTATGACCAAATACATGCAAAACAAAACTGTCATAAATATTAAATGTTCATAAGTCAACCATATTTTCTATATCTAAAAATTCACTTTATCATTTGATTTATTCTGGACAAGGTATTAGGTGCAATCTTAGTTTTATTATTTCCAGAAGCTCTTTCACACATTTAAAGTGGTTATTGAAAGGATGTGACGAACACCTAGTATATCAAAATATAGAACAATCCTATACTAAATATACAAATAAAACATCTACCACAGTGCTTTAGTCTCCCACTAGTTGAGGCTAAAAGGTTTCATTATAAGTCATCAGAACATTTTTTCACTTGCTGGAGCGATAGCACAGTGGTAAGGCGTTTGCCTTACAAGCAGCCAACATGGCTGACCCAAATTCGATTCCTCCACCCCTCTCGGAGAGCCCAGCAAGCTACCGAGAGTATCTCGCCCGCACGGCAGAGACTGGCAAGCTACCTGTGATGTATTCGATATGCCAACCACAGTAACAACAAGTCTCATGATGGAGACGGTACTGGGCCCGCTTGAACAAATCGACAAACAACGGGAGGACGGTGATCCGTGATCCACATAAAAGGGTATTAAGGATCTTGCATTGTTACACTCCCATGAACAAAGAATTATCTTGCCTGGAAGTGTTTCCAAGGACTTTGAATACCAGTTAACTTACAACAAGGATTCAATCTGCTCACAACTCATTGAATTTGTATTTTTGATCAGTGAATTTCCCGTTGCTGGGATTTAATCTTTGTTCCTTGTGTTTGTTGATACTGTAGGCTTTGCCATAATTTATTCACATTCCCTATGAGCCTAATCATAATAGATCACAGTCACGGTCCTCCCACTGTTCATCGATTTGCTCGAGCGGGCCCAGTAACGTCTCCATCATGAGACTTGTTGTTACTTGTTTGGCATATCGAATACGTCACGGGGAACTTGCCAGGCTCTGCCATGCGGGCGTGATACTCTCGGTAGCCGGGCTCTCCGAGAGGGGCAGAGGAATCAAAATCGGGTCGGCCATGTTGGCCGCTTGTAAGGCAAACGCCCTACCGCTGTGCTATTGCTCCAGTCCTATATAAAATATAATAGAACTAGAGAGATAGTTCAGTGGGTAGAGTGCTTGCATTGTACATGGTCAACATGCATTTGTTTGATCCTAGCATCTCATATAATCCCCTCTGCACTGCCAGGAGTAATTCCTGAGCACAGAGCCAGTAGTAACCCTTAAGCATTGCTAGGTGTGGCACAAAAACAAACACAAAGATAATAAACTCAAGCAGGGACCCTGGCAATAGTAATCTGAAATGAGCCAATTTCATGCAGGACTTGCAATTCCTCCTTGAATAACTCAAGAATGACAGCTGGCATATTTGCTAATTGTATTTGCCATCAATTCACTTTTTATCACCTCTGTGTTCTCACTTATGTCTTTGGATCTGAAGCTGATAGAGGTTGAATGTCTAAATAATGTACATTTAGACATTTGTTAAATGCATATACTTATGAGTAAATGTGCAGAGAATCTGCCTACACAGATAGCATCCTCTTGGGTAGGAAAGCTGAAAACATACTTTTTGTTGTTGATTAGTTTGTTTTAGGGGGCCACACATGAAGATGCGCAGGGACTGCTCCTGACTTGGTATTCTGGGCTATGCCCAGTGAACCATATGGTCCTAGAAATAATGCGTGCACTCCAGCACATTGAGGTATCCCAACCCCAAGAAACACATTTTTTTTAAAAGACAGCAGCAGATTGTTTCCTCCAACTACCTGAAGCTCTAGCCAACTCGTGCTTCAAACACAAAAGCTGGACTGAGAATCAGAATACACATTTTACACCGACATAGCATTTGGAAATTTTGCATTTTATGTTTCAATTTATATTCACAAAATGTTTACATTTATATTGACATAACTTTGTGGTTTTGAATCTTGTATAGTAGTGAAACAAACTGCTTAATAATCATAATGCTGCACGTCTTTACCTTAAAAGAAAAGCTAAAAACCTTGTAAGACATGGTAATTAATTGAATATCCTCCAGTCTGATTTCTTAGGAAAAAAGTATTTTGAAGAGAGTAAGTGAACAAAAGAATATTTCTAACATTCCTTGAAAAAATGACAGAGCTTAAAAGTTAAAGAGTTAATCCAAAACCTGGGACTCTGAGACCAAAGAAATATTAAAATGGGTAGGCAGGGGCTGGAGTGATAGCACTGCAGCTAAGGGCATTTGCCTTGCACACGGATGACCCAGGTTCAGCTCCCAGCATCCCATATGGTCCTCCAAGCACCGCCAGGAGTAATTCTTGAATGCAGAGCCAGGAGTAACCCATGTGCATCACCTGGTGTGACCCAAAAAGCAAAATTTTTTTAAAAATTTAAAAAAAATAAAGTGGGTAAGGCTTGCATGCAACTCGCTGTAGCTAGATCCTCAGCACAGTGTACAGCCAGTCACACCTTAACACAGAACCAGGAGGAACCCACTGAACACTTCCAGGTGTAGTCCAACCCTCAATATTGTTTAAAAAAAAACAGGAATTATGGCAATGTGATTATATGATTATGTGCTGACACTGTTTCACAAAAGTAAAAAATACACTCCTAAGCATTACGACCTTCCTGCAATATCAGCTATTAATCTGCAATGTCAACCATTGTGCTGAAAGCAGGAATTATAATGGTCAAAACAGATATGATGCCTATTCTCAAAAATCTTGCCAAATACAAGACAATAGAAAACTACAGATATTAATTAATGGAGGAAATTGAAAACACTGGACAAGCAACCACATAATGCAAAAAACATGGATATTACAAATTTATGTAAAGGGAACTTAAATTTACATAGGAATAAGGGACTTAATTTATTCTGAATGTATCTGGGCTTTGCGCAAAATACTTTAGAGCAAATCTGAGCTATGTTCTTACTGTGATGAGTTCTGTTTCCTTCATTTGAGTTTGGTGTTAAAAATTTACCATGCCGTCCATTTCACTAGTAATTGCATTAATAAAAAGACTTCTTTATGAAGGCATTATGTAATTCACAAAAGACAGATTCTTTAATAGCTATGAGTAATGCATCAGAGATTTTATGAAGCACAAGGGGAATATGGCCTTGTTTGGGATGTTAAAAGCTTACTGAATACTTCCAGGACATTTAGGAATGGACTTTTCTTTTTTACAGAGAAAAACAGAGATAAACTTGGGGTGTAAAAGAGATAATTGACAAACTATTGATGGAGGAATGATACCTTCCTTATACTAATATGTCATAACATTTGTTTTTCATGTCTAGTTGTAGAAATGCTTTAAATTTTCCTGGCAAGTCACTTTTATAAAGGGCATATTAAGCAGTAAGTAAGAGAAAGAGACCACAGGGGTTCATGTTTCATACTCTGCCACATCTAAGTGGCTTCACTGTACTTTCCAGTTCTCAGATCAATTACTTTTCGGTGCCTTTCTAATGCATTCCATTCAAAGCAAATAGCTGAAGAAGATAACTGCTGAAAAAAAGAGCACAAGCCATTTTTTATTTGTTTTTGTTCTGTTTTGTTTTGTTTTGAGGGCTACACCTTACAGTCATGGGCTCTTTCCCAGTAGTTTTTTGGGGGAAACTATGCACTGTTGATGATCAAACTAGTCCTGCATGCAAAATAAGCACTCTAACCTAAACAATCTCTTTTGCTTAGACAATGACCTTTTTCATTTCTCTAGCTTGATAACAACTATCTAGCAATATCTATCAATGCCATGAATATGGTCTTCATGAAAACTACAGTCAAAAATTGATAGTTTTTAGTACCTACCTATGCAAAGCTGTTTGCTATGCTCCTTGGAAATAAAAAAGCTTGCTGAAAAGGAAACTTTTCTCAAGATGATTAATACCTATAGGGACAAATAATAAACTTCTATACTGATTAGCAACAGAAGGTGGTGTGTGATAAGAGCTAAATTAAACAAAAGGTTAGAAAATAGATATACTGGGTAAATACTGACAATAAACTATACAGTAAGATATACAGACCTTGTTTATTACAAATTTATTTTTTATTTTATTTTAAGTAATCATTTAACCTCAAATATTTAATTAGGCTGCATCCCAGAGAATGACTACCACAAATTTTAAACAAAATGTGTTAATGTTCAAGAATTGTATAATGATACAAATATTTACATACTGAAAGTTCAAATGCACTTACAAAACATTGATTAAATATTCTATCTGTGATCCCTAAAACAAATATTTGAGTATCAAGAAAAACTGCAAATGAGTCTAATGGCACATTGCGAAGAATAGAGGAGAAATAAGTTAAACATGTTCAATACCGTAACTAGGAGAAGTAAAAAAGAATAATGCAAGAAGCAAGCTTGCAATGACAAAGAGAAAAATAATTATTAAGAAATTACTCATAATATTGCTGGGTAATTTTATTACTTGGAGCATAAATCATAAACCTGTTTTGGGACAAGAATAAATTTTTAAGGTGATGACTGATTTAATTTTGCCTGGAAATTTAAATTAAATGATAAAATTTAAAGAATGTTTATTTCTGAAACAAATATTTCAGGTTGGAATTCCAAATCAGTGAAAAAAATTATGAAGAATATAAAAAATTTAGAAGTTTCAAGAATAAACAATTAAAATAATACTTACTGATTTCCTCTAGCTATTCTAATATTTTTATTTGTTATTTTTAGATAACAAATAACAAATAAATAACTCCTTATAAAAATATAGGAGTTGTTACAATAAATTAATCTCAGGATTTATTGCTATAATGATTTTTTTTAAAGTTGGGTCTTTAAAGTCTTTATTATTTTTTTATCTTAAATATGTCTATTTATTTCTATTTTGTGCACACTTTCCAGACATATGCTTTAGTCTTAAATATGTCTATTTATTTCTAACATCCATATAGTACATATTATTATAATATTTATGTGAAAAATACTTGGTTGGGATTACGTATATGTTCATTAATCTTTTTTTATTTTATTTTTTTTATTAGTGAAACACCATGAGGTACAGTTATAGACTTATAAATTTTTGTGCTTGGGTTTCAGTTATACAATGATCAAGTACCCATCCCTCCACCAGTGCCCATCCTCCACCACCACGAGTCCCAGCATCCACCCCCCCCATCTCCCCCCCCCCCCCCCCCCGTCCCACCCTGCCTCTGTGGCAAGGCATTCCCCCTTGTTCTCTCTCTTTTCTTTTGGGCACTGTGTTTTGTAAGAGAGGCATTGAGTGGCAATCATGTTTGGTCTATAGACTACTTTTAGCATGCTTCTCCCACCCTGGGAGGGTCCTCACAACACCCTTTATTTGGTGCTCTCTTCTCTATCTGAGCTTCCTTTTCACCTAGCACGTGTGGCTGGCCTTCAAGTCATGGAGCAAAATTCCTGGTACTAATCTCAGCCATTCCTGGGTGTTAGTCTCCCTTTTTGTTGCTTTATGTTCCGCAGATGAATGCAATCTTTCTGTGTCTTTCCCGCTCTTTCTGACTCATTTCGCTTAACATGATACTTTCCATGTAGTACCACTTGTATGTAAATTTCATGACTTCATCTTTTCTAACAGCTACATAGTACTCCATTGTGTAGATGTACCAAAGTTTCTTTAACCAGTCATCTGTTCTCGGGCACTCAGGTTTTTTCCAGATTCTGGCTATTGTAAAGAGTGCTGCAATGAACAAACTAAAGTCTTTATTATTAATAGTATTTTTATAATTTAATTTCTAAATAAGTATATTTTTATAAAATAATTGTAATATTTATCTTTTTCTTAATTATTAAATAACTGTACTTAATAATTTTTGTAAGTGAAATAATCATTTAAACTTAATTAGTTGGGCTGGAGCAATAGTACAGCAGGTAGTGCATTTGCCTTGCATGTGACCGACCTGGCTGACGTGGGTTTGATTCCTTTGCCCCTCTCAGAGTGCCCAGTAAGCTACAGAGAGTATTCCGCCCACAAGGCAGAGCCTGACAAACTACCCGTGGCATATTCGACTTGCCAAAAACAAACTTGATGTTACAAGTCTTATGATGGAGACATTACTGGTGCCCGCTGGAGCAAATCGATGAACAATGGGAGGACAGTGCTACAGTGCTACTTAATTAGTTGTATCTTTCCCATAATAGCCATCATAACTGAAAATATTTTTGCTATTTTTATGAATTCTATTGAAAACAGAAGACTGCCAGGTTATCAACATGCCTTACTATCAATCGTGCAATTTTCATTTTCTTTTGATTTATAGCCTGTGAGTCAATTTATGTTTCCTCTTATTACTGGCTTTAAGTAAAAGATTATTAAAATTGTTCCATGAATTTTCATTTTAATTGACCAACTTATGACAATTACCTTTATTATGCTATTAAGGGATTGGATTTCTTTTTCTCAGAGCCTTTTTGTTTTATTTTCATTATACTTTGCATTAAACTTTCAAAAATCTCTTACCACTTACCTACAAGCATGTTATGATCTCTTCTCCCACTCTAACAAGTTTTTTATTTTCCTTTTTCTAGTATTCTTTTGCCACCCATACACTCTGGAAAAAATAGTGCAAAAAGCAGATTAGTAAAATGTAAGGTATAATCTCTTTTTGTTCCAATAGCCTCCTTAATTATTCCTGTCTTGAGGAATTATATACTTAAAAATATCCCTTGAATAACAATGTGGATCCTGTTAAAACTATATAATAAAAATCATGCAAACATACAAAGTAAAAAAATCAGGAAGTGCTACATTGGAGATTTTTGTGACAAAAATTGTATGCATGTATTCAAATCTGTGAAATGTCTAACCCATTGGCCCATAAGCCATTGCATCTACATTCACTTAGAGAAAGGGAACACAACCTAAATAAAAAGATACCTTGATGTATAGGAGAAAATATTTGTACACAACATATCAGATAACGAGATAATATACAAGATTTACAAAACACTCACAAACACCACCACCACAACAACAAAAAAACAGTAGGGAAAAATTAATAGGGAAGGAGATAAACATTTTTCGAAGGACACAAAGATGGCCAGTAGAAAAGTGAAAAAGGTATTCATCTCCACTCATTAGCAGGGAAACAAGAATCAACACCACATGAGGAGATTATTTTATTTTAAAAATTTTATTGTGAGGGAGCACTGTAGCACTGTCCTCCCATTGTTCATCGATTTGCTAGAGCGGGTCCAGTAACGTCTCCATTGTGATTTGTTGTTACTATGTTTGGCATATCGAATACATCATGGGTAGCTTGCCAGGCTTTGCTGTGTGGGCGAGATACTCTCAGTAGTTTCCAGGCTCTCCGAGAGGGGGGGAGGAATCGAACCTGGGTCAACCACATGCAAGGCAAATGCCTACTGGCTGTGCTATTGCTCCAGCCCATATTTAAATGTATACAAAGAAAATGTTTTAAGATCAGACTGAATAGCAAACTTAAATTTTAAATATATTGCAAGATCACACAAGCCAAAGAGTGTTTGGGGGAGGGGGAGAAGGTGGGAGAAGGGGGGAGGGGGTAACCACACCTGGAGGAGCTCAGAGCTTACCCTGGCTCTGCGCTCTGGGGTCACTCCTCGAGGACTAGAAGGACTATATGAGATACCAAGAGTTGAACTCAGGCTGGCTGCTTTTGGGAAAGTGCCTTACGAGCTATACTATCTATCTCTTCAGCCCCCAAGTCAAAGTTTGTATGTTGAGTCTGGGGATAGAGCTAAGAAGCAAAGCATTTGCTTTGCATGTATGAGGATCCGGGTTGAACAACAACAAAAAAAATTATAGCCCTCCACATGCTGGGATTTTCAGGCCACACCAGCTGTATTCAGGGATCACTTCAGTCTTTGTGCTCAATGATCACTCTTGGTGGATCCTTATGGGGCACCATATGGGGCACCATACTGTACTATCTGTCTGGCCTCCCAAATTTTAAGTTTTAATCCTTAAGAGACCTCTACTTCTTACACTTTTAATGCTTCAGAGACCTCTACTTATTACACTATATATTAATCTGACAGTGACAGGTATAAGGCTTCATTTCTAAGGTCATGGAATTAATATTATCACAAATAGAAAAATTTTGATATTTGACTCCTACAATGTTAAATGTTAACCCAACTTTTTTACACATGTAATGCCAATGTATAGCATTAATAATCAAATCTATTACTCTGAAATTTATTACTCTCTCTGGCCCCAGTTTGATTCCTTTTTATATTGATTTATAAACCAAATTCTAGCATTATCTTTGCAAAATGAGTTTGTTGCTGTCTGCTGTTGTCTTAATAATCAGAGATAGAGGCAAAAACTTAATGAAAGGAGCTGATAGGAAAAATAAGAAAGACCATTGACTGCTTCATGGTTTTTTGTTTGTTTTTTTTAAGGTGTTTGTTAAATCAGACTTGTCCTTTGTAATCTTAAAGCTCAATGTCTGACATCTTGAAGATTGTTCATTGAAGAATGACTAATTGAACATTCCAAAACAGCACATTAATAAAATTCATAGTGGTTGTACCTTCAGTATCCAGGTTATTAGATGGGAGCATGTTTGAGATACGAGGTATTATATCTTCTCTAGCTATTGTTTTGCATTTATAGTTTATTCTGTGTTTTGAATTTACTTTGGATATTTACTAAGAACTACAACTTTTCCACTGAATTACTGGGGGCTGGGGTTGTGGGCCAAGTAGTAGATAGAGGACATGGCACATATATAATGCCATGGATTTGATGCCCAGCACCTCATCACTCGTTAGTATGACTGGGTGTGATTCTGGTACCCTGAGCACCAGTGGGGGTGGCCCCCCACAGTATTCTAGGGGAGGAAAAGAACATTGTTTTTCTTTGCTATCATGATATCGAATAATCTCTTGTGTTTATTTTCTACCAATTATGAAATTTTCTAGTCATAAGTACATCTATGACTGAAGGATGGCCTGAAAAGGTTTTAGAATTGGACTTGTATCCAAAAGTATTTCCCTGTGATGTGACATAGGCTCTTACTGACTCTGCTCAGAGAGTCATTTGTGGTGCTGGGGATTCCAGTCTGGGTTGATGGAATGCAAAGCTGAATCAGGGTCCCAATCAATTTTAAATAGGTATATTGCTTTGTTTACTTATTTAGCTTTTTGGGTCACACCCAGCGAAGCTTAGGGGTTATTCCTGGCTCTACACTCAGGAATCACTCCTGGCAGTGCTCAGAGGACCATACGGAATGCTGGGAATCAAACCCAGGTTGACCACATGCAAGGCAAACGCCATATCCACTTGTAAGGGACAGGCCCAAAATGGACTACCACCAGAATTAATTTAGCTTAGCTTAATAGGAACCTGCATTGCAAAATAACTTGTTTTTCAAGGAACAGGTCTAAATAAGCTTTTTCAGATCCGCTTTATAGGAGCCTGCACTGCAAAATAACTGATTTTTCTGCCCCTGACCAAGGAATTCAGATACAGGTACTCGAAGGGTGGGGGTCAGACCATATAACCGGATGTCTCTCACAAGACCCATGTTGCAAGACCCAGGACTGCCTTAAAAACCTGTCAGTTCCTAAGCACTGACGCAAAATGCTGATCTTTAAACTATAGGCTAAGAAGTGATGTACCCTTAATTGGATTGGTTAAGAAAGCATATGTTGTTACAAATCTATTGGCTATGAAATGCGCGGGCTTTGCTGTAACGGCCAGTGAAGGCCTATATAAGATCCCCTTTGAAGAAGTTCGGGGTCTTGCCTCACCTAACTGACCTGCGTGTCTGTGTAGGCGGCTTGACCCTGGCTAGTCAGTCTTACAATAAACCTTGCTTGCTGTTTGCAGTCTCTGGAGTCTCTTTGTCGTTAAAGGGAGATCACGATCCACGCCCTAACACACTGTGCTATCACTTCAGCACAGGTGTATTGCTTTAATGGTCTTTCTCAAGTCTTTTGTAGGTTTACTTGTATTTTTAAAATTTTGGCCCTAAGTTTCTCTTTATACACCTATTCCTGAAGGTAACTTTTTCAGTTGCCACTGAGTATATCCTTAAATTTTTAAGTCTTTTGGAACAGTTTTAGAATGCTCCCTTTATAATCTTCGGGTCTTTGAGAATTCTTCTGTTTTGTCTACAATATTTGTGGGAGGCAATTATACCTAATACAATCTGTTCAGTTTTTCCTTTTTATTAACTTCATAGTTTTCCTTTGTGTCTAAAATCTGAATTTTGAAACAATAAATGTCATTGTGAGGTATTAATAATAACTTTATTAATATGATAAATAATACATAGTATTAATCATATAGTATATTGATGATATATTTATTATATAGTGTTAACATATTTTAATAATGTGTAATAATTAATATAAGTATAAATATTTAATAATATTTAAATCAAAGTTTAACATAAACTGCAGGTCTGCCCTTATGGAATAAGTAAAAGGAAAAGGAAAAACCACAGTCATACAGCCTTTATATGAAATTGTAATGAGCATTTTCAAGAAGCGGGACTGTGACTTGATCTGAGGAATTTACACAATAATTACCCTAGTCTTTAAAAAAGTGTTTGCCTGCTCATTGACTGAACATTGAACTATTGAAACTACTGAATGAGAAAAAGAATAAACACCTAAATAAAAACATTAATATTTAGAATCAAACATTTGTTCAGCCACAGAACATCAGAGAAATATTGGGGTGTCCCCTCTGTCAGAGTCAGGATTCAGAATTTGGATGCTTTCTATCAACTCTTGCAGTAAAATCTAGTTTACAAAGATTGTAACAAAGCTTCACTCTTCTGTTTTCAACCTACCTCTGAGAGTAACTCCAGTTATGTATTCCAAAAACAGATACCTTTTATAATATTGGTGTGGGGAGGTAACTGAATTATTATTTCTTTTCACATCTTTTCATTGGTTTTTGGAGTCAAACCTAGCAGTGCACAGGGCTTATCCCTGACTCTTTGCTCAGGTAGTACTTCTGTCGGGGTTCTGGATGCCATATGCAGTTCTTGGGACCAGGATTGACTGTATTCAGGAAAGCACCCTACCCACTGTACTTGCTCTCTAGCTTCTTTATCAGCAGTAGAAACAGCAGCAGCATTTTAAGAAATGACCTGAAATTTTTATTGGTTTCCAGATCCACCTCAACTTACCTAATAGCAACATTCATAATCTTTATTCAAGACAGCGAGTTTGGAACTTTCTAGTTTTAGTTTTAGCTTAGGAAATGAAAAGTACATTCTCTAACTGGGCCATGCTAAAACTGGCCCCATTAAATTGCTGATGGGCTCACTCATGCTTGGCAGAGTGCTATAAGAAGTGCCAATTTTTTAAGCACTGCCCCAGACATCAAGAGGTAACTTACTGTGATGTATTGCAAGGTGTTTTAAACCTAGGCTATATATTCTTTCCTATAGTTATTCATTCATTAATGTTGCCACTTTCATGTCTATTAAATAAATATCGGGCATGTGTCAGGAAAATCTAATTAAGGAGATATAGGATAGATTAGGAAAGATAGAAAATCATTTTTTGAAGAGAGAAATTAATTGATATGTCAAGATAAAATTTACCTTAAAGGAATCATAAAGGTACTTTAAAACCTGAATGCACTTTAAAATGTATTTTCTTTCTGGAAAACTTAAAGAATAATTTCCAATCATGCTAGATGTAAAAAAGCAAAGGAATAATAACAAAAATAAATTCTTCAGTGTGTGAGAGAGGATGTTCAGTAGATACAAGACAATAGAGAAACTTTGAACTCCCATCTTAATCTTTTCCAAAAGTAAAGTGAAACCATTAAAGGGAAAACTAAATATTCTCTATCTCATTTTGTTCCTCTTTTTTTATTTCAATAAGTCACACAAAAGTTTAAATGTGCCCTATTTTATAAAAATCTACCAATTTTGCTCCTATCAGAACATCATTATCGCTGAATGGTATTCGAAGGTAATAATCTACCAGGTGATAAATTAACACTTGTTGTTTTTAATCTTGTAATGTTGGGCATTCATAGGTTAGAGAGTTGCTACAGAACTTCAATCAAATACCTATAAGAAACTGTGATAATTAAGCCTAACAATAGTTACAGCCCCCCCCCCCAACCACTCTCCGGTCCACGGAGGTGGCCCAAGGATTGATCTGATGGTGCAAGGAGAGACCAACCGAATGAACACGAGACACAAGAGACAGAGTACAGTTTAGAAACAGAGAGAAAAAGGGACAGGCTTTATTGAGGGATACAGGCTGTTTATATAGGGTCGGGGCAGCTCAGTCAGGAGCAGAAGCAATATAACCATACATGGTAAGGTCAGCAACAAGAGCTTTACCTAACATTCAAGGTAAACATTTGTACATCAAAGGGTCTTATGGCAGTAGGTGCATCCTGAGCTTTACATTTGTATATCAAAGGGTCTTAGGGCAGTAGATGCATCCTGGAGGTTACTATAGATAAGGCCAGATAAGATAACTGTCAGCCTGATGTTTTGTGGCTATTGATCAGGTATCCACTGAGATCAGGAAGTCCTGGGAGACTGTCACCAATGTCTGTCCCAAGCAATTCCTAACGTGGGAACCATGGCCAGGGTCTATGAGAGGGCTCTTGGCTTTCCACAAATAGTATTAATTATTAATAACATTTTAATAGAAAATTCACAATAAAAATCTGGAGGAATTATAGTAGATCTTTAACTATAAGCATCAAACTTAAAATTCTTTTTAAAATTCAGTCTGTTCTTTCTTTCCTCAACCCCTACTCTCATTCCAAATCTAGAAAATAGCATTTGTTTTTCTGTTCTTTCTCAATTTTTATAAAGGAACAAGATGACATAAGATGACGCATCCTTCTTTAAATATTTAAAACAGTTTCTTTTTAAATAATCATTGAGGATAAATCTATTCTTCTTTGGATACGAAGCATATATTTTTCTGATGAATCACTGTAGCTTAAACTTGGTATTTAGCTAATATATATTAAATACTCATAATCCTCAAAAGAAGTTTCAGAGAGATTTTTAGGATATTATATAATTTGATTCCTATATAAATTGATCTCTATAAGTAATGACTTTTATAATGAAGAATAAATTAATCTATTAGATTTATTTTTATTTTATAAAATAAAAAGGCTGTTATGTTGTACTCTAGAATTTAAATAACAACTTTTTATAGCACACTAACTGGTGTGTATGGTAATTAATGAAGTGTTCATCAAATGTCTGATATTAATATGAAATCTCTTAATAAGAGAGTATTTGACTCTTAGCTGCTAATATTCATGTGCAACAAGACATGTTCTAGCGAGAAAAAAGTCCTTAAATATAAAATATGTAAATCAAAATGTTTTTCTTCAGTAGGGTTTCAGTTTTCTGTGTCTCTGTCAGGAATAACTGATAATCTGGGCAGTGCCAGAGAAGAGCCTAATTTTCAGGAAGTTGCACCTGTGATTTCAGCTGTTGGGTCAATAGGAGACACTGAAGCTGCAATTGCAGAAACTATAAAACCGTTGACAACAGAGCTCAATTTATTGCTCTCACATTTCAGAGAGAGGACATGAGGAATAGGGTTAACCAGTTGCATCCCAGACTGTTGAATTTGCTGCGAGGATGTAGTGATAATATGTTTGGTTCCTTTTAATTGTCATTAATTTTTATTTTCATAATGAGAGCTACTCTGCCAATCACATTCAAGTTGATTTATGTGCTACTTATGATTCATAATGAAGAAACTAAAGCTCACAAAAGATAATCTGCCCAAATCCTTGAGACCCCTTCCTTATCTACTGTGATATGAATTTACACGTATAGGAAACACATTACACTGGAACTCTTTTCCAGGTAAGATGATCCCTGAACCAGCAGCAGTGACTTCACTTGGGAGCTTGTGAATTTTAGACAGGGCTTTAAACCAAATCTGAATTTTAATAACCCATCACAAAAGTCATATGAACACTCAGTTCATGAAGCACTACACACCACTTCACAGAAAAGAATTCAAAAGACACTTAATGGATATTCTTTGTCTCACTACCAGATTAAACCCATTTACTTACTTGTAACTATAATTAAAAACTGAGCATTCAAATGTTCAGGTCAAAATTATGAATATGTGCTTCCAGAGATTAGCATTTTGGAGATGAGACACTACCTTGGAAGTGTAACAGATTTGTCTTAATTAAAATTCAAATGTATTTCATAATGTAATGTTCAAATCACAACACACTATCATTTTTAGCAGATATATAGTAACTGTCAAAGGTTTTATATAAAAACCCAATTAAATTATTCATCATGTGTTCAACATCTTGCTGCAAGTATTTGCTGAGCTTAAACAAGAGGACATCCAA
Source organism: Sorex fumeus (assembly GCF_029834395.1). Classification (NCBI taxonomy): domain Eukaryota; kingdom Metazoa; phylum Chordata; class Mammalia; order Eulipotyphla; family Soricidae; genus Sorex; species Sorex fumeus. The sequence goes on along the minus strand of NW_026606172.1, from coordinate 5,033,597 downwards.
AATTTCAACTAACATCACAGTCTCCAAGAGGGTTTGATAAATTGTGTGTCAATGGACACAACAAACCCCAGTTTCTGAATCTGCATTTCCAACAAGAACAGAGGTAACAGTGGTGCTATTAGTCCAAAACCAAAATTTAAAAAAAAAAACTAACTTTGAATGTGTCCAACATTATAGTAGAAATTTGGGAGGTTTCGATCATAAATTAGATACCATTTCTCTTTTCCGTACTCTTATACTCTTGTTAGGTAGACAAAGTGACTACTCAAATGTGTAGGGTGGAATGAAATAAAAATGGACTTACAGAACAAATATCACTGGCATTTAAAACATGAACAAACATTAATTCCAACAGAAAGATTAAAGTGAGTTTTGTGGGCAACTTGATGCTCTTTTTGTAACAAAATATTGGTAAAATATTCTTAAAATTTCAAGAGGAGGGGCTGGAGCAATAGCACAGCGGGTAGGGCGTTTGCCTTGCACGCAGCCAACATGGCTGACACAAGTTCGATTCCCAGCATCCCATATGGTCCCCCGAGCACTGCCAGGAGCAATTCCTGAGTGCATGAGTCAGGAGTAACCCCTGAGCATCGCCGGGTGTGACCCAAAAAGCAAAAAATAAATAAATAAATAAATAAATAAATAAATTTCAAGAGGAAGGAATTTTGGGATAATTTTTGAACATAAATTAAGATACAGAAGTATAAGAATATAAAATGGAAACTAGTGGTCTGCCTATCACAATTTTAGAGAATGAAAAAATAGTAAATAAGATTGGAAAGACAAATAATGAAAGGAGAAACTGCATGTCCTGGATTTATAAGAAACCAAGTACTCTCTAATAGAAGAGTAAAATATAAACACATCCATGTTTTAGGAAGTTCAATTGAGAACTTATCTTGTCAAAATGTTGACAGTTAATATATTCCAGAAGAGGGATGTTAAATATTAGTTATCATGAGTCCAACTTATTTCTCTTTATGTTTCTCCATTTTACAGATATGTTAGTTGAATGAAAAAACCTGATAAAAGAACAACTAAATACAGAATGTTAGAAGTTAGGATGAATAGACTGGATAGATGAATAGGAAGATGAATGGATGGGTAGGTAGGACAAAGACTAAGTGCTATTGAAAACTAAGGAAGATAAAATAAAAAGAAACAATTAAGAAGTAAGCATGATAGCATGTAGTATTTTTAAAGACATAAAAGATCAGTGGCACAAATGATTGGCTGGTCTATGGAAAGAAAGGTAGTTTATTCCCACACGGTAACAGTAGAAAAGAAGTGATGATACAGATGAAAAATCCTCTAATAATGAAGTATAACTTTTCACTGGAAAAAAATCTGGGCAAAATTCTTATTATCTCTTCAAATGATTTAGATTGCCTCCACAAATTAAATATTTCTGCCAGCTACATTAGACTGATTGGAATAAAAAGAATAAATGCAAAAATAAAATACAATAATTGATAAGTGCCAAATTGCATCCCATAATGAATTCTATTAGCAAAGAAATCCAGAGCAGCAAAATGCTTTATATTGATATTATGCCATAACAGGGGTAGAAGGGAGCAGGACTAAAATTAGAGGTAGGGTGGGGTGGGGGGGGTGGGGGTGGGAGGGATACTGGGATCAGTGGTGGTGGAGAATGGGCACTGGATGGGTTCTCAATCATTGTATAACTGAAACCAAGCACAAAAATTTGTAAGTCTACAACTGTACCTTGTGATGTTTCACTAATAAAAATTAATAAAATAAATAAACTCATCTGTTGAATTTTTTAATATTTTGTTTCCTTTTGTAGATAATCATTTCCTCATCCTTAAAGATGTATATACATCTTTGGGAAAGTTTTAAAGAAAACATTCAGAATAAGTAAATTGTTATTATTTGAATGAGAAAATAAAGAAAATCCTCATAACCTTAAAAAACAAAGAAAACTATTACTTGATTACCTCTATTCTTGCATGTACTGATAGCTTGACAGTTTCTGGGAAAGGATATGCTTAATAATTATATTATTAATTATATCATAAAATACAGAATTTACAAAAAATATTTAGTTATCAAAATCAAAATTTTAACCAATGCATAAGTATATATTACTTTTATTTGCATTGCCAGGTTCTATACACACATCATTAAATAGCCTCTAAAACATTTTCCAGAAAATTATTAGGTAGATATAGAAACATTAGTTTTTGGGGTTCTGGGAAAATAAATGATAAATTATTTATTTCTATATTCCAGTACATGCTGGAGCGATAGCACAGCGATAGGGCATTTGCCTTGCATGCAGCTGACCCAGGTTCGATTCCTTCATTTCGAATAGCCCAGCAAGCTACCGAGAGTATCTTCCCCACATGGCAGAGCCTGGCAAGCTCCCTGTGGCGTATTCGATATGCCAAAAACAGTAACAAGTCTCACAATGGAGACCTAACTGGTGCCCACTCGAGCAAATCGATGAACAATGGGAGGACAGTGGTACAGTGCTATGTTTCAGTACATTTTATAAAAATGGAAACATTGGTCATTTCAAAAATATCACTAGAAAATATGCAACTAGCATAGGCAACTACATTATTATAGGTATGGCAAAACTGATAATACTGGTATTTGATTTGCATTCTAAAGAGAAATATAGCAAGGAAGCTATGCAATTGCTGCAAGTTAGAATGGATACAGAGAGAGAAAGATAAGTCATGCTCTGATACCTTCTCTTTTGTGTCGATTTTCCATTTGCTCTATAGAGCCCTGCTTAGTGTAGTACTCTCAGATATGCAGGGAGATTTCCCAGGTGGTCATTACATCTATACTTGTTTGAGAATAAAGAGAGAGAGAAGAATATGATTACTATTTTTAAAGATTTATTTTGCTAAGATACACTTGGAAACTAATATACATATACAACAGTATGATATAACATATATACTTAAATATTTTAAAAGAATGACAACAAAAAAATTATTTGGAATAGGTAGCCCCATTTTTTCTTCTTGCTACAATCCTAGGAAGTATCTTCTAAAAGACATTCATAGGCAATAGTGAAATTTAATAAAAGAAAAGATCTCCTACAACCAGAAACTAACACCCAAATATGGCAGAGATTAGTACCAGCAATTTTACTCAATGACCCGGAGGACAACCACACTTGTTAGGGGAAGGGGGAGCTCAGAAAGAGAAGGGAACACCAAATAAAGGGTGTTGGGAGGATCCGCCCACGATGGGAGAGCATGCTGAGGGTAGACTGTCAACCAAGCATGATTGCCACTCAATGCCTCTTTTGCAGACCATGGCACTCAAAAGGAGAGAGAGGGAAATGCCCTGCCACAGAGGCAGGGTGGGATGGGGGCTGGGGGGGGGGGGCGGAGGGGATGCTGGGGTCCGTGGTGGTGGGAAATGCGCACTGGTGGCGGGATGGGTGTTTGATCATTGTATAATCGAAACCCAAGCACAAAAATGTGTAAGTCTACAACTGTACCTCATGGTGCCTCACTATTAAAAAATAAATAAATATAAAAAAAAGAAAAAAAAGATCTCCTACAACCAATAGAAAATAAGCTTTATGGAACTTGAGAGTTAGTAAGGCTCTTCCATACAGCAGACTCTGGTTCCAACCCCAGTACTATATATGGTTTCCCCCAACACTGCCAGGAGTGATCCATGAGCACAGATCAGGAGTAAGTACTGAGTACTGCCAGGTGTGCACCTCCAAAAAATAAGCAAATAACTTTGTAAACACTATAAAATTAATACCTTATCACGTAAATGCTTTCCTATTGAAAAAATCACTCAAAGAAGAGGTATTTATAACTAATAAACACAGAGCTCTTTAGCATAATTGGATGTCTTCAACCTATTTGCATAGATAATATCATATTTTTATTTTTAGACGGTAGGGTGTTTGCCTTGCACGCGGCCGACATGGCCGACCCCCAAGTTCTATTCCTCCGCCCCTCTCAGAAAGCCCAGCAAGCTACAGAGAGTATCTTGCCCCCACGGCAAAGCCTGGCAAGCTACCCGTGACAGATTCGATATGCCAAACACAGTACCAAGTCTCACAATGTTACTGGGCCCACTCAAGCAAATTGATGAACAATGAGAGGACACTGACAGTGACAGTGACAGTTTATTTTGGTTTTATTTGGGGACTATACCTGGCAGTGCTCAGGGCTCACTGTTGGCTTTATGCTCAGGGTACTAGATTTGATGGCAGGAATAGACAGCACCCAAGTTAAGTGCCTCAGCTAGTGCACTCTATCAGCTAATATCACATTTGTAATAGTAATTCAAGTCTCACTGGTTTTTCTCTACAGAGTAAAGTGAGAATTGTATTAATTAGAAAATAGTCTGATCCCACATTCTCCTCCCCTTCTAATTTGTCTTTGTAGTTTAAAGGAAAATCTCTCACAATCGGTATACAATTCATAGGTTCTTGCTGCATGCTTCAAAACTGTATTATAATTCTGCAAATGACAACGGTTGATCACCAGATACCATGAAGATCAGAGGAAAGACTCTTTATTCAGGCAGATAGTATCCTCAGTCTGATAAGAACCACCCTGGACCTGTTTCTGCTCTACTTGCAACTTAGATGCAACTTAGGCTTGCAACTTAGATGCTTATGCATAAAAACCTTTGAGAACTTTATTCACGCCTCTATAATTATAAGTCTTAAGACTTTAAATTTGTCAGAAGATATAAGATAGATCTATAATAGCTACAGTTTTTTATTGAGACACATTTTTACCATTGCCTTTATATACTTGCAATTGTAAATATATAGGCAGATTTTATGTAAATATTTAGAATGTTATGTGTTAAACCTGTCTCTATGCCTGCATATAGGTTTCAAACCTGATATCACTGGAGAAAAACATAAACAGGATTTTAAGAATTAATTAACTTTATCATGTCCCAGAGCTCATATTAAGTAGAAAGGGTAACATTTGCCACCAAGCAGAAATTCACAAACCTGTACACACACGTGCACCTGGGTGCACAGAGAGACCAGATGATCTTGTGAAAAGAGATAGTTGCCATTTGTATTCCATAATTTGTAAGAGATTAGTCTTTCACTCTACAATTTCCCTCAAACTAATGTCAGCTGTTCCACCATTCCTCGTCATCCATCCTAAGCACTCGCCCTCCCTGAGATGACTGATTAGGAGCATTCTGAACTGCTATGGAAAGAAAAATTGAAAGTATTACAGAGGAAGAGTGATTTCAGCCCCAAGCTAGCTCAGAGAGAGATTTTTTGCACTGCAAAACTGCAGAGGAAAATACTCCTGCTGCAAGGTGATGGAACAGAGACATGCTCATCTCCACAGCAGAGGCAGTGGCCAGGGATGACTGAGCACTTAAACAAAGTGAAAAGACTCCAACACTGGAACACGCAGCATTTTTCAGAGCAAACTGGAGGTAACAAATGTCCTCTAGAATTCCTTGAATAAAACTCTAGCATTTAAATTGAACTTTGAATTTCTGAACTAAATGGCACATATAATGTTACTTTCTCCTAAAAATTCAATAAATCTACAGTATGGAGATTTTAAAGACATACCCTGTTAGTCACCAAAAAATACAACAGAAGACAAAGGAGAGAACAAAAGTTGATGTGGAATCTCTCAGAAAGCAAAATTTTAATTCATCAAGGGAAACAATATTTAAAAAATCAGATTATGTTATGGAGTGCTTAAAAGTTCCATGGATTTATAACACTAGATACCTCTATAAAAGCTCAGGAAGACTGGGTGAGTTGTTAGAGGAGAGTAGCATTTATATTGCTATTTCATATGTTGAATAAAGCTATCTACAACTTTTTATTTCTTCACTTTCACTGCTTATTCTTAGATATTTTTCATCAGAGAAAATGCATACAATGGAGAGAATATGTATAGAATATACGGAATTCATTGAGCACCTGGATTCTATACTGAATTCAAAGGCATTATTCAGAATCTGTATTATGAATGCTAAATGCTGAAGAATCCAGACCCCTTCAACAAGTTGACTTTCACCTACCTTATGCACCTAAAACACCAGAAAAATTTCCTCCAGCTAATTAAACAACCCCCCAAAAAATATCTAGGATACTAATATGGAAATGTTCCAGCAAATCCTTGCCCATTGTACTATCTCCCTAGCCCCAAGTAGCCCCAAACTGAAAACAATCCAAATGTTTTTCACAATGTAACAAGCAAAAATAAATGATATAACATTATAGCATGTCTAAATACAACTAAAATACAACTCGGCAATAACATAAACTATGCAGAGACACAATTACACAGATATATCTCGAAATTATTACTTGTACAAAAAGTCAGATAAAGCATTCACTTAATTTTGCAGAGATAATAAATAAATCTGCAGTGCTAGAGAGTGGATTCAGGAAAGGAGTAAAGAGGAAAAAGGGCTGGTGAGAAATTTCCTAATGGGAGGAGAAAAAAATTTATGGGTCAGTTGTGACCTTTGGACAATAGCCCATTACCTTGGTTGTTGTAGGTATATACCTATGTTAAAACTTATCTATCACTTTGAATGCTTTAAATATGTAAAGTTTGCTGTCAGTTATATCTCAGTAAATGCTGTGTATACCATATGTTTATGCATGCATGTTTGTATATATTAATCTATATATGGTTTCGTGGAGTCTGACAAAATTGTGTATGCCATACATACATACATATATCATATTTGTATACACAGAGATAACAGATAAAAAGTTATGATGTGTATTATGAGTGAAAATTGTTCCACGGCACTAAAAGTACCATAATTTAAAGCACAGCATTAGGAATATAATATTAATGCATGTTTCTTGCCATTTTTGGAGGGCTTCCTGGAAAAAGTACTATCTTTCTCTAAAGAGATGAGCTTCCTCCTAGGAACTATGGGATCTATATATAGCTGAAGTCAAGCTTCAAGCTGCTTGACACTGAGAATAATTGAACATATGATAAGAAAACAGGGTTTTTCCATTATCATAAAAGTTGTATATTATTGGATTAAGTATCATAATCTATTAAGGAGTTTTAGAACGTATCTAAACAAGGAAAATTACATGATATAATATTTTTAAGAAATCCCAAGATCAAGAAAAAGAATATCTAATTTTCATGGCCACAAATTCAGAAATGTTTTATTTTTAAAACATTTTAAATGCTAATTTGCACTGTTAGACATGACATGTTTCTAAAAACATTCTATTGTAGATGTCATTTGTAATTATATTTGGCAAGCAAGATTTTTAAGATCTATCAACACTGTGTTAAAAACCTCCTGACAGTGTTGAGGTCTTATACCTTGCAGTGCTCAGGGGACTATGACCATATGCAGTGGCAAGGATCTAACTGGAGTCTTCTATGTGAAAGGAAAGAACCCAAACTCCTATACTATATCTCTGGTCCAAAACTAGCATTTTTGCAACAGTGGTGTAAGTGGTAATATTTGGAAAAATCTCAAAGTAACAGAGAGATGCAAAGAACATGCAAAGGTTTCTTTAATATCCATTATGGAAATGTTTGATCAGTAATGCAATAACCATTTTAAAGTATCACTTCTTGGGGCCAAAGCAAAGTGAGGAAAGAAATTGCCTTGCATGCAGCCAACATAGGTTCTATCCTTGGCATCCCATACAGTCCCCAAGCTCACCAAGAGTGATTCCTGAGTGCAGAGCCAGGAGTAACTCCTGAGCATCACCATGTGGGCTAAAATAAACCCTTAAAAATTGAATTAAAATGAAGCATAACTTCTCATATATTCAGAATAAAATATATTACCCTTTCTATTTGATTCTGTAATTAGTGCTAAATACTTACCTTAAACAAAAATTAAATATTTATGTATTTAATTTGTAAATGTTATAGATTTATTTAACTTGTGTAGAAACACAAGTTAAATGGTAACTACTAGTAAAACTACTAGTAAAATAAAAAAGACCTTTGGAGAGATGCATTGACCAGCACTCCTTTACCGTTCTTTTCTTATTCGAAGAAGGAATAAGAGTAATATGTACTAAAGTAAGCATTTTTAAGTGTAAACAATTAGAGAAATGATATGAAATGTAACAGAAAAACAAAAATAAAGTTAAACTCAGTGCATTAGATTAATGTCATCAGTATATATTAATAGTTACATAAGGTACCCACTCGAGCAAAATAGTATATCCACGTTCATGTCTTAATAACCATTAAATTTAGTTGAAGTTTTCTTTTAATCATGTTGAGATTTGTGTAACTATGATGTCCATATTAGTGAACTCTTGATGCACAATATTTAGATTTTCAAACCTCATTTCTCTAAGTGGCTACTTTTAATTTTCCTTTTTGGTAGTAATGTCTTGTTTTCACACAGAATTATAAATTCTGATCCTCTTTAAAAGACTTCAAACTGAATACGCATATTTTAGGGGGAAAAGGGAGCATATAGCATATATGGATGTGGATATTCAATACAATGGAATACAAAAAAGGAGTCATTCTAGTACAAGGTATGTGTGTACATTTACAAATATATATATATAATTATATAGATATATCACTTTGTTGCTCTAAATTTATTTTCTAAACTTTGTCAAAGTCAGCCACTGATTAAGCTGATTGAATTGGGCATGAACTCCACATTACTTTTTTTTAATTCAAACGTTTATTTTATTTTATTATTATTTATTATTATTATTATTATTATTTAATCACCATGAGATAGTTACAAAGCTTTCCTGTTTGAGTTTGAGTCATACAGTGATCGGTCACCCAGCCCTCCAACAGTATACATCTTCCACCACTAAGGTCCCCAGTATCCCCCGCATTCCACCCCTCTCCCTGGCTCAATGGCAGACAATCTCCCCCATACTCTCATTTGTATTGCTTGTTATGAATAGCATAAGATGTCTGCAATGCTCCTGGAATTCTAAAATGCTAGATAATTAGGGTCTGGAGAAATCTCTGCAGGGAGATGCTTGGTTAGGAGATTCTTTTGTGGAGTCTGGATCATAGCCATTAAGGAGCTTAAGTAGCAGCCAGAGGCAGTTTGTGGGCGTGACCTCCAGGGTCCCATGGGGATGGGTGGATGAGAAGGATGGGCCCAACCTCTATCCCTTGAGTCCTGGAGTTTGCCATCACTGAGCCCAAGTTCCTGCACTTCTCATTGGGTTCTGGAAGTTGGGCTGCCGCAGGGGGGGTTTTAGGTGACAGATGGGAAGACCGCACCTGCTCCTGTCTGAGACACATCAGTGAAGTCAGCCTGGCTTAAAGTCCGGAGGCACCTCTGCAGCGAGCTGCTCAGGTCAGAGATTCTTTCGTGGGTCTCTGGATCATGGCCCTTGTTTACACCTTCTCTAGAGAAATAAAATATTGGCATATGCCTATGAAATAACAAATCATTTACTTTCATGCATAACTATGTATAGATATAATTAGATACATGCTAAAACAGTTCAAAACAATGTCATAAAATTCATTTTTATAAAGAAACTTAAGATATTTTACATGGATTATATCAACAATTTGCACGTCTTAAACCTGTTGTTATTTTTTATGACAACCTTGAAGCCTCTAGTTCTTAAATAAAAATCAATACTGTCTTCAGAAATTTACTTCTTTGCTATAAAAATGTTTTTAAGGTTATATGAATAATAAAATTTTTATTCTTTCATATAAGTCAGGCGAGTTTTTCTTAATTTGTTTCTCCCAGTTCTTCATCAATGTTAAAAATCCTGAGGTCTGTGGATATTTTAAGTACATTTAATGAACTCTAACACAGAAAATGAAGTCATTATAACTGATACCAAGATGATTGGAATGCATCTTCATGCAAAATTCTTTTTTCCTCAAGTTACTAGCATAGAAATTTACCTGTTATTCTCTGAAAAAAATAGGAGTTTATGTCTTTAGAAGTAATAATAAGCTTAATATTGGTTCTGGTTATTACTTGTTAATACGTATAAAGAACTGTCTTTTTTCTAGGATCGCAAATAACCACTGAAACATATTTTAAAATCCATTTAATTCATAGCTAGTGTGTACCAGTAAATCTCAATTTAAAAACAGTCAATTAACTTTTTCTTCTGAGTTTACTAATCTTCAAATAGCATAGTTACCAAAAAAATCTTATATAAGTTTCATGATATAATGATATGCTTCTGAGGACTAAATTAGATTCCCATAATTGTTTATTACTTAGATAAGTAATAAACTCAGTTCTATGTTCTTTCTTTGGTTCTTGAGTGGCATCTCATCCTTTGATAATCTTTAATGCTAGCAAATGATTATTTTTGACTCTGTTCCAGTTTCTCATCATTTTGTTGAATGTAAATTTTATTTTTATAAATATCAATCATAAAATCATTGGTATATATTTGTTTTCCTTTTGTTTCTTGAATATACCACAAGTATCAATGTAACCAATAGAATGTTTCTTTAAATTTTACCAGTTATATCTCCATATAGGGGAGTTTCTCTGTAATCAACTTGCCAGATCCATCATCCTGATAAGATATTTTAAAGGTTCCGTTAATATTTAGGCCAGAATTTATTACACTTGCATAACAACTACAGAACAGAAAAGTGTACAAAATTGAAGTACATACCACATATTTTTCCCTTTCCCTTCTATTTTTTGTTGTTTCTATGGCTGTGATGATGGAAACTTGTACATTGAACAAGTTGCAGTTGTACATTGTACATTAAACAAGAACAGTTGCAGGGCTTAAGACATTAGTTATGGATAGGATGGGGGGCAGAACTGGCACGTCCTTCCCATCCCGCCGAGACCACGAGTTGCCCCACCATGAGCAGCTCTCTGGCATGGCCATGGACCCAGAGGCACACAAACCAATCTCGGAACTACACAGCTTTTGGCAAAAATCCCTCCAGACTTAATTAAAAAATAACAGAAATCCAAAATCATATGCTCTTTATAACCAGCAATAGAAAACAAATTATTTCACAATGTTTTTTAGAGGACTGGAGCAATAGCACAGTGAGTAGGGCATTTGCCTTGCATGAGGCTGACCAGGCCGACCCAGGTTCAATGTCTCCACCCCCTCTCAGAGAGCCTGGGAAACTACCGAGAGTATCTTGCCCGCACGGCAAAGCCTGGCAAGCTACCTGTGACGTATTCAATATGCCAAACATAGTAACAACAAGTCTCACAATGGAGACGTTACTGGGCCCAGCTCTAGTAAATCGATGAACAATGAGAGGAGAATGCTACAGACAGTGCTACAGTGCCTTTTCAGCAGGTCTGATTGTTGGGGGAAAATTCCAAATAATAATAAGGCATTTCTTGTCAAAATAATGAATGCAATCAAAGTAGAGAGAGTTAAGTGTAAATCAACTGCCTCACAGGCAGGGGGAGGGGTGAGATGGGGGTATATTGGGGTTCTTGGTGGTAGAAAATATGCACTGGTGAAGGGATGGGTGTTAGATCATTGTATGACCGAGACTTAAACCAGAAAGCTTTGCTACTGTTCTCACGGTGATTCAATAAATAAATTAAAGAAAATAAATAAATAAATAAATAATAAAAACTATCACTATACCCCCCCCCAAAAAAAGACATTAGTTATGGTGCTTATCAAGCATCCTACCTTGACTGTGTTATGCTAGAGATCACAATTTGTGTGGCATACAAGGATCTCAAACAGAAGGCAGGTAACCTAACTTGCTGTCTCATGTTTATAAGTCTGACACTCTACCACTGAGCCATCTCCACCACTTCCCCACAAACACACATTTTGGACTCAATTTTATGGAGCATTTATTCAACAGGATTGAACATGGTAATTCAATCTTATGTTACAAAAGAAGTAAAAATATCTTATGATAGCTAAAATTTGTAAGAATTTATCTTTGAAATGAGTAAAAACTTAATGAGGATTTAATTTTTGATAAGAGGGACATTTCCCATCATATTCAAAATATGAACAGACTAGATGAAGACCTTGTAATTGCATTTAATATTTCTTGACTATAGCATGAAACGTGTTATACAAGTACAAAAATGAAAATGTATTCTTAAGAACATTGAACACTTAAAGCTGAATAAACAGCTGCTTCCTTGTTTTTAAAATAACAATTAAGAATATTGTTTTGAAAACTGTTTAACTCTCATAGGAGTAAAATAATGTGAATATAATGAATAACTAGAGAGAGGGAAATATATGCAGGGTAAAGATAAATTGTTGCTTGAGAGGAATGTGAAGACAGGATGTCACCAGGCCAGGCCTAACAGCACAGATGGACTGACATTACAATCTCAACGTTCTGCCTGCCTTTGTCTTGACATTAAGGTCAGTGGGACCCTGGCAATAGGAGATGGACTAGCATCTAGGCTAGATGAGCAGACAGCAAAAGAGTCCTTGCTCACCTTCCACTTAATAAAGTATAAAAAAAATGAGAGGAGCTCCTCCTCACAGGATGGGGGACTCCTTCTGTGCTATGAGATATCCCTCCCTCCCTCATTCACTCCCTCACTCCCTCCCTCCTTCTTTCCCTCCCTCCCTCCTTTCCTCCCTCCTTCTCTCCCTCCCTCCCTCCTTCCTTCCTTCCTTGCTTCCTTCCTTCTTTCCTTCCTCTTCTCTCCCTCCCTCTCTCCTTCCCTCCCTCCCTTTCTCCTTTCCTTTCATTTTGCAGTGAAATTTGGCTTTGGTTTGACCATTTTCATTTCATCTCTTGTTTCCTATCTTCAGTGATGAAGACAAACGTGAATGGAGAAAAAAATAATTCCATTATTTAGCAAGTAGGACTCTGATTTTTTATATATATAAAATGTACAGAAAATAATATAAAATATCAAGCTATTGCAGATGTTATTTCAGAACATGTAATAGAATGACTAAACATGTAAGCATATAACAATAAAATAATCAGTGTAGATTAGTGATTTCTAAAGGAGGTTATTTATTTTCATTAACAGAAAGTGAATGAAATATAATACTAAAATATACTTTTATTGAATAACTTTAAATTCAAAAGCTACAAATGATTCATAATTGAGCTTCAGGCATACTTTTTTCAACACTAATTCCAACACTAATTCCTTCACCAGTAGACACTTCCCTCTACCAATGTCTCCAGTTTCCCTCCATACCTCCACAACCCTGTCAGCCTGTCTCTATAGCAAGCACCTTTTACTTCTTTTTTCCCTTTAGGCATTGTGGTTTACAATACTGCTACTAATGGAATAGATTTCATATCACTGTATCTGCTTTCAGCACACTGTCCTCCAGAGTGATTACTTCCCTCCACCATTATCCTAATCTTTCCTTCACTGACCTGTTCCCTCACCCCCAGTATTAAGCTGCCTACTGAAGACCGGTTTTCATGTTCTTCATTTCTATTACATTTGGACATTTGCTATTCCCCTACTGTGCTTCTTTATACCCTGAATATAAGGAAGATCATTCTGTGTCTATCTTCTCATTCTGATTAACTTCACTCAGCATGATACTCTCCAGGTCCATCCACAGAGCAGCAAATTGCATGACTTCATCTTTTCATATAGCCAAGTAGTATTTCATTGCATATATATGCCATAATTCTTTATTTAGTCACTTGTTTGTGACTTGTATCCAGATTGTGCATTGTATCCAGATTTAGCAACTGTGAGTAGTACTACAAGTAACATAGGAGTGCAGATCTTTTTTCAGCATTCTTTTTGGGTTTTGGGGTATCCATTCTAAGGAGTGGAATTACTGAGTCAAATGGAAATTCAATTCCTACTTTTGTGAAGAATGACTATGTTTTCCAAAAAAGGGTGGACCTGGCAACATTTTCACCAGCAGTGAATAAGAGTCCCTTTTAACCCCTGTATCCACACCAAAGCTAGTTGTTGTTGTTGTTGTTGTTGTTGTTGATGATGATGATGATGATGATGATGATGATGATGATGATGTGTATCAATCTCTCTGGTAAGAATTGATATCTCATTGTTGGTTTGATTTCCCTGGTGATTAGTGATACAGAGCATCTTTTCATATGTCTCTTGGCCCTCTGTATTACTTCTTTCAGGAAGTGTCTGTTCATTTCTTCTCCATATATTTGATGGAGTTGGATCTATTTTTCCTGTAAAGTTGTTATAAGTGATTCATATATCTTGGATATCAGCACAGAAGAGTTGTGGGCAAATAGTTTCTCCAATTCTGTGGGGTGTCTTTGTGTTCTGATCATCATTTCCTTTGTGTTTTAGAAACTTCTTCATTTAATGTAATCGGTTTGTTTATCTTTGCCTTTGATTGCTTGATCAATGACTTTTCATACTTAAAGATGTTTAGGCAAAACTCTTCATGACATGCAATATACATTTTATTATTACTAAAAGTGTAATGAGTAAAAAAAAGCTAAAATAAAACTGAAAAATTGAATATTCACTAATTGAGCTGGATATTATGTATAAAAAGTAATTCTTATTCCTATGATGAGCAGGAGAAGAAAACAATAATATTAAAAATAGCACATTTTTAAGTATTTATGCTAATCATAAAACCACAGGTTTTGATTTTATGCTAAGAATAATGAAACAAAATTTTATATGACATGAATGTAAAAGTGTGCCTAGAATATTGTCTACAAATACAAGCTGGTAATAAGATAATTTATACTGTAGACCAAAAAAGAAATTTTGGTCTATATTTTACTTTGCTGGAAAATGTCAGATTCAGTCCTGGTTGGGTGCCTCAGGGGTCAAGATAATTTCTTTTATCACATTGTGAAGAACCCTAGGGAGCAAAACAGAGGAAATGCCTGGGCAGTCCATCCTCTGAACACACCCTACTTATAAGTTAATAGAGGTCAGGCCATACCAGTAGCTTGACTGTACTCGTAGCCTATAAGGGATACTTTTTTGTGAAAATGACCCCTCAAAATTAATAGCTGAGTTCATAATTAAAAACCTGTAAACTCTGTGGGGTGACTCTCGAGAATATAAAGAAGTTTTCTCATTTTGTTCACACACACACACACACACACACACACACACACACAAATCTATTACCAAGAAGGTAATATGCAAGCTGATTCCATACATCTTTATTAGATTTGCAGACACAGTGGATTTTGCCTTAATCTGTTCATACTCCGGCTAGAGCAATAGCACAGTGGGTAAGGCATTTGCCTTGCATGTGGCCAACCCGGGTTCGATTCCTCCACCCCTCTCAGAGAGCCCGGCAAGCTACCAAGAGTATCTCCCCCTCACAGCAAAGCCTGGGAAGCTCCCCGTGACATATTTGATATGCCAAAAAAAAACCAGTAGCAACAAGTCTCACAATTTGTTGAGAGATGTTACTGGTACCCGCTTGAGCAAATCGATGAACAACAGGAGGACTGGACAGGACAGGACAGTGCTGTTCATATCCACCGACTCAATTAGCCCACAACCTGCTCTTTCTAAAAATAAAATTTGCTATTCTTTCCTATAAAACCGGCTTTCCAGAATCATGCAAGCAGGTGGTTCTCTAGGAAATAAGTCTGACATTTTTCAACTTGTTGACTTGTTGCTAATAAAACTCTTTCATGACTTATCATCTTATTCCTGATCTATTGACATCCCCCAAGCAACAGTGGAACTGGGCCTTTATGGTCAAGTGAGTATCAGAGTTTATATAACCTCTGGTCCTTACATCTGTCCATATAGACAGCATAGGCAGAATGCAGTCTGTAAAAACAAAGGATTGCTTTGGAGCTATGAACAGGGTTTTTTCCTTATCAATTACTTTTATAAACCAACGTATTTTAGTTTTACCTCATTGGAATTGTTAGAAATCAACTGAATTGTTAAAAATCAACTGTTTCCTTCTTTCCTTCTTTCCCTTCCTTATATAAACTGAAGACAAAACAGTGAGTGTTGGGCACCAGTCACTTAGAGAAATCAGTTGATTGTTCCCAGCTCTCAAATCCTCTATTAGGCTCTGCAAAAAAGTCTTCGTTAAGTTTGTATTTTACTTAACTTTTAATTATCTTTGTAACTGTGACAATTACACTGTCTATTCAGGATATGAAGAGAAGATTTAAATCCATAAGAGTTAACAGGTTTACAGAATTAAGGGTGGCACTGTACAATTAGTGTGTAGTTAAAAAAAAAAAGATTAAATTATCTGAGTAGGACAGGCTCTCCAGTTCATCTTTGAAACAACTGAAAATGAAGTTTGATTTCTAGGGGGCTGGAGTGATAGCACAGCGGGTAGGGAGTTTGCCTTGCACGCGGCTGACCCAGGTTCGATTCCCAGTATCCCATATGAGCACCACAAGGGGTATTTCCTGAGTGCAGAGCCAGGAGTGACTCTTGTGCATTGCTGGGTATGACCCAAAAAGCAAAAGAAAATAAAAAATTTGATTTCTAAACAAATCAATTCATCATACAGATAGGAGGTCAAGGAGAGTGGGTATCATACAATAAGAAAGCAAAAAAGAGCTAATTTATATAACTGAATAAAGACCTTTGACACACTAAGCGTAAGTACCTAAGTTCACTAACTTTCTGATAGAAAGAACTGTAAGGTCCTGTGGGACCTCGAGGGAAATTCCAGAGCTAAACTCTGCTAATTAGTAACTCTTCCTTACCTGCTCCCTCCCTGGTACAGCCTTGAGATGTAAATTCTGCCCCCTGGCTAGTAAAGCCTTGAGATGTAAATTCTGTCTCCACTGTAGACTCTTAATTGGGATGTAAATCTTGCCTCCACTGTTGACTCTTCCTTATCTGCCCCTCTGCTAGTAACAGTTCCTTTACCTGCCTCCACTAGAATGCTGGTGTCCTGAGCTGTAAATCACAGGTAGCCTGGTAGACATGGAAGATAACCAGATGTTTGAGCTAAGAGATACCCACTAGCCATAATGCTTATGTATGTAAATGCTGATCTTTGAATCTATCGGCTAAGGAGTGATGTACTTTTAAATGTATTGGTTATGAAAGTATATGTTGTTACAAATCTATTGGCTATGAAATGCACGGGCTTTGCTGTAACAGCCAGTGAAGGCCTATATAAGATATCCTTTGAAGAAGTTCGGGGTCTTGCCCATCCTGCCAGACCTGCGTGTCTGTGTAGGCAGTTCGACCCTGGCTAGCCAGTCTTACAATAAACTTCGCTTGCTGTTTGCAGTCTCTGGAGTCTCTTTGTCGTTAAAGGGAGATCACAATCCGCGTCCTAACAAGGACCAAACCACCTGCAGCAACTACAAAGCACGCACAAAGAACATAACTCTGACCCAAATGTCCCTCTTCTTTAAGGCCAAGATACATATTAACTCACACACATACCCACACCCACACCCACATCCACCACACCCCCCAAACACACAAACTGCATGAAGAGTTTCTAATGATATATGTAATATATGGTTCTTATAATCATATGGTTCTTATAAGCATATGGTTCTTATAATCTTGTGTAACTTTAGTATTACCTAAACTATGGTACTCATACCCAACACCTTATCATATTCCTCCTGGTTAGTTTACGCCTTCAAAAACCTTGTCACAATATAATACTCCCCTGAGAACACCCATGCCCACTCCTTGTGTTCGTACTTGTATTTAATAAATTCCACTTTTATCTACACATTGTCTTCTACTTGAATTCTTTCTGTATCAAAAAAGATAGAGCTAAACTCCAGGAAACAGAGGATAACTCATTGATTTTCTTACCTTCCCAAAGAACAATCTCAGCTCTTCCCTGAAATTCATGGTTCCCTGAACATCAGGTGAACAGGAACTCACTTCCGGAACATGAAGATAACATGGAACTGGGTGCACAAGCATGTTGGAAGGAAGAGGGGAAGCGAGAATACTCACTATCAACTCTTGTTATGTCTTTACCATCAGAGGTGGTAAAGAAACCATGATTGAGTCCTGGGCCTTACTCTGCTGTGTATTCACTACCACCTCTTTTAATAAGCTGTAAGGTGAATTTCCATTAGATCTGTCTCAAAAAGAGATCCAAATATATGTTTGTTCCATGTGGTGCCAGGGATTGAACCCAGAGTCTCACACATATGACACATGCGTGAGAGGCATGGCTTATACCCTCACTTCATATTTCTTTTTAAGTCTTTAAGCATTGGAGCCAATATATGCCCCAGATGAAAAATCCTCCTTTTCTTCTTGACTTTTTTTTTACTAGTTTGCAAATCAGTTTGCTTAAAGTTGCATATAACTCAAAAGGCTTATTAGAAACATTTTTTTTTGCAGATTGTTAACATGCTCTGTCCCTTTGGGTCTTATACTCTCAATGATCCTTTTATGCTGCATATTTTTTGTTAGATACTTTTGCCTTGACTAACAGTGCTACGATGTCTCAACAATGCCATAATCTCTCCTTGAAGTTCTCTCTTGGGCTTTAGAATGATTGTTGCCTTGACACAGCCACTAAACATAAGCTGTTTCATAAATGACTATTAGCATACTGCTGGGTTTTGTTTGAAACAAAATGCCTTACACAAAGGAGCCTCATGAGTGAGCCTACCGAGAATGTCCTCGGGAGGGGATGAGCCAACTCAGAGCCCTTGACTAACAAAATAAGGTTTGCTCAACAAGACTTTTTGTCTGGTACAAATGGCCTATTCCTCCTGTCCCAGCAGCATCCTTGCTTTACATAAGAAAGTGGCAGATGTACCAGTAAAGGGCTCTTTATTCTCCTCTCCATTGCCTAGAGCAAAGTTGTTTGTTCAGTCAGTCTTGACTACACTGGAAGTCCCCTAAATATCTGATCTTAGTTTACTGACAGCTCAGCTAAACTGAAAGAAAGCTGATGATGTGCACAGGACTTCAAACTCAGAACCAGCTGGGCCAACTTGAAATGACTGTAGTTGCTTTAGTCTATAGAAGATTTCGAGCTATTTTAATAACTCAGACAATTGCTCTCCTTGACCAGTTTTGGTATGTTTTCACTGACCTTTCAGTTGTTGCAAAAGTTCTGGAGATTTGATCTCCAGGATGGAAAAGCATGAATTGTCAGTTTGAGTTATCTTTCTTCAGAAGTATAAAATACAAAAAAAAAAAAAAAACAGAGATAGCTATGCAGACTCCCTGGATTACTTTAAATAGATGACCATGTTAGGAGCCCATCCTCCAAGAGGATGAATGCAATCACACACTTGCACTGCCTAGATTGCCACAATCACCACAGGGATTTGTCACTATACTAAATATGATAGTTCAGCCATCAGTGAAGTCATGGCATAACAAAAAGAATTCAGCATTTCTAATATGGAGTCAAAGACCACATAACTAGACTTATGGCTCTTGCCAAATACCAGCCCACCGTCCTTGAGTTGGAACAACTTGCACTAGACTTGGTCCCTGCTAATCCTTACAGATTGATTACATAATCCTACTGTCCCTGATCATATTGCCTTTGTCCTTAAAAGTAATTTTAATGATGCAGGAGGATGGTAGTGGGTCTCTGTGTTTGTCCATAATTCCCAGGTTCTTCTATCTTTTCAAGAATGAAAATATTGTGTCATTAGGAAAAGATGCTCAAAGTCAGAAAGAAGAAAGAAGAAAAGTAACTCTTTGTTTGGAGGGAACTTAGTATAGAACTAAATTAACTATTAATCTTTTTTGTGGGGTTTTATAGAAATACTGGATCTTCGTGTTACAGAGAACACAGGCAGGTTGAAGATAAAGTTTGCTGTGTAGGCCCTTTGGCCCTTTGAATGGAAATTGAGCTCTTTGCATTTCTTATCAATGGAAAAGAACAGAGAATGCAAGGATCCAACAGACCTTTGTCTGGCCATTTGAGTTAAGTATTTCCCATTTTCTTAACCTCTAGGTGAGTCTAAACTCTGGGGCAGAATTTTATGTTGGACAATTGTTAACTCCCTGTTAATCAGAAAGAGCTCAGGAATTCCTAGGATACCAAAAATGTAGAATGGAGGCAGTCAAAAATGGGACTGCTCATAGCAGCCAACAACTGAGGTAAACTGAGGCTTCTTCTTTCACTATTATGTGTTTAAATTTGGGACCTCTTGCCATACTCTAAACCAGAGAACAATGGTGCTTCTTTGATCACAAAAGCTTCTCTATATTCACAGTTGTAGAATAAAATTGGGTACAAAGGAGATGAGCCTCACAATAGCCAAAATCTGGAAACAACCCAAGTGCCCTAGAACAAATGAATGGTTAAAGAAACTTTGGTACATCTACACAATGGAATACTATGCAGCTGTCAGGAGAGATGAAGTCATGAACTTTGCTTATAAATGGATAGACATGGAGAGTATCATGCTAAGTGAAATGAGTCAGAAAGAGAGCCCAGATTTTGCAGAAACCCCTACAGGTATCACAGACATAATGTGGACAGTAACTCTTGCCTTTCCACTCAGGTTTCTCAGGTTTGTTGTTGATTATCACAGAAAGAATTTTGGGAGATGCAAAATACTAGAGGAAAGCTGTTGATTTAAAGAAGATAAAAGAGAAGAAAAATCCCCCTAAAGTAAAAGAAAAAGAATACATCCCAAACTGGAATGTAGATGATAAAAGTTTGTTTTATAGGATTTTTCCCAACTGACCTGGTTGGGGTTCTCTGTGAAGTTAAGAATCTCTGGTTAGAGTATTATCAGAAGAAAAGAACTTGGACTTCTGCTGGTTTCCTTTCCATCATATCTGAGGCATTTGTTCCTGCTAAATTTTTCTTCTCTATTCAATGGGTCCAGACTTCTCAGTTTGACTGGTATCAACTCAGTCTGATTAGGTCTCAGTTTCTATGGAAATATCGCCATAGGGAGTCTAGAATTTCCACTTTTGTGTTGGCAAAAGGGCTAGTGACATTTATTTGCAGATGAGATCTTATTTTTATTTTATTTATTTATATTAAAATTTATTTTATAAAGGCCCTCCCGTTGTTCGTCGATTTGCTCGAGCGGGCCCAGTAACGTCTCCATTGGAGACTTTGTTGTTACTGTGTCTGGCATATCGAATACGTCACGGGGAGCTTGCCAGGCTCTGCCGTGCGGGCGAGATACTCTCGGTAGCTTGCCAGGCTCTTTGAGAGGGGCAGAGGAATTGAACTCGGGTCGGCCATGTTGGCTGCGTGCAAGGCAAACGCCCTACTGCTGTGCTATCGCTCCAGCCCATAATAAATAAATAAATATTTTAATATATAAATAATTATTTATATTAATATATAAATAATTACTTATATTAATATAAATAAATATTTTAATTTAGCTATTTATATATTAAATATATTAACTACAAATATTAAGGTAAAGGCCCTCCCGTTGATCGTCGATTTGCTCGAGCGGGCCCAGTAACGTCTCCATTGGAGACTTTGTTGTTACTGTGTCTGGCATATCGAATACTCTCGGTAGCTTGCCGGGCTCTCCGAGAGGGGCGGAGGAATCGAACTCGGGTCGGCCATGTTATTTATTAAAAATAAAAATATTTATTGTATTACTTATAAAAACTCATAGCCAAACAGCCCCTACCTGCCTACCTACCTCAGTAGGTTTATTGAGCAATGTGAATGTTTCCCCGTCATTGACTCAGAAGATTTCTAATTCTACTTACCTCTTTTTCTTCTGATCTGCACACCTAAGTAAAGCAGATTTGTCTAATCATCGGGAAGAAAAGGTGGGAAATTATATAGGCTTATTTTAAAAAATGTGTAATTCCTGCATGCCTATTCCTGAGTATTAAGCCTCTTCTTTTAGGGCCACATCCAGCTGTGCTTTGGGGAACATCTGTGGTGCTGGAAGTCAAACCATGGTCAGCTTCACGCAAGGAACCCAAGAGCATTAACCCTACACCCTCTGTCTGACCCTTCTTTCTTTTTTTTTAAAAAAAAAAACCCTAGGCTGAATGAGCTATTACATTCTCAAAAATGCAAAAGGGATCTTAAGAAATTCAAACAGAATTTTGGTCCAGCCACCTGGGTTATCTTTTATGACTTTAGAACATCTGGTAAACACAATCAGTAAAGCTACCTGGTTGAGCACATTGAACAAGCTCCCTACAGTGATCCATCTGGCCAAAATAAGGGATCTCTGAAGATTTTTTATAAACTTTATAACTCTGATAATTATGGGTTAAAAGCTTAGGTCAGTGGTCACCTATTTCTGAACCTGGCTTCCTCTGTTTTGTTTCCTTCCTGTGGCCAGTACCTTCCACCCTCCACCCCATCCCACTAGTTGGTCTTCTCTTTTCTTGCTCTATTTTCATGCTCTTTACTGTAGTCTTCTTGGAATTTTGAGAGTTCTTAGGGGTCAATATACCCCCAATTGAAAATGGCTGGCTTAGTTGATAGCAGAGGATATTGGAAGTAATGTTAAAATCATTGTAAAAGGCATGAATATTGTGTTCATAGAGAGATTAACTGCCTTTGCACCCTAAAAGAATACCTTGGGCCTAGGAGGTGAGAGAGCAGGAGAGCTAATAAAGACCTTTTGGCTTTCAGAATTGCTCTGGAAGTCTTCTCCGTAAAAAAAAAAAATGCCTTGCTCTAATTTTCTCAGATGTTTAACAGTACCTTGAATTTAATTTACTGGATTTTCTATTGCCAACCAGAGGGCTCTGATGATGATTTGATCACCATTCTCAAAACCATCCAAAGAGCTTATTTATTGAAATTTGGAGACAGCATCATTTGTCACAGCTCCCTTGTAAGTACTTCAGAATGTGTTCCCCTATTCTTATAGCTATTGTTCTGATGTGCCATGGAACAGAAGACAAACTTCCGTTACTGGTGTCAGGCAGATCAAATTACCTGCACAAAGTCTATCCTAACCCAAAAATCAGCCTGCGCTACTCAGACTGAACTGCAACTATACTGGCTAGTTGGGAGACCCACTAGGAGATGCCTCAATACTGTCCAATACTGTATCTCCTAACTAATGTTGATTCCTTTTGGTGGGGAAGGGGTTCTTACAATAGAAAACAACTTGTTTTATAAGATCCATGTGCACCCCCTGGTGGTACTTTTTAATACAGTATTCACCAATAGTGTTACTTTCTCTTTCAAGTGTTAAGGGAAACCCATCTGCAATTACAGCCCTCAGCTCACTAGAGATAGCTCTTCCAAGCAGCTGCCCATAGAAACCAAGTCCTTAATCGGCATGGATAGATGAGCACTGTACGGATAAATTTTTCTACAGTGGAAGTCATTCCATTAGAAAAGTGAAACATGTAAAATTAAACCAGAGGATTAGAATTGTTCACATTCCTTCATAAACAGTTGACAAGGTATAACGCAGGTAACCACTGGTTATGTTCTATTATTAATATAGGATTGGCAATCAGAATGCATCTTCCTGACAGACATGAGTTAAGGGGCCAGAGTGATAGTATAGCAGCCTTGCATGTGGATGACCCAGAATCAATTCCTGGCATCCTATATGGTCCCCAAGTCCTCCAGGAGTGATTTCTGAGCACAGAGCCAGGAGTAAGAACTAAGCACAGTTGGTGTGGCCCCAAAGCAAATAAAAAAAGACATGAATTAAATTTCCAGATGTAGTACTCAACAAAGTAATTACCACAGCACTTTGGGAGTTTTGTTTATTTGCTTTATTGAAATAATACAGTTTATAACAGTGTTAATGCTTATACCTTCAGCATAAAATATTACTTCCCCATTCCACCACCAAAATGTCAAAAACCCTGCATTACTGTCCTTATGTCACCTCTAGTCTGCCACTTCCTCCCCATCATGATTCCACTCATAATTACTCAATAGCCTCAGTTCTGTTTTTAGAGTCCAAGGACTTGTTATCATTGCACACTATTCATTTGATTTGTTTTTTTATAGACCACATGTGAGTGAAAAAAATTGGTATTTGTCCTTCTTCCTCTGACTTATTTTACTTAACATAATATTCCCCAGCTCCATCCAAATTGGGATAAAAAAAATTTACCTTTTCAAATACTATATATTATTCTACTGAATACACATAGAACACTTTCTTTATCAACTGGACATTTGGGTTGTTTCCAGATCTCAGTTGTTGTAAATAGTGCTGCTATGAACATAGGTTCACAACTATTTCAAATTGATGTTTTTGTGTTCTTTGAATAAATGCCTAGGAGAGAATAGCAGGATCATAAGGCAAATCTAGCACAGCAGTAGGGCGTTTGCCTTGCACGCAGCCAACATGGTTGACCCGAGTTTGATTCCTCTGCCCCTCTCGAAGAACCCGGCAAGCTACCGAGAGTATCTCGCCTGCAGGGCAGAGCCTGGCAAGCTCCCCGTGACGTATTCGATATGCCAGACACAGTAACAACAAAGTCTCCAATGGAGACATTACTGGGTCCACTCGAGCAAATCGATGAACAACGGGAGGGCCTTTACCTTTACCTTTAAGGCAAATCTATAAATTTCCATACTGTTTACCATAGAAGCTGAACCAGAAAACTCTCACTCTTTTTTTCACAGCATCACCACCAACACTTGTTGTTTCTGAACTTTTTTCCATCTTCCTGTTGATCATCTATATCTCATTTTTGAGGACTTACTCATTTAGTTTCTCTTCCCATTCTCTGATGGAGTTGTTTGGTTTGTTGTTGTTGTTACTAAGTTTTGTGAGTGTTTAATATCCTTGGAGATTTGCCCTTTGTCCGATGTATAATAACTGAATATTTTCTCCAACTTAGTAGGAGATCTTTTAATGTTAGCTATTATATCTTTAATTTTAAATTGATATAGTCTCATTTGTTTAATTTTTTGCTTTCTTTCCCAATGGAACCAAATTGTCACTTTGATATTTTTTCTCTGAAAATGTAACTATTAATAAATTTACAAATGTTGTGAATATATCTAGCACAGTAATTAACAAAAGACAGATATACAGATAAACTAAATTTTTATTATTTTTTATTAATTACTATTTGAGACATTAAGTGTTGCTCTTCAAAGAAAAAAGATAAAATCTATACTATACTAAAAAGTTAAGTAAGCTTGGAAATATTATAAATCCACACAGAAATAGAAATTTCATCACTGTTCATCAGTTTAAATAACTTAAATATCTGGACCTAAACAAATATGAGTTTGAAATAAGTTATCATTACCATGACACAAATTGAATGTATTTGAATACTGTGTGAATATTCTACAGTGTCTATTAAAGCATCAAGATGTAGGGTTTTTATAATTTCTTCAATAAAATATTCAGAATATTTTAACAATTATCAATAAATCGGATTATCTGATAGTTAGGACATTAAATGTTATATGCTCTATTACTGAACAGTATCAAAATACCTATGCATCATGGATTCATAGGTAATAAATTTCAGATTTGTGACCTTTCCAAACTTTGAGAAGCATAAACTTCTATTTTTAAAAACAAAGTCACAAAGGTAACTGGTCAAATCATATTTTTAAGTGAAAAATAATTAAGATAGAATTTGTTTAGCCTCAGTGGAAGGCTCTACTAATATGACTTGAACAAATCTAATAAGTTGAATAAAATGCCTGCGTTAATAAATATACTCATAAAACTTTTTATCCTCATTACTTTCAAGTGCTAAACTTGGCTTTTTAAGTACATGAAAAAAATAGTAGGATTCTTGTTGACAAAGTTTTAAGAATCATTGCTATGTGAGATTCCGAATGGTGTGAGGTCTCAGTCACTGAAGTGAATATTTATAATATACTATTCCAGCTTACTGCCAGATCAGGACCCATGCACAGATTTTCACAAATTAATTCCTCCAAGCATGAAGTATATTCTGGCCATTCTTTTCAGATATACAGCCAAGGAGTAAATTTAGTGTCTACGGAATGTTTTGGAGAGCTGTTGAATGACTATTGTATGCTATATTACTTGAGACCATTATTGCATTGTTTACTATTCTTCAAATTCATTACAGAATGAAATAACAATAAAAATGCAGATAGTCATGTTTCTTAAAGAAAAATATCCATTACCCTGAATGTGACACTTTAGAGATTGCCAGGTTGGCAAAACCATTCATAAGTCACAACAACCTGCAATCCATCTTAACACCTGTTAAAGGGCATATTAGTCAGAGTGAGCTTTTGCAGTTAAATGGAACTTGGGAAAGAGGAGAAGCAGTGGTTTGTTTTCTATTTTCTTTTTAGAAGCTAATGGTTTGAATGATACTCCAATATGGATATTTCTCAACTAGCATAAGATTTGTTTTTAGATGGAAAATTTGATGTTGAGAGTCATAAGTACTTTGTTACACTTAATATGCAACTACTTGTCTGAACAATTTTTAATTATACAACACTTTTGTTTGTTTTTGTTTTAGAGAGCTCAAGGTATTCTATCATGCACAACTTCTTAGGTAAGTAGAATTACTAAAGGAATCATGTTTTTAATTTTTTGTTCTGTATTAAGAAGTATAATTTTATAACTATAATTTCTAGAACCTTAACTGTATGAAATAAAGCTGTTTTTTCATCTGAAGCAAATTAATAAATTATTTATGTGTTTTTTATTGTAACTTTAAATAATACTGACTAAACTGCAGAAATTTAAGGTATTTTTATCATTTTGCAGGAAAATATTCACATACTATCTCAAAACAGGAGTTTAATCAAAGTTGTTTTTAAAAAATATCAATGGTTTACCTTCTTTGTTTTATAACTCAGTAATCTAAAGGAAATTTAGATTGGAGTGATTTTTTTTCATTAGTTTAGTCTGCATTGAAATTGCATTTTAGTAAACAATGGCATAGCAATAAGAATACAAATGAAATTATCTATAACTCCTCATACATTACAAAGCACTCAAGTAGTCTTAAAAATGGATATATTATTTCTTCAGGAAATATTTATTTATTATGCATTTATAATAAATACATCTAAGTATATTTTATGATAAATAATATATATATGATTATTTCTGGGCTGGAGTGAGAGCAGTGATAGGGTGTTTGCCTTACTGCTATCCCGCCAGGTTCAATTCCTCCGTCCCTCTTGGAGTGCCTGGCAAGCTACCCAGAGTATCTCTCCCACACAGCAAAACCTGGCAAGCTCCCTGTGATGTATTCAATATGCCAAACACAGTAACAAATCTCACAATGGAGACGTTACTGGGCCCGTTCGAGCAAATTGATGAACAGCGGGAGGACAGTGCTAGAGTGCTATATGTTTATTTCTACAGGAATAAATAATTTTCTGTTTACTATTTATATTAAGAGAAGAGTTTCAGTGAATAGAGCAGGTTATTAATCAGACAATTATTATATTTCTTTCCCTAAACTTATAGTCTTGGTTACTTTTTCTACTTTCAGCTTTCAAGACATTTTTGAAACCCATTCATAATTTTCTTTCTCTGCACAAAGGCTGCTTACTACCTTTGCTATCCCTTCATAAATAGATCCCTGTTTGTCAAGTACAAACATGAGACATTTCTAAGACAGAATCAATAGAATGTAATAAACTTGCTTGGTATTGGGTACAAAGATGCTATGGCATTTAGATAATAAAAACCTGAAGACTTCGGCTGACATCAGAAATTGAGGTATGAAATTGATTCTTTAAAAAGAGAATCACCTGTGGTATGGTTCCCTAACAGAAAAGTTTGTGGCCTGCTTGCTAGCTTGTATTCTAGAACATTTCAAGGTTTTTGTTGCTTCCTACAAACATTCAAAAAACAGAGACTAAGAAAGCAGAACTTTCCTGACCATCAATTCTGAGTTTCTATTTTATGTTTTTGTCTTTATTTGACAAAATAGTTTAGACTTTTTCTATGTGAAGCCCTGTCTGAAAGTAGATATTTTCTTCCAGACCTTGACTGTACACTTGACATTGAAAAGTAGGTAACTTTTCACCGGAAAAACATTGTCCTTTGAAATGTGCTTATGCCTAAAATGTTAGAGGAAATGATATCTCTTGTCCCTGACTCTAATGACCCCAGAGGAAAAATAGGCCTCCCTAAGTGTGCAGATATCTTTTTTTTCTTTGAAGGCAGGATTTTTCTGAGACGTCCAGAGCTCAATAATCCTAACACATGTCACCTTGTTATTAATTCAGTTGAACCCCTATGGGCCTCAAAAGACAGGGTTATCATTACCTAGAAAGAATTTGGGTAGTATAATCCAGGCATAGAATTATGTTTGGAAATATGCCATCTTTTTATGGGGGATAGCCATAAAATTATCCCCCACCTTATGTGAAGTGGCACGTCTATCTCCTTGACACCTCAGGCCTCTATCACATTCCTGAGCTTAGGATAGAAACTTTCAGTCTCTCAGTTACACAAGAATTTACTACCATGTCTATAATACTTACATAGACAATTAAATTTAGACCTTTTCTCCTTTCAGTCTCTCTATTATGACTCAGTAGCTCAACCTGTCTGAAAAGAATCCAGTGGAGTGGAGAGTTCTTTCCTGTATCCTAAATCACTATGAAATAAGACACTGTATCAACACTGGGTATCCTAAAACAACTGGGCAAATTTTTTGCCCCCAAAGTGTTAAGTTTTAAGCATGCAAAAATGTAAATGCTGTACAACAGGACAGGTAAATGAGAAGGGAGTAGAAGTCCACAAGGAATTAATAAATGGGACTCACTAACAAAATCACTCTAGGGAAATAGGCTTTGAAATTGTGAAACTGACTTCATAATGATGAGATTCTTCTATTTTTCAAAAAACAAAAAGGTTTCCATTTCATGCAAAAAGAGTTGGGTAGTATGGATAGGAATAGATGCAGTGGACTCTGTGCTTCGGGAGTAACCAACAATTCAATATGTGTAAAGTGATAGAGCACACAAGTGGTCTACAAGAGATAAAAATGAATAATCGATGACAGACAATCAATAACATGTCTGGTAGCTATGTGATTGTCTATTCTTCACCCACAAACCCATGCACATTATGAATCTATGTAGTACAAGTGAGAGGTACTCAACTCTAAACTGAGGGGTAGGCTAATTATCAAGTCAACCCCACTTCTTTTGCCACAGTGAGTTGATTAAATGAGGGACAATAATCAACACCTTCAGAAATCAATGCCGTATAATTCCTTACCCAAAGAGACTTGTTTAAAGAAAGCTCTATCACCATGAAGCTAAAGGCCTTTTTTGTATGGTTGAAAGAATTGGCTAGAATTAGCCTTCCTCTGAAGGACATCTCCTGTTAAAAATAAATAAAAATGAATAAATAAATAATGTTAGAAGTAGGAAAAGGGGAAATGAGGCCTATTTTGTGTTTTAGTCAAATGATCCTGTCAATTGACTTATCTTTGTAGACAGTGTGATATTACACTCTATAAGAGTCATTATATAGTTTCAGTTAAAAATATAACATTACCAATTCTATTTTCTAGAAATGCTATAGAAACTGAAGGTGTACAAGACAATTTAAAAGCACACAATTGGGGCTGGAGCCATAGCACTGTGGGTAGGGCATTAACTTTGCATGCCGCAAACCTGGGTTTGATCCCCAGCATCCCATATGGTCCCCCAGAACCACCAGAAGTAATTCCTGAGTGCAGAGCTAGGAGAAACCCCTGTGCATTGCTGGGTGTGACCCAAAAAGCCAATAATAATAATAATAATAATAATAAATATATACATATATAAGCACACAATTGAGGTAAAGAGACTTAAAAACTTACTTGAGTGTGGCTATGAGACTATCACCATAGTCATGGATCTAATACTCAGATATCAGAAATAATAAGACAATAGGACTTATAGGACATAGAATCACAGTCTGGTGAGAGCTGGGTGGAGGATTATTGTGGAGTTACCATTAGATTTCAGTGTGTGGGATACATAAGATAGGAAATGCTGGAAGTCAAATAATTTTTCAACAAGATTTGGCCCCATGTCAATTTTAATGCAACTATAGAAAAAGACAAAGATATTGAGCAAGTATCAGATATGTTTAGAATAATTTTTATAGCAGGATAAATTTGAAAACGTTAAAACCTCTCAAGGGAATAAACAGGAAAAATTAATATTAAAGAATAAAAATTTAAAATAATATATAATATGTGATCTGACATAAGGATCTAGTAAAAGAAAGTACAGGAAATGTTTAGGGAAGCAATAGGAGAAGCTAGAGGATAGTGTATTGCTAACCTAGAAAGAAATGAATGAGCTGAACGGAAGGAGAGAATTGCTGAAACTACTAGAGGAAATAAGAGAAGATATTATTCATTCGTTTATGAGAGCTCCCAAGAGTGACATAGGAGCTTTAATGACTAGTCACTGTTTTTGTTCCCTGTTCCCATGTTTTTCAATAATTTTGAGAATAAAAATATTGAGTAATAAAGATGCTCAGACACGGGGTTGAAGAGATAATACAGTGGGTAGGACGTTTGCCTTGCACACGGCCAACCCGGGTACAATTCCCAGCATCCCATATGGTCCCCTAAGAACCGTCAGGAATGGAGTAACCCCTGTGCATCACCAGGTGTGACCCAAAGAGCAAAAAAAAGAAAGAAAGAAAGAAAGAAAGGAAGGAAGGAAGGAAGGAAGAAAGAAAGAAAGAAAGAAAGAAAGAAAGAAAGAAAGAAAGAAAGAAAGAAAGAAAGAAAGGAAAAGAAAGAAAGAAAGAAAAAGATGCTCAGACTCAGAAAAATAGAAGAGTTGATTGGAAAGTAGAAGAGAAACGGACAAAGGAACTCCCCATGTGGGGAGGAACTTAGTATAGGATTAAGTTACAAATGTTTCATTTGGAGTAGGATTTTATAAGAAAACAAGGTCTTTGTGTTACTTGTCAAGTGATAAGACTTTTATAAAGAATCTGAGAATTTTATAGAGATATATGGCTATTTTCGCGCATTTTAGGTCATCCATCTGCCCATTTACCTAGGTATCGCCATTTGTCTCTTAGGTTTCTGTGAGCCGAAGGTCTGGGACAGAGTAAATGATCTTGAGAAATTGTTAACTTCCCATTTTCATGTTGGGAGAGATAGTAGAGAGGGTCACCCTCATGTCTTGCATGAAGCTGACCAGAGTTGGATCCCCGGTATCCCATATGGTTCCCTGAACACTGCAAGGAGCAGCCCCTGAGCATTGCTGGGTGTGCCCTCAAAAGAAAACAAATTTCCCGTTCTCAGAAAAAGCCCAGGAATTTTCAGGAATATTTAGAATGTGCAAAGGAGACAACTAAAATGGAGCTGCTTGCAGCAGCTGGCCAGGAGAAACTGAGGCTTCATTAGAATTAAAAGTCAAAGCCATGATACTCAGGTCTGGGATTTCCCTTTTGCTCTCAGCTCTCTTGTGGTGGTTAGGGGGATGGAGGGGGGTGTCACTTCTACTCTGTCAGCCTCTGCCAGGAGGGAGACAAGGGTTACTTCTGTTCTGTCAGTCTCTGTCAGTATTTGGAGAAGGCTTGGGGTACCCTCAAGTTCAAAAGCATGTCAGATTGACTTGATTTTATTCTACTGTTTATGTCACTTTTAGGAGGTGAATTATCAGGGCCATCTGTTAGTTTTAATTTGGGTTTGTCCTCTTGTCCTCAATGTACTAGTAAATAAATAATTGCTTTAATTGATAGAATAGATCACTTTATCTTAATTACACCAATTTCCCAATTATTCAGGATCAGTATCATATCAACACATATGACAAGTAACCCTATAAAGAAACATTTAAAAATACCGACAAGAAAGAAAATAACAAATATTAATTAAAATATCCCAGAAAATAAATAGCAGAAAGAGTTTGAATGGAGAACAGAATAGAACAGTGAACTTTGGATGAGAAATTGCATCCAAAATAAAGCAAAAATAAACCACAAAGATACACAGGGGTTAAGGCTTGAAGCTGACTGACCCTAGTTTGATCCCTGGCATGACCTATGGTACCCTGAGCAACACTAGGATGATGCCTGTACACAGAGCAGGGAGTAAGCCCTGAGTACTGCTATATGTGTCCCCAAAAGAATCAGCAAGAAGATGCTGGGGCATTGTTGACCTCCCATTTGAAGTGAGGAGCTCTGCTATACACCTATTCCAGATCTTTGCATACACCTCTGTTTTATAATGTGATTGTTGTTCAGTACTTTTCTCTTCAGTGAAATGTAAGTATGATTGCAATCAGCAACAGTGTGTGTCCTCTGTTTTTTCAGCAATGAGAGTAGTGCTTGGAATATACCACTTGCTTGAAAAACATATTAATATCAGAATTCTCCCAGAGAAGAACATTTCCAACTCAACTGGAAGCATTACATCCTAAATGCAGAGGAACTTGTGCATAGTTCCTCTCACTTTATTTTCTCACAATGGCTTTCACTTGCTTTTCCATGAGACTTGAGGAGTCAATCACATAAATAAAATTAAATGCTTCAAAGTTGGAAAAAACTTTTGGTCCAGTTTTTATTGTAATAAAATTTTTAAAAACAAGATTTATCTTAATAAATTTGGAAAACTGATTGGTTTAATGAAAAGACAATCAGGCAGTGTACCATAAAGCAAAAGAAAGATCTTGCAAGGAGTTAGTTGTACAATTTGAATGATATCTATGTTCAGAGCAAAGTAGGTTGAAATTATTAGCAAAAAATAAGAAAGATTAATTTTAGTAAAGCCATCCTCCCTTAGGGACAAGTAGGTGGGTTTTATCACACAGATGATTCACTAGTGCTGACCAAGAAACTCCCAATTGGTTACTTTAAATTTCTACTTTGGTGAGTAGCTAAAACTGAACTTGGCATGAACTTCTCCATATGTCCTCATCTTATACCAATGATATCTAGTTATTGTCCTCTATTTTTGTTGTATGTAGATCCTACACATGTAACTGCTTTCTTGCAGTTGTTGTTCAAAAAAGTGAAAAATAGCCATGTTATAATGGTTATTGACCAGAGAATTAACACCAGGACAAAATACAAATAATTATAGAAATGTCTTAGAATCCTTTCTGTTCCTAATAAAATCTGAACATTTTTTGTTGAATCTTAATGGTTACTGTCATTTAAT
Organism: Sorex fumeus; assembly: GCF_029834395.1. Classification (NCBI taxonomy): domain Eukaryota; kingdom Metazoa; phylum Chordata; class Mammalia; order Eulipotyphla; family Soricidae; genus Sorex; species Sorex fumeus. The sequence goes on along the minus strand of NW_026606172.1, from coordinate 5,000,756 downwards.
CTTTATGAAATAATAGAACTTTAAGAACTTTAACAGGAAAGATATCTCAATGGGTTGAGAGCTCACTTTACACGCAGGAGATCTGGGTTTGATCCCTGGCACTGACTACAGCTAGGAGAAATTCCCAAGCAAAGAACCAATCCTTGACTACCTTCAGGTGTGATTCTCTCTCTCTCTCTCTCTCTCTCTCTCTCTCTCTCACACACACACACACACACACACACATATACATACACATATACATACACACAGTAAATACATAAAAACAAATATTATTTTAAGCATAAATTAAATTTTTCTTTATTATAAATAATCACACATTTGTAATAACTATTCTTACCCTGTCTCTTTTCACCAAATATAATAAAGTCATCTAAATGAAGGATGTAATTATGGTCTAGCGAACAAGAATAAAATAACTTCCTCTTGTGCTTAGTTCCTTTGATCATTCTGTAACTACATAATTTGGCTTTTGGTTTTGCTATGAGTTGTGTGAGTTCTTTTGTGATATTAGGTACTTATAGTATGTGTTATTTATGAATATTTTCTCTCAGGGTTAAAAAGTAGGTCAGTTCAGAGGAGGCAGGTTGAGTTTTCTTCCCCACCTCAAGCAAAACCCTGGCAGCCGAAAACCTGCAGAACCCAGCCACAGCCATGCTCAAGGTCACTCTCCACACGCTCCGACGAACCTCACATCCGAAGGAACCAGCAGAAAAACCCAGGTATGCAGGACCTGTGGCTGAGATCTCCAAGCCTGCTCAGATCAGGACTGGGCCTCCTCCACCCAGATCCCCAGTTTTCCAGTAGCTTGGCAGTCACACTCACAAACTGCCCCGGCACCTTGTAATCCCATCAACGGCCAAGACCCAGAGACTATAAAACAAAATTCCCAGAAGAGAGAGATGCAGTATTTCCTGGAGCCCATGGCCGCGTAATCTTTTATACTCCAGCCCACTGATGTACCTAAAGCAGCGCACATGTGTTTGGTTTTAACATACTTGCTTGTATTCTCTTATATACTGGTTTAAATGGCCCTAGAATGAAATACAACAACCTTCACACACTTCCCTCTTGTGGTGGGAAGATGCTCCCTGGTTGAGTGGATGCTTGAATATTATCTATAATGAACTATTGTGAACTGTAGCGCTGTAGCACTGTTCTCCCATTGTTCATGGATTTGCTTGAGCGGGCACCAGTAACATCTCCATTATGAGACTTGTTATTACTGTTTTTGGTATATTGAATATACTATAGGGAGCTTGCCAGGCTCTGTCGTGCGGGCTGTATACTCTCAGTAGCTTGCCGGGTCTCCGACAGGGGCAGAGAAATTGAGCCCGGGTCGGCAGTGTGGAAGGCAAATGCCCTACCCACTGTGCTATCATTGTGAACTACCTTATGAAAATAAAATGTATAAAAATAGCAAAAAAAATTAGGTCAGCTTTTTATTTTTTAATGATTTCCTTTGTTGGAAAGTTTTTCAATTTGATGCAATCCCATTTGTCTATCTTTCCTTTATTCCCTTTTTTGTTGTGAAATAAAAAAATCATTGCCAAGATCAATGTCAAGGATCTTATCTTTGTTCGTTTTCTGAGTCTTAGTCTTATATCCAACTGTTTCTGAGTCTTTTAACTAAGCTCAAGTATAATTCTTGCATTCATGTTTTAAGCTTTTAGAGTGAATTTTTATACTTAGTGTTCAGTACTCTAATTTCATCCGCCTGCATATGGATATCCATTTACTGAATAGAGTATCCTTTCCAATACAGAGGTGTTATTTTGCCTCACCTAAATGGAGGATTAAACCAACCAAAATTTAAGTTGGATCTTAATGAGAACCTGGAAACAGAAATCCTATTCATATCAAATGCTGTCCAAGTGGAAGGGACCTTGCCAAGTTATCCTGAGCATCCCCACTGCTTAAAAATGTGATGGAATTTTAGCTGGATTCACTTGGCGGGGAGGCAGTACTCAGTGGTGCTCAGAGCTTCCTGCTGACTCTGTGGCTAGGAGTCACTCTGAAGGAGCTCAGGGAAGCATATGTAGTGCCATGGATTAAGCCGACGACAGCTTTACTAACTGCACTGTTTCTCTAGCTCTGGGTTCATCTTTCCAGGATAAAATCAATTCCGTTTACCTCAACCAATGACCAGACCCTGTTACAGGAGAATCAACTGACAAGGACTTCAAACTCCTTTTTTAAAAACAATTAAGCCTCACTCTTCTAAAAGCTAACAAGGCTTTTTATCTGAGCACGTAAGCTTACAGAAGGACAGCAGAAAGAGGAGCTAACATTTTATTTTAGAGCAAATATCAAAATGCAAAAGAAAGGAAGAAAAACTTATGCTGTGACTATTATTTTCTTGTTTTTGATTTCTGAAACACTCTGCCCTCCCTGGGTTAGAGAAAGTCTTTTTGCTTCCTTAAGTCCTAATTTCTTTTTACTTTATTGTCCAATCTTCTAATTTATCTTTTCAAACTTGAACAACTTTGAAATCTATTGCCTGGATCCCACTAATACTAAGTTAGCATGAGATTTCACTTCCTTACATAGGCAGTTCTACTCCCTTTGCCAGCAGGAAGTATCAAAGATGGACTTTCATCCACACATAGAGTGACAATTTAAGGCGGTAAAATTTCTAGCAGGTAATGTTACAGGGAAAGCCTAGTAATGTTTGGGTGGCAAATGATAAATAATAAAATTATAAAATAAGGAAGAAATCCCCTAGTACCAAAGTTTTTATGATCCGGTTTCAGTCATACAATGTTCCAACACCCAGTGTAACTTTCCACCATCAATGTCCCCAGAATCCCTCCCACCACCCCTAACCTACCCCACTCCACTCCCTGCCTCTATGGCAGGCACTTTCCTTCTTACTCTCTCTCTTCTTTTGGACATTATGGTTTGCAATACAGATACTGAAAGGCCATCATATTTGGTCCTTTGTCTTCTTTCAGCAGGCATCTCCCATTCCGAGCAATTTCTCCAACTGTCATTGACTTAGTGGTCCCTTCTCTATCCCAACTGCCTTCTCCCCCAGCTCATGAGACAGGTTTTCAATGGTGACGCACTTGTCTCTACTGTCCTTGAGTGTTAGTCTAAATCATAAATTTTAATACATTGGAAGCAATTCTAAAAAAGATATTACTAGAAATTTTGGGGCTATTCAGTGGAAAAGTTACAGTAATATATGAATATTCATATTAGCTCTTAATAACAAAAAATGGAAATGATGTAGCTGTCTAATAATATGTTATGTAAATGATCTTGCCTCTTTCCTATGGAACATTTTTCAGTCTATAAAGATGACTTTGTAGAGAACTATGCAAGTATAGAATATTTTTTAAACGTTTAGTAAAAGTTCTTTTATGTTTACATGTATATTTATTTATGTTTAAGTTCACTGAAAGATAGAAAATATTTATAGGAGAATAAACTATTGTAAGCACATTTTATTTATTCATATTTCATAAAAATTATATAATAATCATGAATAATTTTTTAATTTTTGCAGTAATTAGATGGTTTGTTCAGAGCCATCACCACTCCCTTAGAGGTTTATATACCACAATTTCACTTATCTCTTTAGAAATTAATTTCTTGAAACTTGCAATAGGTCATTTAATTTCAGTTTGATGAGACTTCTATGTAGAAAGCACTTTTTGTTCCTACTAAAAAAAATCAAATGGCCTCTCCAATATACTATAAAGATAGATTGCAGTCAATTATTTTGTGTTTTATCAGCCCTGTTATAAACATACTTGCTTATGATATGTTATCCTTTTCCTATAGAGTTAGATTGAAAAAACGTGGCTTTAGCATTATTTTAGTGGTCATAGAATGTGCAGTTATGATTGCCTGAGTTTTTAATTTTGCTCTTTCTTTGAGGAGAACCTCTCAATCAGGGTTCAGGGTCTACTCCCAGCAATACTCTGATGTTTATTTTGTCAGGTCAGTCTCCAACTGAAAGACACAGGGCATGGGTCTAAGATTGGCTCAGTGTCACAAGGGCTGTGCAGGATAGTGCTGCCTTTTTTTAAATGCTGTCTTTTTATAAGGTATGCAGTGGCCAAACTTAGTACCAGTGGTCAAACCCATACCTAGCACAGGTCAGGCATGGGCTCTAAATGACGTTAGTAAATCTCACAGTTTTTTTTATTTGGCATTCTTACCATTATCAACAATTTCTGTAACATAAATAAGCAAATATTGTTGATTCCTAATAATGTATACAAAGCAACATACATTATTTCAGACTGATTTGGGGGAGACATCTGGTAAAGGGGACAACTACTCATCATTCTATGCTCAGAGGTTGCTCCTGGAAGTACCTGGGGGGCCATGCAGTGTGGCAACAAGCAAAGCAAGGACCTTCACCCCTGTTCTATCTTTCTGCCCTAAACATTTTATGTTAATTGAGAAATTCTACTCCAGATAGTAAGAATTGGGAGAACTATTATCCTCCATCTCAAGCAATAACAAATACTCAGATAATCAAAACCACAACTTTTATGAGACCCAAAGAATAGCTTAGGTCCCAGTACAAGTAATAAACTCATGGTATACAGAATAATAAACAAGGTCCAGCACTAACTTGCTTGAGGCAGATGCCAGACACCAAAGACTAATCAAATAAGAAGGCAGCCAAAATGCTGAAGGAATATATATAGGCTGATTGTGAGTTAGATTCAAAAAAACTCTATGAGTCATGGGTACCAAGGGAATTGGCAGACACCTTTCCTCTTCTCCACAGACCTCACCACATACAAATAAGAAAGATGGGGGAAAAGTGAAAGCTCTAAGAAAACTCGTTATTGTACAGGTCTAGGGAGAGAGAAGCACAATTACAGAAGGAAACTGCTAATACCACAACCTTCTCTACTAGCTCCCCTGTAGAATAAGCACTTCAAATTCTTGAAGGAAGGAAATATAATTCTGGTTTCTTATATAAATTAGTAAATGGAACTGAAAAGAAAATCACTCCTTTAAGTGGTCAGTAATGCACACAGGGCCCAGACTGAATCTTTCTATTGCAGTGGGAATGACAAAATAGCTACAAGAACTTTCCTAAGACCAATATGTTTATCTTTGCTAATGCCTCCATAAAAAGTGCTTCTTATCCCAACTGATAAACCCCCCCTAAAAGTTTAACAATAGCATAAGTTCTATTGGGAGAGATGAAATCATGGAATTTGCTAATAAGTAGATAAACATGGAGAGAGTACCATGTTAAGTGAAATGAGTCAGAAAGAGAGGAACAGACATAGAAGGACTGCACTCATTTGCGGAATATAAAATAACAAAACATGAGACTGACATCCAAAGACAGTAGACACCAGGGCCAGGAAGATTGCTCCAGAGTTGAAAGCCTGCTTCATGAGCAGGGTGAGTTGGCAGCTGAAATTAGAGAAGGGATCACTAAGAAAATGATGGTTGGAGGGATTGGTCAGGATGGGAGATGTGTGCTGAAAGTAGATAAAGGAACAACATGATGACCTCTCAGTATCTGTATTGCAAACCAGAATGCTCCAAAGTATAGAGAGAGTATGGGGGAAATTGTCTGTCATGGAGGCAGGGGGAGGGTGAGAAAGGGGGGTATACTGGAGAGATTGGTGGTGGGGAATGTGCACTGGTGGAGGGATGGGTGCTTGATCATTGTGTGATTGTAACTCAAACATGAAAACTTGTAACTGTATCTTACAGTGATTCAATAAAAAAATAGCAAAAGTTATATCTAATGGTAGACTATGTAAAAAAGAAAGTCCTCTGGCAAGGTCAATGCTGAGCAAAACATAAGGCAAGAGGAGTATGAGTCCTGTGAGAAACAGAGAAGACCCATCGCAAGGTTTTAGTAATCTAAAAACAAAATGCCAATCAGAATACAAGATTTGTCCATTTGTGAGTATAAAAAAGTATTCATCTATATAATTATGGTCCTAAATAAGATATCTGGCTTTCAACAACAAAATCTTATAAAGAAGCAAGTTCAGTAGAGACAGCAAACACTAGAACCAGACTCAGATATGACTCAGATAATGGAGCTATCAAGCAAGAAATTTAAAGTATCAGGGGCTGGAGAGAGAGTACAGGAGGCAGGGTGATTAACTTGCATGTGCTTAGCCAGAGTTCAATCTTAGAACGACAGCTGGTTCCCAGGAAGCAGCTAAGAATGATCCCTGAGCACAGAGCCAGGAATAAGTCTGGGTGTGGTGAAAAAAAATTGAAAAAAAAAAACTATAAACAGGTTGGATAGAAAGTACAAGAGTTAAGGTACTATTTTCCTTAAGACAGACCACAGCCCCCAAGCACCACCAGGAGTGATCCCTGATCACAGAGGAGCTGGGAGCAAATCTTAGGGTCACTGAGTGTCGTACAAAAGAAATAAAAATAAAATACTTACAAATTAAAGTTTAAATGTTCTTATAGACAAGAGAAACAACTTGCATGCCCATATAGGAATTTACATAGAATAATGAAAACTGAAAGCAAGAATCATATCTTCAAGAAATGAAAAATACAGCAGATAAAGAACGATTTCCATCGGCTTAGCAAGTTACTGGAAATAGTTTAAATTTAAAGACACATAATTTAAAGATAAAAAGAAATAAAAATCCTCTAAACTGAAATTAGACGTATAGAGAGTTTAAAATACCAACAGATGGGCCAAAGTGATAGTCGATGTGTAGGGCCTTGCCTTGCACTCAACTAATTTAGGTTCTATTCTTCCTTATGGTCCCCGAGTCTTCCAGGAGTGTTCCTGAATGCAGAGCCAGAGTAAGCTCTGAGCACCACCAGGTATGATGCCACAAACCCCCAAAAGATAACAAAAACAGAAAAAAAATGCAACAGAAATAAACCCGATATGCCCAACACAGTAACAACAAGTCTCACGATGGAGACGTTACTGGGCCCGCTGGAGCAAATCGATGAGCAACGGGAGGACAGAGCTACAATGACAGTGAAATACAAAAAGAAAAATAACACAGCTTATAAGAATAAATAATGCGATTACTATAGAACATCAAATTATGTAACATTGAAATACAAGAATGAAAAAGAAATTTAAAAAGAGTAGAAAGCTGGGGGCAAAAGCACAGCAGGTAGGGTGTTTACCTTGCTTGTGACCTACCTGGTTCAATTTCCTGCATTCCATATGGTCACTGAGCACCGCCAGGAGTGAATAAAGTGAGTGCAAAGCCAGGAGTAACCCCTGAGCATTGCCAGGTGTGACCCAAAAAGCAAAAAAAAAAAAAAATTGAAGTTTAATTTTTTTATAATTAATGATATAAACTAAATTACAAATCAGACTATTAGAGAGCTCCATTATATATATATATATATATATACATATATATATATACATTTGTAAGCATAAATATATACATATAATACGGTTATAAAATAAATGTATAAAGTTAATCTCAAAATTTGGCATATATTATTTAAGCTGCTTGAAACTCAAGGGGGAAATAAGAAAAAATATTCAATAGGAGTATGCCCTGAGCACTGCTGGATTTGACAACCCTCCCCCGCGCCCAATCTCACCCAAAAAAAGAGAGACAAATCATGAATCAGTTTAAGAAGAAAATAAGCCATTAAATACAGAGAATTTAAGATAAGAATTTTAACATTTTAACGTCACAAACTATTCTATGTAAACTTTAATAAAATAGAAACATTAGTAAAAAAATTTACGTTATTAGTACCCAAAAGTGAATATCTAAAATTTGATTATTGTAACACTATAAATTGAAAATATAGACCTTCCATAAAAGAAAAGGTATTTTCACACTTAACCCAGAAAACTAGGAAGAAAAAAGAACTTTTATAGGGTCACAAAGGGAATATATGAAAAACAGTTCATATTAGACTTAATGTTGAATCTATAAATGATCTTTCATAACATGAGGAGAAATACAAGGGTATTTATATATTTATAAATAAATATATTTATTTACTTTATACTCACAGAGCACATAAAATGCTAGTGCCTGACGTGGAATTAAATTCAAAATAAGTGGTAGTTCTTAGCAGAAGTTGTAACAGTAATCACTGTCAGCAGTGATGATTACTACCTATTTTTCCTATTATACTGAATATTCTGCCAATAGGATAATCTAAGCCTTGCTATTTAACAGAATAGGGTTTCTAGGTTCTAAAAAGGAATGTAGCTTTAAAAACTTATTATTTCTTATATCTGTTTGTGTTGATTATATTGATTTCTTATAGAAAAAATATTTTATTTAACATAAAAAATATAGTAATATAAATGACATCCAAAGTTAAAAATCTTATTAACATATAGTTGCATAATTCCTCACTTTCTAAATAATGAACCATTGAAATAAAAAGAAAAGTAGGACTAGATATAGAAAATAAGTATTCAGGGGGCTGGAGCGATAGCACAGTGGGTAGGTGGGTAGGGCGTTTATTTACCTTGCATGCGGCCGACCTGGGTTCGAATCCCAGCATCCCATAGGGTCCCCTGAGCACCGCCAGGAGTAATTCCTTAGTGCAGAGCCAGGAGTAACCAACCCCTGAGCATTGCTGGGTGTGACCCAAAAAGCAAAAATAAATAAATAAATAAGTATTCAACAGAATTTGGAGTTTCAAAAGGGAGAGAAAAAAAAAAAACAAGAAAAATATGTGCAAGGGTCAATAACTCTTTATATTATTTCATCAGTTATGACAGTACCATAAAAAAGACAAAATGGAATGTGTAATTGCATGTGATAATTCCATAATAAAACCTACCATAGTATGGAATAATGTATGACAATAACTAGTGTTAGCATTGGCCTATTCTTTATGCAGAGTTCCTCTTAAGGAACCTTGAAGTCTAATTAAACATTATGTACTTGTGAATTTCTCCTTAACTTCCCTGGTAGCATGACAAGTTTTAAATTAAATGGTACCAGATAGCAAGGAATTAAAACAGTAGAGAAGACATGATTTTTCTATATTTCATGAGAATATGGGGAAACTAACCACATAAATGAGTGTTGGCTGATCTCCCACAACTATAAAAGTTCAGAATTAGAAAGGTTAAGACATTTTCTTAAAAGGTAGGTAAAGGATATGAAAACAGGTGCATTGGCTACCACATCCTGCATGCATAATAGTAACAGAGAACAATGGCTACATCCCACCACCATTATTTATAGCCAGGCAAAAGTTTCCCTCCTCATCCTAAAAAAATATTAAAAATTTTACATGTTAGTAAAATTGTACACACATCAAAAAAACAAACACAAAAAACAAATGGTAGACATTGTGAGGATATGTTTAAAGAGTTTATATCCTGAAATAATATTGACATATAATAAAGATAGCTCATGAATATCACCCCATCCCATCTGCAGTATTATTGTCATTTAAAAATCTTGAGAAAATTTTCTTCCTTTGAAAACTCAAAGCTGGAAATGCTGGAGTTTAACCCAGGACTGCCTAGATGCATGGAAAGTTCTGTATTTCTGAGCCAACATACCTAGTGTAAAACTTTCTGAGCAGAAAACTTTGGTGAGTGCAACTACTTTCCATGAAGTGAGCATGGCCTCGTGCTTTCAGTGTTGTTGTCTCTATAGTATATATTCTACACCACCAATATGTCCAAGTCCCTAACCCTTGCCCATCCTGTTCACATCTTCCTACTTCCCCCCTCCAATTTTAATAATTCACATTCAAAAAATCAATATTAATTGGCCCACACCACAGTACCTAAACTTCTGCTTCTACTCGGCTATTCCAGGTGAGACTTGCCTCAAAATGACACCTTGGACATAAACCAGAACTGGAGGTAAAGCCTGTCCCTTCAGAAAGTTCCCAGCAGGCTCAACACCTAACCTGTGCCATATTATTCAGCCCTCACCACAGCCCCCAAAGCAAAAGACCTACTCAGCAATGGACACACTTCTGACAGTTATATTTTCTGTCATTTTGGTGAAGATGGGCAGAGAAAGAAGAGAGCAATCCACAGCCTCATTCTTCAGCGTCTTCCAGGGAATTTAACTACTAAGAGTCACCCCATCCGCATAGCAAGAACACTAGAAAACCAATGGGGAAAACACATAGAGGACCAAGTTCAATGAGTTAAACAACATCACTGAAGGCACAGTCAGCACTAGCCAGCTCTGTAAATCCTCAGACAATGACCTGGGTGGCACCATGATGAGGATGTTTAATGAGCTAAAACAGAGAACAAGAAAATCTAGCCAGCAAAGAACAAGAAAGTATGAGTCAAACTGAGAAAACAGCTATGATCAAAAATTATAGAAATGAAGATCATGGGAGATGATATAAAAACCTCCATAGAAACTCTGAATATCAGAGTAACAGTAGTTAAGTCAGAGATCATGGGGCTGCAAGTAGGAAGAAATCACTGGCAAACAGAAGCAAGAAAAAGTCTGAAAAAAAGGGAACAGCATACCAGAGAACTATGGGATGAGATCAAGAGGAACAATATAAGAATCAATGGTGTTCCTGAAGAACAAAAAGGCAAATTTAATGAAGAAAAAATAGTCGAAGAAATCATCGATAAGAATTTCTGAGAGCTAACAAAAACAGGCACCAAGATCCAAAGGCCTAAGGTTCCCAGCAAAAATAGACTCATCTAGGAAAACTCTAAGACACGTTGTATTCAAAATGATGAAGCCAAAGATAGAGACAGAGTAATGAAAATAAGATCAACGAAGGAACTTACATATAAAGAAAGCTTATAAGAGTTAAAGTGGATCTATCAAAAGAACCTACAAGCCAGAATAAAGTCGAAGGATATAGACTTCAATACAATACAATACAAACTCAATGAAATGAACAGCTACCCAAGAATATTATATCCAGCTAGATTATTATTCAGACTTGAAGAAACAGCACTAAACTTCATAGATAGATTTAGGGAATTCTTCATCTTAAAACAGTTTTTTTTTTGGCTTTTTGGGTCACACCTGGCGATGCACAGGGGTTACTCCTGGCTCTGCACTCAGGAATTACCTCTGGCGGTGCTCAGGGGACCATATAGGATGCTGGGAATCGAACCCGGGTTGGCTGCATGCAAGGCAAATGCCCTACCTGCTGTGCTATTGCTCCAGCCCCTCCTTGAAACCAGGTTTACAGAGAGTGTTAAAAAGAGCTTCTTGAGGCTTTTTTTCCCTTCATTTTCCTATGCATTTTTTAACAATTTTTTATTTTTTAATTGAATCACAATGAGATAGACCCTTACAAAACTGTTCATAATTAGGTTTCAGTCATAAAGTGTTCCAACACCCATACCTCCACCAGAGCACATTTCCCAGCACCAGTGTCCCCAATTTCCCTCCCACCATCTCCCACCAGCCTGCCTCTATCTCTATGGCAGATGCTTTCTCTCTCTCTCTCTCTCTCTCTCTCTCTCTCTCTCTCTCTCTCTCTCTCTCTCTCTCTCTCTCCCCCACACTCCCCTCTTTGGATATTATGGTTTGCAATACAAATACTAAAAAGTTTTCAGAAATATCTCTTTACCTACTTTCAACAGTCAGTTCTTGTCCAGCGTAGTAATCATTCCCAGCTATTAATGTCATACTAGTCTTTTCTCTATCTTACCTAACCTCCACCCCAGACACACTTGTGGTTTATGTCAATCATTAGCTAGTCCTCCTAACTTATGTTTTCCTCCACCCCTCTTGGAGAGCCTGGCAAGCTACGGAGAGTATCCCACCCATATGGCAAATCCTGGCAAGCTACCCATGATGTATTCGATATGCCAAAAACTGTAACAACAAGTCTCACAATGGAGACATTACTGGTGCCCTCTCAAGCAAATAAGTAGCTGAACATCTGGAGGACAGTGCTACAGTGCTACCTTCAGAGATCTTCTTTGTTGTTGCTGCTTTTGGGACCACACCCAGTAGAGGTCAGGTGTAACTTGTGGATCTGCAATGAGGAATTATCCCTGGTAGGACTCGGAAGCTGATATGGGATTCTGGGGCTTGAACCTAGATAGACTGTAGGTAAGGCAAGAGCCCTACCCACTGAACTGTTTCTCTAGTCCCACATTCAGAGATTTTTATTGCAAACACAGACACTTAAGCATTACACATAATATTTTCTAATATGAAACCAACATTCTCCTTAAAATAAAACACTTTGCACTTACATAAGCCAAAATCATATAGCAATCCCCATAAACTCACTTTTATTGATTAATTTTCTGATAATTTCATTTTTCATTTCTTTGAATTTTGTTGAAGCAAGTAATATAAAATGAATGTGTTATAAGCCTGCCAACGAGGCAGGCTGGGTAGTGGGAGGTGAACCAGGAACATTGGTAGAGGGTAGGAAATATTGGTGGTGGGATTGGTTTTAGAATATCATATGCCTGAAACAACTCTACTATGAGCAACTTTGAGATCATGGCATCTTAATAAATATTAAAAAGAAAACCAGCAAAAAATATTTTAGTTATAAATTCAATATTTTGCTCTTTAGATACAATAATATCCTGCTAATAGTAGCCAAGATATAGTTCAAGAAAATTAACATCATTATATTATATAAGTTATATATATAGTGTGTGTGTGCATTCTTCCCTACACATTATCCAATCATTAAGTTATACTTTTTCAAGCTTTTCATCAATTTCAATTTGATGGTCTTCTGAAAGGAGAGCTGAGCAAATATCTGATGTATTTAATGAATGTATAAAATGCATCAGATATTTGTCTGAAAGACTATGAAAATGATATGCTTTTTCTATAAACTTAGAAAGAGGTTCCTTATTTGATTGCCTCAATGTATGTTTTGAGTTTGCATTTTATTCAGCAGTGGCTTTTCAGATAAGAAAAAAAAATTACCTTAAATGAATGGTCCTAAAAAAGTAAACTTTCGATGTCAAGAATATGTCAAAAAATCTTAGCTGTGAGCTTTATAAGATCAATAAGATCAGGCTAATTTATAATTTTTCAAACAACTCAAGGAAAACATAAATCAGGAGAACCCATATCATTTAGGCCTACACTATTTACATTAATTTTCTCTCCACTATTTTCAACTTATTCCTTAATTTTTACTTTAAGACTGGCTTTTTAAAATTATCTTAATAATGCAGTCATCTCTATTGAAAGGAATGAAGGCACATCAACTTAGTCTTAAACTGAGATCAATGTTATGAAAATATTGCATTTTTGTCCTTACTGAAAAAGCTCTCTACTGGAAAATAATCAAGAAATGAACTATTATTGTTTATTAACATATGTTCTTCTGTATAGAAATGATTAAAATCAAGATGCTTAAGCACAGATATTCAGTGGATTTTTCACTTCAGTTTTTGAAAAGAACATCTCTTATGATAATCATGTTAAGCAATTTAAAATCAGTTAATTTAATAAGCAACTTAAATTATGATCTTTTTCTCACTAAGATCCTGAATGCATGAAGAGATCTAAAAGAGCAGCCTACTTATTCATTCTCTAGTTAGTCAAAATAACCCTTGTTGAATGTTAGGGTTGTCTCTTGCTGTGCTAGGCTAAGAATCTGTGTACTGAATAGTACATGAAGTATCTCTAGGGCACAATGTCCTCTTGCATCTTGAAATACGTATTTCCAGTCCTAAGCAAATGTCTTTGTTGTGGTAGAAATAGCAGAAACATCTGAAATCTTAGATGTCTTTGCATCAGAGTTAAGGCTTTTCTCATGGTTTCAGTTTACCTCGTTGATCCACCAGATGTATGTAAGCCTATTAACTCCAAGCAGAAATCCAAGCATGGCATCTGGAAACATCCCTCTGGTCTGCAGTGCAAAGGTCTTAGACTTTCTCTGGGCTGCCATTTACAATCATATCAACAACATATACTGAGAAGAGGCACCAAATCAAGGTGATGAATATAATTCAGCCTTCTAGGGAAATTTTTGAGCAAGTTAAAGTCTTGACTTCCTCTGATGTTATTTTGACTACATTTCCCTAAATGAGTAGCTACCACCTCATAGTCACACATCCAAAAAGGACAAGGGCTAAAACTGAAAATCATAGTCAGAGAAATATGTGAAAGAGAGAAAATGAAATAGGGCCAGATAAATAGTACAAGGGTTAGCCTTGTGCATGGCTATACAGGTTTGATCTTTGGCTCCACATATGGTCCACCAAGCATCACTGGGAGGGATCCCTGAGCACAGAGCCAGAGTAAGACCTGAGCACCACCAGATACCATCCCCCTCCGAAGGGGGAAAAAAATTAAATAGACATGATAATATGCAGTCATTACCCATAATTATTCAGCTAACATTTCTAGAACACTGTGTGAAGCATTATGCTTAGTGCTTTATAGACAGCGTCTCATTTAAATACTTACAGCCAGAGAACAAAGATGACCTCACCAGTAGAAGAAAGATGGACCCAGGGAAATGCAGCTTTATTCTCTACAGGAAGTTTATATAAGATTGTCTTTGACTCCAGAAACCACTGCAGGTTGGAAAGGAGTGATGGATCTTTTTTTCTGGTGTAAAAAGGAATTTGCAGTCAGGCATAGGGAAAATTAGTCCCAGGAGGGATTTGGATTATGGAATGGTGCACTAACCAGTATGTATAGACACACGTAAGACACACAGGTGTATATATATATATACACACACATATGGCCTTGCTGGCACAGCAACAGAGCCAAAGCAGCCTCTAGAGTCATCAGCAATGGCCCTCCAAACACACACACACACACACACACACACACACACACACACACACACACACCCCACACGAAATGTAGTCTTCTGAGTTCTGTTGGAAGCCCTATCCCACTACTACTCCCAACCCCCTAACCCCCTAATCCCCCCTAACCCCCCACCACACACACACACACACACACACACACACACACATAAACACACCACAACCAAACGAACGAAATGTAGTCTTCTCTGAGTTCTGTTTGGGAGCCCTGTCCCACTAGAGGGCCACCAGCCAAGAATCATTTGCAAAAATAGTTACAGCAGATTTGGGGAGTCCTGAAAACTACAGCTGAATGGACTTTGCCCACTGGGCTGTGAAACATGGGTTTGGAAACAGGATTTAAGACCGGAAACAACTAAGGCCAAGGGTTTCCTCAAGGTCAAAGCCAGGTCAAAGGAAACTCTAGGGAGGTATTCTGAGACGTCTGCGTCTCCAGAGAAAGTCTCCCTGTGTGCCTTCGAATAAAGCTTTCTCTTCTTTCCCTCCCCCCCCCCCCCCGCCCCGCCACCCCGCACCTCACTTAATACTATTTTTAATTTTCAGGAAGCCCCTGCTTTGTGGTCCATGGGGCCAGGCGGCCCGGAGGCCTGGGTGAGGTTCTGCATCCCCTCGGCTTCTGCCCACCTAGCCCGAGACAGAGCGCGCGGGGGCAGAGGCGCCGCGGGAGGAGGGAGGGTGGTCGGCGGTCTTCCAGGCGGAGCATCTCCGAGGTTGCGCCCAAGTTCCAGACGGGACTCGCCTGCCCGCCCTGCTGCACGCCCCGGCGCCGGGGAGGACTAAGACGGGAGCGGGAAGGCGGGAGCGGCAGACCGGGGTGTGTGTGTGGGGGGGGAGGGGGGACGGGACTGGGGAGGCGGGGGACAGCCAGACAGGGCCGAGGTGTGGACGGGAGAGGTGGAGGCGCTCGGGGCGGAGTGCTCGGGCTGCCGGGAACCAGGGTGCGCGCCTGATTCCGGGGAAGCGCCGGCGGTGAGTGTGCAGCCCGGGGAGCCGGGGGGAGCCCTGCGGGGCTGCAGCCTAGTCCCTCTCGGGCACTTCTTGGTGGTGGGGGGGAGGGAGTGAGCGGGGGTCGCGGACCAGCGGAGCTGGCCTGCAGGCATCATCCTTCTCCCTTCCGTCCTCCACCTCTGCTCCCCACCAAAACACACACACATACACACACACACACACACACACACACACACACACACACGCACACGCACACGCACACGCGCACACAAACACACACACCCTCGGGGGGCGAAGTTGCGGGGAGCAGGTGAGGAAGGGGCCTGAGCAGGTGGTTGCGGGCTGGAAGGGAGGATCCAAGCCGGGCCCAAGGGCGTGGGGTGCCCTTTCGACCCCGCGACACCCCACTTCGGGCTCCGACTCCCCGCGCCCCTGCCTGGGCGACCCCTGGGAGTAGACAGACGGGCCGGCGGCTCGGAGCCGGCCCAGACAGACGGTCAGGGAGAGTTGGCTCCAGCCCGCGGGGACACCCGGGGGCACCCGGGAAGGGTGCGATCGGGGCGCGGGAGGAGGCCGGGCCCGCGTGGATGCGCGAAGGGCGTAGTTTTCGAACTTGGCTCTGCGTGGGGACCAGCCGCTCCCGAGCCGCGGTCCGAGAGGGAGTCCATCCCCCGGCCACCGGCGCGGGGATGCTGCGGGGCTCACCCGACCTTCCCAGGAGGAGGAGCCGCATTTGTTTGAGGACCGGGTGAGCCTGGAAGAGAACGGGAAGGGGGGGGTCGGGGGGTGGTGAAGGAAGTTTGGGGACTCAGGCTGCCTTCCCCCCAAAGGGGCTGGAAGAAATGTGTCTGGGTAAACCAGAAAGTTAAGCGATGAAGCGGAGTTGTCGAGGATGAAAAATTTACAGACCGCGAATAGTGTTCGGGTGCTTCAAGTGCTGGGTTGGGATGTTGGGTTCTTTCCATTAGCCCGAAAGACGTAGGTCCCCATAGAGAGCTCGATGAGAACACAGGGTACCCTGCCAAGGCATCTGAGAAGACGCCTTGAGAAGACTTCGTTTTCTGCATGTCAAGTACTTCCTAGGCACCTTGACCACTGCCACGGTTAAACTGATTTGTTAAGTGAACGTTTAAGATTACTTAAGGTCACCTGCACTTCTTTTCCATTTTGGTGGGGTATCCAGGGAATCATTGTACTTTGGTGGCCTTTTATTGGGTGTAGTGCAGATTTCACTCTGGGTCTATTTATATACAAATCTGTGGGATTTGGTTTGGTGGTCAACAATCTCATGTCCTTACGTTGAAGATGTCTTTTATTTCCTCTGTTCGTTTGCAAAGGCAAACCGGACTCCAAACTGACAGACTGAATGTAACGGGAGTGTCAGTAATCAAAGCAAATCTAAGGAAGACTCTGCCATCCTTCCGGAGCTTGTAACTGATGTCCCCTCTTTCTCCTTTTCTCTCTCTCTCTCCAAACTCATAAACAGGTCCAAGCATCTTTACTTAGTTTTCTAGAAGGAAAGTGAAGTCAGTTCCTCGAGACTCCATGCAAATCTGTTTTCGAAGGTCTGTCTTGATAATAGATAAAATCATTCGTTGATCCAACTAGAAGTTTTTTCTGTGCTTTGAGTGAATTGTTGATTATAGTCACATGTTTCTAGTTTTAAAAGAAGTTGTACTTCCCCTGCATTAAGTAAGTGGTTCCGAATTTTTTTTTTTTTAAAAAAAGACTCTACTTTCTTATCCAAGAAATTTTAGTATTTTTTTCCACATCTTCTTTGGTCAATATGGATGCTTGTCAAGCCTCAAACCGCTGAAGCTAAGTTTCAAATTAATGAGCTGAATTTAATATGAGGGCATGTTTTCTTCTTCCCTTCCAACACTATTCAAAGGTCTTCATTTATTCTAATGAAGTTTTAAAGGATAATGAAATTTTTGCCACTTTATTTCATTAGACAAGACATAAATTCCAGATGGCTGGGATTAAGTAATAGCACATTTCAAAAGGAAGCTTTGCAGTGTTTAAAATAGATAAACATTTAACTTTATTATAAAGTTTTTAGCATACTGTTTTATAATAATATAAATCTACTTAAATATAATACAGTATACACTTCCTAAGAGACATTTTGTTTTTAATTCAAAATAGTGTGCATATTTTTTCAAAGATTTGTAAAATTAGAACAATTCTTAATTGGAAATAAGAGGAATGATAATTTGAATTTTCATATAGAGTAAATGTGGCCCCCTTTTTATTGAAGCAAGACTGCTTTACAAGGGTATAAATATTTATGTCTTAAGGGTTGCAATGTGGACATACCCCAGCCACTAAAATTCCAATACCTTCCACCACTGTCCCTAGGACCCCTTCTTTCCATTCCCCCAACCCTGGGAAAACTCAGTTCTATCATTAAAGTCTAAGAGTTTGTTTCCATGAACATCGTCTATTCCTTTATTTCTTATTATTATTTCGATGTGGGAGCTGGGCCACACCAGGTGATGCTCTTGGCTTACTTCTGCCTCTGTAGTCAGGAATCACTCCTGGTGGTACTCTGTCGAAGTTATTTGGTGCTGAGGATCAAATCAGGTCAGCTAAGTACAAGAAAAATTCCCTACCAACTGGAATACTGCTCTGGCTCTACTTTATATCCTTATATACCACATCTTAGTAAGATCATCTACTTTCTGTTTCCCTCTCTCTGATTTATTTCACTTAACAAAACACCATCTTGTCTCATCAGTGTTGTGTTAAGGAAAGCCTTCTTTTCTAAGAACTGACTAAAATTCCATTGGACATACAACTTCTTTATTCATCTGTTATTGGGCACTTTTATGGCTTCCATATCTTGACTATTGTAAAGAACACTGTGATGTGCTCTGTATATGTGTAAATTCCCTGTTGAATCTGATTAACTGCTATTAAAATCACTTCAAATATTTTTTCAGGATATTTATGATATATTATTAATAACTGACTAATAGAAAACAAAATAGATATGTTCATATTTGAAATGTCACACAGGATTCTCTTTATTCAGTATTAATTTGAGAGGTGAGAGAAATACTCTGAGGTATACTGTATGCAGCTTTCTGATTTCTAGTCATTGAAAGCATTAATAGCCCTTCAATAATAGAATTTTGATATGCCATTGAATTATCTTTAGTCGTCCAATACAGAATCACAGTTCCTGGATCCACAGTGGTAAACCTTGCTTTTCTATTGACCGAGCCATAAAGTAGGCAATAGATACTGATTTCTGCTTTATGAGTGAAGTACTCTAGAAAAACTTGAAACTGGCATCTGTGACAAAAACTATTACTTCTACCTGGAAAAATACAAGGAAAAAATGAGAACTATTTCAGAGCTTAGGAATGAGAAGAAGTAGGCAAAAATTACATTAGTGAGCTCACACAAGCACTAAAATCAGGATTGTATTATTTAAATAATTCTCAATTTCTGTTGATGTTTCCTTCTCCTAAAGTAATTGATGGCCTTTTAACTCATGATTAGTTTTCTTCTCTGTAAAAAGGAAAGCCATTAAGACATTTCTAAGTTATTCCCCCCCAGGATCCGCTCATTGCAAGGTGACTTGTAGAAAGACAAGAAGAGGGAAGCAAGGAGTCTGGGAGTTACCAGGTTCTCAGCCTTTGTTTTTAATCAGAATTATAGAAGTAGAGATTGTAAGAAGTGGCTAAATTTTGGATTTACGGGGAGATAAAGGTGACAAGAATTGATGATGGATTGGGTATGGTTGAGGATAGAAGAAAAGAAAATAATGTTCATGTCTAGATTTATGACCAGAGCTACTAGAAGCATGTGAATGTCACCAACTGATATGGGAAGATTAAAGAGACATAGTTAAGTTTTGAGCATCTTTTTAAATTTTTCAATTGCAGTCATCACAAAAAAGGACAGAGTTCAGTGGGAAAAGTCAGAGTTGAAAATTAAAAAATGGACAAGTTATCAGTAAATAGAACATTGAGACTTTGTGAGAGAATTTAAGAACATGTTTAAAGGATTCGATTGAGAAAAGTGCTACATAATAGTCCAAAATAAGGACAAGAGCTGAAGCCAGAAAAGGAAACTGAGAAGAAATAGTCAGTAAACTAGGAGGAAGTTTGGAAAGTCCCAGTGTGTAGAATAAAAATGAAGAAAGCATTTTAAGGACATAGTGATAAGGTTTGAAATAGTTATTATATGAGAATTATCTTGAAATTGGGTATGACCTTGATAAAGCTGTTTCATTGAAATGGTGCTGACAAAAGATAAGAAGATAAATCAATAAATTTTGAGCAATAATTGGTGACCTAGTCATTATTATCCTAAGAAAAACAATAGATGCTCAGTTTCTCCTGTTGCTTTTTTGAAAGTAAATAATTGAAAAAAATAAGCAAATAAATGGAAAACAAGCAAAATAGACTATATATAATCAACTCAATAAAATACTGCCCATCTGTTAAAATTAATAAGGCAGCTTTCCATGTACTAATATAAGAAGTTCTTTAGGGTTTATTAAATAAGGCAGAAGCATTTCAGTGCAATCGACAGGACAAGCTATTTATTAAAGAACACAAGTGATATGTCTCTCTACAAAATGCATAGGCAAAAATAAATGAATTATAGTGGTTACTGACAGGACCTGAGTAGTAGGGCACATTAGCGGGAGAGTGATTAACTGAGCATACATTTCAGAACCTTTGACTTATGAAACTATGCACTGATTAGCTATTCAAAACATTAAATTTTATACATTTTATAAAAATGTATTTGTACTTTAAGATAATAATGAGTAGAAAAATCAGAGGAGAGGAAATAAACATTATGCATAAAATAGCTCTTTCAAGAAGAGGATCAAAGGTGGCTAGAGTGGCATGGAGATTGGTTTTTTAAGTGAAAACTGCTAATATTGCAGTTATATCAAAGGGAATAAAGAAGAAAAAAAAGAAGAGTTTATTTAAAACAAAAATAAGGCAGCAATGATACTAAAATCCTTTGATCACTGTATCACTGTCATTCCGTTGTTCATTGATTTCCTCGAGCAGGCACTAGTATAGTCTCCATTCATCCTAGCCCTGAGATTTTAGCAAGTGCCACATTGGAGGCTCTTTCAGGATCAGGGGAATGAGACCCATCATTGTTACTGGGTTTTGGCATATCGAAAACGCCACGGGGAACTTTCCAGACTCTGCCATGAGGGCAGGACACTCTTGGTAGCTGCTGGGTTCTCCCAGAGTGAGAACTAGACAATAAGAGGTCATGAGGCTGCAAATGCAGTCATGTCTTTCCAGGAGCTTGGTTTTATAGTCTCTGGGTCTTGGGCATTGATGGGATTACACGGCACCTGAGGGGGGCAGTTGGTGAGTGTAACTGTCTAGCTACTGGAAGATGGGGGATCTGGGTGGAGGAGGCCCAGTCCCAATCCGAGCAGGCTTGAAGATCTCAGCCCTGGGTCCTGCACACCTGGGTTCCTCTGCTGGTTCGTTCATGCATGAGGTTCGTCCAAGCATGTGGAGAGTGATCTTTTTTTTTTTCAGTGTCACTTTTTTTTCCATTTTTTTTAATTTATTTATTTATTTTTTTACAGTTGTAGATTTACAATTTTTTTTTGTGCTTGGGTTTCAATTATACAATGATCAGATACCCATCCCTCCACCAGTGCCCGTTTTTCACCACCATGGATAATATCCCTCCCACCCCCATCCCCCATCCCCCCCGCCTCTGTGGCAGGGCAATCCCCTGTGTTCTCTCTCTCCGTTTGGGTGTTGTGGTCTGCAAAAGAGGCATTGAGTGGCAAACATGTTCAGTCCATAGTCTGCTTTCGACATGCATCTCCCCTCCTGGGAGGATCCTCCAAACATCCTTTATTTGGTGCTCCCTTCTCTATCTGAACTGCCCTTTCCTCTAGGATACCCGGCTGGCCTCTAAGTTATGGGGTAATCCTTCTGGTGCTGATCTCAGCTATTCTTGGGTATTAATCTCATACTTTGTTACTTTATATCCCCCAGATGAATGCAATCTTTCTATGTCTATCCCTCTCTTTCTGACTCATTTCGCTTAGCATGATACTTTCCATATTGTACCACTTGTATGTAAATTTCATGACTTCATCTTTTCTAACAGCTACATAGTACTCCATTGTGTAGCTGTACCAAAGTTTCTTTAACCAGTCATCTGTTCTTGGGCATTCAGGTTTCTTCCAGTTTCTGGCTATTGTAAAGAGTGCTGCAATGAACAAACAAGTGCAGATGTCACTTCGACTATACATTTTTGCCTCTCTGGGATATATTCCCAGGAGTGGTATTGCTGGGTCAAATGGGAGCTCAATTTCTAAGTGGAGAGTGATCTTGAGCATGGTCGTGGCTGGGTTCTGGAGATCTTCAGCTGCCAGGGCACTTCTCGGGGCGGGAAGGGGAAACTCAACTTGCCCCACTCCAAGGGGCCCTGGTGAAGACAGCCAGGCGTGGGGACAGGAGACTCTGATAAGTGGTAGGAGATGGAATTCTAGGTTATAGTAAGTGTGGGAGCTTATCAAATATAGCAGTATCGTTTCCTGAAACCTCCAAATCTGGCCCAGTCCTTTGGACATATTTTTCCATTACCTGAAGTGCATTGCTACCTGGGACATTTGTATAAACTATTTCAATTAACGGGCCAGAGAGACAGCACACACCCTAATTTTTGTAGGTTTTTTTTTTTTGTATTTGGACTACATCTAGTGGTGATAAGGACTTACTCCTATGTCTGTGCTCAGGGATCATTCCTGCAGGTACCAGGGATTGAACTGAGGTCTGCAGCATACAAGGCAAGTGCCTTAATCCCTGTGCTATTTTTCTTACTTCTAACCCAGATTTGATATCTGGTGCCACATAATCATGAGCCTCATTGAAGTTCAGGGTGCAGCCCTAGTGGGTTCCCCAGCACTGTCAGAGTGGCCCTGGTAATCCCTGGCACTAATCAAACACCTCTGCATCCTTGGGCCCTCACATTGAACTGCCAAACTTATTGGTCAAGAATTACTGGGTAGGACCCTCACCCCAACACTCTGAGCACTGTTTGGGAGTCCCACAAGATAAAATAAAATAAAATAAATGACTGAAATTGATAACTACATAAATTACATAGATTATGTTATTATGTACTTATGTTACTTGGAGCCTCAGCCTCTCGTCATTTATTTCACATTAGTTGACACCCTTTCTAGTTTTGTTAGCGGCTATAATAGTTTCCCTCTCTTCTCAAAACTGTATCTTTTACTACCTTTGCCCCGAGAATGATCCTCCTTTCTGGGAATTCAGAGGCTCCATTCCCCCTTCTAACTCTTGCATAGTTCTCAGCTCAGCAACATGCCATCTTTGATCTGGATCCCACAATTGCTCGCTCTCATCTAAATTTGCAAATTTCATAATCCCCCTTTTCACTGCAACTTCAATTTCTTCTTTACCCAATGACCTTATCACAAAACTGGTTATTAACATCACATCACTCCAAGCCTTAAAAGAAACAGCAAAAGAGAAAAAAAAAAAAAAACCTTGTAATCCTGAAGCTTTCCCATCTCACTCTCACCCTGTACCCAATCTTCTTATCTGCTCCTTTTCTCTGTCAGCTTCTAGAAAACTTTTTTTTTCTTATTTCCATCTCCTCCTCTGCCATTAACTACTCTCCCATCACAGTCTGGCTTTTCCTTCCACTCCCACATAACACCACTCTGGCAATGGTCTCGTATTATTAAATCAGAGTCTGCCAAGTCTACTTCAGAGCATTTAACAAAATGAAACTGTCAACAACTCGTGCTCTCTCTTCAAGAATGCCATGACAATAATACTCTTGGTCCTCTTCTTATATCTTTAATTTTTTTCTTGTCTGTTCATCTGTTGAGACTCTTCCATTGTCCTTCCTTAGTTTTCTTATCATAAGGCTTCCTTCCTTCCAGTTCTCTTCGGTCAAAGTTCTCTTTGAGAACCTAAAACTTAAAAACTAACAGACTATGATATCTCTCCTTAGGGGAAGAAAACCTATCCCTGGAAATTAGGAATCCTTCGTAGGTCTTCATATGTAATAACACCATCAATTGATATTACGTCAGTTACCTCCAAATAAAATAATGGGTCTAAATCATTCCAAGGGGGGGTTGCCCCCTCCCCAAAGTAAGCTATTGGTAAAGAGAAAGGGTGTTGGAGCATTACATGACTGAAATCCAATCATGAACAACTTTGCAACCAATCACGGTGATTAAATTTAAAAAAATTAAATAACTCCCTTTCAAAAGAAAGTAAGTTTATTTTGCAGACATTTTCCATTAGTAGAACTTTTTCTCTGTCTCATAGAGTCAACACTTATAACTTTTATGTTCTTTTCTAAACCTGCACACACTTTTCTACTCCATAACTTGTTTTTAAATGGAGTCATTTCATTTTCATTTCATTATCCTGTTATTCGTCGATTGCCTCGAGCAGGCCCCAGTAACGTCTCTTTCATCCCAACCCTGAGATTATATTCAAGGCTCTTTAGGAGAATGAGACCCATCATTGTTACTGGTATTTGGCATATTTGGTACGCCACGGGGAGTTTGCCAGACTCTGCCCTGTGGGCAGGCTACATTCGATAGCCTGCAAGTTTGTCCAAAGTAGGAATGAGATAATAAGGTGTCATAAAAAGATGTCCTGATAAGATGTTGCGCGGCCACAAATGCGGCCGCGCGGTTCCAGGAGCTGGATTTTATAGTCTCTGAGTCTTGGCCGTTGATGGGATTACACGGCGCCAGGGGGCCAGGTGGTGGGTGTGACCCCCGCCTACTGGAATTTGGAGGATCTGGGTGGAGGATGCTCGACTCCAATCCGAGTAGGCTGGGAGATCTCGGCCCTGGAATGGAGTCATACTTTAAAATATGCACTGTAGCACTGTTCTCCCATTGTTCACTGATTTTCTCGAGCAGGTACCAGTAATGTCTCCATTGTGAGACCTGTTACTGTTTTTTTGCATATCGAATACCTCACAGGTAGCTTGCCAGGCTTTGCCATGCATGCGAAATACTCTCGGTAGCTTGCCAGGCTCTCCAAGAGGGACAAAGGAATCGAATCTGGGTCTGCCACATGCAAGGCAAACACCCTACCACTATGCTATAGATCCAGCCCACTTTAAAATATAAACAAAACTAAAATTTATATCAAGGCTGTTAATATTAATATTTCTATCACAAATATTAAGCAATGATAAAAATATACACATATGTTACTTAGAAAAATAGTCATTATTAAATTTTATTCAGGTATTTATTGCTAGCTTAAAGCCCTTATAAAAGAGATAGCAGATGTTAAAAACAATTTTCACCAAACCGAAACTCTTAAGAGGTTAATCCAAAAAGGAAAGAAAAGTAGAAAAGGAAAAATTTCTAAGTATGCTATAATGTTTTTTATTTTTTTAAATTTTTTTTATTAGTGAGACATATTAGGTACAGTTGTAGACTTACAAATATTTGTGCTCGGGTTTCAATTATACAATGATCAAATGCCCATCCCTCCACCAGTGCCGATTTCCCACCACCATGGATCCCAGTATCCCTCCCATCCCCCATTCCCCCCATCCCACCCTGCCTCTGTGGCAGGGCATTCCCTTTTGTTCTCTCTTATTGGGTGTTGTTGTTTGCAAAAGAGGCAATGGGTGACAATTACGTTTGGTCTATAGTATACTTTCAGCATGCTTCTCCCATCCTGGGAGGATCCTCCCAACACCTTTATTTGCTGTTCCCTTCTCTATCTGAGATCCCTTTTTCCCTAGCATGTGTGGCTGGCCTCCAAGCCATGGAGTAAAATTCCTGGTACTAATCTCGGCCATTCTTGGGTGTTAGTCTCCGATTTTGTTACTTTATGTTCCCCAGATGAGTGCAATCTTTCTATGTCTATCCCTTTCTTTCTGAGTCATTTCACTTAACATGATACTTTCCATGTAGTACCACTTGTATGTAAATTTCATGACTTCGTCTTTTCTAACAGCTACATAGTACTCCATTGTGTAGATGTACCAAAGTTTCTTTAACCAGTCATCTGTTTTCAGGAACTCAGGTTTTTTCCAAATCCTGGCTATTGTAAAGAGTGCTGCAATGAACAAACAATTGCAGATGTCACTTCAACTATATTTTTTGCCTCTCTGGGATAAATTCCCAGGAGTGGTATTGCTGGGTCAAATGGGAGATCAAATTCTAATTTTTTGAGAATTGTCCATACTGTTTTCCAAAAGGGATGGACCAGTCGGCATTCCCACCAGCAGTGAAGGAGGGTCCCTTTCTCGCCACATCTGTGCCAGCACCGGTTGCTTTTGTTCTTGTGGATGTGGGCCAGTCTCTGTGATGTGAAATGATATCTCATTGTTGTTTTGATCTGCATCTCTCTGATGATTATTGATGTAGAGCATTTTCTCATGTGCCTTTTTGCCATTCGGATTTCTTCTTTGCGAAAGTTTGTGTTTATTCCCTCGCCACATTTTTTGATGGGGTTGGGTGATTTCTTCTTGTGGAATTCAACCAGTACCTTGTGTATCCTTGATATCAACCCCTTGTCGGATGTGTACTGAGCGATTATCCTTTCCCATTTTGTAGACTGTCTTTGTATTTTGGTCACTGTTTCTTTTGAAGTGCAGAAGCTTCTTAGTTTAAGATAGTCCCATTTGTCTATCTCTGTTTTCACTTGTTTGACCAGCAGTGTGACATCTTTGAAGACACCGTTAGCTTCGATGTCATGGAGGGGTTTGCCAACTTTTTCCTCAATGTACCTTATGGATTCGGTCTGATGTTGAGGTCTTTAATCCACTTTGATCTTACTTTTGCAAATGGAGTTAGGAAAAGATCTGAGCCCACTTTTTTGCATGTAGCCGTCCAGTTTTGCCAGCACAATTTGTTAAAGAGGCTTTCCCTGCTCTACTTCACTTTTCTTGCCCCCTTATTGAAGATTAGAAGCTCGTATGCTTGGGGGGAGATGTCAGTATATTCAACGCTGTTCCATTAGTCTGCAGCTCTGCCTTTGTTCCAGTACTATGCTGTTTTAATCATTACTGCTTTGTAGTAGAGCTTGAAGTTAGGCAGGTTGATTCCTCCCATTTTCTTTTTCCCAAGAATTGCTTTAGCTATTCGTGGGGGCTTATTGTTCCATATAAATTTCAGGAGTGTTTGCTCCATTTCTTTGAAGAATGTCATGGGTATCCTAATAGGGATCGCGTTGAATTTATACAGTGCTTTGGGATGTATTGCCATTTTGACAATATTAATTCTTCCAATCCATTAACAGGGGATATTTTTCCATTCCCTTGTATCCTCTTTTATTTCCTAAAGTAGCGTTTT
Organism: Sorex fumeus; assembly: GCF_029834395.1. Taxonomy (NCBI): domain Eukaryota; kingdom Metazoa; phylum Chordata; class Mammalia; order Eulipotyphla; family Soricidae; genus Sorex; species Sorex fumeus. Next base: position 4,973,787 of record NW_026606172.1, on the reverse strand, counting down.
GTAGTTGTCTTTGTACAGGTCCTTTACTTCCTTAGTTAAGCTGATTCCTAGGTACTTGATTTTCTGATACACAATTGTAAATGGGATTGTTTTCTTCATGTCACTTTCTTCTCTTTCACTATTTGCATATAGGAAAGCCATGGACTTTTGGGTATTGATTTTATAGCCTGCAACATTACTATACAAGCCTATCGTTTCTAGGAGTTTCTTGGTAGAGGTTTTAAGGTTCTCTAAGTATAGTATCATATCGTCTGCGAATAGTGAGAGCTTGATTTCTTCCTTTCCTACCTGGATGACCTTAATATATTTTTCTTGCCTAATCGCTATTGCAAGTACTTCCAGTACTATATTGAACAGCAATGGAGAGAGTGGACATCCTTGTCTCGTCCCTGATCTTAGGGGAAGTCTCTCAGTTTTTCCCCATTGAGAATGATGCTTGCTGTAGGCTTGTGGTAGATGGCTTTAACTATATTGAGGAAAGTCCCCTCTATTCCCATTTTGGCTAGGGTTTTCATCATGAACGGGTGCTGGATCTTGTCAAATGCTTTCTCTGCATCTATTAATATGATCATATGATTTTTATCTTTTCTTTTGTTGACATAATGGATTATGTTGTTTGATTTCCGAGTGTTAAACCAGCCTTGCATCCCAGGAATGAATCCTACTTGGTCATAGTGTATGATCTTTTTGATGAGTAATTGAATCCTATTTGCTAGTATTTTGCTGAGAATCTTCACATCCATGTTCATCAGGGATATTGGCCTGTAGTTTTCTTTTCTTGTGGTGTCTTTGTTTCCTTTTGGTATTAGAGAGATATGCGCTTCACAGAAACTGTTTGGGAGAGTTTCCGTTTTTTCAATTTCCTGGAAAAGCTTGAGAAGGACTGGCAGTAGGTCCTCTTTAAATGTTTGGAAAAATTCGCTATTGAATCCATCTGGACCTGGGCTTTTGTTTTGGGGAAGACTTTTGATTACAGTTTCAATTTTGTTGATGTTAATAGGCCTATTCAGATACTCTAGATCCCTTTGATTCAGCTTTGGGAGATTATAGGAGTCCAGGAATTTATCCATTTCTTCTACGTTCTCTCGTTTCGTGGCATATAGACTTTCAAAGTAGTCTCTGATGATCTTTTGGATTTCTTTGGTTTCTGTTGCGATATCCCCCTTCTCATTTCTGATTAGGTTTATTAGGGTTCTCTCTCTCTCTTTCTTTGTGAGTGGTGCTAGTGGATTATCTATCTTGTTTATTTTCTCGAAGAACCAGCTCTTGGTTTCATTGATCTTTCAGATTGTTTCTTTGGTTTCCATGTCATTGATTTCTGCTCTAAGTTTTATGATCTCTTTTCTTCTGCCTGATTTAGACTCTTTCTGTTGATCCTTTTCTAAGGTCTTGAGCTGTGAGGTCAAGTTGTTTCTGTGCATCCTTTCTACAGACCTAAGATATGCTTGCAGAGCTATAAATTTTCCCCTTAATATGGCTTTCGCGGCATCCCATAGGTTCTGGTAGCTCGTGTCTTCATTCTCATTTGTTTCCAGGTATTTTTTGATTTCGTCCTTGACTTCGTTCCTGACCCACTCTTGTTCAGCATTGAGTTGTTTAATTTCCAGGTGTTTGATTTGCTTCTCCATGTCTGTGTGTGATTCACTTCTATCCTCAGTGCATCGTGGTCTGAAAAGATGGCTGATACTATTTCTATCTTCCTGATTCTGTTGAGGTATGTTTTATGTCCTAGCACATGGTCCATTTTGAAAAATGTTCCATGCGCACTGGCTTCTAAAAGCCACGCCCACTTCTAAAGTGGCCACACCCCCACGGGTACCTGGTGTGTGTCTGGGGTTCAAAGACTAGATGGGGAGGAGACCAGCGGAGCAGCGTTGGGGTCGGGTGGCGGGAAGGGGCTCAGGTCCGTTGTTGTTCCCAGGTCCGAGAGGACGCCTGGGCATTTGCAGTGTGGAAGCCAAGTCCCGGAACTGACTGCCGGCAAGCAGACTGACCTGATGGGGAGGAGACCGGTGGAGCAGCATTGGGGGCAGGTGGTGGGAAGGGGCTCAGGTCCGCTTTTGTCCCCGGGTCCGAGAGGACACCTGGGCCTTTGCAGGCTCTATAGTGTTTTTTAATGCCATGACTCAATACATGTAAAGTCATGTTGAATAGCACCAGTGCAATTTCAAACTAAGAAAATTCCACTTTCTGCATATTCAATCCAGACCTCTGTTCAGCTGTAAAGACTGGAAATTTCTGTACTGACAAAAGCATTACAGTCAGGTCCACTCAACAGATTTGTAATTAAGCTCATCTTCTTTCTCAAAGTTTATAAGCCTAATATTCTGTATCCTGTCAGAGTAATTTCTAAGTTCCTTTTTAAAGTTCTTCTCCATTAACTGCCACATTCGGTCTGTCTAGAGTTAGTCTTGAACTACCTTCCAAATAATTCATTACTGAACTTTTTAATGCCTGGCCTGGACTTTTAAAAATACCTATGATCCTATCTTCCTTAGCCTTTCCTGAGCCCCATGCATCACTCAAGCCATACTATCATCAAATTTATTTTAGACATTAGTCCCATTCATTTTTTGTCTAAGTCTTCTGTGGCACCTTTTTTTCTTCTGGAAGAAGCCATCCCATGAAATTAGCTCTTCTAGCCCTCTATTTGAGTGTTTTCTCTACTTCCTACTTGCTACTTCTGTTTGCCCGTCTGCCAGCTCTTTTTCAGGAAGAGGGAAATTCTCAGTCTTCTTTGAGAAATGGGGCTCTTCTCTCTTCTTCACTTATCTCTCAATGCAAAATCTTAGTCATTTGCAAAAATTCATATTTGTGCTTTCTGCAAGCACTTCCTTAAGAAGGAAATAACCCAGGCCTATACACTCTCTAGGAGCTTTACAAGTTTCCATGAGGCATTCACCATACATATTTGCATTTTATTTGCTTAACAATTCCTTATCTCCATTAAGACCAATGGGTCCTTGGAGGCAAAAATTGACTCTTTTTAAACTCTGTTTAATCTACAGTAGATTAAATAATTATGTAATATTCTATACAGTATAGATCTTGGTACAAAGGGCATCAAAGAAATGCCTCTGACTTTACTGTTGTTAAGTTTACCTATACTGAAAACATCAACAATATCCTTGGATAGGAGTGATTATCTAGAAACTACTTTAAAAACTTGTCTTTCTCCAGTGAGTGTCATTCAGTGACTCTCTCAATGATATTTCACTCTTTCAAGCTGTTTCATAAAATTAAAATGAAAAAAAAATAACCCACCAAAAACCCAAATCAGAGAAGTTTCCTAACATATTCTGTATTCTCAATCTCTAAGACAGATGGCAAGTTTTCTTATATAACAAACCCTCAGGGAAATGAAACCTCACTCAGTATCCACCTTGGTGTTCAGCTGCCTTTTCTTCAACACGATATAAACTGACATTGCTGTAGTCATTTCTGTTCTTCTTTATAAAGGACATGATGTGTTTCATTTCTTTATATAAATATTTCATCTCTTTTAAGTAGTGTAAATGAGTGTTGAACAAAAATATCAATTAAATCAAAAGCTATTGATACTCATCTTTCAAAAGTGTCTAGATTTTAACCTTATCCAAGATATAGAGGTCTCTGGCTCCAGGCCAACTTGAGTCATTCTTTTTGCGTTATTTCTCATCTTGTAATTGGTACATATTAGTATTGCAGTAAAATCATTAATGGAATGAATCATCTTTAATGTAGATGTTTTCTTTAAGTATAAACCAGCATATAAAAGAACCCACCCACTAAAAACCCTGCTAGAATTATGTTTTGACTTTAGAGTACTTTACATCTTAAGGCATTTGCAATATTTTGGAAAATACATCAAGTATCATTTTGTTTATTAATTACCATAGCAAGCTAGATTTCTAAGTACTGTATTGTTAGCTAAGACAATTTCAGGAAATAACACACTTAACTCTTGGTTTCCACCAAGGGTAACTTAGTTATGGAACACGTAACAATGACTAGTTTAGTCACAAATTTCATGCCTTCTTATGAAAAACCATTTGGAATAATGAGTACCAGATTTGGAAAGTGGTCATTTAAACATTCTGTCAGCACATTATCTAGTGCAGCCACTGCAGCACAGCACTAATAATTCAAGGCATCCGTTAGCAGTTCTTTGGATTGTTGGCAGCTGTGTTTGACAAGGCAAGGACCCTTCAATCTTTATAATTCTAGTTGAAATAAAAGCAATGGAGCTTACTCTATTCCCACCTTTCATAATGGAAGTCTGGGCTGTGTGATTTCAAGCCTTTTGGTTTTGAGAAAAGGAGCCTAGATTTCAAAAGTGCAAAAAAATCATTTTCTCTCAGATGAATCTGAATCTTTCCCATATCTCCTGATTAGGTTCAATCAGTCACCATTAGTTCTAAAATACATCAGAAGAGAAAAACTATTCTTCCCATTGCTATCAGTCTTATAAAGAACTTTCAAATGGGTGACATCTTAACATATTTCATGTTTGTCCTACATCACTTTACCAATATTTAGGAAAAATATACATGTTTTATTGTTATACGTGTTCTCTGTTCAGTGAAAAGCATACCCTCTGACTAAAAGCCCTCATAATCTTTTCCTAAACATCATCGCTACCAGGACTTGAGTGGGAAAAAAGTCTGTCTGTGCAGTTTTTTAAAAGTATATAAGTGGTTTGAATCATTGTAAAATTACAAACAGTAATTCTGCAGTGCTTTGAAAAGGTTATATTTAAACCATTTTGACAGAGGAACATTTTGAGACATTGCTTTTCTTTGTTCTAGGTATTTATTTATTTATCTGTTTGTTTATTTGGTTTGTCCTATAGCTGGGGGATGATAAATGATGAAATTGGGGCTTCAAATCTACAATTCAACTTGGTTGAGTCATCTTCCAATTGTATATTATGTTACCCTTTAATCAAAAGAATTTACAAAGAAATTTCTTTCTCTGGATTTATTTTTGAAATGCGTGTATTCATTTACATGATTAGATTTAAGTAAAAGTAAATCCAAGATTGAAATTTAAAGCTAAAAATATTGCTTTGAATTTTACATAGTATTATTTCATTCTAATAGTATATCTTATTATAAAAATGAAAGTGTAGCATTATTTGAAAAACAAAGTTAAAATTTCAGTTATTATAGGGAACCAAAGAGACAGCACAGCGGATTGGGCATTTAACTTGCTTGTGGCCCACCAGGTTTTGATCCATGGCACCCCATATGGCTCTCCAGGTGTGCCAGGAGTGATTCCTGAGTGCAGAGCCAGGAGTAACCCCTGAGCACTGCTGGGTGTGTTCAAAAACAAAATAAAAAATCTCTGTAATTATAACATTTTCACAGGAATTTATATTTATTCCTTAGTTTTCAAAATAAGCTTTTCTTGGGGGTAGAGCAATAATACAGCAGGTAGGGTGATTGCCTTGCATGTGTCTTACCTGGGTTCAATCTGCAGCACTTCATATGACTCCCGAACATCAGGAGTGATCTCTGTTGGTCTTTCTCCCTCTAACTAACTTCATTCTGCATAATACTCACCAGATCCCTCCATACAGCAGTAAATTTCATGACATTAACCTTTATTATGGTCAAGAAATATCCCATTGTGCATATATACCATAGTTTCTTTATCCAGTCATCTATTTTTGAACTCTTGGGTTGTTTCCAGGTTTTAGTTATTGTGGATAGTGCTGCAAGGAACTTAGGGTGCAAATGCTTTTTCTCCCTTTGTGGGAATCCTTGTGGTATATTCCAAGAGGAGGTGCAGTTGCTAGGTCAAATAGAAGCTCAATTCCTAGATTAATTTTGGGACTGACCATATTTTCCAAAAAGACTGGACAGTCTACATTTGCACCAGCAGTGAGAGTACCTTTCTCCCTGCATTCACGCCAGCACTGGTTGCTTTTACTCATTTTGATACTTTCCAGTCTCTGGTGTGAGATGATAACATATTGTTGTTTCGATTTGCATCTTTTTGATGGTTAACGATGATTAAGGCATTCTTTATGTGCTTTTAGCCATTTGTACTTCTTCTTTGGGGAAGTTTCTGTTCATCTCTTCTTCCCAGTTTTTGATGAGGTTGGGATTTTTTTGTAAAATTCTACCAGTGCTCTGTATACCTCTGATATTGACCCCTTACCATATGAGTAGTGGGTAAATAATTTCTCCCATATAGGTAGTTTTTGTGTCCTGATCATTTCCTTTGAAGTGCAAAAGCTACTTAATTTGATAGAGTCCCATTTGTTAATTTTTGCTTCCACTTGCTTAGTCAGTGATGTTTCATCCTTAAAAATGCCTTTAACTTCAATGTCATGGAGAGAACTGCTTATGTTTTCCTTTATGTACTTTTATCTGATATCAAGGTCTTTAATCCATTTTGACTTGACTTTGGTGCATGGTGTTAGAGAGAGGTCTAAAGGGTTTTTTGTTTTGTTTTTTGTGGATTTTAGCATGCAGCTAACTAACCTGTTTCCCCAGCACAACTTGTTGAAAGAGGCTTTCCTTGCTCCGTTTCATAGCTGAGGATCTGTCTCAAGATACTCAACTTTATTTTATTGATCTGAGGGTCTGTCTTTAACCAGTACCTTGCTGTTTTAATTACTACCTCTTTGTAGTACAGTTTGAAGTTGGGGAAAGTGATACCTACCATCTTTTTTCCCAAGGATTGTGTTAGCTATTTGTGGGGGTGGGAATTGGGTTATTCTTCCATATGAATTTAAAATGTGTTTGATCTATTTTTTTGAAAAATGTTATGGATATCTTATAGGGACTGTATTGAATCTGTTTAATGCTTTGGAGGGTATTGCCATATTGATGATATTAATCCTCTCAATCCATGAGGGGTATGTGTTTCCATTTCCTTGTGTCCTCTTGTATTTCTTGAAATACTGTTTTGTAGTTTTCTTTGTATAGATCTTTCACCTTTTTGGTTATTCACCTATTTAGTTATTTTACCTTATTTTGAGGTACTTTATTTTCTGAGGCACAATTGTGAATGTGAATAATTTTTAATATCTCTTTCCTCATTATTTGTATATAGTAAATCCATGGACTTTTGTGTATTAATGTTGTAGTCTTCCATTTTACTATGTAAGACTACTGTTTCTAGAAGGCTTTTGTAGTCATTAGGATCTTCTAAATATAATATCATGTCATCCACAAATAATGAGAGCTTTACTTCTTCCTTTCTTGTTTGGATTCCCTTGATATCTTTTTCTTGCTAAATTGCTATGGCAAGTACTTTCAGTACCATATTGAATAAAAGAAAACCAAAGATTTTTTATGTTGACATGCCTCCTGCCATCCTGAACAGATAGCAGTAATAAGGAGAATATTTACCTCTACAACCTCAGCTTGCTTTCCTTTGCACTTTCACTTTGAGTACAGCAGGTTGAGCTAATCTAAATTATCTTTACTTACTCCCATACAAACTGCTTTATTGAATGAAAGAAGTTCAAATGGCTATACTCTTCTATTCAATCCCTTCCATCATACAGATTTACATTAATACAAGGAGGAATTCCTGAAATTTTGTCCAGTAAGTTGTCAGGTGCCACTAATTTCTATTAATAGCTGGAATGTTTTCTTTATTAGTTTATAATTTTTTTTAAAGTGAACTCAAGTGGGTGAGGTACTATAGGCATTCTTGCAAAGAAATTCCTTGAGTTGTGGCCTTTTGCCCAGTATATGAATCATGTGGTGAAGAATGAATTAGAAATTGTGCAAAATTTTTACATAAGAGTTATTGATCTGGGGACTGGAGCATTAGTACTGCAGATAGGGTATTTGTCTTGCATGTGACCAACTGAGGTTTAATCGCCAGCATCCCAGATAGTCTCTGAGCCCTACTAGGAAGTGATCGCTGACCATAGAGCTAAAAGAAAGCCCTGAGTACAGCTAGGTGTGGTTCCTAAATCCCAAACTGAAAAAGTTGTTGATTTTTAAGAATCATTGGCCAGAAGCATATACCACATTAAACTTTTTATTTGAGATACATATTTAATCTACTCCCATCATCTTAAATTATTAAAACATTCTCTTGATTTTTTTCCCAATAATCAGATGTTTAATGTATGAAAATATGCAAAATCAGTCCATAATTATATAAAACTCTGTTTTCTAATGACATAGTCTAAAGAGACTCCTTATTTCCTATATTTTATATTCTTGCTTTAGAACTCTTTTAAACTGCACATGAACCATGGTAATAAAATTGGGAATTATCCACTACCTTGGCTCATTGACTTCACTAAGTGGTTACCCATAATTCTTCCTTCACACTTGAGTTATTCTCATGACAGTGAACAGGGTTGTGTTGTGGAGGGAAAATGTATTCATACAGACAAGCACACAAACAGTTGAATGTGACAGTTCTTGGCACAACTACACATTGAAATAGCAGTTCTAAAAATGAACAAGAGGGGCTCTGACTAAATAAGGGAGATAAAGAAAATTGAGTAAATAAGGTAGATCCAGAAAATTGATAGTTTTTATCTCATAGCAGTGGGAGGTCTTTGAAGTGTAAAGGCCACAAAAAGTCCAAATGTCAATAGATGACACCTCAGCCAAAGTGAGTCATTAGTAATGAAAAAAAAAATGATGTTTAAAAAAATTATTTTTGTAAAGATGTTTTTAAAGATTCTGGATAGAAATATTGGAAATGATAGATGTGTGAATTTTTAATAACCATTTCAGGGATGGAGAGCAAGAGTAGTCATTTGTAGATTTTTTTGCCTCTTTTATATATAAATATACTCCTCACATGAGCATTTTCAAATTGTCCAGGTGTAATCACTGAACACAAAGCTGAGGAAATATACCAAGTGATTTTCTTTCTTTCTTTCTTTCTTTCTTTCTTTCTTTCTTCCTTCCTTCCTTCCTTCCTTCCTTCCTTCCTTCCTTTCTTTCTTTCTTTCTTTCTTTCTTTTGGAATCTATGGTGTGGTGGTGGGGGGCTAGGACTGGTGATTGAACCACATCCAGTATGGTATCAAACGGGGATCAGTAGGGCTGCTTGCAAGGGCCTTTGCTCCTATATTATTGTATTCTTCCCTCCCAGACGGTGACTCTCTAAAGCCAGTGAGCGCCAACTTCCGCAGGCCATCGGTATAATCTTTCTAATATTAAGGAAAATACAATGGTCACCAGACCACACAGATCTATTTGGTAAAGTAAAGGGCATGTTGTGCCTGTTGTAGCTGGTGGTGTTGAGGTCGGAGAGAGCATAGAAAAACAGCTATAAGGAACAGCTCTAGGGGGTATCTCATGGCTAAAGATAGAAAAGCCTTGAGACTGGAGTGACAGCAGAGACAGGGTGTTTGCCTGGCAAACATTGTAGAGCCGGGAGTAAGCCCTATGTACAGGATGTGGCCCTAAAATAAAAACAAAAGAAAAGCCTTGAGAGCTGAAGCATATCAGCTTTACAGTTACCACCTTCCTGACAAAGTGAGGAGACTGAAAATCAGTTCCTGCCAATTAATGTGTTGTGTGCAAAGAATAACGTACTGTCCCTCATGTCACTTCTCCATTAAGGTCCACATAAGTATTAATTCACACACACCCTAATTCCACATTATTCTAGTGGCACATGCTGCAAATGAGAAAGCATGTCATTTTTTTAATAGTGTTCACTGCTTTAGCAGCACTCAGATCCCGCTAGTAGTCCCCAGCCTCTCTTATGCATAGTCTACTCCCTTCAATGACTTGCTAAGAACCTTTGTCCCCAAACCCACTCTGCCTGAGAGTGCCCACACCCACTCCCTTTAAAAATGTATTCAGCTTTAGTCTATACTTGGACTGAAGCGGTAGCACAGTGGGTAGGGCATTTGCCTTGCACACGGCCAACCTGGGTTTGATTCCTCCAACCCTCTTGGAGAGCCCAGCAAGCTACCAAGAGTATCCTGCCCGCACAGCAGAGCCTGGCAAGTTCCCCATGGCATATTCGGTATGCGAAAAACAGTAACAAGTCTCACAATGGAGACGTTACTGGTGCCTGCTCGAGCAAATTGATGAACAAAGGGAGGACAGTGCTACAGTTCTACAATCTAGACTTTGTCATCTTGAGTTCTTCATTGTGAAGAAGACAAGTTTAGACTCTGAGTGAATTCACGTTTATAGTAATGAATGAGGAAATGTGGTATCATTCCCAGTGAATGAAACCAAAGGAGTAGAAACTGATGGGTTTGACTCCACACACTATCAATTTTAATAAAATTATCTAATTTATATGTCTTCGTATATTTATAAATAAAATTCTGAATAAAATTATTTTACGGATATTTTGGGGTGATTAACAAACATTAAATATTAAAGTAGTTGGAAAATAAAAACAGATTATTTTTCGTTCATTCTGTATCAGTCAGTTCTTTCTTTCCTTACTTATCACAAATTAGAAAAGGTATTTGATTTAGTATAATTAGTAATTTTCAAAACAAGTTTTGAAACACTATGTAACTACCTGATAATTGTTAATATATGAGAGTCAGAAAATGCAGAAATAATGAAATTAATTCAGGGAGAGTTCTTTACCTTTGTTGATCCATTTATTTTATATATATATTTATATATATTTAAGTACAAAAATAAAATTAGATAAAAAATTTGAAGGAGGTATAGGGTGAATATAAAATCTTTAAGATTTTATTTGATGTTGTGTTACACCCAAAAGTTATAAGAATCAAATCTAGGATCTCATAGATGCGAGGCACATTCTCTGCATTCAGTCACATCCCCAACTCCTTTATTTCATTAAATTAATTTTAGAAGTTTTTCAATTGTGCAATATTGAAAATCTACATGTCTTCCTTTGTCCTGAATTATCCTCTCTCTGTCTACTTTCCTCTGAAAAAAAAAAACCAAACGCTAATTGGTCTTATAGTTTATTTTTAGTTGTTGTTTCAGTTAGTTCATCTGTTTGATATATTTCTTATTATTTCTCATCTCTATGCTAGAGGAAAAGGAAGACAAGAAATGTGGATTAAGTATCAAGGGAGACAACCCATGGTATTTGCCACAAAAATTAAATTCTTGGTAAGGTATAGCTAATATGATATGAGAGAAAATCAGTTTGGCCTATACTGAACTTAAACTTAGAGGTCTGGCATTTTTTAAAAGTATTTGCAAGATTTTGATAGATGATTCTGTTCTCAGATTTAGAACACTTGAGGTAAGAAAAATATGGGCTGACACAGAAGTAGAAATTATCAATTTTTAATTGAAAAGCAAATATTCTAGCATATTCCAAAAACAAAATAATTCAATAGCAGAATCAAGAGACATATAAGAGTAATTAATTCCCCATTAATCTATGAGTTTGTTTTTTGTTTTCTACATAAACACATTTAAAGATGCATGCACTATATTAGCTATTTTAGATGTGTTTCTGTTTAGCCTCCAAATAAATACCAAAATGAGAGTATGTCTTATCCTAATCTTGGGTAATGCGTCCTTTCACAGATTGACATTGAGATTTTTTACTAAGGAAAAACTTTTCTAAGTTTGCACATGATGGAAAATGTAAATTCCTTGTTGTTTTTATTTATTTACTTATTTTATTGAATTACCGTGAAATAGAGCATTACAAAATAATTCATGATTGCGTTTCAGTCATACAATGTTCCAACACCCATCCCTTCACCAGTGTAATTTCTCAGCACTGGTGTCCCTAGTTTCATTTTCACCCCTTCAAGCCACCCCTGACCCCAGCCTGCCTCTATGGCAGGCATCTCTCTCTCCCTTTCTCTCTCTCTCTCTCTCTCTTTCTTTTCCTTGTTATTTTAGATTGCTAATAAACTTCTTGATTTATTTTGCATCAATGGTAAATCTGAAGGTATTAATGACTAGAGAGGCAATAAGGCCATTCTTCACGTTGTATGTGTCTTAATAACTTCTCTTATGTAAGCAAGAATAAATGCCTAACATATTACTTATTTCTACCCCTCCTTGTAACATATTATTGCAGGCGCTTTTTCTCTTTCTGGTGTGTAAAACAGGTTTTATAGGAAATTGTTTCAAGATTTTGTCCAAGATTTTGTTGTGGAATGAGTTAACTCACCTACTCTCAAGGAGTACATTAGTTAGAACTAAGTTTTCAGTTTCTTTTGCAGAGAACTGAGCCTTGAAGAAATAAAAATATTATAGGAAAATATAATTAAAAAATTAAAATATTTACAAAATTCTATATTTGAGAGGAGATATCATTCTATTCCTGAGTGGTCTCATTCTCCTGAAATTCATCTTAATGAAATCATGAAAGACTCCTAAATTGTTAAATAAAAGAACCTTGTTTTCAACACCCATTCTGTCTTATCATTTGGCAAGAGTTGCCTGTAATTTACGGAGGCTAAATTTCTTATTTTATACCACTTTATTGAAAGATGATGTAAACCACATCAAAAAAGCTGTGCCTATTTCATAACTATAACTTGCAAAGGTTTGAAACACATTTTAGACTACCCATTGTTTTTAAATAGCATAAATCAGTGTGCATCCTGCAAAGAAATATTTAAGTTTCTTTTTCTATTTTTAAAAGTTTTAATAAGATATTTTTCTATTTATCCTTTGATAATTTCTTGTAGGTATTCACCATATATTGTGGCTATTAGACATACGGCTTTCAAGCAAGCTTTTCCATCCTGTATGACCTTTACATTCTTTCCTTTGCAGAAGCTTTTTAGTTTGATGTTATGCCATTTGCCTGTTTTTGCTTTTGTTGATTGTTTTTTTGATATTACAGCCAAGTAATCATTGCAAAGATCTATGAAGAAACTTTTCTCCAGGTTTCCTCTTTCAGTTCTTGTTCTCCCTTCAACATGTATCTTGCTTGCTTGTCACTATGTATCTTTGTTTTTGTTTTCCACTCTGGAGAAGCTAATGTTTTCTTTTGAACACATACTTCCTGTCTTCCGTCTCACATCTTTCTAAGCAAGTTTCATTCAATAAAAACTGTCTTACTTCACTAAAATAAAAAAGAAGCTTTTCTCCAGCTGGGGTCGATAACGCAAAGGTGTAAGATGCATGTCTTGCCTTCACAAGATCCAGTGTTTGATCCTCAGCATCTAATGATCCCTTGAGCACACTAGGTATAATCCTCGTGGCCTCTGAGTACCACCAGACTTGAGCAGCAGTGCATCCTAGGGATCAAGCATCAACTATCAGGTTCACAGAACCAAAATAATTATGACTTGGAGTGGATCCTGGAGCCTCTAGTACCACTAAGGAGCCAAAAAAAAAAAAAGTTTCCCTTCTTCATTAGGAATTTTATAGTTCCAGTCTTATGTTTAAACCATTGATTTACTTTTTTTATGTATGGTATAAGAGAAGGATGGGGCCAGAACGATAGTACCGTGGGTAAGACATATGCCTTGCACGCTGCCGACCCGAGTTCAATCCCTGGCATCCTATATGGTCCTCCAAGCACCACCAGGCATAATTTCTGAGTGAAGAGCCAGGAATAACCCCTGAGCATTGGTGGGCATGACCCAAAAAGTGTGTGTGTGTGTGTGAGAGAGAGAGAGAGAGAAAGAGAAAGAGAGAGAGAGAGAGAGAAGGATGTAGTTGAACTTTTTAAAGTATGGATATCAAGTTTCCATATCGTTTATTAAACAGATTACTTTTCCTATTATACTTTCTTAGCATCATTGTCAAAGATCAGTTAGCAGTACACCTGCAGGATTCTTCTTGCATGCTCTTTATCCTGCTTCATTGGCTTTGTGTTTTTATTTCAGTACCATATTGTTTGACTACTGTAGCTCTGTGATATATTTTGAAATCAAGATGAGTTATTGTTCATTCCTTTTGAGAAATAAAAAGGCATCATATCTGTTGATACTCAGGGATTACTCCTGAGTCTATGTTCATAGACCACTGCTGGCAGTGCTTTGGGATCATTATGTGCCAGGGATTGAACCAGGCACAGCTATGCACAATGCAGACACCACATCTCCTGTCCTAACGCTCCAAACCTATGTACCTTCTTAAAATTACTGTGTTTATTTGGGGTATTTTTTTATGATTCCAAAAACATTTCAGGATTTTTTTTCAATTTTGTTAAAAAAAAAGGTCACTGAATTTTCATGGGATTGTATCAGATTTGTAGACTCGGGGAGATAAAATAGATATTTTAGCAATATTAAGTCTTCTGGTCTTTAACATAGGACTTTGGAGGTTTTAATTATGAACTTTATTGAGTTGGACTAAATTCCTGATTTTCATTCATTCATTCATCATCCTGTTATCCGTCGATTGCCTCGAGCAGGCCCCAGTAACGTCTCTTTCATCCTAGCCATGAGATTATATTCAAGGCTATTTAGGAGAATGAGACCCATCATTCCTGATATAGCTAATTTTTTATTTATTGGATTGGTTCTTTGTTTTTTGTAAGATTTCACAGAAGTGCTCAGGAGTTACACTTGTTTCAGTGCCTGGAGTTACTCTAGGACCAGGCAGTGTCAGGAATTAAATCCAGGACTTGTGACATCACAAGTTTCACATGTGAGACCAGTGATTTACCACTAAGTCGCTATATCTAATTTGTTGAGAGTGTTCAACATGAAAGCATTTTGACTTTTTCAAGTGCTTTTTCTGTATCTTTTGAGATAATTCTTGCATCTATATTCATTCTATTAATGTGATATATCTCATTCTATTAATGTGATATATCACATTGATGATTTGTGTAAATTAGACCTTTCTTGCATCCTAGAAATATATTCACATGGTCATGGTGATTTTTAATTTTTAGTATAGCTAAAGATTTGTTGTTTTGTAGATATATAATAAAATCCATACATTTTATTGATTTTATGTTGTTTCCCTAGTCTATTTTTGCTCTAATTTTTCTTGTTCTTTCTATTTTATTCTTTCTCCTTTTGATTCACTTACTTGAGGTACAAAGTCAGCTAGCTTCTTTATATTCTTTTTTCCTTTTAATGCAGTTATTTATCACAATAAAATTCCCTCTTGGCACTTCTTCATTGGCTTTTATTTTGTTTAGCTATACATATTTTAATATTTCTTCTTTGATTTCTTGATTCATTAGTTGCTGAAAGTACGTTGATAGAGTTCTTAGTTTTTTCACTTATTTTCATTATTTTAGTTTCATTCATTGTAATTGGAAATAATACTTAGAATGCTACAGCTCTTTAAAACTGTTGACACTGTTTTGTGACCTAGGATGCAATCTCTCCTAACATTGTGCATGAGCTTGAGTAGAATGTGTATTCAGCTTATACTGAGCGTAATGATCTATGTTGTACATCAATCAGTTCTCAGTATTGTTCAAATCTGAGGTTCCCTATTGATTTTGTCGAGATGATATACCCTTTGCTTAAAATAGGGTATTAAAGATGTCTGCTATTAGTTTCTTCTTATTGATTTCTCATTAATAAGGTAATACTCGCTATTGCTCATTTGTTAATGGCTTTCTTTTTTGTTTTGTAATTGAAATTCTTTTGCTCTTCCTTTCCTCTTTCTGTATTTCTTCGTGATTTTTGATGATTTATTCATTAGCAATATTCTTTTAATATTTCTTTTTATCATTTTTGTATTTGCTATATATTTTTCTTTATAGATATCATGAGACTTGCACAAAACTTATTATAAGTATAGTAATCTATTATAAACAGATAAAAATCCAGCTCCAGTAACACACAAAAAATATTTACAGTTTTATTCTCCCACACACTTTTTTGTATTGGTGTCAAATGTATTTTCTATAATTGTATCTGTAAGTAAAGTTTATTGTTATAGTTTTAACAGTTTTATCTTTATAAACTGATTCTTAAGCCTATCTCAAATTTGTTTCTATAATACTTACTTAATTTTTCTGACTCAATAATTTTTCTGTGTTTTATAATATTTGTTAATTTGATTTTGTTCTGGTGGTACAAAATGAGCTTCAGTAGAATGTATATTCAGCTTATACTGAGCGTAATGATCTATGTTGTACATCAATCAGTTCTCAGTATTGTTCAAATCTGAGGTTCCCTATTGATTTTGTCGAGATGATATACCCTTTGCTTAAAATAGGGTATTAAAGATGTCTACTACTAGTTTCTTCTTATTGATTTCTCATTAATAAGGTAATACTCGCTATTGCTCATTTGTTAATGGCTTTCTTTTAAGAGTTAATAAAATATGGCATAAAGTATGTCATAGCTAACATGGAGGAAGAATGATTAAAATCAAGTACTTAACATCAAGTACCTTTAACCTAGTTTAAATATATAATAAAAATGTATTTATAAAAATATGTTTATTTATAATAGATTTTAAATAAATTTTTATAATCTATTAAAGATTTACCTTTCCAACTTAACTAGAAATTTATTTCCAAAAACTTAAGCACATTGTCGCTATTCTGAATTTCTCTATTGAGAATACTTTGCAGCATATCCTCAACAAAATCTTTCTGCATTTCTAAAAGTTGTTCTACAGGTCTCTCTCTCTCTATATATATATATATATATAATATAACATATTACATAAACTTTATAACACTGTAGCACTGTAACACTGTCCTCCCGTTGTTCATCAATTTGTTTGAGCAGGCACCAGTTAGGTCTCCATTGTGAGACTTATTGTTACTGTTTTTGGCATATCGAATATGCCATGGGGAGTTTGTCAGACTCTGCCATGTGGGCGGGATACTCTTGGTAGCTTGCCGGACTCTCCAAGAGGGACAGAGGAATCAAACCCGGGTCGGCCGCATGCAAGGCAAACGCCCTACCCCCTGTGCTATTGCTCCAGCAATATAAACTTTATTTATTTATAAGCTATTTAAAATATCTCCATCACTCTCATTTTGCCATTAGTGTCTAAAAGGTAAGGAAAATGTCAGTTTAAAGTAGACCTGGTAAATTGTGACCAAATATGTTTTAAAAAGCCAACAGATGCATATTTAATATGTAAATTTTATTTAATAAGAAAATCAAAGTGCCTGACTTAACCTCAACTTTCAATTACTGGTCACATCTTGGTGAAATCTCTAGTATATTTGTTTCAGTTTATTTACTTGCTAAAGAGTTATCGTAGATTTGGTTTTCTGTTTTAAGAAGTAAGATACCAAAATTAATTGCAACAATATTTTATAAGCATAAGATACAAAGGCACAGAATAGAATAATTTAAATTCTGTGAATCCATCGTTTTTATTAAAGTTCCGTATATCCACACACAAGCTCACAAACACTTGCACCTACTACAAATGAAATTAGAGTCAGATCTCTTATTTTCATTAATTTTTATATTTCTCAGTGTGTAGGGAAAGCATGACTTGCTGAAATGCAGACTCAAATACAAATATTATCAAAGGAGAGACATTAATTTCATTTAACATGACTTTTTAAATTTCCTTTTCTATGTAATTATTGTTCTTGTAGATACTAAGGGCCTTAAGTGCATCTCTTTATCAACATAATACACAATCAACCCAAATGGTCAATAAAAAGTATCTTTCATAGTGATAATAATTTTTAATGGTTACTAGCAAGATTGGAAAATATTCTAATTGAATGAGAAAAGTAAAAAGAAAAAGTTTATATTTTCATCATTGTGAAATTCTTATACAGAATGGTCTGTATTTAAGCTAGAAAAATATTATTTATTACTTCTTGAAGCTTTGGGAATACTTTCTTTGTTGAATTGTTAGAGCTCTGACCTTTGTTCTATATGTGAACTAAACAATGTTTGGTAGCCTGCAAACTTCAGTTTTATAAGTGTGATGCACAGCTAGAATATGACTTGCCCTCTGCTTCCCACAATCTTTCAAATTGCCTTACTACAAGTGACATGCATCAAAGAATATCACTTTAAAAAAGGTTTCAACTTGAGTCATTAAAGAAGACAAATGGTAAGATTACTGAAGTGTTTTAAATATATGTCAAAATTTTCATCATTCATTGGGTTTGCAGATGCTGCCTAGGCACTATTGCTCATGTCGTTGATGGAGCTATGCTATATAAAGCACAGCTCTGTCAAATCTACGAGAGTCAGTAGAAAGATATTCTTTGTCAGAGATTGAAGTGACAAGTGCGAATTCCATGGAAAGCATCTAATGAAATTCAGAAATGTCTCTCTATTTTTGTAGGATCCCAAAGAGATACAATTATGGAAGGAAAACAAGTGTTCTTATAATTTACTATTGGTCACTTTTAAGAATGATTCAAATTTGCTCACATAGGAACTTTGAAAATTCTGCACATACTCATTTACTTTGCTTTTGGAGAACTTTCAATAGATAGACATCAGCTAAGATATAAAGAAGTTCTTTGAATAAATGAGAGAACTGTAAAGACCTATTTTTCCCTAGTATTGTCTTAATTGATACCAGCTAAGATAGAAAACAAAGATTTTGTGATAAGAAATTTAAGAATAATCTGTCTACAAGGTGATAGGGCTGATAAAGGGCTGACAATAAAGAAGAGTCTGGCCTAATTTTTGCAAAACCATTTTACATAATTTCAGTCTGTCAGGGAACCCCACCATAAGGGTTGCTCACAATGTGATAGAGTTCTAATGGCAAAACCATCTTGCAACAGGAAGAATGTTGGAAGATGATAGCCAGCACAAATACTTGTTACTCTATTTTTTAAACTTCTGCATGATCATTCTATCAAGCTTTATTTCAAACTTAAATTGCATTATAAATCGAACAACCTATAACTTAATCAAGACTGTATAAACATTCTTGAGCATAGCAGATGAACTAATTATTTTAAGTGAAAGTAATGTGTTATGTTTTTCCTAACTGATTTATAAAACTAAAAACATTATTTCCAATGAGTAAATTAACCCTTTGCTAATATTTAGTATTTACCTATAGTTCAATATTTTATTCATGCCTAAGATACTATAGTGTAAGTCACCTATGCTTTTCATGCACATATTGATTGTATTTCCTTTAAAGCATTAATTTGGATTTTCAAGATTCACATATTTTATTGGAAATCACTGTAAAGAATTCTAGGAACATATAAAGTTACATTTATGTGATCTTTTTGTATTTTTTACAGTCCTTCTAAATACATAACCTGTTTTATTTCCTCATGAACTTAATAAATAGGAATTAGTAGTGTGATGGGTACTTTATTTTGATGAGATGTTAGGAACAATTTTTATGGCCAGTGATCCTATTGTGTGTTTGCTGTTCTTAATCCCACAGTGCATAAAATTAAGTATGATGTTAACTTATTTTGTATTTAAAAGCTAGTTTGACATCTCACACCAATAGACACAGTATTCTGTAATTACCTAATCCCCAAATATTCATGAATTCCTTTCAGATATTGGTAATGCTAGTCCTGCTTCCATTCACAATGAAAAAAATACTACCCGTAAGAAGCAGATGACACCACTGTCCAAATGTGCTATAATTAAATTTATTTCCAGTTCTAATTGATTCTCTAATCAAATGTTTATTATAAAAGGTATCAAAATTGTGATTTTGTATGCATTTGTTAATGAAGCTAAAGGAATCTTTGCCTCTCAAAACTGTCTGTCCACTGTCCTCCCATTGTTCATCAATTTCCTCGAGAGGACCCAGTAATGTCTCCATTTTGAGACTTGTAAATACGTCACGTGTAGCGGGTAGCTTGCCAGGCTTTGCCACGCGGGTGAAATACTCTCGGTAGCTTGCCAGGCTCTCTGAGAGGGGTGGAGGAATCGAACTCGGCTCAGCCAGGCTGCCTGCGCGCAAGGCAAACACCCTGCCACTGTGCTATCGCTCTAACCCCCGCCTCTCAAAAAAAATTTTAAGATCTTCCTTCTTTTGACTTCTAAACTTGATGGTTTACTTTTGAAAGTGATTGGTTGCTGGTTGGTGAAATAGAATAGCCAACATTTATCTCTGTGCATAAGAGATAGGGTGTTACATGATGGTAAAATTTTCAAGAGAATAGAACAAAAATTATTTGTGTCATTCCTTTTGGTTTTTGATGAGGTACTGAAAGAAAAGAGGACATTAAATTACACCCTGATTCCTTCATTCACTCTCATAAGAGTAAAAGCAGGAGGGTGAGTGCATTGCATGCTGCTGACCCAGCTTGACTTGACTTGCCAGCCCAAGTCCTGGCACCCCATATGGTCCCCTGAGTCTTACCAGGAGTGATGACTGAGTAAAGAGCCATGAGTGAGTCCTGAGCATCACTGGGTGTGGCCTTAAAAATTAAAAAAAAAGAATCCATAGAAAGGCACATCATAATTTATGTTAATGTGACCATTAGTTCGTCATGTTGACACATAAATAACTTTTAATATTTTAATCACTGTCACTGTCACTGTTCTCCCATTGTTCATCGATTTGCTCGAGCGGGCCCAGCAATGTCTCCATTGTGGCAATTGTTACTGTGTTTGTCATATCGAATACGTCACAGGTAGGTTGCCAGGCTTTGCCATGAGGGCGAGATACTCTCGGTAGCTTGCCAGGCTCTCTGAGAGGGGCAGAGGAATCGAACTCGGGTCGCCCATGTTGGCTGTTTGCAAAGCAAATGCCCTACCCTCTGTGCTACAGCTCCAGCCCAATATTTTAATAACTTTTATAATATTAGTTATGGTACAAAGTTAGAAGGATCTGTTTAATAAATAAACTGTTTTTTGCCAAAGGGCCAAATAGATAGAAATGTTATGATTTGTAAAAAGATATTTTAAAATTTATATTAATTTATAATTCTCTGTGATATTTAGAGATTTCAGAGATCCCCAATCTCCTTTCTCTCCATTTCACCATAGTGCTCAGAGAGCCCTGGCAATTCCCAGCCTTCTAGGCCAGAATATTGAATACTAGGGATTAAGAATATGGTGCTACTTGGGCCTTGCATTATTGGGGACCACAAGGTTGCCAGGGATTAAATCTGTCCTCAGCCCTCCTGAATATTCTTTTATAGAGTTTTTCATTTATTTTCTCAGATCAACAATTCCTCAATATGATAAATTAACCATTTCTAAATTATAATGGATGACTAGTTCATAGAGAATAGGAATATGAATATTCAAATTCTAGGCCTTTTGCCTATATACAGTCTCCTCTGAAATGTGGGTTCCTTCTTAGGAACTGTAGGTGGTAGAACATTCACCTAGTTTCCCTCCAGCCATCTTTCCTTCTTTATCTACACTTGGGTGATCTCAATAATCCCCAGCCTAATAAACGTAATAACCTCTTTCTTGAGTCCTCCATGATCTCTAGATTTATTTGCCAAATGGCACTACAGTATCTTCCTTTGCTATGTATAACCATCTCCAAATGAATGTCTACTCAATCAGTATCTCTGTACTCCCTTTAGAGATCTCCCCAGATGTTCCCAGTTTTTCTTTTAACACTGTTAAATCTTTGGTTATTCAGAGAGTTAAAAAAAGGGTAATCATTCTCAATCCTTATTTTTGCCTCCCATTTCTTTTAATCCATTAGCGAGTCCTACTGGTTTGACTCTACTAAATCCCTTACCAAGCTGTACAAAGTGCTACATTAATGGATCTCTAGCAACTGTCTATGTAAAACATTCCATTCTGGGGGGTGGGGGGCAGAGCGCTAGTACAGCAAGTAGGGCATTTGTCTTGCCTATGGTTGACCTCGGTTTAATTCTTGGCACACCATATGCTTCCAAAGTCCTGCCAGAAAGTGATCCCCAATTTCAGAGACAAAAATAAGATCAGAGTACCTGCAGGTATGGCCAAAAAACCCAAATAAATAAAAATTTAAAAAATTTTAATTTCATTTTGTTATGCTTCATAACACATAACCTTCCTGAAACATATTTATTAATTTTAAATCTCCTCAAATAGGGATACACTTTTTATAAGTTTTATTTTTAAGTATTCAAATGCTGCCTTCTTAATATATACCCTCAGTAATACTGAGTAATGAATGAATTAAGAGCCATAGCATGAATCTCTGGGTAGAAGTAGGCCTAGAGTTGGTAGGAATCAGATTGATAGCTTCATACATCTATTAACATGCTGGATTAGGGCACATGGGCAGGCATGCTTTCATAAGCACATTCTTTACTTGTCAAAGACTTTCTTGACATTGTTTTTAAATATAGAAACAAAAAGAGTCATACTGACTCAAATAGATAATTCTTACTGTCTTTAATTTAAGGTATTTCAGTAAGGATAAAAGCTCTAAGGACAAAAGACAAGGTTTTCTGGTTTTGTTTTATACTGGTCCATCTCTAATCATTCTTCCCTACCTGTACTTTCGAATATCATTGGAACATATTTTATCTTTATTTCATAGTCAAAATGCTGTGCAGATTTTATATAATGATTATGAATGTAAAATCATTTCAAATTGTGTAATAACCAAAGCACATAAAACTATTCTCAATTTGTTTTTAACTTTTAAAAATGTCTTGTTTTTCTCTAAAACTTTTTTATGTTTTTTTTTTTTTGCCTTTTGGGTCACACCCAGCAATGCTCAGGGGTTACTCCTGCTTTGCACTCGGGAATTACTCCTGGCAGTGCTTGGGGGACCATATGGGATGCCGGGGATGGAACTCAGGTCAGCCGCATGCAAGGCAAACGACCTACCCGCTGTGCTATTGCTCCGGCCCTCTAAAACTTTTTTAGACAACAACCATAGTTGTTAAGTTTTCAGTATGATTTACATATATTTCATCAAAGATTGCTCAACTTTAGATCTTAAAATTGTACTTTGATATATTTAAATGGTTCTAAATTATAAACCTCCAAATTGTCCTGACCTAACTGATAATGTATTTTATAGTCCACTATAAGTTTTCTTTGCCTGGGCTTGCCTTAAATTATTACCAGGAGTTTATGAAATATGCTGCTATAAATCCTTAGTTTCTTTCCCCTGAAGGCATTTGAATAATAGCTACAGTATGCTTATTGTTTTTAGTTCCATCATTATCTAATAAGAGAGCCTAATATAAGGAGATCCAAGTCCCTTATTTGTTTGACAATGGTATATTCTTTTTTGACAATGGTATATTCTTTTATCCAGTCTCTTAAGCCAAAATAGTTATTTTTTAATACCTGACTCTCCTACATTTTATATATTCATTGGGTCATCATATTCTCTCAGTTCTACTTAAAAATACCTCTGCCGTCTACTCCTCCTTTATCAATACTGTGATCTTTTGAAAACTGATCCCATTGTAGCTTCACAGAGATACATTCACCTGGTTTCCAATTGCATTATCCTTTCTCCGTAAATCCCAAGAGATCTCAGAATAGTGTGCCAAAGCATCTCAAGAAATGTAGTATTGGATGATAGTCACAGTCACCTTGCTACTGAGCGTGCTCATACAGAGATGTTGCTTGAGTCAGGAGATTCTTTCTACACTAAGAGTTGCGATGCCATATGGGCAGGGATACAGATCTTGTCTCTGCTTTGTCACTGACATCAACTTGAGCAAGTTTATATCCTGGAAAGTTAACATATTTAATTTTGAGTTAATAACTTTAATAATTCACACTTCATAGGGTTGTTGTGAAAACTAAGCAAGAGCATATGAATTTTAAAAAAAAAGATATCTCTGGAGAAGTGTTGGTTTGGATACTTACCAAACTCTTGTTCTTTTTCTTGCATCCTCCTACCACTTGAAGGTACTTGCGTTTACCCAGAAAGCACTCTCAGAAACCCTGTGTGTTTTCTTTGTCTCTAGCAATAATATATTATGTAACCAAGACTTATTTATCAGGATAAAGGAATGTGAAAGATATTTTTTTTGTCTCGGGAAACCTGTTTCTTTCTGTGTTTCTACAGATTGTCCTTCTAGAGAGGCTGTTTCCTTTCATGCTGTTTTTTGCTCTAACAGTCACCAGTGTTTACCCATAGGTTATAAACAGCAACAATGCAGACTTAACCCCTCTACTCTTGCATACTTCTACAAACGCAGCTCTAGTTCTTTTTAGCTGCTTACATCTTTGTAAATTTTATGGTCCTTCCCTTTATTCCCTACAGAGCTAATTATCTCTAATTAGAACACCTTTCCCACCCGTATGTCTAATATATGTTTAATATTCTCAAATAACACTCATACAAAGCTTTACCAACCATTGCCTCATCTCATGAAGTCAGTTTTTCCAGCTTAGTTTTCCTGCTGCCTTTCAATATGTTTCTGTGCGTGCACATATTGTCATATTGACTGTATCTGCCCACTGTTTGTCTTAACTTCTATCACATAAACTCCTGGAATGGATAACAGTGTAACAGCACCTAGAATGTGCATATAGGTCCATAAAGTTCTTACTCTCATTATCTCTGATGCCCTGGGTAATTTAAAATGTTTCATTTTCCTAGATTTTCTTTACTAACTGTGCTTCCATTTGTATTCCATATGATAAACAAATGTGACTTTTATGGAAATGCTTGTTTTATGATTCTGAACAACAGATTTAGAACCTTGACAAAGACTTTAGTACGTATGCTTCTTTCATTTATGTTAACGTATTCTGCAGTTGAGATTTCAAAATGAATAAATTTTAAAGCTGTGTTGTTTTTGTTTTTGTTTTTCAAAAAAATACAGTGAATCCTTAGAGAAATTTATATTGTAACCACTTTATTTTTTAAAAAGTATGGGGCTGCAGCGATAGCAAAGTGGATAGGGCTTTTGCCTTGCACACGGCTGACCGGGATTCGATTCCCAGCATCCCATATGGTCCCCCGAGCACCGCCAGGAGTAATTCTTCAGTGAAGAGCCAGAAGTAACCCTTGTGCATCGGTGGATGTGACCCAAAAATTTTTAAAAAGTATTTAAAAAGCAGTGAATCATAATTTTAACAACTTTAAAATTAGTACATATATTCTTCCCAGATTCTTCCGAATTGATAACAAAAACCATGACCCTATGATGATATTCCTGAGAGAAACTCCTTATTGTAAAAGAATAGAAAGGCAAAGGAATCAGTGGTTTCTAGAAATAGTATCGCTCTTTTTTTTTATTTTGGCTTTTGGGGTCACGTCCGGCAGTGCTCAGGGGTTACTCCTGGTTCTGCACTCAGGAATTACTCCTGGTTCTGCACTCAGGAATTACTCCTGGCGGTGCTCATGGGGGTATCAAACCCTGGTCACTTGCCTACAAGACAAATGTCCTACCCACTGTACTATCGCTCCAGCCCCAATAATATTGCTAAAAATAGCCAAATGAGTCCAAAAGTGGCTCGTCATATTCAGATTGTTTATCTATCTCTCCTGCATAATAAACTACAATGTTGCCTTCCCCAGACTCTTTACCACTGAGATAACATCAAAGGGCATGTAAGCATCTAGCCAGTAAGTCCAATTCGTACTAGAAGGTTTAAAATTTTTTATAATTCTATCTGGAAATGTGGAGGATAATTGTATTGTCCATCCCACATTTTTTATGTGCTCACATTGTTTGTTTTATGTTGTGATCTTCTTATAAATTCCATTCTATTTTTTAAGAAAGTTCTTCAATAATCCTATATCTTTATTCCTCTGTACTCCTAAGACTGTGTAGGAAAATTTCCAAAAGCCACTTTGGAAAATAACTGACAAAGTGAGAGAGTTTATACATTTCACAGAACATGAACCAAGAGTGTCATTCAAGTTTGATTTGTAAAGTATTAAAAATATTACTCTCAGGCCTGGGAAAAGATAAGAATATTTTTAATCTCTTTTTATTATGTTAAAGGAAATGTTTTAATGAATTCAATTTAAGTATAAATATGACTCCTAATTATCATAACAAAAGAGAATGAAAAATTGAAATCTACAGGTAATCTAAAATTTTATTTAAAAGGTCATATTAAGCTTTTATTCCCAGCATGCTTCTTAACTTTATTTAGAGCCTATAATTAACTTGTATGCATTTAATAATTTTATTTGACACCCTCACTATAATGAAGGAACTTATCAGTCATCAAATGAAATAGTAAATAGAATAAGATCAAAAGCAGAAACCAAGGGACCTAAATCAGCCATAAAATTCATATCAAATCCTTCCAATTTTTAAACAAGGCATATATATATATATATGCTGAAAGACTGTCATATCAGAATCATACATAGGGCCTTGCACATGTAAGGCAGTACACTGCCCACAAATAAAGCACGTTTTTTACTTCTAGATTTTTCAAGAGCTTTTAATTGGCAAAAGGCTATCTGAGATATGGCTCCATATTGAAAAAGGAAATGATTTTTAACTTATTATGCAAAGTCAACATGAAAAACAAGAGAGAGAAGACAAAATTGGTCCTGATCCTTTTTTATTTCTGCCTCTTACATTGAAAAAGCTCATCCTGGGGGCTGGATCGATAGCACAGCGGGTAGGGCATTTGTCTTGCACCTGGCTGACCTGGGTTCGATTCCCAGCATCTCATATGGTCCCCTGAGCACTGCCAGGGATAATTCCTGAATGCAGACCAGGAGTAACTTCTGTGCATCACTGGGTGTGACCCCCCCCCAAAAAAGACAAAAAACAAAAAGAAAAAGCTCATCCCCCAATCAGCCAATATAATATAAACACAATAGCAACTACAACAAGCTTCCTTCATAGAACACTCTTACTTTACAATCTTTGTAATTAAAACATCAGGAAATGCTTTGAGTTACTTAATAATAATAATCACTAACTCCTAAAAAGTTTTTAATTTATATTATTCAAATCTAAGTGAGTTTCTTTATCTATATGATCATGCAGAATCTGAAATCTGGCATAAAAACTCCCAAAAGAGTATGCTGAATAAGTCTAAAGAAATGGTCACTTTCTTTAATAAGCTAGAACTCAAATCCTCCAAAGCTGGCACAGAAAGAAATGAGAATGCATATAGACTGCTATCCCTGGCAGTCCCATCCTGGGTTCTCTTATCTTTCGGGATTTCATGGTTGCATCTCTGTGCTCACACTGACTTGAGTGGAGCTGAGATGTGCTACATCAAGGCCTATCTGCTTACTTTCAATAAACCAAGCATGTAATTTCTACTGCTTGTTGTTTCTAATAAACCAGTCATTCATGCAAGGCAAAGTATTATTCTCATGGCATCATAGAGGGTCCTCTCTTTAAAAGAGAATTGCTTATTTAAATTGTTTGTAAAAGTGGTGAGGGCTTTGCTATTTAATCGAAGGTGTATGCAATGATTTTTTTTAATTAGGACACAATAAAAAAATTGATTTGGGGGCTGGAGCAATAGCACAGCAGGTAGGGAATTTGCCTTGCACGTGGTCGACCTTGGTTTGATTCCCAGCATCCCATATGGTTCCCCGAGCACTGCCAGGAGTAATTTCTGAGTGCAGAGCCAGGAGTAACCGCTGAACATCGCCAGTGTGACCAAAAAAATTTTTTTTTAAAAAGTTTGATTTATACATTTTGTGGGAAAAGGGGAATGACACTTTTATCAAAGAGAAACATTTTTATAGTCTAGAGGTCTTTTCATTTTAAAAGAAAAATTCTATCATGCCATAAATTCAAGTTTCCACAGCTCTGGCTGCTGTCCACTTCAGTTGAACCCAGGTGCTTTACCCTTTGTTTCCTTTATTTTTCTGATCATTTTCATTCACTCACTTCAGGAAGCGATCTTGACTCTTAGAGTGTTGAATAAACTTTATTTGAACATTAATTCCCTTAGCAAGACTCTTGCCCTTGTTTGTTTATGACTATGCTTACAGCATGCTAGGTAGTAAACTCTTCATGTTTTGTCCTGTTTTGCTGATTACTGTTGCCATTACCACTTTGACTTCATTAAGCATCTTAACATGGTGTCTTTAGAGTCATTCTCTGGGAGTTTACAGACCTGGTTCCTATTGGTAGACCATTCTGTGTTATTGCTTTCACTCATGAGTTTGGTAGGCATCTGCAAGGCTTCCCCATTGTTTGCTGTACTCCTTCTGTGCTGAGGGTGGATTTTTGAAGTTAGCTCTACTGGAGTCTCCGAGGAATTAGACTGGGTGTTACCTTTTTCTTTCCCTTCTCCAAGGGACAAGAGCTATAAGTATGTGTGATATGGCATGCAATGAGTAGAGCTTTCATATATGACTGCACGCTATAGAGTAAAAACAGTGTCAGTTATAGCACAATCTGGAAGGTTGAATGAGGAACCAGGTGCTCAGAGATACGAAGATGAGATGGAAGAGGTCGGGTATGGAGGCTCTGAAAGTGGATTTTTCATAACCGCAATAACTTTTGAAAACTTAAATGTGCTTAGTTGTCAAATTATCTCATGATTTCACAATTGGTATTTTTTAATAATTTTTATTACAGGCCAGAAATGTAGCTCAAGTTTTATAGAACATGCTTTGCATGAGTAAGGTCCTAGATTCAATCTTATTCACCATTATGACCCTAACTACCAGCACCACAGGGTGTTGTACACACCAAATAATAAAACAGTCACAAAAATATATATACACAACAATAACCGAAACTTCATTATTAAATAATTATTATTAAAATAAAATTATGGTGTTTGATGTTTATATGTGACATGTTTAAAATTCCTATTAAGAGTTATAAGAACAGATGGGCCAGAGTGATAGTACAATGGATAGGATATTTGTCTTGCATGCAGCCAACTCAGGTTCAATCTCCATCACCCCATATGGTAGTAGAGCTTCACAAAAGAGCCAGTAATAAACCCTGAGCACTGCTGGATGTGACCCAAAAACAAAAATAGAGTTCCAGGAACAGGAGCTGGAGTGATAGTACAGTGGGTTAGATGCTTGCCTAGCAAGCACAACATAGGTTCAATCCCCAGTACCCCATATGGCCCTGAAGTCTCACATAAGAGCCAGGAGTACATGCTGAGCACAGCTGAGTGTGGCCCCTAAACAAAATAAAACAAAAATGTTCCAGAAACATAAAAGCCTTTTTCAAAGGAAGACTAGAGATTATATTGACAAGATTCTGTTTATCTTGCTATTTTGTTCTCAAACTGGCGTACTAGGATTAAGTATCTTAAAATCACCATTTCCTTATCTGAAGGCTCTTCTTCAGATGTTACTGTTCGAATCAAAAACACCTTTTGTTCAGTTGTCAGAGAATAGCCACGTCTGAGAAAATTTTGCATCTTAAATTAGAAAATTTAAACTGAAAAGGTTAGCATTCAGTTTGTCTTCATTGTTCTTTATTCTGACCTTAAACTGCTTGGAAAATTACCATTGTTTCCACTGATGAACTTTGCTTCCTCTCAGACTTTTTAAATAATAGATATAGTGCAGTCTTTTGCCTTCTAAAGCGTCTAGAATGTTCCCAACTCGAATTAGGCAGGAGGGGCGGAGAGGGAGGATTAGAGGGGGGAGTCAGAGGAGGGAGCCTTAACTGTTTTCCATAAAGGCCATTTGTCAAGCTTCTCTTTGAGCCTGCTATATCAAAATAATCTAATTTATTTGCAAAAAAGCAAAAACACAACTTATTTCTTGGCCTCATTCCTGATGTATTAGATCAGAATCTCTGAGCTGGAAAACAATATTTCAATAATTGATTTAATCAGAGAATCCTGAACCCTAAGCACTTTTTTAAAAAGTCATATATGTACATATATATATGACTTTTACAAAAAAAAAATTCTGTTATCTGAGCAAAGTACTTACCTGCATTTTTTTTCACTTTTTATTGGACATGGCTTTTTATTAAAGAAAGCAAATATTCAGTAGTGTTAACTAGTAATGGGAATTGACTTTTCACTAATTGCACAGACCTTGACATTAATAGGTTTTATTTTATTTTTTTAATTTATCATAATGTAGAAAAAAGCCACAACTGTTGATTCTATTCTGGAATTAAAATTAATTAGATAACAAAATTCTAATATTAAAATCAATACCACCGTAGCACTCTCCTCCTGTTGTTCATCAATTTGCTCGAGCGGGCACCAGTAACATCTTACAACAAATTGTGAGACTTGTTGTTACTGTTTTTGGCATACCGAATACATCACGGGTAGCTTGCCAGGCTTTGCCATGCGGATGAGATACTCTTGGTAGCTTTCTGAGCTCTCCAAGAAGGGCAAAGGAATCAAACTTGGGTCGGCTGTGTGCAAGGCAAATGCCCTACCCGCTGTGCTATCACTCCAGCCCAAAATCAATAAGTATTAAAAAAAAATCAATTTGTGTGAAAATTATTATATCTAATTGGAGGGATTTTAAGTCCCTGTCTAAGAATTGATTAAGCAGTTTGTTGCTTTAGGAGTTGTCATGCGGCCTTGTACGTGGCCTCACAGTCCAGAGATGTCAGGATTTATGGTCTGGGCCAATGAGTCAATTTGGTAATGACTTTGAGGCTTCTGGACCTATGGAAGTTTGGAGAAAGATTACTCACCACAAATCTAAAAAAACAACAGATTTCTTAGCCTTGAGCACTGGGAACCTGAAATTATTTGCAGATTTGCATCTCTGCAGAGAATATTTGTGAAGTGGTAGAATTGGGTCATTGGTTTGGATACAGTGGTGGGATGTGGGTGTGTGGTTGCCAGAGTTGGGGTGGATGGGTATTTGGTCTATTCACATCCCAAGCATGACCCGGAGTTTTTCAGCTGTGAGGACCTATCATTTCATAAGTTTGAGCTTGAGAACATCTCCTGGGAGATTTAGTCAAGAATAAATCAGCAGAGCAGGGCCAGATCATAAGACAACATAGCAGCTGCTGTGTCTCTACTTGCACTAAAAAAAAAAAAAAAAGAATTTACATGTTAAATTCTGGTTAACCTTAACGGTAAATATATATATGGTTTATATATAATGGTTTATATATGTATATATGTGTATATGAATGTTTTAGGTATAGTTTACATATAAGCTATGTAGGTATTTTGTTCATTAAAACGATTGCTACTCAATGACTCTTTTGCAAACCACAACACCCAGAAGGAGAGAGAGAACGAAAGGGAATGCCCTGCCACAGAGGCAGGGTAGGATGGGGGGGATGGGGGGTGGGAGGAATTGTGGGCCCGGTGGTGGTGGAAAATGGGCACTGATGGAGGGATGGGTATTTGATCATTGTATAATTGAAATCCAAGCACAAAAATTTGTAAGTCTACAACTGTACCTCATGGTGTTTTACTAATAAATATTTAAAAAAATAAGTTCTTAGTAGGTTGAAAATCCTAACTGTTGCAAACTATCCAAGAGTCATATTCCTAATTGATTTCAAGACTTGTATTTCTGGAACTGAGGTAATATATTTGGATATAAGGTCTAAGTTGGGATTCCTCTTATCAAGAGATGCTCAGAGGTTACTTCTGACTCTCCACTCAGAAATCACTCCTAGTGGTGTTTGGGGGACCATATGGGATGTTGAGGATAGAACCCAGGTCAGCGACATGCAAGGCAATCCTCCTACCCAGTATACTATTGCTCCAGTCTGCACTGACAGTTTTATGCATAAAAACATACCACGTTTCACACTACATCTTCCTCCCAGTTGAACATTTCCCTCTACCATAGTTGTTGTCCACTCCCTGTCCTATTCTCCTGCCCTCTCCCCCACCCCCCCCCACCCCCACTCCACCAAGTGTCTAATTTCCTACAGAAGATCCATTCTCAAGTTCTTTGTTTCCGTTATCTTTGGGCATTGGTTATTCTACTATTTAGGCTTCAATACATAGAGAAAAACATAGGCAGAACTCTCCATGGCATTGAAGCTAAAGACATCTTCAAGGATGAGAGACCATTGACCAAGCGAAGGTAAATAAATGGGACTATGTTAAATTAAGAAGCTTCTGCACCTCAATGAAAACAGAGACCAGAAAACAAAGATAGCCCACAGACTGAGAGAAATTATTTGCCCACCACTCATCTGAGAATGGGTAAATATCAAAGTTATATAAGGAACTGGTGGAACTTTACAAGAAAAAACATCCCACACAATCAGAAAATAGAGAGATAAGATGAACAGAAATTCCTTCAGAGAAGAAATACAATGGCCAAACAGAATATGAAAAAATGCTCTTCATTACTAAGCATCGGGCAAATGCAAATCGAAACAATGAGATATCACCTCACATAACAGAGACTGGCACATATAAAAAAAAAGCCAGTGTTGGCTTTGATGCAGGGAAAAGGGGACTATCATCTGCTGCTAAGAGGATTGTCAACTAGTCCAGCTTTTCTGGAAAACAATATAGACATTCCTAGAAAAACTAGGAATTAAGCTTCCATTTGACCCGCAATTCCATTTTGTATAATATATCCCAAGTGCCCATAATCAAAATGGAAAAAAGACATTTGTACCCCTATGTTTGTTGCAGCATTCCACAATAGCTAAAATCTAAAAACAACCCAAGTGTTCAAAAATAGACGACTAGATATAGACACTATGGTACAATTCTAAAAACAACCCAAGTGTTCAAAAATAGATGTCTAGATATAGACACTATGGTACATATACACAATGGAATATTACTCAGTCATTAAAAATACAACCATTGAATTTACTGCTACATTGATGAATCTGGGAACTATCATTCTGAGTGAAGTTAGAGGAAGAAAGACTTACAAAGAATTATCTCTCATATGTGGGATATAGATGAAATGATGTTTCAACATTTTCTACGACTGCTTTGTACCACAGTGATAAAGTTGAGTAGTAACAGAAATTCTAAGTTAGGGGCCAGAGTGATAGCACAGGGGAGAGGACATTTGCCTTGCATGCAGCCGGCCTGGGTTCAATTCCCAGCATCCCATATGGCCCCCTGAGCACCGGCAGGTGTAATTCCTGAGTGCAGAGCCAGAAATAACCCCTGAGCATCACTGGGTGTGACCCAGTAAGTAAAAAACTTCAATCTAAGTTGAAAAGAGTGACTGTCAAAGATGAAAATATTTACTGTCAATAGATAGTAAAGGGGGTAAGGCTCTTCTGCCTTGCTTGCAGCAAAGCCCAGTTTGATCCCCAACAACACTTAACTCACCAGAGTACCACTAGGAGTTATCCTTCCTCAGACAGGTAGAATCAGAGACCCAGGACTAAGCCCTGAATAAAACAAGATGTAGTACATCCCCCAAACAAAAAAAAAAAGAAAAGAAAAAGGAGAAAGGGAAAGGAAAGATTACTGTGGGACTATGTAGAAAATTTACTGATTTCCTCATATAGACAGGTTGGTATCATGCCTACAGTGTCATGGAAAGTAAGTAATAGATACAGAATCAAAATCAGATATCTTGCCACAATTTAGGATTGAATTTAAGGGGTTATGCTAAAACAAATAACTAAGAGGAGAAAGGCAAATCTTGGTTGATCTCACTAGTATGAAGCATATAAATATACAATTCAGGGAAACAGATATGCGCAAGGAACACAAACCTCTAGAACAAAACTAGACACAGAACTGAGGACTACTAAGGGAGATTGGGGGGAGTTTAAAAAAAGGGAGACATAAGCCTATGGACTATGGTGAAGGGATATTGTCTTTCAGTTATTGTCATGGAATACTAAAAAGATTTATATTGTATACCAAAAACAAGTATTGAGTCTTATAAACTAATGTTACCTTAATTCAAATTTTTTTAATACAAATATATATTTTTGTAATTCAAGTGTTTTAAGTCCACATTCATTACCTTTTCCCTATACTATTCTGGCTAAAACATTCTTTTTCAATTCTATACTGTGCTCTCTTAATTTTAGTTCTTGGGTTTCTTTTCCGAGGAACAATTCTTCTCCAGTGTCGAAAACGGCATGGTGAGATTCGTGTCTTCTTGTCTCGGTCAGACCAATGATGTCGTACTTGATCATTCGCGCTTGTACCATCAGGTCCTCGATGGATGCATCTGATGCTAGCGTACGTGCATTGAAAGTACAGACGATCATTTTTGTCTTCCTTCGTTGTGGCAGCCTAGGTCGGCCTTGAGATTTTGTCGGCCTCTCCTTTCTCATCCTTCTCAGTGCTGCCATGTCGGTGAAGCCTTCAGGGTCAGGTGAATGAGACCAGTTGTAGTTACTGGTTTTGGCATATCGAATACACAGCGGATAGCTTGCCAGGCTCTTCCGTGCGGGCGGAATACTCTCGGTAGCTTGCCAGTCTTTCCGAGAGGTATAGAGGCTTTTGGGGTGACCTCTAATCACCCTTGTAGGTGTTACCATATTTGAACCCTATCAAATATGGTACGACAATTCCAGAAGACGGGTATTTAGTGTTTTATGATGTGTCGCGCGGCCGCTTGCGGCCGCGCGGGTCCGGAAAGCATCCTGGAGTGTGGCGACGGCTGGGTAGTGGAAGTAGTTGTTCACTCGAGTCATCCTGAATAGGATTGTCAGAACACTAGATGAAGGACAACCATGTGAGCAAGCAGGGTTCCGCAAAGGATTCAGCACCATCGACCATATCCACACGATAACCAAACTCATTGAGGTTTCTCAGGAGTTCAAGATGCCGCTCTGCTTAACATTCATTGATTTAAAGAAGGCCTTTGATTCTGTTGAGACGGAAGCGGTCATTGAAGCCCTAGCCAATCAGGGCATTCAAGCCCAATACATCAGGATCCTCCGTGAGCTGTATTGCGGATTCACTACCAGGATCTCACCATTCTACAAAGAAGTGATCGTTGATGTCAAGAGAGGGGTGCGGCAGGGTGATACCATTTCACCAAAACTCTTCAGTGCCACCCTCGAGAACATCATGCGACGACTGGAATGGGAAGGAATGGGAGTGAAGATAGATGGTCGGCAACTACACCACCTCTGCTTTGCTGATGACATTGTTTTAATAACACCAAACATCAGCCAAGCGGCACAAATGCTGGCCGACTTTGACCGTGAGTGTGGAAAGGTAGGACTACAGCTGAATCTTACGAAGACAATGTTTATGAGAAACAGCCTTGTTCCTGACACCCCATTCGCTCTCAATGGAACGACCATCTCCGAATGCAACAGCTATGTGTACCTAGGTCGAGAGGTCAACATGACAAATGACCTGGCACCCAAGCTGCACAGGAGGAAGAGAGCGGCTTGGAACGCCTTCAAGAACGTCGAAGAAATAGCTAAGAGGACGAAGAACCTCCGGCTCCGGACACATCTCTTTGATTCCACTGTTCTTCCTGCATTAACATATGCCTCAGAGACCTGGGCCCTACGCAAACAAGATGAGAACGCCATTCAGGTCTCCCAAAGAAGAATAGAAAGAGCTATGCTTGGAATATCACGTTTCACTCAAATGAGAGAACGAATCCGGAGTTCTGACATCCGTCGACGATCAAGGATCAGGGATGCTGTCTCATATGCCAAGGTGTCTAAAATCAGATGGGCTGGTCACGTAATGAGATTTAAAGACGACCGTTGGACTAGAGCTGTTACTGATTGGATTCCACGGGATGTCAAGAGACCGCGTGGCCGCCCACCTACCAGATGGTCAGACTTCTTTGTCAAGGTCATGAACGATCGGTTTGAGGCCCTCCATGTTCCCGGAGCGAAGAGATGCCATTGGGCTACACTAGCACGCGACAGGGACAAATGGAGACGTTACTGGCGCCCGCTCGAGCAAATCGACGACTAACGGGAAGTTAAGTGATTAAGTGATTAAGTGGGTTTCTTTTGTTTATCACTCAGGACTGGATTCCATTCTTTACTCAAGATTGGCTAGTACTGGAGTGATAGCACAGCGGGTGGGGCATTTGCCTTGCATGCAGTCGACCTGGGTTTGATTTCTCCGTTCCTCTCGGAGAGCCCAGCAAGCTACCGAGAGTATCCTGCCCACATGGAAGAGCCTGGCAAGCTCCCCGTGGCATATTCAACATGCCAAAAACAGTAACAAGTCTCACAATGGAGATGTCTCTGGTGCCCGCTCAAAAAAATCAATGAACAACAGGAGGACAGTGTTATTCAAGACTGGCTATGTTAGGAGCCAAGTACAGTGAAAAAAATGAAATTTTCAGATATTTACCAGGGACCCTGAGCACCGTCTTATGACACACAGGAACCCTCTGTGCCAGGGTGAGCTGGATTCAGAAATGAGCTAACTAGCCCCAGCCTAAGTGCATTGTAGCTATCATGAGCAGGGATGGCCATATCTACTTCTCCCATGCCAAAACACTTGGGGGGACACATGTCTGCACTGACTCTCCAGGGTGGAGGATTGTAGTGATTAAAGAACTGACAATTTGTTGGAGTGCAAAACTAAGGTACAAGTAGTGAAGGCTTGTACCTTATTGAGCCATAGTTTGGAGTACAAAACTAAGGTACAATGAAATGCTCTCAAGTTTCATTATCCACCAGATTTCAATCACAAACTATAAATTTGAAGACAAAAGTATCAAGAATTCTGAAGACAAAATGAATAAGAACTATATCTCATTAAACCTCAAGGTTAATTGGAATTTAACTAGGGCCTTTTTGATCCTATCCGTATAGTTCACAGATTCATAAAATCAGTCCTGACTTTGCTACATAATAGGATATGATGCCTTCACAAGTTAAAGAATTGGAGTTCCTGTTTAAATTTTATATGTAATTTGGTTAATTATTCACTGTATTACTGTCATTCCATTGTTCATCGACTTGCTCGAGCAGGCTCCAGTAACATCTCCATTCGTCCCAGCCCTGAGATTTTAGCAGCCTCTCCTTACTCATCTTTCCCAACGCTGCTGTATTGGAGATTCTTTCAGAGTCAGTGGAATGAGACCCTTTATTGTTATTGTTTTTGGCATATCAAATATACCATGGGTAGCTTGCCAAGCTCTGCCATGGTTAATGATTATTATCTCACAAATTTGGAAGTCCTACTAACTATACATGCACATCAATTAGCAATGCTCTTGACTAGTTTTTTCCAATTTGTGTACTTCTTTCTAAGATTAGATGAATAAGTCTATTCCTATCATAGGAGATTTAATCCTTCTTTATGCTAAAGTTGAAACCACATTTCTTCCTAACATGAACATGGATGATAACGTTTTTCACATACATTCTCCTACAAAGAGTGCCCACGTAGAGGTAAATTGAGCCATTTGTCAAAGCCATTTTGTGTCTTTGTGAAGGTCTTTCCTTGGACACATGTTAGCTAATCTGTACTGTCTTAGCTACACCTTGCAAAGCAAATGAGAAACATTCTCAAAATGCTTCTAGACCATTGAATTAATTGCAGTGTACCAGTGCAAAAATAGCCTCGATTGATTTTTTTGTAGTCACTCCAACACCTATCCTGTTTTTCCTGATTATTCACCAGGATTCTACCAGGGGAAAAATACATTTATCACCCTTACTAGTAGAAAACAGCACGCATTTTCATGTGACAATGTAGATACTGCCCACTTGGTGAGATGAATTCCTAATTGTTTGAAACTGTTCCACTTCTCTTGGATGTTTCTGTGATTCTCTGAAGCACCATTCACATCTTT
Organism: Sorex fumeus; assembly: GCF_029834395.1. NCBI lineage: Eukaryota > Metazoa > Chordata > Mammalia > Eulipotyphla > Soricidae > Sorex > Sorex fumeus. The sequence goes on along the minus strand of NW_026606172.1, from coordinate 4,936,544 downwards.
GGGGAAAAGGAAACAATCCTATTCTGTTGCTACAAAAAACTAAGATGATAAATAAAGTGAATATATTGATAAAAATACCACTAGCAATATTATCTTACCTATTGATTTTTTTTAATAGGAAGGTCATTTCCTCTTTTGTTTCAGTTTTTTTTTGTGCTAAGAGTCATTCAGTTATGTGCCCTTATAAATGATAATCTGGAAAATTTTATTTATTTTTGATATTGAGCCACACTCAATTCTCATTTAGACAATAATTTTAGCATACCTAAGTAGTTTTTTATACTTATTTTTTTAATGTAGCATTCAACCAATGTTAAATGTAGGTTAAGCCACATAAATCCTTACTACTTTAAGTTAATTAGTTTGCAACTTATATTAAAGTAAAAATAAAGTAAAGGCCCTCCCGTTGATCATCGATTTGCTCGAGCGGGCCCAGTAACATCTCCATTGGAGACTTTGTTGTTACTGTGTCTGGCATATTGAATACTTCACGGGGAGCTTGCCAGCCTCTGCCGTGCGGGCGAGATACTCTCGGTAGCTTGCCGGGCTCTCCGAGAGGGGCGGAGGACTCGAACTCGGGTCGGCCATGTTGGCTGCGTGCAAGGCAAACGCCCTTCCGCTGTGCTATTGCTCCAGGCCTTAAAACAGAAGAAAACTTTTTTTTTTTTGCTTTTTGGGTCACACGGAGCAATACTCAGGGGTTACTCCTGAATCTGTCCTCAGGAATTACTCCTGGTGGTGCTCGGGGGAACATATGAGATACTGGGAATCAAAGCCAGGTCTGCTGCATGCAAGGCAAATGTCCTACCTGCTGTGCTATCGCTTCAACTCCCAAACAGAAAACTTGATGTAGCCTTTTTACAATATAAGACACAAAGGAAATGTTTAGGAGCCAATACATAAAAACTCATAAATTTCCCTTTTACTACTATAATCCTTTTCTCTCCTCTCATTCACACTTCCTACATCATTTGTCTGGTACACTTATTAGAATCAGTCTTTTTATTGTGATTCTTGCTTTCAAATTTTTAATTTGTTACTAAAATATGATATGCAGGGGAGGTAGTTGAACAAAAAAGATCTTTTTAATTTTATGAAAGTCAGAATTCAAGACTTCAAATTTGGATTTAGTTTTTATCTCTAATCACTTCACTTAATCACGTAACTTCCCATTAGTCGTCGATTTGCTCGAGCGGGTGCCAGTAACGTCTCCATTTGTCCCTGTGGCATGCTAGTGTAGCCCAATGGCATCTGTTCGCTCCTGGAACATGAAGGGCCTCAAATGGATCGTTCATGATCTTTTTTTTTTTATAATTTATTTATTTATTGAATCACTGTGGGAAAAGTTAGAGAGCTTTCGGGTTTAGGTCTCAGTCATGTAAATATCAAACACATTTCCCTTTACCAATACTTATTTTTAACCCCGAACCCCAATAGACCCCCACCTCCCACCCCTCCCAATTCTTGTGAGGCAGATGGTAAAGGTAAGGTAAGGTAAAGGCCCTCCCGTTAATCATCGATTTGCTCGAGCGGGCCCAGTAACGTCTCCATTGGAGACTTTGTTGTTACTGTGTCTGGCATATCGAATACTCTCGGTAGCTTGCCGGGCTCTCTGAGAGGGGCGGAGGAATCGAACTCGGGTCGGCCATGTTGGCCGCTTGTAAGGCAAACGCCCTACCCGCTGGCAGATGAGTTCTAGTTAATACTCTATCTACTTTGACTAGATAGATTGTTTCGATAGAAGATGCACAATTATTGTTTAGAGTTTACGACCCACCCCCCACAATCAGACATGCTGAAACAGCGTTGTGAAATGATTTGCTTTCTACAACTTGGTTTAAGAATAAAATGATGTCGCGCGGCCGCTATCGCGGCCGCGCAGTTTTGAATTTCTGCTATTTTACTTATTGACCCTGGAAGAATTTCTATTAAAAGTTAGCTAGTTAAGAGATTGGTTTCTGTGCCCTGGAGTCGTGGCTGTGCCAGAGAGCCGCTCGTGGGGGGCAGCTGGCGACCTCGGTGGGGCGTGGGGGACGGCCCACAAAGCTCCCCTTCCCATGAGGTCCCTGCCGCTCCCGCCAACCCCGGCTCAAACCTGCTGTCCACAAGGCTCCCGTGCGGCCACCATCTTTCTTTCCAGAGAGGAGCGGGCAGGCCGGTCAACACCCTTTCCCCTCTGGGCAGGCTTGGTGGCGCGGTTTAACACATAGTCCATTTGCTTTTCTGCTCCAAGCGGCTGGTTCTCTGTGCTAAGTCCTTGTGCCTCCGGGGCCGTGGCCGATCGTTCATGATCTTGATGAAGAAGTCTGACCACCTGGTAGGTGGGCAGCCACGCGGTCTTTTGACATCCCGTGGAATCCAGTCGGTAACAGCTGTAGTCCAGCAGTCATCTTTAAATCTCATTACGTGACCAGCCCATCTGATTTTCGACACCTTGGCAAATGAGACAGCGTCCATGATCCTTGATTGTCAACGGATGTCAGAACTCCGGATTCTTTCTCTCACTTGAGTGAAACGTGATATTCCAAGCATAGCTCTTTCTATTCTTCTTTGGGAGACCTGAATAGCGTTCTCATCTTGTTTGCGTAGGGCTCAGGTCTCTGAGGCATATGTTAATGCAGGAAGAACAGTGGAATCAAAGAGATGTGCCCGGAGCCGGAGGTTCTTCGTCCTCTTAGCTATTTCTTCGACGTTCTTGAAGGCGTTCCAAGCCGCTCTCTTCCTCCTGCGCAGCTTGGGTACCAGGTCATTTGTCATGTTGACCTCTCGACTAGGTACACATAGCTGTTGCATTCGGAGATGGTCGTTCCGTTGAGAGCGAATGGGGCGTCAGGAACAAGGCTGTTTCTCATAAACATTGTCTTCGTAAGATTCAGCTGTAGTCCTACCTTTCCACACTCACGGTCAAAGTCGGCCAGCATTTGTGCCGCTTGGCTGATGTTTGGTGTTATTAAAACAATGTCATCAGCAAAGCGGAGGTGGTGTAGTTGCCGACCATCTATCTTCACTCCCATTCCTTCCCATTCCAGTCGTTGCATGATGTTCTCGAGGGTGGCACTGAAGAGTTTCGGTGAAATGGTATCACCCTGCCGCACCCCTCTCTTGACATCAACGATCACTTCTTTGTAGAATGGTGAGATCCTGGTAGTGAATCCGCAATACAGCTCACGGAGGATCCTGATGTATTGGGCTTAAATGCCCTGATTGGCTAGGACTTCAATGACCGCTTCCGTCTCAACAGAATCAAAGGCCTTCTTTAAATCAATGAACGTTAAACAGAGCGGCATCTTGAACTCCCGAGAAACCTCAATGAGCTTGGTTATCGTGTGGATATGGTCGATGGTGCTGAATCCTTTGCGGAACCCGGCTTGCTCGCATGGTTGTCCTTCATCTAGTGTTCTGCCAATCCTATTTAGGATGACTCGAGTGAACAACTTGTAGATGACAGACAATAGGCAGATCGGGCGATAGTTGCCAATGTCATGGGTGTCTCCCTTCTTGAACAGTAGTACGGTCCTGCTGGTTTTCCATTGGGACGGAACCTTGCATTCAGACAGGTAGCGAGTGAAGAGCCGAGCCAGTGTATTGATGAGTACTGACGGCAGGTTCTTCAGGTGTTCGGGTCTGACCTTGTCTGGGCCAGGTGCTGTTTATTTCTTTACCGATGAAATGGTGTGTCGGATTTCGGAAGGGAGAACATTGGGAACGACATATCCATCCTGTGGAATTTGGTATGTCGGCAAGTGGACATGGCTATCTAAGAGATTTGAGTAGAAGTCATGGATAATCTTCTCCATTACCATTCTGGAGGATGTGATGGATCCATCAGGATGTCGGAGGGCAGTCATCTTGGTCTTGTAGTTGGCGAAGGACAGGCGGGCATTACGAATACTTTTCCCGACTTCTGCCGCATCTACCAGTACTTCTGCTCTTCTCTCTTTGAAGTCTTCCTTGATCGCATCTCTGCACTGCTTTGCAAGCTCGGACGTTAGCTTGCGGTTGCCTGAGGCATGCACCAAACCACGCTGGCGAATTAGCTCAGATTTTTCGAAGATAGGCGATTTTTTGTGGCTATCTCTCTCTCGGCATTCCTCGTACATTCATGGAGGTGCTGAACCAGTCGATCGTATTCCTCATCAATGTTGTCAACAATGGCATCTTCCCATGTTGCCGCAATAGTACCAAAGAGTTCCCAGTTGGTGGTCATTCTGGGAGTTCTCTTTTTGAACTTTGCAGCCCTTTCTCCCCGCTATGTGAAGTAGAATTTTGCATGAAGGAGGCGGTGGTCTGATCCCGTATTATTATCATATTATCTCTAATATGTGACAGTATATCTTAAAAAATCTATCATAAATTTAAAATTAAATTCATGAGCAAAAGTTTTAAGAGTTTAAAATATCTTGCTTGTTTGAAATAAAAATTATACATTTTATTAGTATTTGATTTTTTAATTTTTATTAGTGAAATGGCGCCAGGGGGCCAGTTGGTGGGTGTGACCCCCGCCTACTGGAATTTGGAGGATCTGGGTGGAGGATGCTCGGCCCAAATCCGAGTAGGCTTGGAGGCTTGGAGACCTCTGCCCCGGAACCCGCGTGACTTTGTCCCTCTGCCAGTACCTTCATGTGTGCGGAGAGTGGTCTCAGCATGGTGGTGGCTGGTCCTGGAGGTCTTTGGCTGCTGGAGCCCTGGTCGGGGCTGGGAGGAAAGCTCAACCCGCTCCCCTCCAAGGGGCCCCGGTAGTGAGGACAGTCAGGCGATTAACAGGATGATTTGTTATTGTGATTAGTGAAACAGAATGAGGTACAGTTATAGACTTACAAATTTTTGTGCTTGAGTTTCAATTATACAATAATCAAGTACCCATCCCTCCACCAGTACCCGTTCTCCACCACCAATGATGCCAGTATCCCTCTCACATCCCCATCCCCCCATCCCACCCCACTTCTGTGGCAGGGCATTCCCTTTTGTCCTCTCTCTCCTTTTGAGTGCTGTGGTTTGCAAAAGAGAAATTGAGTGGCAATCATGTTCGGTCTATAGTCTACTTTTCAGCATGTATTTCATCCTGGGAGGATCCTCCTAACATCCTTTACTCAGTGCTCCCTTCTCAGTCTGAGCTGCCTTTTCCTCTAACATGTGTGGCTGGCCTCCAAGCCATGGAGTGAACCTCCTGGTACTGATCTCGGCTATTCTTGGGTATTAATCTCCTATTTTGTTACTTTATGTTTCCCAGATGAATGCAATCTTTCTATGTCTATCCCTCTCTTTCTGACTCATTTCAATTAGCATGATACTTTTTATATTGTACCACTTGTATGTAAATTTCATGGCTTCCTCTTTTCAAACAGCTATAAACACTCCATTGTGTAGATGTACCAAAATTTCTGTAACCAGTCATCTGTTCTCAGGTACTCGGGTTTTTTCCAGATTTTGGCTATTGTAGTGCAGCAATGAACATAGAAGTGAGGATATCATTTCGACTGTACTTTTTTGCCACTCTGGGTCATATTCCCAGGATTGGTATTGCTGGGTCAACTGGGAGCTCAATTTCTAATTTTTTGAGAATCGTCCGTACTGTTTTTCCAAAAGGGCTGAACCAGTTGGCATTCCCACTAGCAGTGAAGGAGGGTGCCTTTCTCGCAACATCTGCGCCAACACCAGTTGCTTTTGTCATTTTGGATGTGGGCCAGTCTCTGTGGTGTGAGATGATTTCTCATTGTTGTTTTGATCTCCATCTCCCTGATGATTAGAGATGTAGAGCATTTTCTCATATGCCTTTTTGCCATTCAGATTTCTTCTTTGTTTCTGTTCATTTTATCGCCTCATTTTTTGATGTGGTTGAATGTTTTCTTCTTGTGGAGTTGAACCAGTACTTTGTATATCCTTAGCAGCTGTTTTAAATATTTAGCTGTTCCTTCATTAGTTGCATATACATTTAAGAGTATGATTTCTTCCTGTCGTACATATTCCTTGATAAATAGAAAATGGCCTTTGCTGTCCCTTCTAATCTTTTTCGACCTGAAATGTATGCTATCATATACTACTGTAGCCATCCCAGCTTTTTTGAGGTAGCTGTTTACTTGCAGAATTGTTTTCCATCCTTTAACTTTGAGTATGTGTTTGCTCGGATTGTTCAGATCAGGTTTTTCTAGGCAGCAGAATGTTGTGTTCTGTCTCTGAATCTATTTTGCCACTCTGTGTCTCTTAATTGGTGAATTTAGACTGTTGACGCTGAGAGAGATTATTGTTTTGGGGTTTTGTGTCATTTTTCTGTAAGGGTCTGTTGTGCTTGTAGGGTTTGTCTTGTCTTATAGTAGCCCCTTTAGCCCTTCTCTTAGGTTTGGTTTTGAGTCTATGAAGTTCCTGAGCTGCTGTTTATCTAAATAATAGTGTACCGTTCCTTCGAGTTTGAGTGAGAGTTTAACTGGATAGAGTATTCTTGGTGAAGCATTCATTTCAGTGAGTTTTTTCACTATATCCCACCATTGCTTTTGGGCTTGGAGAGTTTTCTCTGATAGTTCTTCTGTGAATCTAAGGTGTGCTCCTTTGTATGTGATTTCCTTCTTTGGCCTTTTTGCTTGCAGTATTGTGTCTCTATTGGCAGCATCCATCATTCTAACTATGATATGTCTTGGGGTGTTTTTGTTAGGTCTCTTTTAGCTGTTACTCTTTGGGCTCCTTGAATCTGAATGGCTGCATTGTCAAGTTCTGGGAACTTTTCAGCAATGATTTGTTTAACTGTGGCTTTTTCATTGGGATTGTTTCCCTGAGCTTCTGGTACTCCAATGATTCTAATGTTGTTCTTCATGGAATCATCTCCTAGGACCTTGATTCACTCTCGAGGTATTTTGAGGTCTCTTTCCATGGTTTGTTGTTGCCTGTTGGCTTGGTGCAGCTGTTCTTCCAGCTCACTGATTCTGTCTTCAGCTGTGACCATTCTACTCTTGAAGGCACAGACTGAGTTTTTTTTATTTCATCTACGGAATCTTTTATTCGTGACTTTTCTGTACATAGCTTTTCAGTTTCTGCTCTCATTTCTTCCCATAATTTATCGGTTATTTCTTTCATGTCCTCCTTTAATTTACTGGATATCTGTCTCACTGTTTTATTGAATTCATTGAACATCTTCATTACTTCATATCTGAATTCTTTCTCAAGAGATGTCCCTTAGGTGAGTAGCACCAACTGAGGCTTCTGGACTCTTTTCATCATCCTCCCCTTGTGGTGGGGATTTGCATTGTTTCATCATGTTGGTGTGGAGGTATGGAGACTGAGATGTTACATGAAATTGCTGGGTATGGTAAACTCCCCAAGGCTCAAAATTAGGCCACGCCCACTTCTACACCGGCCACGCCCACTTCTGATGATGCCACGCCCCCTACAGGTACCTGGTGTGTGTGTGGGGGGGGGAGGAGTGCGTACAACCTGAGGGAGGAAAAAGACTTGGCACAGTGTTGGGGATGAACAGGAACAGGCTCAGGGATGGTGAGCATCCCAGAGTCCTAGATGATGCCTGGGGTGTGTACGCAGAGAAACCCAACTCCCAAGTTGAGCACTGACTGACCTGGGAGAGGAACTGGAAATTATTTTTAGGCATAAAAGTAGTTCCATCAATATATTCGCAAAGAGTAGCAAAGAGTACAGAGATACCATGTACTCATCATCCTATAGAATTAATAGTTATATTCTAATAGCTATAAAACTATATAAAATCGAGAATTAGCTTTAGCAAAATGTGCTTTTATATTTCTATGCCATTTTATCTAATATGTAGTTTTACATAACTATCATCACAAACAATATGCAGAACTACTTCCTCAAAGGTCTCATCAATGTAATATCTACTTCATTACACTCCCAAATCTGGCCTCTTCCTATTCTCCATCTCCATAATTTTATCATTTTGAAAGATAAACAAACAGAATTAATAGTATGTAAATTTTGATTTTTTTCAAAGTTGTAATAATTGGCTTTGTTCACTCAGCATAATACCCTTGAGGTATCTGCAATTTGTTGTGTATATATCAATACTTTGTTCCTTTTCACTGCTATGATTGCTTTTTTGCTGCTTTGTAGATGAAGAATTTTACAGTTGAGTTGTTACAGTATCACTCAATAGTGGTCTCAAAGGAAAAACGATGTAACTTTACACACACTGTATGGAAATAATAGGTGAGAAAATGAAGCATAATTGAAATAACTCTACTTTCTTAAAAATCTAACAATCTATTTGATGGAAAAATTCAGAAAGAATCTAATTTGTGACTAATGTAGAATGCGTGGCTTGCTGCATTCTATAGTCTGAGTATATCTGAAAGCTTTTATTGAAAACCTTACTTCCCTAGATTTACCTTAGTCCCTGAAATGCCCACCATTAATCAATTCTTTCAATCATACCTACAATTATAATTTTCATAACTTTCAATTGTATTCCATATCTGCATAGACATAGAGAAACTAAAATATTGATCCATTATTCAATTAATTTTAATAGCAAATAATAAAGATGAAAGAATTAAGTAATGTGATCTGCGGTAGACTGATGACTAGTCTAAAGAAAATGAATTCTTTTCATACTAATTTGAAGGGATATTTCTATGGAATTTTTGGTTTTGTTTTCCATGAAATAGAACTAAAATATTTCTCATCTTTTGATTATTTCCCAAGAAGTGCTGGGCATACCTCAGCCTAAGTCATAATTTTTTCTTTCTTCTTAAAATAGAAACTGAGGAAGAACTGTTAATCTCTGATCCCCATTTGTTAATAGGATTGTATGTTTTTTTCTTGTAAATTTCTACCAGTGCTTTAAATATCTTGGACATTAACCCTTTATCTGATGAATGGCTGGTAAATAGTTTCTTCCAGTCTGTGGGGTGTCTTTGTATTTTGGTCACCATTTCCTTTGATATACAGAAGCATCTTGATTTAATGCAGTTGTTTAGAGATCTTTACCTCCACTTGCTTAGCCAATAGTGTTATATTATTAAAGTTGCTTCTGTCTTCATTGTCATGGAGAGTTCCATCTATGTTTTCTTCAGTGTGTCTTGTGGATTCAAATCTGATATCAAGATCTTTAAAACATTTTAACCTGACTTTTGTGCATGCAGTAGAAAGAGGTCTGAGTTCACTTTTTTGAATATTCATTGAGCTCAGAGATACAATGGTACAGACTGCCAAGAAAACACAAGAAAGTGTGAGAAAGATTGAATCAAAAGGAAATAAGTGAAATAAAAGACTCAATAGAAGGTCTTGGTACCAAAGTAATGCTGCTGCAGACAAAATCAGTGAGCATCAAGATGAAAGGAATAATACCTCTAGACAACAGTAGAAGATGGGGAAAAGCCTGAAATAAGTGAATCTCAAATGAGGACTTTGGAACAAATTCAAGATGAGCATAAAAATTACCAGGATCCTGGAGGGCCAGGAAGACAAGCCGGATGAAGAAGCAAATAATGTCAAAGACATCATTACTGAGAAGTTTACAGATCTGATGAGTGCATGCATTCACATCCAAGAGGCTCCAAGTGTACCAGCTAAGAGTCCTAAATAAAAAGACAAGACACCTCCTTATCAAAATGACAAAAACCTTAGATAGACATAGAATGTTGAAAACATCAAGATCAATGGAGGAAATAACATACAAAGAAGCATCCCTAAAATTTACATCATTTATCAAATGAGGCCCTCCAGGCCAAAAGACAATAATGGAATATAGTTTTGTTTTCTTTTGTTTTTGTTTTTTGGATAACACCCAGTGTTGTTCAGGGGTTACTCCTGGCTCTGCACTCAGGAATTGCTCCTGGAGGTGCTCAGGGGACCATATGGGATGGTGGGGATAGAACCTGGGTCTCACATGTAAGGTCAATGCCCTACCGCCTATACTATTGCCCAGAATATAATTTTTTTAAATTAAAAAAAAACTCAATGAAGCAAATGCCTCACCAATACCCTACGCAGCCAGACTATTCAGATTTGAAGAAATAATACAGACTTTAAAGGATAAACAACAACTCAGGAGATTCATAGACTTGAAACTAACTGAAAGAAGGACTGCAGGGGCTTCTTTAAGACAAGACAAACCCTGGGACTGGAGCCATAGTACAACAGGTAGGGCACTTGCTTTTCATGCAGCTAACTTAGGTTTAATCCTCAGCATCCCATACTGTCATCCAAGCACTGCCAAGAATGATTCCTGAGTGCGAAGCCGGGAGTAACCCCTGAGCTGTGGCGCACACACACACACACACACACACACACACACACACACACACAAACACACACACACAAGATAAATGCTACTTCTACAGAAAGATGGCACAAAACTCTATGACAATAATTTCATTCAATGTCAGTGGGCATTTGTAAATGCACCAATTAAGAGACACAGAGTGGCATAATGGATTAGAAAATTGAATCCATACTTCTACCACCTACAAGAACATATATAAACACTAAGAGCAAAAATAGACTCAAGGTCAAAGATTGGAAAACAATCACTTAATCACTTAATCACTTAACTTCCTGTTAGTCGTTGATTTGCTCCAGCGGGCGCCAGTAACGTCTCCATTTGTCCCTGTCGCATGCTAGTGTAGCCCAATGGCATCTGTTCGCTCCCGGAACATGAAGGGCCTCAAACCGATCATTCATGATCTTGACGAAGAAGTCTGACCATCTGGTAGGTGAGCGGCCACGCAGTCTCTTGACATCCCGTGGAATCCAATCAGTAACAGCTCTAGTCCAGCGGTCGTCTTTAAATCTCATTACGTGACCAGCCCATCTGATTTTCGACACCTTGGCAAATGAGACAGCGTCCCTGATCCTGTTCAAGGAAACAACTCCCTCATAAAGGCTAAGGATAGACACACTTTTGTCAGAAAACATAGATGTCAGGCTTTAAGAAAGTCATGCTCTTCATCCCCAACAATGTACCAGTCTTCTTCCCCTCCCAGGTTAGTTTATCTGCCAGTATTCTTACCCGGACTTGCCTTTCTCTGTGCAAGCGCCCCAGGCGTCCTCTAAGACCCTGGGACAAAAGCAGCCCTGAGCCTGTACCACTTCCTCTTCATCCCAAAGCTGTGCCTGTCTTCTTCCCCCCCCACCCCACCCCACCCCCGCATTAACCCCCCACCAGGTTCCCTTGGGGTGTGGCCTCTTCACAGGTGGGTGTGGCTTCTGCAAAAGTGGGCATGGTCTAAATCCAGGCTGGTAGCCACTCACGCGACCGCAGGTAGTTTACTCATACCAAGAAATCTACAGTGACATCACAGTTCCCATACCTACACAGCACCATAAAGAAACATCACAAATCCTCACCACGAGGAGAGGACAATGAAAAAAGTCCAGAAGCCTCAGTAGGTGCTACTCACCTAAGGAATCTCTCTTGAGAAAGAATTCAAATATGAAGTCATGAAGATGTTCAATGAACTCAACAAAACAATCAAACAGATCCAGTAATTGAAGGAAGACATGAAACAAACAATGGATTGGAAAATTGAGAAAATCCAGGAAGAAATGAGAGCAGAAACTGGAAAGCTACACACAGAAATGTCAAGAAAAAAAGATTCTGTAGGTGAAATAAAAAACTCAGTCTGTACCCTCAACAGTAGAATGACCACAGCTAAAGACAGAAACAGTAAGCTGGAAGATCAGCTTTACCAAGCCAACAGGCAACAACAAACCATGGAAAGAGACCTCAAAATACCTCGAGAGAGAATCAGAGTCCTAGGAGATGATTCCAAAAAGAACAACATTAGAATCATTGGAGTACCAGAAGCTCAGGGAAACATTCCCAGTGAAAAAGCCACAGTTAAACAAATCATTGCTGAAAAGTTCCCAGAGCTTGACAATGTAGCCATTCAGATTCAAGGAGCCCAAAGGGTGCCAGCTAAAAGAGACCCTAACAAAAACACCCCAAGACATATCATAGTTAGAATGGTGGATGTCACCGATAGAGACACAATACTGCAAGCAGCAAGGTCAAAGAACGAAATCACACACAAAGGAGCACCCCTTAGATTCACAGCAGACCTATCAGAGAAAAACTCTCCAAGCCCAAAGGCAATGGTGGGATATAGTGAAACTCATTGAAATGAATGCTTCACCAAGAATACTCTATCCTGCTAAACTCTCACTCAAACTCAAAGGAACAGTACACTATTATCTAGATAAACAGCAGCTCAGGAACTTCATAGACTCAAAACCAAACCTAAAAGAAGGGCTAAAGGGGCAACCATAACACAAGACAAACCCTACAAGCACAACAGACCCTTACAGAAAAATGACACAAAACCCCATGACAATAATCTCTCTTGACATCAATGAAGAGACACAGAGTGGCAAAATGGATTCAGAGACAGAACACAACATTCTACTGCCTACAAGAAACTCATCTCAACAGTCAGAGCAAACACAGACATAAAGTTAAAGGATGGAAAACAATCCTGCAAGCAAGAAGCTCACTCAACAAAGCTGGGGTGGCCATACTAGTATCTGACAACATAAATTTCAGGTTGAAAAAGATTAGAAGGAACAGCAAAGGCCAATTATTATATATCAAGGGATACATACAACTGGAAGAAATCACACTCTTAAATATATATGCACCTAATGAGGGAATAGCTAAATATTTAAAACAACTGCTAACAGATTTTAAGGAGGACATTGCTAGCAACACAATAATAGCTGGAAACTTCAACATTGCCTTGTCACCTCTGGATAGATAAATAAGAACAAAACTCAGCAAGGAAAATTGGCTTTGAAAGAAGAAATAGAAGAGAAGGGTTTATAGACCTATACAGGGCTTTACACCCCAAAAAGAAAGAATACACATTTCTCTCCAGTGCACACAGAACATTTTCCAAAATAGACCATGTGCTAGGACACAAAACATACCTCAATAGAATTGGGAAGATAGAAATAGTATCAATCATCTTTTCAGACCACGATGCACTGAGAATATAAGTGAATCACACACAGACATGGAGAACCAAATCAAACACCTGGAAATTAAACAACTCAATGTTGAACAACGGTGGGTCAGGAAGGAAGTCAAGGACAAAATCAAAAGATACTTGGAAACAAATGAGAATGAAGACACAAGCTACCAGAACCTACGGGATGCCGGTAAAGATGTGTTAAGGGGAAAATTTATAACTCTACAAGCATTTCTCAGGAAGGAAGAAAGGGTCCACATAAACAACTTGACTTCAAAACTCAAGATCTTTGAAATGGATCAAAAACAAAGAGCCCAAATCAGGCAGAGGGAAAGAAATCAAAAAACTTGGAGCAGAAATCAATGACATGAAAACCAAAAAAAAAAACCAATCTGAAAGATCAATGAAACCAAGAGCTGGTTCTTCAAGTAAACAAGATAGATAAACCACTAGCAACACTCACAAAGAAACAGAGAGAGAGAACCCTAATAAACCTAATCAGAAATGAGAAGGAGGATATCACAACAGAAACTAAAGAAATTCAAAAGATCATCAGAGACTACTTTGAAAGTCTGTATGCCACAAAAGAAGAGAATCTAGAAGAAGTGGATAAATTCCTGGATTACTATAATCTCCCAAAGCTGAATCAAGAAGATATAGAGTACTTGAGTAGAACTATTAACATCAAGGAAATTGAAACTGTAATCAAAAGTCTTCCCAAAAACAAAAGCCCAGGTTCAGATGGATTCACTAGAGAATTTTTCCAAACATTTAAAGAGGACCTATTGCCAGTTCTTCTCAAGCTTTTCCAGGAAGTTGAAGAAACAGATACTCTTCCAAACAGTTCCTATGAAGCCCATATCTCTCTAATATCAAAAGGAAACAAAGACACCACAAGAAAAGAAAACTACAGGCCAATATCCCTGAGTAACACAGATGCAAAGATTCTCAACAAAATATTAGCAAATACAATTCAACAACCCATCAAAAAGATCATACACCATGACCAACTGGGATTTATCCCAGGGATGCAAGGATGGTTTAACATTCGGAAATCAATCAACATAATCCATCATATCAACAAAAGAAAAGATAAAAACCTTATGATCATATCAATAGATGCAGAGAAAGCAATTGAGAAGACCCAGTACCCGATTATGATGAAAACCCTCGCCAAAATGAGGATAGAGGGGACTTTCCTCAACATAGTTAAAGCCATCTACCACAAGCCTACTGAAAGCATCATCCTCAATGGGGAAAAGCTGAGAGCCTTCCCCCTAAGATCAGGGAAGAGACAAGGATGCCCACTCTCTCCACTGCTGTTCAATAAAGTACTGGAAGTACTTGCAATAGCGATTAGGCAAGAAAAAGATATTAAGGGAATCTAGGTAGGAAAGGAAGAAATCAAGCTCTCACTATTCGCAGATGATATGATAGTATACTTAGAGAACCCTAAAACCTCTACCAAGAAACTCCTAGAAACAATAGGCTTGTATAGTAATGTTGCAGGCTATAAAATCAATACCCAAAAGTCCATGGCTTTCCTATATGCAAATAGTAAGAGAGAAGAAAGTGACATGAATAAAAAAAATTCCGTTCACAATTGTGCCCCAGAAAATCAAATACCTAGGAATCAGCTTAACTAAGGAAGTTAAGGACCTGTACAAAAAAAACTACATAACGCTCCTTGAGGAAATGAAAGAGGACTCGAGGGAAATGGAAAGATATCCCGTGCTCCTGGATCGGGAGAATTAACATTGTCAAAATGGCAATACTTTCCAAAGCATTGTACAAATTCAATGCAATCCCTAAAAGGATATCCATGACATTCTTCAAAGAAATGGAGCAAGCACTCCTGGGATTTATATGGAACAATAAGCCCCCACGAATAGCTAAAACAATTCTTGGGGAAAAGAAAATCGGAGGAATCAACCTCCCTAGCTTCAAACTCTACTGCAAAGCAGTAATAATTAAAACAGCATGGTACTGGAACAAAGGCAGAGCTACAGACTAATGCAACAGGGTTGAATATACTGACATCTCCCCCCAAGCATATAATCATCTAATGTTTGATAAGGGGGCATGAAATGTGAAGTGGAGCAAGGAAAGCTTCTTTAACAAATTGTGCTGGCAAAACTGGATGGCTACATGCAAAAAAGTGGGCTCAGATCTCTGCCTAAAGCCATGTACAAAAGTAAGATCAAAATGGATTAAAGATCTCAACATCAGACCAGAATCCATAAGGTACATTGAAGACAAAGTTGGCAAAACCCTCCATGACATTGAAGCTAATGGGGAACAGGCCAAGGCACGAAACCTTTTCCCACCTGGGGTTGCCCAGCGCCAGTAACCTACTGCAGGGACTGGACGCATTTTTGCCAAAAGCCATTGGGTTTTGAGATTTGTTTCTGAGTCTCTGGGAACATGGTTTTTAAGCAGTTTGATCAGGAACCAGAGTGGTCATGCCTCCAAGTATATAACTGAGCCAGAGGTGGTTTGTGGGTGTGTCTCCCACATACCTAACTTTTGGCCATTTACTTTCTTGGTAAACTTTGCCCCAAGTTTTTGGGGTCTGGCCAAAGGCACAGCAGCAATTTTGGGGTATCTGAAAGTCTGAAGGTGCCATCAGGCTGCTGATGCAATCACCTCACAGGTACAGATTGACTTGCTGGTGGCACCATACCCCCTATATGGACATATTTTATTTTATTATTATTGTTATTATTATTTTGCTTTTTGGGTCACACCTGGCGATGCATAGGGGTTATTCCTGGCTCATACACTCAGAAATTACTCCTGGCAGTGCTTGGGGGACCATATGGTATGCTGGGAATCGAACCCCGATCAGCCACGTGCAAGGTAAACGCCCTACCCGCTTTGCTATCACTCCAGCCCCAAGGACATATTTTATTATTATTTTTTTAATTTTCCTTTCACTTAATTCTATAAATATTCAGGTGTTTTATTTCTGTTCCCATATAGGAAAGCTATCAAAATCTACTATGTAATTTATGGGATTTACTTCTTAAAATACGGTGTTCAATTTATTTGATTTTACTTTCATTGGTTAATATTTTCAAAAACCATAAAAATTAACACAAAATCATGGTATACCAGAGTCCTCCCGTTGTTCATTGATTTGCTCGAGTGGGCCCAGTAATGTCTCCATTGTGACGCTTGTTACTGTGTTTGGCATATCAAATACGTCACGGGGAGCTTGCCAGGCTTTGCCATGCGGGCGAGATACTCTCGGTAGCTTGCCGGGCTCTCTGAGAGGGGTGGAGGAATCGAACTCAGGTCGGCCATTTTGACTGGGTGCAAGGCAAAGGCCTTATCCGCTGTGCTATCATTCCAGCCCTGCGCAATGGATAACACTTAGAATAGATAATAAAAATTATTTCCTAATATTGGAACAAGTCTTATTGTGTATCTGATCTGTCACTGTCCTCCTGTTTTTCATCGATTTGCTTGAGAGGGCCCACTAATGTCTCCAGTGTGAGACTTTGTTATTACTGTGTTTGGCATATCGAATACATCACGGGTAGCTTGCCAGGCTCTGCCATGCGGGCGAGATACTCTCGGTAGCGTGCCGGGCTCTCTGAGAGGGGTGGAGGAATCAAACTCAGGTCGGCCATGTTGGCCACTTGTAAGGCAAACGCCCTACCACTGTGCTATCGCTCCAAGCCCCGTGTATCTGAAAATAATGTTATTTTATTATTACTTTCCCCTTCGTTTTCCTGACTAATAATGAGTTTCATTACGTTTTTATGTTTTACTGGTCTTTGGATTTTCTCTAGTGTGAGCAGATGATCTATAGTTTTCCTATTCTGTGCTGTGATTTTCTTGTATTGTTGTATCTCTCAGCTTCAGGAATTTTTAGTTTATTGCATCCTATAATCTACCATTCTCATTAAAATTTCTCTATTATACCATTTCTCCATATTTTGGTTTTTTAGCTTTTGCACTTGTGTTCTTATTTAAGAAGTTTCTCCCATCCTTGATCTATGCAATGTTTACATCTTTTGGGGGGGAGGGGGAAGTGAGCACATCTGGCATAAACACTCAAGACTAAACACTAAGTAAACTCTCAGGGTTACTCTTGGCTCTGCACTCAGGAATTACTCCAAACAGTACTCAGAAATATCATTGACATCAACATTTGTTTTTTCTAGTTATATATTTTTAATTTAGTTTATGCTTTTTTATATGTTAGTGTTCTGATATTTTATTCATTTCTAATAGAAAAGCATGCTATGAAATATTATTCAGAATCATTTGTAATAATAATTATGGTATCACGGTCCTCCCGTTGTTCATCGATTTGCTCCAGTGGGTCCAGTAACGTCTCCATCATGAGACTTGTTACTGCGTTTGGCATATCGGATATGTCACGGGGAGCTTGCCAGGCTCTGCCATGCGGGCGAGATACTCTCAGTAGCTTGCCGGGCTCTCCGACAGGGGCAGAGGAATCGAACTCGAGTTGGCCATGTTGGCTGCGTGCAAGGCAAACACCCTACCACTGTGCTATCGCTCCAGCCCGATTATGGTATAGTCTATCAAATTGGTATATATAGATACATATAGGTATACTTGGTTAATATATAATTTGTATAATAACCTGGTGTCTATATAATTCAAGCATGAATTTACTGATAAAATTTTATGTTAATAATTTCATTTTGGACACACAAAAATATAGTGACGCAAAAATTTGGTATGATTATATCTAATAATTTTAAATTCAGAGAAGTCAGCAATTATTAGTTTCTGTCTTTTCCTTTCTTAGTTTCTGTAAATAACACTCTATCTTGCATCTAAAATAAATTTTATACCCTTTCTTTTGAAAAACAAAAACAAAAAACAAAACAAAAAATAAAAACAGTACTCAAGGGCCATATGAGATACCGGAGATTGAAACTGATCGGCCGCTTGCAAGGCAAACGTCCTACCTACTGTACTATTGCATCTGCCTCTCACTTCTAGAATTGTTATTTTTAGACGCTGAACAGTACCTAAGACAAATCCTTGACTTATATTGCAAAGCACAGAATACCAACTAATGGAAAAGGAGAAGATTTAACAGGTAGATTGTAGGTAACATAAGGATAATGCTGGGTGGTCATGTGGTTGATGGGCTATAGTAATGTTTTACAAGCATAAACTTTAACAGTATTGGAACCTCATTGTCCAAATTAAAAGTAAGTAAATCATAAAATAAAATTGCTATCACTAGCCCATTGGTATTTATTTTAAATATCTTGTGAAGTAGGGCTTTTAACTTAGTTTCATCCTGAAATAATATCCATGTTCATTAAATAAGCTAGATTCCCCCTCGTTGATAGTCCAAATTAATATACATTAGTGCCCCCTTCTTAGTAGTTAGTGTTACGATGATGACTATGGTTCAGATGTACTTGGTTGTGGTGCTTATCAATACTTTTACTTGTATTTGTTGAGGGTCACATTCATTTAGTTGTAGTGTTCACGTACATCCCTATTGAACCGATCTCTGGTTTTGCTGGGATCCTCATATACCAAGGTGGGGCCACACATTGGTGGGAAAGGTACTTGGCACAACTCATATACTTTAATTTCAGTGCGTATGTCCTGAGTATGCCAGACTGACTGTTTCTGACTGTGCCAGAGACTTCTCACTGTTGCAGTGACCTCCCGGGACCACAGACGCCAGAACCTCTGAGATCATATGTGGCACATGTGGTTGCCAAATGGGACCGAGATCCTGGCCTTATATGCTTTCATGGCAAACTCTTAGTTATCCCCAGGGTATATCATTCATTAAAAGTATGCATGCTCTTTAAACAGTTTTAAAATGTTATTCTATATAGATCTCTTTACATTCTTGTATACAATTATATAGTATATTTTATTACGTTATTATTGATGTAAAATTAGTCTCCAAGATTATAAATTTTTTAGGCACAATATCACTACACCAAATTGATTAACCATCAGTATCAGTATCAGTTTCCCTCCACCAGGGTCCTTATTGCTCTATATTTAATGTAAACTATTTGCTAAAGCAGATTTCCTCTTAGCAATCTTTTTTTCATATTCACCTGGCGATTCTTAGACATTTATTATTTTTTAATAAATCTATGCTTATTTTAGGAGTTTGAAACAGCAGGAAACTGAGCCCCACTGTGATTCTAACTGCAGCTTCCTTCCTCAAAAACATTGCATTTTATTGTTCATGACTTTATGTTTTTCAGTAAAGCTTTACAGTTTTTCCATAGTTTGACATGTTAATAACATTTTAATGCCCGCCTTTTTATGCAGAGATGGGGGTGGGAGGAACTCTTGGCAACTCTCAAAACTTACTTTTGGTTCTGCACTCAAGGATCACTCTGAGGGAGACCAGGAGGATCATATGTGGTGCAGGTCCAACGCAGCTCAGCGGAGTGAGTGCATGGCAAGCTTTGCATCCACTGTATTATCTCTCCAACCCCGCCTACCTTTAGCATGCTATTAAAACATAGCATGCTATTGAAACATAGCTGCCAATCATCTTATGGTTTAATTAATTCCCTTTATAACTTTAGTGCCCTTTAAAGTCATTGTTAAAGCACAGACTTAACAATACTGAAAACATGATATGGTAACTGCAGCCACTGAACTTTAAACTTCGAAGTGTGCCTGATAAAGTGGTGGGGTGGTGGAGAGCAGCAAGAGGGGACATAGGAACACTGGTGGAGGGAAGTTGACGCTGGTGGTGGGATTGGAGTTAAAATATTATATGCCTAATTTGTCAACTACTTTTTAAATAATGGTTCTATAACTACATAAAAATTTAAAATAAAATTTTAAAATTAAGTCAGCTTGAATTTCTTTTCATTTATTCTGAATTTTGTCTATTTTCATATTGATCTAATAACTGAGTTTGCTAGAAATAATTTTCTCTTAGATTTAAACTCATATTCCAAAATGTTCCAGCGTGTATTGTTTCCTAATGATTCTTGCATCCCACAAATACTCTACCTTTAGGACTTCTTTTTTGTTCTTTTGTCCTTTTTTTTGCATATATGTTATGAGTTTTGTCTCCTTTTTTGTTATTTAGACTTATAAGAATCAGAGTCAACATCTGTGAGATATAAAAAAAATAGTGTGAGATTAATTTCCAAGTTCAAGTGAAAAAAGTACAGGAGGACTGCTCAGTGACCAGAAATTTGCCACAAGTATGTGGGGGACAAAAGGCAATTAGAATAGAGAAGGGACCAGTATGACAATAATAGAAATAATCACTCTGGACAAGAACTGAGTGTTCAAAATAGGTAAAGGATATACCTTTCAGTATTTGTATTGCAAACCATAAAGCCCAAAAAGAAGGGGGGGAGAGAGAAGGAAAGAGGGAGAGAGAGAGAAAGAGAGAGAGAGAGAGAGAGAGAGAGAGAGAGAGAGAGAGAGAGAGAGAGAGAGAGAAGTGCCTGCCAGAGAGGCAAACAGAGGTTGGGAGGATAGGAGGAATACTGGGGATATTGGTGGTGGCAAATGTACACAGGTGAAGGAATGGGTGTTGGAACATTATATAACTAAGACTCAATCACAAACATCCTTGTAACTGTGTATCTCACTGTGATTCAATATTAAAAAATTATATAAATAAATAATAAAATAAAAATTGTCAGTCAAGATTTATTTTTAATTTCAAAAAACTTTGCTTTAAATTAGTTTAAGTTTTTATCTTTATTAATTCTTATTTTTCAACTGTTTAATGTATTCGATATGCCAAACACAGTAACAACAATTCTCACAATGGAGACGTTACTGGGCCCACTCGAGCAAATCGATGAACAATGGGAGGACAGTGCTACAGTGCTAATAAAAACTAAATATAACATCTATCATATTCATTTCTTGTATTTATTATATAATAATCTTTAATAATTAGGGCAACATGACTATGTCTTTTTTTATTATTTCTCTTACTATCTTGATTTTCTTTTTGGTGTGAATGATTAAACTTTTCATGATTTTCTTTCTTAAAATGTTCATGCCAGTTTTGATTTCCTTTTCATCTAAGAATGATCATAGCAACATTATTTTTTGCAACAACACTAAAGACATTCATAATGACCTATAATAAATAAATAGATAAAAAAATTCTGATACCTCTGTGTCACGGAATACTATTCACCAATGAGATAAACAAAATGTGGGGGTGGGAATTAGATATAGGAGGGTCAGTAAATATATGTGCAGTGTCTGTATGTTCCACCAATTTCGGGTTAATTTGGGGGTTTTTTGCTTGTATTTTTTGTTTATTTGTTCTGGGGCCACACTTGGTGATGCTCAGGGTTAACTCCTTGCTTTCTGCTCAGTGATCACTCCTAGCAGTGCTCAAGGGCCATTTACTGTGCTGGGGATATAACTGGGGTCAGCTACATGCAAGGCAAGTGTAATCTCTACAGCCATCCACTCCAATTTGTTTTGAACCTAAAGTTGTTCTAAAACATATTCTTAAATGAAATACATATAAATAAATAGATTTCTTAATTATTTTGAAGTTTAAAGTACCCAAAGGATTACCCTTGTATAACATAAATTTGATGTTTCTACGGCACACACACACACACACACACACACACGCACACACACACACATAAAAGTTGCTTACAAAAAGTTTCTTCCAATATTACCAAGGAACACAGCTTCTAATCAGTGGTCAACACATATTAAATTAGAAAGGTTAAATTAGAAAAATCATGCAAAATATGAAGCGAACTCCTAAATTTATGTCACTGCAAGTATGTTCAATGAAACAAGTATAATATTACAAAAACAGTGTTGTCTGTGTCCTACCTCTAAAAATTAAATCTACAAGTTATAAAACCATTCTTATAACATTCAGTTGTTATATCCTCACTTGAAATGTTCATCCTCCAAGACTCTTAGAACAGTCTTTGGGGCATTATTAATTAAAATGGCGTGCATCCATTTTCATTGCTTCTGGCATTACCTTCATGGAGTTAGTATGTGTTATTATTTTATTTCTTCATTCAAATCAGTGTTTTATGTTTTTCTTTCTTCTTTTATGTTATGTTTTACCTAGCACTGTTTTGTGAAGCCAAGAAATCATTTTATCATGTTAACTTTTGTTACTTGAAGACCACAACGAGGCAGAAAAAAGTGGGAGAAAATTGTCTCTCAGTTTTCAGAACTACAACTTGTCAAATATTTTTATATTTCACCAGATAAAAATTTTTTAAATAGAGAAAATTCTAGGTGAACCTGTCTGGTTCTAGTAGGAAATTAATACACATAATGCATCACCATAATTTATCATCAATATGTAGACTATAATGAAATAAGTAATATAAAATGTATAAGTTACTGTTTTAAAAATAACCTCTCCCCTTAAAACTAGCCAAACTAGCTCTTCGCCCCTCTCGAAGAGCCCGACAAGCTACCAAGAGTATTTCCGCCTTCACGGTAGCCTGGCAAGCTACCGATGAGGTATTTGATATGCCGAACACAGTAACAAGTCTCACAATGGAGATGTTACTGGGCCCACTGGAGCAAATCGATGAACAATGGGAGGACAGTGGTACAAAACTCTTCCAAAAAAATAAGTGATTTTTGATCCAAAGTAAAGAAACAAAGGAAACATGATTTTGAAGAAAATATTTTAATATCTTTTAACTGTCAATGATCATCACAAAGATGTGTTCTGTAAAATCCTTGAAATTTGTACTTAAAACAAAATATCTTTATTTCCAGACGTCAGAATCATTTAACTCCAATAGATCTAAACTGTTATCAATTTTTCACAATTTATTCCATCATCATTGGAATAGTATTTCTTCGGGTTCTGTCACAAGCAGTTTTATTTTTTTTTCTTGGTATATTTTTGCATTGATTGTGATGAATGTTGTTTATGAGAACTGACTCAGGCCAAGTAAGCAAGACAAGGCAATATAAAGCCACTTTTTCTTCCTGCAGGAGCAGGACTGGAGCAATAGAACAGCAGTAGGGTGTTTGCCTAGCGCCTGGCCAAGCCGGGTTCGATTCCTCCACCCCTCTTGGAGAGCCTGGCAAGCTACCGAGAGTATCTTGCCCACATGGCAAAGCTGTTATGGGGCCTGCTCGAGCAAAATGATGAGCAACGGGAGGACAGTGCTACAGGGAGCAGGGTGGACAAGAGGGACTGAATGGAATAAAAAGTGCAACCTAGTTGGTTAAGATAAGGAACATTTTAAAAATGAGGTGATTATAATTTGCCCATGCACAATGCTTTTACAAGTCTAAGGTGGTCATATTTCACAGAGGGTAGGGTGTTTGCCTTGCATGCATCTAACCCAGGTTTGATTCCTCCATCCCTCTCGGAGAGCCCTACAAGCTGCAGAGAGTATCCCTCCTGCATGGCAGAGCATGGCAAGCTCTCCGTGGCATATTCAATATGCCAAAAATAGTAACAAGTCTCACAATGGAGATGTTACTGGTGCCTGCTTGAGCAAATCGATGAACAACAGGAGGACAGTGCAGTGCAGTGCAGTGCTTGTCAAAATTCCCAAATATGTTTCTCAAGTGTCAGACAGTTTTCTAAATCCCAGATTCTCATACCTAATGGGAACTCCATATCCTGACTTTAATTTATCTCAAAGACATTCCAAACTCAGTTTGTCAAATAGAACCCATACTCATTCTTCTCGCGTATGTCCTAGAACATTGCTAATGAATGGTTTTATGTTCCCTCTTTTTAATGCTGTAATTTTGAAATTATTGTTTGACTCCAAATGCTCCATGTCAACCAAGGATGTGCCAGTCCTAAATATTTTGTAAATCTATTAATTTCCCTTAAATCTTATTTCACCCTTTACTGGTCTACCACTATATATGCCTTGTATTTTATTAATTTGGGGAAAGTTTTGGGCCATACCCAGCAGTTATTAAGGAGCTACACCTGGGTGAACTGCATGTAAGGCAAGCACCTTAACCATTCTGTTCTCCTTTGCTCCCCTGTGACTTTTTCTTTGTCCTGAAAAGCATCAAACTGTCCCTTTCCCAGCCATTTTACTCTTGCAAATAGAGGAGCACTTTAAAATTGAAACCTTTGAGTTCAACAAAAATTTAGTGTATTTCCATGTTTTTCCCATTGTACCTCAGATCTGGGGGCCACTGTGTTCTCTCCTAAACCTCACTCAGAACTACCACATTTGTTCCAAGTAATTTTGTATTTAGCTTATCTGATTTACTCCATTTGGATTTCATTCAGGTTGCTCTTACTTTTTACCTCTGTCCAGATAAATTGATGGTTCAAGACTGGGGTTGAAGAGAGAGTATAGGGGATAAGGTGCTTGTCATGCACGTGGCTGGCCCTGGATCTAGACTAGCCACCACATGTAATCCTCCAAGAATTGCCAAGAGTGATACTTGAGCACACAGCAAGGAGGAAGCCCTGAGGAAAGCCAAGGTGCCCCACTTACAAAACTAAAAAGAACTCTCCTCTTTCTTTATTTCTTGCATAATCAATTTTGCAAGTAAATTACATGCTTTAATTTACAATTTTGCAAGTAAATGACAAGTAAATACATAAATCACTTCTATCTAGTGATTCCTTGTGTCACTGGTTCACTTTTAGCGCCAAAATAATCTTATATGTAGTTGATTAGATTATTGTATCTTTAACCTCATATGTTAAATTATCAAATATTTATGTACATTATAGTACCTAACGTATAGCTAGATGCTATTTGTTTAACAGTTTTCATTGGTTAGGAAACCACTTGAAGGTGGATTGCATAGCTTTATATTTCAGTACCCTCAACAAGGTTTGCTCATTAGGAGGTACTTGATATTTGTGAAGTCAAATGTTATACAACCTCCCAATGGAAGAACATTGAATAATCTGTAACTGGGATGGTATATGCATTTATATAACCTGTGCCTTGGAGCAACTCGGCATGCTGCTTGCAGTTCTCGGTGAATTAAAAACAAATAACAACT
Organism: Sorex fumeus; assembly: GCF_029834395.1. Classification (NCBI taxonomy): domain Eukaryota; kingdom Metazoa; phylum Chordata; class Mammalia; order Eulipotyphla; family Soricidae; genus Sorex; species Sorex fumeus. The sequence goes on along the minus strand of NW_026606172.1, from coordinate 4,911,654 downwards.
GAAGATGTGACATCCAGTGTAGTGAGCTCGAGAGAGCACAGAATTGCTGAGCAGAGAATGTTTCTTGTTTCTCTGCTTGCCTCTTCCTGCCTGTTTACATGTACACACTACTGAGCTTTAACTTCTTTAATTCAGTTTAGATTTTGTTCACATGAAGGCAAAATAAGTGTTTTCTTGTGAGTCAGATGATATCAAACCTTCCTAATAAAACTGAAAAAACAGTTTACTTTTTGTATTTTCATCTAGAGATCAAAATCATGAATATTTTAACAACTCGGCTTCATAAAGTCGATAGATAAACCAAATATGAAAACAACCAAAGAGAAATGCAAACATTTAATTTTACTAAAAATGTAATTCTAAAGGATGCAATCTTTCATTATGAAAAGGATGTATTTGATGCTGAAGATAAGTTAGCAAATTCAAAATGTATAGCTTGGCTTAAAAATGGAATCACAGTAATCTGAGTTTATTATCATAAATTAATAACATTGTAGATAACATAGTTTCACATTTTAAAAATGAAGACATTTTATGAAAAAATAATTATAGAATCAACTCTTGACCTAATTGAAACCAAAAACTTTACTTTTTAACTTAATGTACCAATAGATTAGTGCAAAGCTACTTCTATAATATGTGAATACAGGAGTACCATTGAAAAACTGGGTGACAGTTTTTGTTAGTATTTGAGGCATAACATGCATTGAGTTGTGATATTTGGAGAGGATTAGTTTGTTTTAGGGTTTCTTTTTTATTTTTCTTGGTTCTGGTGAGGGAAGCTGGAGGTGTTTTTAGGCCATACTCAGCAGTTTTCAGGGCTACTCTAGTCTCTTTGTTCAGAAATGACTCCGGGAGGACCATATATAGTGTCAGGGATAAAACTGGGATCAGTTGCATCCAAGGCGCACACCTTACCTGCTGTATTATCTTTCTGACGTCATGTTAGGAGTTCTTTTGCTCTTCATTCTCTGAGAAAAAAATGACATTAATAATATCTGTGCTTGGATATACCTCCTGCCTTGGCATTTGCCTATATGCCCTTCTATCAATTTCCTGAATTTGAAACCTGCCACGGTCATGTAACCCTGAGTTGCTTTGGAAAACTAACCTATAGATTGAACTTTATACTAAACTTTATACTGACATCACGAATGATTTAATGAATACATAGAATGAGATGTGAATTGCTAAGATTCATGATTAAAATTAGAACATGATAGTGACTATCTCAATCATAGTTCAGCATATGTTTGCATTTTTAAGAACATAGCATAATAATTCGTTGATTGCCTCGAGCAGGCCCCAGTAACGTCTTCTTTGTCCTAGCCCTGAGATTTTTTAAAATGTGCCATATTCAAGGCTCTTTCAGGGTTAGGAGAATGAGACCCATCATTGTTACTGGTATTTGGTATATTGGGTACGCCACGGGGAGTTTCCCAGACTCTGCCGTGTGGGCAGGTTACATTCAGTAGCCTGCCAATTTGTCCAAAGTAAGAATGCGATAATAAGATGTCTTCGGCTGGTGGAGCCCTGGTTGGGGCGGGAAGGGAAACTCAACCCGCTCTCCTCCTGGTTGGGGTTGGAAGGGAAACTCAACCCACTCCCCTCCAAGGGGCCCCGGCAAGGACAGCCAGGCGCGGGGGGCAGGAGACTGTGCTTTTCTCTTCCGGGAGCTGGGTTTTATAGTCTCTGGGTCTTGGCCGTTGATGGGATTACACGGCGCCAGGGGGCCAGTTGGTGGGTGTGACCCCCGCCTACTGGAATTTGGAGGATCTGGGTGGAGGATGCTCAGCCCCGATCCAAGTAGGCTTGGAGATCTCAGTCCCAGGATCCACATGCCTTTGTTCCTCTGCCGGTACCTTCATGCGTGTGGAGAGTGGTCTCAGCATGGTGGTGGCTGGTTCTGGAGGTCTTCAGCTGCCAGAGCCCTGGTTGTGGCGGGGAGGGAAACTCAACCCGTTCCCCTCCAAGGGGCCCTGGCGAGGACAGCCAGGCATGGGGACAGGAGACTCTGCATAATAATTGCAAAATTTTAGTGTGATACTCAGAAACATCCTAAATTCATAACAGTGTGTGTGAAGTGTCAAATAAGTAAGTAAAAAATGCCAGAGTAATTTACTTTGATTTACATATAAAATGCCTTCATTATTCCAAGCCATAGTTGTTCTAAACATCATTATTAAGAAATATCATTCACAAAAATTAAGAGGTTCTTTCTTTTGCTTGTAGACAAAAAGAAATAAGAAAGTATCTCCACCAGTTTTACTAGAAATTATGTTAATTTATTGTGATGAATATTTTTATTCTTCTTTCCACTGTGAATACTAACTCTATTTTGAATGAATCCTAAATAATTAAGTTTTGAAATAGTCTCAAATGTTCAGATGACGTTTTTTGCCTCCTGTAAATTACTTTTTATATATTTTGTTAAAAAAAATTAAAATTATTTCCTTTTCACAGCCTAAATTTTTGTGAATATAGCAAAAATTATTATTACTTTTAACTTAAATAGCTACACAAGCTATTTTCTGTCTTTGTTAGGAATAGCAATATTCTGCTATTGTATTAGATAAAAATTTCTCTTGCTAGAATGTAAGACCATAAATCTCATAAATATTTTTATAAGCACAAAAATGGATTTTTTTCATTGAACTGTTAAAAATAGATGGCTTCTTTCTTTCCATAGCTCTTCTAGTTACATAAATTTGTGTTTTCCCAACTCTTTTTATGTTAATCTATGTTTTTTTAACATGTATCTGTTTGAATTTTTAGCTTAGTGCTCTAGGTATTAATTTCTTTTTATTTTACTCACTAGAAATTACAAAATTATGAGTGGATTTTATGAATACATATTTCAGCACAAATCCTTTACCAGTGTCCACTTCCTTCCACCAATGCCCACCCCCACCCCTTGTTTGGGAATTAACACATTCTCATGAGTTAATGGACCACTGGACATAAAATCCCAATTCTGTGTAACCATGTAGGTTCATTTACTCCCCCCAACATTTATATTATTCATTTGTATTACATTAATATTTGACAACCCCATAATTTAATGTTTCATTATTTAAGCAATTATTTTTTACTTATTATGGGCTGGAGCAATAGCACAGAGGGTAGGGCGTCTGCCTTGCACGCAGCCAACATGGCCGACCCGAGTTCGATTCCTCCGCCCCTCTCGGAGAGCCCGGCAAGCTACCGAGAGTATTCGATATGCCAGACACAGTAACAACAAAGTCTCCAATGGAGACGTTACTGGGCCCGCTCGAGCAAATCGATGATCAACGGGAGGGCCTTTACTTTACTTTACTTTACTTATGGTTTGGGTAATATGGTTACCATCATAGCAATAAAGTTTCTAGTAGCACTGTAGCACTGTAGCACTGTCCTCCCATTATTCATCAATTTGCTCAAGCAGGCACCAGTAACGTCTCCATTGTGAGACTTGTTATTACTGTTTTTTGCATATCAAACATGCCATGGGGAGCTTGCCAGGCTCTTGCCATGTGGGCCGGATACTCTTGGTAGCTTGCGCTCCTAGAGGGACAGAGGAATCAAACTCAGGTCGGCCGCATGCAAGGCAAACGCCTTACCTGCTGTACTGTTGCTCCAGCCTAGTACTGATGTACAAAGTTTCTTTATACCACTAACACCAATTAACTGTCTACCATTGTTCTTATATCACCTCTGCTCCAATCTTTCATCACTCCATATCATTCATTAATAAATTCTGTAATCCAAGGCCAAGGATTTATCATTGTTTAATACTTTCTATTTCCTTGTTTGGCCTCTCTGTATTCTACAGATCAGTGACATCATCTAGTATTTGGTTGTTGTCCCTCTGGTTAATTTCACTTAATTCTAATTTCGTCCACACTGCAAGGTTTTATCTTTCCTCACAGCTGCATAGTAATCCATTGGGTATATATCCAATCATATGTCATTGAACATTTGGGTTATTTCTATATCCTGGCTATTGTACATAGCTCTGTAAGTGACCATATTTGTGTATATATACTTTGGAATGTTTTTGTGTTCACCGTGGAGGTGATATAAGATATGATATCAAAAAAGCTGACAACAACAATTGTTCTTGAAGATGTGGTGAATATGGAGTCCTCATTCTCTGTTGGTTATCTAGTTCACTATTTATGGAAATAGAAGTCTTTTTGATATATGCCCATTTTGCTGGTGTGAGACAATATCTCATTGTTCTAGCTTGCATTTCCCTGATAGATAATAAGTGACAATAAATACTTTTATATGCTTACTAGATATCGTTATGTCTTCTAGAAGTGACAGTTCTTGTCTCCCCATTTTTGATGGATCATTTGGTTTGTTGCTGAGATGTGAGAGATTTTTTGAATATTCGATAGAGCCTTTTATCTGATGTATAGTGTACAAATACTTTCTCTCCTCCAATATTTTGTCTCTTTTAATTTTGTTTAAGTTTCTTTTGTCACGTGAAAGCTTTAATTTGATATAGTGCCATTTGCTTTTGTCATCTTTTTTGAATAAATTAAGAGAAGAATGAACATTGATGTAAGTACATTATTCTTCCCGAAGATTCAAGTTTCTATCAGTTATCTCTTGCCATCATCTGCCAGAAGATTGTCCCTTACCATCTTTTCTATACTATAGGTCTATTTGTAATAAATGCCTTTGGTTTCCTAACATCAGAAACTGTCTTTTTCCATTTATGTTTAAAATATTTTCAATGTACATGGAGTTTAACAGATAGGTAACCAGTTCCAGGAAGATTTGAAACCCAACCAGGCAAACCCCATTTGTTTTCAACGGCTCTGTGATTTGATGCGCCACCCTCTGAAATTAGGCTTCCAGGCTCGGAATAAATCCCTCCTTTTAATGAATGACAGTGTATGTTTACTTCTAAGTCATTTATCATTCTGTCCTGCCTATGCAATTTGGCGAGTTCAGCAGCCTTTCTTCTTCTATTCTCGGCTCCATTTTTTTTTTCACTCAAACAAGCACTGTTTCTGCTGATGAAAAAAATTCCAGTTTCTCAAGGATCTCCCATATATTTTGCACAAATACATTTCATGAGACAAGATACTCTGCCTCTTTTTCCTTGAAGGTAGATCATTAAAGATGATCTACCTTCTTTCCTTTTTAATTGTCTTAGATTAAAAGTATGCAATAAAAATATTATTTTCCATACCTAAGGTGACATTTTTTTCACTACCTTATTTTAGTTTTCCTGAGGTTGCTGAGGAAATCTGAGCCACACACTTAATCTTTTCTAAGAGACTTCTATGTGAATGAGTTTTGTGACCTTTCTACCTTCCAGAAATATTAACACAAGGTTGTTCAATCAAATTCTTGGTTATTTGGGATGTTTGTCCCCTTCCTCAATGGTGACTCTTCATTTTATTGTCTGTTGTAACAAGAAAGACTAAGCCTGCCCCTTGTCATCACATCATATTCTTTTTTCTACCATTGTATTCTTCTCTCCTGTTTTACTCTAAAAGAAAAAAGAAACCAGAACAAGTTTCAGTTTTGCTTGGAAATTTCAGCATTACATGAGTTCATTAGTTTTAACTGTTATTTTCCAAATAACTGAAATCACAAGTTGGTTAAGTTATCTGTTATTATACTCCCCTTTCTTCCAGGTCCTAATAATACATTTTCTAGTTCCTTCTATGACCTCTCCTGCAAGAACATTAACATTACTTTTTAATAAAAATATGCATAAAGTAATCTAGAACTCCCCTATAATGTTCCTCACAATTTTTCTCAATTCTGTGCTCAATCCCAAGGTCTCTTCCATATTTAAGGTATTTGTTACAATAGCATTCCATTTCCATTACCAAGATTATCTGTATTAGATTCCTGTTTTTTGTAATAGATTACACAAATCTGGTGGGTTAAACAATTTTACAGTTCTTATTTTACAGTTCTCAGCATCAGGTGGGTTAAACAATTTTACAGTGAACTTATTTTACAGTTCTCAGCATCAGTGTGTGTTTTCAAAAGGTCGGCAGCGCTCTATCTCTCTTGCCGCATGCATTCGGTGGTCTCAGGCCTCTTCCCCGACCACGGGGAGGTTGATGGCAATGGGCAGGTGAAGGAAGGAAACGAGGGCCAGGCTGGTTGGTATCAATTGTAGTTTATTCCAATCTCCACTCTCTTTCTGCTTCTCTCTCTGGAGCCCAAGCCCCCTTCGATCTTACAGTCTTAGTTTATATAGCAATCACGTAGGTTGGTGACACAAAGGTGAGTTGAACATTCAACAAAGAGAGGCAAGACCACTCCTCCAGAGTTTAACTCAAGTATAAAATCTCATTTAAAGAGATTACTCCAGATTACTAGGAGATCCGCTCAAGGGAGGGATCCCAACAAAGGTGTGCTCTTTCTTCAGCTAGTAATCCACTTAAATAGTTGTAGTAAATCTACTTCTAATGTTTCTAGCAATGTCATTCTGTATGAGCACAGTAAGAGATATAAATTTACAGTTTGGTTCTTCCTAAGGACATCTCACTATCTATTCCACAGTCCTCATACCAGGTTAGTCTTCCTAACTCCAGCAGGCTCCTGGTCTTCTTGTTACTTTTGGATCATGACAGCATTTGTACATGATCATGCCCTCAACTCATAGTTGAGTATTGTGGCGCTTTGGCCTGGTCCATTTCGATGCCAGGGTAGCTCACAGCTTGCCTTGGGTCAATTCAGTCCCTCGTTGGGCCCCTGCTTTTGGGGTGCTAGGAACTAAGGGCAACTGAGTCAAGAAAGCACATGCCCAGGAGTAAATATTATCTGGAGTCAATCAACTCCCAAATTACAAAAGCGTAATATTAACTGTCTTTCTGTGTCCATACAGAAAGGACATTGCTTTAAGGTAAACTATGTAAAAGACATAACTTACAAGTTCAGTGTCCTTAGAAGGATCTGATCTTACAAGCTAACAAAATCTTAAGTAAAAAGTAAAAAAGTAAAGGCCCTCCCGTTGATCGTCGATTTGCTCGAGCGGGCCCAGTAACGTCTCCATTGGAGACTTTGTTGTTACTGTGTCTGGCATATTGAATACTCTCGGTAGCTTGCCGGGCTCTCCGAGAGGGGCGGAGGAATCGAACTCGGGTCGGCCATGTTGGCCGCTTGTAAGGCAAATGCCCTACAGCTGTGCTATCGCTCCAGCCCTAACAAAATCTTATTAGGTGGAAAACTTGATTAATGGGTTGGGGAGGAGAGCACAGAGAAGAGTTTACAGATAAACACAGAGGAATGGGAATGACTCGGGAGCACTGTGATGGGTGTAACCCCATAAACCTAAGCTCCCTGTGGCAAGGGAGAAAGGACAAACCAATGTTATCCTACACATCAGAATCAGAAATGCTAAAACAGAGTGCTAAAACAAAGATGTTAGCAAGATTACATTCTTTTCTGGAAATCTTTCAAAGCAGAATGTTTTTTGTTCTCTACCTATTGCCCCGAAACTACCAAAATTTTTTGACTCAGGGCCACTTCCCTTGTTCAAAGCCAGTAATGGCTATTCTAGTCTTTCTTGAGTTGTATGAATTTGAAGCTGACATTTCTGCTTCCCTCCTGAACACTTTTGGAGTCTATTGTTACATTGGACCCATCTATAAAATCCAGAAATTTTCTCAAGATCAGTAACTAGCAACCTACCTACTTCCTAGACACCCACTTTGGCATATAACTTAAATTTCGGGTTTTCAAAGACTGTGACAAAGCTATCTCTGGGAGGTCATTATTCAGCTTCTCATAGCCAGTTCAAACTACAGACTATCTTCCTTGCAATAACAGCAGCCCAAATATCAATTTCATTCTTTAATTTTTGTTGTGCTGCCAAAGAATATTCCCCAAGTATACATTATTCATCTCAAAGGCTACTTAGGGTTTTATCTATAAAATATAAGATTCTACCCTCTCTTAAACATTTTTTTAATTTCTATACTCTTGTAGGATATTAATAGTAGTTGATCCAAATTCTATCCCCAAACTTTTCAAACCAATAGCATTGTGGATTTTCTACCATATTTAGCTGTTCTACTTGTCAGTTGAAAATTTATCTATATTGAAAGTTCACTTTAGTAGGTCCCTAACCATCAACATTTTTATTTCCAGTATCTGTCTGCTTTAGTACACTGTGAGGTATCTTCAAAGTTTTAATTTTCCTTGATCTATAAAATATAATTATTTTCTCCTCTGAGGGTTATGAAGTCTAAGTGTTAGTCTGGGATTTCTAACTTTACCAGATGCTTGATATTTATTTTTCAACATGTTGATGACCTGATATTGTTGTGTTCATGTATTATATTCCAATAGAACTTTTAGCTTGCAACTTCGTCACAAATAATGACTCTAATTCTTCAGACCTAATAAATTATCTCATGCTATATAATACTTTAGGAAGATATTTTCATTAAAAAACAATATTTTTTAAAAAACAATATTTATAGTGAGAAAATCAATAATGACAAGAATACGCTGAATTTTTTTCAAAGTAAACATGCCATGGTAAGCATCCATCATGACATGGTAATCATCAGAGTACCCATAAGGAAATAGAGTATTATAAGTTGCACTGGCAAACAGCTTACATTATCTTTCAGTCACTATAAGCCTTCTCCTGTAAAGGTAATAATTATACTGGTTCTATTACCAATAAGTTTTCCTGTCTTAGAACCTCATACAAATGTATCACAGTTATACAAGAATTTTCTATGTAACTGGATTCTTTCACCAAAAACTAAACTTCAGAAAAATCAACCATATTGTTCACAGGTAGAAGATACTGATGTATTAGTATTATGTATAATCCATTTGCTTGAGAAAATACATATTTTATCTTTTCTAATTTTGCTGGTTGGTTGGATTATTTCCAAACTGGTGCAGTGCTATGATAAAGTTATGAATATTTCCATTTATGGTTTTTAGTTCTGACATATACAAATTCCAATTGTTCATATGTCTTGAGACTGATAGTTTACCAAGAAGTTGATATTAATCATTAATAGTAAAAGAGTTTTATATGCCTCACATTCTTGCCAAGACTTAGTGATTTTTAGATGTGTAATAAAAAAAATAATTAAATTTGCTATCCTTACTTTCTTAAATCTGACATTTTCTCTTTATTGAGAAGAAAATAATTTTAATATCTTTGATAAATCAGTAATCTAGTGTCTTGAAAAAGTATTAAATAATTTTCACTGTTTCTTACTGGACATTCTAAATGAAAATCTCAAGTGAAAAATTTTTTTCTTTTTTTTAAATTGGATCACTATGAGATACACAGTTACAAAGTTGTTAATGATCTAGTCTCAGTCATAAAATGTCCAAATACCCATCCTTTTTACCAGTGTATGTTTCCCACCACCAATGTCTGCAGTTTTTCTCCCTTCACTCTCCCAACTCCTTCTTCTTTCTTTCTTTCTTTCCTTCTGGGCAGGTTTGCAGTACAGATACTGACAGGTTATCATATTTATCTGTTTAGCTTCTCTCAGCTCTCAGATCTCTTCCAGAGTGATCATTTCCAGCTATCATTGTCATAATAGTCACTTCTCTGTCTTAACTGCCTTCCCTCTATACTTCCACTTGTAGCGAGCTTCCATTCATGGACCAGTCCTAAACAGAACATTTCTTTTAGCTTGGATTCAGAGCCTTATTGGAAGGAAACTTTTCAAGGCAATTGATTTGATTTTATTTATTAAAATAATTGTGAGATTAATTATTATTATTAATTATTAATAATAAATTGGGCTGAGCGATAGCACAGCGGTAGGCCATTTGCCTTACAAGCGGCCAACATGGCCAACCCAAGTTCGATTCCTCCGCCCCTCTTGGAGAGCCCGGCAAGCTACTGAGAGTATTTCACCTGCACAGCAGAGCCTGGCAAGCTCCCCATTACGTTTTCGATATGCCAAACACAGTAACAACAAGTCTCATGATGGAGACGTTACTGGGCCCGCTCGAGAAAATCAATGAACAATGGGAGGACTGTGATCCTGTGATTAAAATAATACTTATATTAATACTTTATATTAAACATTAAATGGTATGTTAAAATATTTGTTCTCTCTGCTCAGGGCATCACCCGATTTTACCTGATTATATATGAGCTTCACATTATAAGGAAACTTAGGAGAGGAACCTGACCTAAGAGCAGCACCTCAAAAACAAGGTATGTGCTGGTTTCACTATGTTTTCTACTTTGTTTCATGTACTGAATATTTATATATATGTATTTATAAATATATGTATATATTTTATATATTTAACATATTACATAAACAAATGTGTTTTAATATATTGTTTCCATATTATATATTTTATATATAATTACGTATGCATATATATATACTAAAAGCTTATAGTACTTTTCCTGTAAAATATGTGATGAATTTCTCAAAGATATTAACTAAAGATCTCAAACTAGTGATTTTCAAAGTGTGGAGAAATTGTTTTGGTTAGGATTTGTTTTAAGGATGTGTATAGCAGTGTGTGTGTGTGTGTGTGTGTGTGTGTGTGTGTGTGTGTATTATTGAGGTGAAAGGAACCATCATACCATTTTTCTGTAAAGGATATTAACCAAACTTGAAGTGAAAAATAAATGTTTATAGATAACTATTGTTGCAACCATGGGCTGGAGCTATAGCACAGCCGGTAGGTATTTGCCTTGCACTCTGCCAACATGGCCGACCCAAGTACCATTCCTCCGCCCCTCTCGGAGAGCCCAGCAAGCTACCGAGAGTATCTCGCCTGCACAGCAAAGCCTAGCAAGCTCCCCATGAGGAATTCAATATGCCAAACACAGTAACAAGTCTCACAATATTACTGGGCCTGCTGGAGCAAATCGATGAACAACAGGAGGACAGTGACAGTGACATTGTTGCAACCTTATTGTTGCAAGAAGTTGAACTGATTTTTAAGAAATGTTTTTATATGAAATAAAAATAATACTATCTTGTAACATGTCAGAGTGCCTTTTTAAATACCATGTCACAGGAAGTCCAAGTTCATTTCATCTGAGCCATGTTTATCTCTTTACATTCTCTCAGCTCTCAGACCTCGTCTAGAGTGATCATTTCCAATTACCATTGTCAGAGTGGTCACTTCTCTATCCTAACTGCCTTCCCTCTACACTTCCACTTGTAGCAAGCTTCGAGAGTCAGGAAACAACCCACAGGACTCCACATGTGGGCCAGGCACTGTAGCCCTCCAAGTATCTCCCAGGCATCCAGAACTTTTTTTTTTCTTGCCTAAGTCTTTCATTTAAGACTTACTTTAAAATTTTGTCCTTTTTCACAAAGTGGTAACATTCATACTCTTTCTGGTTTTTTAATTAGTTTGCTTTAAAGCCACATAAATTATGTTCTCATTTTACATTTCCTCTCTGATATTTCTTAAGGCATTATTAACATTTTTTTCTATCTCCTTTTATCCTACAAATTTAATTGATCACATCAAATCATCAGAGAAAGTATGAACAGTTTCTGGTTCCTTAGAAAGGTGACTTTGTGGTCATGATGGTGTTTATTTAGAGATTTCTGGCATATTTTAGAAATCAGTACTTCTTTAACCTCTTTTTATTTTTTTTTATTTTTTTATTATGAAATAAATAGGTTTTCTCAGATTCACACTTAAAATCATTTTTTAAAAATACAAATATGTGTTTCTTGCCCTGCCGAGACCACAAGTTGCCCCCCACAAGCGGCTCTTCCACACGACCATGGCCCCAGAGGTACACAGACCTAATTTGGAACCCAGTGGCTTTGGGCAGAGATGTGAATGGACTATGCATTAAGCTATGGTGCCGTGCTCCCCCGGGAGGGAAAGGGTGTCTGTCTCTTCTGCCTTCCTCCATGCCCCCCCCCCCGTGGCATGTATGTTGGCAGCTGCCTCAGAGCTTATTGGACAGCCAGGTATGAGCCAGCGGTAACAGGGCAACTGTGGCCTCATGGGATGGGGGGCAGAAACGGCACATCCTTCTTGCCCTGCCGAGACCATGAGTTCCCTCCCACGAGCGGCTCGCCAGCATGGCCATGGCCCCAGAGGCATACAAACCAATCTCGGAACTATGTGACTTTTGGCAGAAATCCCTCCAGACTTAATTAGTAAAATATCAGAAATCCAAAATAAAAACATCATAAGGTCTTCATAACCAGCAATAGAAAACAAATTATTCCACGGTGCCTTTTCAGCAGGTTTGATTGTTGGGAGAAAATTCGAGACAATAATGGTGCATCTTTTGTCAAAATCATGAATACAATCCAAGTAGAGAGTTAAGTGGAAATCATCTACCTCACAGGCATGGGGAGGGGTCGTATGGGGAATATATTGGGGTTTTGGTGGTGGAAAATATGCACTGGTGAAGGGATGGGTGTTTGATCATTGTATGACCAAGACTTTAACCTGAAAGCTTCATAACTGTTCTCACAATGATTCAATAAATAAATTTTTAAAAAATACAAATATGTAATCAGATAAGCAGTAATACTTCTTTTGTAATATTTCCCTTTCTGATATACGGGCTTGCAATGTGATTTTCTATTATGTGTGGTATAGAGTGAATTTTACTAAAGAATCTATTTAGAAAATGAGAACCAAGTCTCAAAACAGTTACTCAAACAGAGAGATAAATGCCAATGTTCATTGCAGTGCTATTTACAAAAATCAAGAAATGAAAACATTCCAAATCTCCAATGACAGATGAATGAATAGAAAATACATGTCTTGTACATAAATACGGAAGCACTGCTCAGTTAAAATAAAACAAGAAATCTTGTGTTTTACTATAAGATGGATAGAATTTGGGAGTGTCATGCTTAGTGAAATATATGGCTTAGGAGAAAGCCATATACCAAATGAACTAACTCAAATATGATTTTAGAAGGAAACAAAGCAAGGGAATAGATAGGCTAAACTGAAAACAAACCCTTGGACTCCAGGCGCAGAACAGGAGGAAGTGGTGGGAGTCTCATCAGGAAGGTTTCTGTGGTCCTCTTCTGGGGAGAGATGGGGAATGATAATAGCACATTGGTGGTGGGTATGTTGCAATAAAATTATACACATAAGACAGAAACATTGGGGCTGGAGCGATAGCACATGGGTAGGGCATTTGCCTTAAACACGGCCAATCCGGTTTCTATTACCAGCATCCCATATGGTCCCCTGAGCACTGCCAGGAGTAATTCCTGAGTACAGAGCCAGGAGTAACCCCTGTGCATCGCTGGGTGTGACCCAGAAAGAAAAGAAAAAAAGACAGAAACATTGACACTCTGGTAAAAATATTGTGTCCTGGTAGATTGCTCCATAGCTGGAAGCCTGCCTCATGAGCAAAGAGGAGAAGGAAGCTGGAATAAAAAAGGGATCACTAAGAAAATTATGACTTGAGGAAATGGTTGGGATGGGAAATGTGTGCAGAAAGTTGATAAAGAACCAAACATAATAAACTCTCAGTGTCTGTATTACAAACCGTAATGCCCAAAAGTAGAGAGAGAGTGGGGGGAATATTGTCTGTCATGGAGGCAGGGGGAGGGTGAAAATGGGGGGGGGGGGGATACAGGGTATATTAGTAGTGGGGAATGTGCACTGGTGGAGAGATGGGTGTTTGATCATTGTGTGATTGTAACCCAAACATGAAAGCTTGTAACTATCTCACGTTGGTTCAATAAAATTTTAAAAAAAAGAAAGAAAAATACTGACTTTCAAGTCAATATATATATATATTCTTCATAAAATAGTAATAAACATGAAAACATACTGGAAACAATGAGAAAAATAATATGGATTGCTCCTTTAATTTTTATTTTTGGAATAAATTTTGAATTGAGCCAAATAAAAAGCCAAGGAGAAAAAATATTGTGCCCCCCAAGTAAATAAATAAACAGCATCTCAGAAAAAAAATGTTGAAATTTTGCTGTTAAAGAAAATGGGAGGTACAAGAAGTTGGTACAAGGGTAAGGGCATATGTCTTGTGTACACATCATCAGGTTCCATCTCTGACACCAAATGACATCTTGAACATCACTGAGCATGATACTGGAGGCTCCCACACACTGCTGGGGCGTTACTGTAGCCTCTAGCATTGAGCAGCCATCCCAGTTGTCCAAGAATCACTGAGAGGAGCTCCCTGAGACTCCTACATACCTTGGAACAGCCACCTCCACCATCATGACCAAGAAAAGCAATGGAGAATAAATTAAATTTCTAAGACATGTGTGGATAAGAGCATAAGACCAGGGTCAAGGAAATAGTTCACAGAACTGAAGTATGAAGCTGACATGTGCCAGACCTAGAGTTTTGTCCCTGCACAACAGGCCCCCTGGAAAATCACCAGCTATAGTTCTGCATCACTGAACTTGAGTAGCACCGTATCACTGTGCCTAAGTACTGAACCATCAGGCCCAATCAACCAAGCTGAGCATCAATGGAAGCAGCTCCCTGCTGCCTTGAGCATGTTTTGAGAGTCTCCTTCTGAAAACAGAGTATAGCACAAGTCTTGGCATTATATTTTTTAAATTTTGCTTATCCTTACTGACATTTTATTATTATGGTTATATTTTTATGAAAAATGTGATCTATCTAAATTACCAAAAAATAGCATATCTTCAATGAAAAAAATAATAAAATATACTTTAGGAACTGAACTGTCTTTGTTGATGCATAAATAAGCAAGTAACTGAATAGGTATTTTTAAAGATTAAGTAATTGGAATATAGGGGAAGACAGAGATAGAAAATATGGGACATTTTTGCTAACTGTAAAAGATTAGACTTTCTCACACAGAGGTTTTGCTCTGAAAATATTAAATTTAAATATATATGAAATTCGTACAACTTTAGTTCATCCGTGACCCAGACCATAGGTTATCAAATCACTTCTAAGTAGATTTTGCATAAGGGATCAGAGAGATATTTTAAGAGTAGAGTGCTTCCTTGCACCTGGACATCCCCGGTTTTGTCCTTGGCACCACATATGACCCCAAGCAACAACCAGGAGTGATCTCTGAACACAGTTAGAAGTAAGCCATCAGCACTGCTGGGTGTATCCCCAAAACAAAAGTAAACAAGAACAATCTATTTTGTATAGCAAAATCCAGTTTGTTAATACTATGAAGCAGTATGAATTCTGTTATTTTTTTCTTATTTCAGTATAAATATATAATTAATAGCCAAATAAACTTGGTACATAGAGATAGCTATATGTAGATATAACTATTTTAAGTAGTTAGTAGAAAATTAATTTTTATTTATGGTATTTAAACATGCATAGGGAAATATGCAGAACATTTTATAATCATATATGTTATAAATCTTAAGTGTGTATATATTCCAATGATTCCCATTACAAATCAAGAAATATTAATGACTTTTCATCATCAACTTAAACTCCATTAAAAACAAATATATTTTACTTATTAAGCCTGGAAGTATTTCAGCCTAGAGTCAGATAATTATGAAATTGGTTTCTGTGGCTCTGGAGCCATGGCCATGCCGGAGAGAGACTTCCTTTTCAGCAGGTCTGATTTTGGGGTGTAAATTCAATAATGGTGCATCTTTTGTCAAAAACAATGAATCTAATCAAAGTAGATAGAGTGTTAACTAGAATTCATCTGCCTCACAGGCATTGGGAGGGGTGGGTGGGGGGTATATTGGGGATCTTGGTGGTGAAAAATAAGTACTGGTGAAGTGAAATGTGTTTGATGATTACATGACCGAGACTTAAACCTGAAAGCTTTGTAACTTTTCCCACAGTGATTCAAAAAATAAATTAGTTAATTAAATTAATTTAAAAAAACAAATATATATTCTGCAACATATTTTAATGCATTCAGCATGTCAGACTCATATAGAATATAACTTTCCTCTTCTTAGCTGCAAAAGTGAGAGGCATAAACATAAACTATATTAAAAATAAATAATGTTGGTCACACTCAAGGCTTCTATTTCCAGAATGGCAAGAAAGTAAGGTTCTTATTTTTTTATATTCACAGTATAATGATCTATACTTTTATCTACTATTGATATTTACAGTGATGTTATGAAGCTATTGGTAACAGAATTTCCTGCATATAGCATTTCTAACTCCAAATTTACCAGCAGTTTTAGAATCCCTTCACCAATGACCCCAAAATCCCTCCCTCTCCCCACCCCACTTTCGCAAAAATCATTTTTTAAATTTATCTTTTATAGTCTGGATCAGGGGCTGGAGCGATAGCACAGCGGGTAAAGTGTTTGCCTTGCACGCAGCCAACACGGCCAACCCAAGTTCGATTCCTCCGCCCCTCTTGGAGAGCCTGGCAAGCTACTAAGAGTATCTCACCCGCACGGCAAAGCCTGGCAAGCTCCTCGTGACGTATTCGATATGCCAAAAACAGTAACAACAAGTCTCACAATTTGTTGTGAGATGTTACTGGTGCCTGCTCGAGCAAATCGATGAACAACAGAAGGACAGTCTGGATCACATGCTTACAATTGTGTTGACTCCTCTTTTTATGATCTATGAGGTTACCTCACTTCCATAGCATCACGCTTAAGTTATTGCCAGCCTACCTCCTCTTTCTTTTCCTTGCCCGACTCCTCTCCTTGGTTCTCATTTGTGTAGTCCAGGATCACGTGCTTGGCATCACGCAATGCCTTCCGTTTTCTTGTTTTATTAGACACAAAGGTTCTTTAAGGGAGCCTTTCTCCCATATGCACTGTACTCTGAACAAATAACACGGCCACAAAAAGTCAACAAACTGATTGCTCTGAGTGGGTCAAAGGCATGCAGATCCCTGCAGGAAAGATCACATTTAGAGGACGATGCCAAAAGAGTTTTGGTTTCCTGAAATCAGTCCAAAAGAAAGAGAGAACTGGATCTGAACATTAAAATTGGCAAGCTTTGTGCTTCAGCTGTTGAGAATGTAAAGAATATTTCCCTATCCCATCGTTCCTCAAACAGCCTATGGAAGAAAGCTAATTCTTAAATCAAAATCTTCCTCTAGGTTTACAAATTCATTGACATTGACTCAGAGAACAAGTTCACAGGGTTTTTTTTATTGCTCTGTTGCCCAGCAGTCTGCAACCTGCCTTTTCAAAAATACGTTCCCACCTTCTTTTCCTATATAAACTTGTGATCAGGCCGGCAAAATAGTTCCCTAGAACTTGAGTCTTCCAACCAGCAGACATGTTGCTAGGAGAGCTCATTCCCTACGTACTACCTCGTCTCTTCTTTGATTGGCCCCTGAAGCATGAAAGGAGCTAGTGTTTTTCTTCAGGGTTACATTTCTACTATTATGGGTCCATGGGCAGATTATGATCTTACATAAAGAAAAAAATGACCTACTCACAAGAAATAAATAATCAATAAAAACCAATTCCAACATGAGCCAGATCCTACAATTATCAGGGAAAGGACTTTAAGAAACAGTGATACTTTTACACGCATCTAAAAAACCAGAATAAAAATTTGCAGCACAAATATGGAAAATGTAGTTAAATTTCCACATGGAAAACTTAGCACCGTAGCACTGTACCACTGTCCTCCCATTGTTCATCTATTTGCTCAAGCAGCCACCAGTATCATCTCACAACAAATTGTGAGACTTGTTGTTACTGTTTTTGGCATATCGAATATGCCACGGGCAGCTTGCCAGGCTCTGCTGTGTGAACGAGATACTCTTGGTAGCTTGCCAGGCTCTCTGAGAGGGGCAGAGGAATCGAACCCAGGTCAACCGCGTGCAAGGCAAGTGTCCTTCCTTCTGTGCTATGAAAAAAAGGTTTATAATTGATAATGATTATAAATGTAAAACTCACTAGGTAGAAGTAAATGTATTTAAAGATAGTTCAGTAAATGATTATACTCAGTTTAAAGACAAGGGGAAAGAAAGTTAAAAAAGCACAAACAGGTTTTCAAGAACCTGGAGGGGAAAAAACAACCAAAAGAAGATTAATTAGTGTTTATTTGGAGACCCAGAGGAGAGGAAAGAAGATATGACGAATACTCTCTCAAGTTTGGAAAAGTACATTTATCTACAAATTCCCCAAGATCAACCAACTGCAGGAAAGACAAATACAAAAGAAATATGCCTGAAAGCATTATACAAACTCCTAAAATAAAGAAAACCTTGCAAACAACCAGAAAAAAAAAGCATCTCATATTTAGGAAAATAATGACTGAAATCCACCTACTTCTTTATTGTAAACTAAGAAAGTCAGAAGGCAATGTATATGCGTTTGGAGGATCATAGATGGTGGGTTTGGGGCTGTTGCTCGAGCGGGCCCAGTAACGTCTCCATTGGAGACTTTGTTGTTACTGTGTTTGGCATATCGAATACTCTCGGTAGCTTGCCGTGCTCTCCGAGAGGGGCGGAGGAATCGAACTCGGGTCGGCCATGTTGGTCGCTTGTAAGACGAACGCCCTACCCGCTGTGCTATCGCTCCAGCAATGTAAATAAAATATTACATGGGGAAAAGGAAGAAAATGATCTTTCTGAGATGATGTTAAGAGAAGACATTAACACAGAGAGTTCTCATTAGTTGTTTTCCATCACCCTTAGGTCGGGTTCCAGTGTATGTGGTTGCATATTCTCAAAGAGGAAAAATTTACATTAATCATTAAAGGACCAGAAATATGACTTAGTGGTCATTTCCATGCCATGCACACAGAAACTGATCCCCAGCACTGAAAAATAAATAAGATCATCAATTTTTAAATGAAAATTGAAAGTATAATTAAGTAACAAAGCACTTATTTTTGATGGACGTATGGCAATTTTCAACATTTTTGACTGAAGAAGAAAATCCATATTTTGAAATCCATTATCTTTGAAGCAGAAACCATTCTAGATTTAGAGAAATTCAAATTATGGGATAACAATAAGTTATCATAAGTTTGGTTAAGTGATTGTTTTGACCTTTGTCTTTACAACTACTGTGATCAATCTGGTCTCTTCAGGTACTCCTGGCTACAGAGCTGGAATTTGGACAATTGGGGGCCAATGTTTTCACAGCTGAAAGGGATGGATTCTTTATTTGTCTGACTCAAAAAAAACAAAAACCTATGAAGTCACCTTCTCTCTGACCAAGTTGTATTCCAACATCCTGGGGGTAAAAATAAATGTACAGGCGCAATTCTATTTCCAATGAAATTTTTCTTTCAGTACAGGAGGGGAAAATATGATCAGAAAAGAGAATTTGTAGCCAGCAAACATGCTACTAGAATTGCCAAAACCTGTTTTCAAGCCTAAAGGAAACATTTTTAAATATAAATGCTTGGCATGGGAGATGATGAGAACTATATGGAGAAAAAAAAAGATGTTTTCTTTATCTTAAATTAAAAAGTGCATAACCACTTGAAAATTTGAAACAAAATTTTTATACATTTGAGGTTATAATGCAAATATAATATGTGCAACAATTACAGCTATCAAATTCTTGGTTAACAGATGGGAAATTTTAAAAACATTTTAAAAACTTCAAGGGCTTGAGCGATAGCACAGTGGTAGGGCGTTCGCCTTACAAGCGGCCAACATGGCTGACCCGAGTTCAATTCCTCCGCCCCTCTCGGAGAGCCCGGCAAGCTACCGAGAGTATTTGATATGCCAGACACAGTAACAACAAAGTCTCCAATGGAGACGTTACTGGGCCCGCTCGAGCAAATCGACGATCAAAGGGAGGGCCTTTACCTTTACCTTTACCAAGATGATAGGCTTAAATATAAATATAAATACATATATATGTATATAATGGCTATATTAATGGCCTGAACAGTCTGATTAAAGATAAAAATTTCCACAGTAGTAAAAACAACACACAAATGAATTCTATTTATAAGACATCATTTAATTATTAAACAAAGGTTGTTAAAAGTAAATGGATAGTAAAAGATCTACCATGTACATAATTGGAAATCTGCTACACTTATGAATCCAGTAATACCTTTTCATTATCATATGTACCTTGGTGGTTCCTAAATGTAGTCTATGAGTGTAGTAGGTAACACGATCTAGGTTTTGCCATTATCATACGGACTTAACCACCTAACAATACATTTCTCTATGGTTAGGTTACACATGACTATATTAATACCAAATAAAATAGGTTTCAAGATGAAAGATTACTAGGTTGGGGAAATAATTCAAAGGGCTAGAGTCAAATGCTTTGCATGCCGAAACCTGGGATTGGTTCTCAGTTACTGCTGGATCACTCAAGCACTCATAGTTGTGGCTCTTCACCAAATTATTTTTAATTAAACATTACTACCTGAGACAAAGAATATTTCATAATGAGAAAAAAGATCAGATCTGATCAGGATCAGAAACACACCAATAATGAAGAGAGCATTAGGATGCAGGAAGCAAATATTGACAAGACTAAAGGTAGAAATAATTTTACAATATTTGTAGACATTAACACTCTTAGTTAACTCCTAAACCAAATTAGACCAGAGAAAAAAATCAGTTGAGGCAGAGGTGATCAATAAATTTGACTTCATAATGTACTTATTATTGTGCATGATTATAAGATATACACATTTTATTCTCAGATCTCTGATATGCAGTTAAACAGAAAATATGTGTGGCGATCCCAAAAGAAGTACCTGGTTCAATAAGCATTGGGGAAAAGATTTGACAGGGCACTTCTCAAGAGATGATGACTGATAAATTAACATATAAAAAAAATTTCAACATTGGGTCAAAGAGATACCACTGGGATAAGATGCATGTCTGGCATATGACTGACCCATATGCAGGTTTGATGCCTGGCACCACCTGGTTTCCTGAATATTTTGAGATGTATTTTTGGAAGCTCCTGAACATGGCCAGGGTAGCCTGGAGTGACACCTGGCATTACAGAGCCCAAGCAGCACCACATCCTTGGCACTCACATTGGGTGAATTGGCCAAGATTCTGGGAAGAGCCTACAGAACACCACTTGGGAGTCTCCTCCTAAGAAAAGTTGACATCTATAGTATTTTTTAAATGCAATTTAAATCCTCACAGAGATAATAGCTGCTTACTACAATTGCTGAAATTAACCAGTTTATAACACCAAGTGCTGCAGGGCACTTAGAGGAACAATTTCTCGATGTTAGTGGTGAGAATATAAAATGAAAAAATTTTGGAAAATTGTTTCATGGTTTCTTAAAATATTAAAAATACACCTGCCACACTACATAAACATTCTACTAAATATTTAATCCAAAATAATGCACAGTCTTGTACATCAATATTCAGACCTGGTTTTGTTTTTTTGTTTGTTTGTTTGTATTTTTTTTTTTGGTCATACCCAGCAATGCATAGGGATTGGTTACACTTGGCTCATGCACTCAGGAATTACTCCTGGTGGTGCTCCGTCCTGGGGAACCATATGGAATGCTGGGAATCAAACCCAGGTCTGCCACATGCAAGGCAAATGCCCTATCTACTGTGCTATCGATCCATCCCCCAGACTTGTTTCATTTTTAGAGCCAATTGGAGAACAGTTTAAATGGCATCAGTCAGTAAATTGATAAACAAGATCAAGGAGAGTCATTCAGTTAACTACTACTCAATAATAAAAAGGCAAAGGTATAAGCTGGCAGTGACAGGGCAACTGCAGTCTCATGGGAAGGGGGTGGTACCAGCTCGTCCTTCATGCCCTTCCGAGGTCACGAGTTGCCCTCCACGAGGAGCTCTCCAGCACAGCCATAACACCAGATGCACAAAAACCAATCTCATAATTATCTGGCTCTTTGCAGAAATCCAAAATCGCGGCTGTGTGACCTTATATGATTCTCATAACCAGCTATAGGAAACAAAGTATTTCACCAATGCCTTTTCAGAAATTCTGATTGTTGGGGGGCGGGGATTCTAAACAATAATGGTGCATCTTTTGTCAAAATAATGAATGTAATCTATGTAGAGAAGAGTTAAGTGGAAATCATCTGCCTCACAGGAATTGGGAGGAGTGGGAGGGGGTATATTGGGGTTCTTGGTGGTGAAAAATGAGTACTGGTGAGGGGAGAGGTCATTGTATGACGAAAGCTTAGTAACTTTTCCTACAGTGATTCAATAAATAAATATAGGAAGAAAAAAACAAATAAATAAAATTATGGGAAAAAAAGGAAGGTGGAGTTCATGCCCAATTCAATCAGCTAATCAGTGGCTGAATAAATAGCAGTACTCCTACACAAAAAAAATAAAATAAAATAAAAAGGCAAGACTGCTGATGCACTTAACATGGATGAATGTCAGAATCACTGTACTTCATGTAAGAGCCAGGCGTGAGAAGTTCATGTTATCTGATTATATATTGTATTAAGAAATGTAACCTAAACACCTCCAAAGTAGTGGGTGCATAGAGGAGGAGAAAGTGATAGAGAACTCACTTCTGGGTTTCAGAGCCAAGAGAATGGTGAACTATAAAGGAGAATGAGAAAATATTTACATTTTGATTGCAAATTTAGTTTTAAAGCACTCAGGAACAAATTGCTTAATGAAGGACTGTATTTTGAGAAATGCCCGATTAGGTCATTATTGTTGTATGAACACAGTAGCCATGGATTTTTGGGGGTCAGGGATGGAGGAGAGCCTCCCAAACAACGCTCAGATGTTCCCAGGTTAAGTCTGTCAGTTGGGTCAAATAGCTCAGTGCTAGAATTTGCAGGTTATCAGTGGAAACTATATGCCAGAAGTGACAGTTAACAAAAATAAAAGATGGTATCAAGCAAAAGGAATGTGACAATATCAAGAGATGTAGTCAACAGATGCAGTAGACTACTGCAATATCACTGGATGATGGTACTGTGAGGATTACCATTCTCTATGCAGTCTGTTCATGGAAACTGTCAAGCAGTGCATGTCTGGCTATGACTGTCAAAATGTTTCAGGAGAGTCATCATCAGAAAAATTAATGTCAAAAACTTGATTGAATTCAAATCAGTCTCTTCTGATGACTGGGTATCTGACAAGGACTGAAATATTTATTTTTAAGAAGCTGGATTTTACTGATTTTTTGATGATAATAAACTCTTTCTGAATAGTTCTACAATTTCTTCATTGGTATCTAAAATTTGCAATAATTAAAATGGAAAATAACTTTAGCTTCATAGTAAACCTGAGAAGTACATTTTTCTAGCCCCAATGTATGTATGGCAGCCCTGGAGGTGATTTGCACCCTGGACAAAGCAGGAAGTAGAAGTGCATCAGCATATGACGGGGTACCAGGGAAAGCATCCTACACATGGAGATCAGATGATCTGCAAAACCATCAGACCAAGTGCAGCACCCCTCATTAGGACTGTTGGAAGCAATAAAGGCATAGCTAGAAACTGGAGAAATAGTGTGGAGGTTAAAGCAAATACCTTGTATGGGACTGATCCCAATTTGATCCCTGGTGCCCCTGAGTACCACAGAGTACAAACCTGGATGCTCCCGAGCATTGCTCAGGGCAGGGGAACTTGTACCATAGGGGTCAAGGGACCTGATTGGACTTGGTCCATAGGGACCAAGCATCATGAGCATCCTTGGGCTCTTATTTCAAATGGTAACTTTCATGGCTAAGAATAGTTGGAGGGGCCCCTGGGTCTCCTGAGCATCACTGGGGAGATTATTTATATATAAATAATAAAATGTCACTGTCACCGTCCTCCTGTTGTTCATCAATTTGCTCAAGCGGGCTCCAGTAACGTGTCCATTGTGAGACTTGTTGTTACTGTTTTTGCCATATCAAATACATCACTAGTAGCTTGCCAGGCTCTGTGCGCGGGATACTCTCAGTAGCTTGTCGGGCTCTCCGAGAGGGGCAGAGGTATAGAACCCATGTTGGCCATGAGCAAGGCAAGCACCCTACCCGCTGTGCTATTGCTCCAGCCCCTCGAGCAATAAAATAAATAAAATTAAAATAAAAAGTGGAACATAAAAAATGTATGTATATGTGTATATATACATAAATATGCATTGAGGAGTATCTCTGCATGTTTATGGAGAGAGAGAGAAAGCAAATGAAGAACAAAGTTAGTAATTGGCAAATACGTATTTTCATTTTCTGTCCTTTTAATTTTCCTCCTCCAGTTCTGATCTTTTCAGAATAAAGTAGATAAAAATTCACTATCCTCCCGTTGTTCATCGATTTGCTGAGCGGGCCCAGTAACATTGTGAAACTTGTTACTGTGTTTGGCATATTCAATACGTCACGGGTAGCTTGCCAGGCTTTGCCGTGCAGGCAAGATACTTTCGGTAGCTTGCCGGGCTCTCCGAGAGGGGCAGAGGAATCGAACTTGGGTCGGCCATGTTGGCTGCATGCAAGGCAAACACCCTACCCGAAATTAATGAGACTTATTAACTGGCTATTCTATAAGAATTTCATAATTTAGGAAATGGCAGTAAGTAATGCTGGGCACATATTTTGCACAGTATTTAGTTAGAAGCATGAACTTTCTAAGTACATTAGGATGAGAAAATAAACACTGAGATAAAAGATATGAACTTTATAACTGTCAAAAATCTATAAATTCTTATATCAATTCTAATTATTGAACTGTTTTTAGGAATACAGAAAATAATGAGCAAATAACTAATGATTTGAGGTGAGCGTCTGCTGTTTATTCCCATGGTGTGGGGGGGAGGTGGAGAAGGGGTGTTTGACTGGTTTGTTTTTATTTGGGGACCACTCCCAGCCGTGCTCAGAACTTACTCCTAACTCTGCTATCAGGATCACTCCTGCTGGGGTTTTAGGGACCATATGTGGTTGTGGGGGTCAAATCCTGGTAGACCATGTGCAAGGCATGTGCCTGGCCCAATTTTTTCCTGACTCTTTACTAACAATATAACTTCCTTTAAGTGCAGTGTCCTTTATACAGAGTGGGGAAAATAAAGTTGCTTGTCTAAAGAATATTGTAAAAATTAAATGAAATAATGAGTTTTAAATATTTGGCACATTGCCTAGTACAAAATAAGCACATAAGAGCTGTTAGCATCTGTAATTACTATTATTTTAAGAGGAACTTAAGGGGATATATTCAAAAACTATGAAGAACTAAATAAATTTATATTACAAAATAAATACATATTTTTGTTTTACCATCTGCCACTCTCCAGTTATAATGGAAGACTATTTTATTTTTAGATTTTAGATTGCTACAAGACTTTGAGAGTTCTAAAATAAAAAGATTTAATTTTATCAGTTTAAGTCAAAAGAATTTATTTTCTCCCTCCTCAAATTAGCACAAGATTTCTGACTGAGACTTTAAATTTAAAAAAGCTTTTATATCTAGGT
Organism: Sorex fumeus; assembly: GCF_029834395.1. Taxonomy (NCBI): domain Eukaryota; kingdom Metazoa; phylum Chordata; class Mammalia; order Eulipotyphla; family Soricidae; genus Sorex; species Sorex fumeus. Next base: position 4,886,428 of record NW_026606172.1, on the reverse strand, counting down.
TTGATATACTACAATGAAAACATTAGGCTGATAAAATGTCCTTCAAAACAAGGCTGTCCTGTTTGATGATCTAGATTACAGCAAAATTATTATTTTCTTGTTTCCTTTAAATAAGCCCATGTTTGATCATTTGACATTTCCCATCTGATTATTTAATAACTGGACACCCATTGTGCTCAGTGATTGCCAGCCTGCTGAGTCTAACAAGTGAAATTCTGACATGAAAATGAGATTAATAATTCAAATGTGATTTAGACATCATTATCTTTGAATTTCTATCACAAGCTTTTGACCAGAAATCTCAACTGAAGATATAATTTGTATTTCATTGAAGTATAAAAATATTTTTAAATTCTATTATAATTATTTATAAATGTTTTCCTGGTATCAAATTGTGGAAAGACTGCCACAACAAAAACCTTCTTATGATTTTAATGTAAGTTTAGAACCTGTGCTATGTATGATGGCTACCTTGCATGTAGCTTATGTTCTGAACTTCTCAGCACAGACCCAGATAATATGTTGTTATCATCAATAACACCTCCACAGTGAGTGTGAAACCTGCCTTCCATGGATTAAAAGTTTGCTCTTTGTGACTTGACATCTCAAGGATGCAAAACTAATCCAAATGATATTCAGTACACAAGGTCCTTGAGTAATCCCATTTGTTTCAATGTCATTTTATCATAAGGTTGGTGAGAAAAAAAAAGAATAATCACTGATTCCACTGAATAAGATGAAGTTTTTTGAAGACCTGCTTTGTTACATGTTTATCAACAACAAGTGAGACTCATTGTACCTTAACACACTTAAATGAAATTTACTCCCATTTTAAAATAATACTTTGAAACAATCTCCAGAATATACCAGAGCTATAATTGTTTAAAACTTTGAAGTTTTTTTATTATTAAACTTGATTCACCTTCTCTAAGCAATTCTTTAAGAAACAAAAAAACAGAATTTTTTCAAGTTTACAGAGTTTAGTGAATCATTGGAAGAGAACAGACATATATTCCTTACAGTATAATTTCAAACAAGATGTATATATTACTATCCCTTCCAGGAGGTGAAGTTTAACCTCCTCCCCCTTTTTTTCTTTGACCATGACCTAGACTTGGAATAGAACATTGAAATGAAAAATAATAGACACACATTGAGAAACCTGGCAGAACCAAGTGACCTTAACCAAATGACCAAGATTAATATCACCAGTATTGTCACATGTACAATAGCATGTACCTTCTGACAGAATAGAGTGAGGACAGCATTTATCATTTTCTAAATTAGTCCAAAATCAAATTTAATTTTTGGAGGTTGACTCCCATGCCGTGCTCAGGTGAACTGTGGTGTTCCATCTTGAAGTGCTCAGCTAGTCCATGAGAAGGTGTGAGGAGGTGGTGCTGTGTGGGGAATTACACAGTCAACCCCACTGTTGTTCAAGAGTGCCTCCATTTCTGCACCAGCAGTGTTGAAGGAACCATGTGGCTCTAGGGAATAAATCCGGGTGTGCTGCATGCCAGTAATGTGACTTAACTTATGTATCATCTCTCTGGTCCTCTAAAGTTTTGTTGTTGTTTTTTCCAATTGAACCACTGTGAAATACAGTTACAAAACTTTCATGATGGGATTCGTCATACAATGTTCCAACTCCCATTCCTCCACCAAGGTACATTTCCCACCACCAAACATCCAACCCCATCAAAAAAAATAAGGAGAAAAGAAACATAAATGGCCCTTGCTGTTGCTGTAGAGTTTGTGTGGGTGCGGCTGCCAGGGCTTTGGCAGGGCCAGTACTCAGCCCACTCACCTCCCAATGGAGTTTTCAGCTTCGGAGGTTTTAAGCTGCTTGGCATACATCTCCTCAGAGATTTTGTTAGAATTGGTAGAGGCCAGTGAGCTAACAGCGGCAGCTGTTGGGACGTGGGCCTAAAACACCAATTTTCTAAATTTAGCAAATGTATTATATTCTATATCTTCTTGATACTGATATAGAAATAGTTCCATTGTTAATGGAGGATTATTTCATCGCTGTAAAATCAGTAATGCCAATTAGACCAAATTTAGGGTGTTGGGAAGCAGAGATACCAGCATATGCGAATACAGGTTTATCTTTTAGAATAGCTTAATACCCTCTTTGAAAGTTAATATGAGGAAATGAAGTTGTTGAGTCTGGGTTTTGTTTGTTTGTTTATTTATTCATGCTTTAGGGTTATGAGTTCATGTTTTCTCAAAGTATCTATTACCATTACAAATTCACAAAGATACCACAAATCCACAAATTGAACTCCCTCTTCCCTCTGCTTCTGATAACCACAAGTCTTCAGTTTAAGTCCACAAGTTTGTTACCTCTGTTCTTGCACTTTATGTCTATATCCCACCAGAAAGATTATCCAGTATTTGTTTTTCTCCTTCTGACTTACTAACCAACAGCTACTTCCTTTGTCCTTTCTTATAAAAATGGAACATTCATGTTTTTCTTTTCTTGCAAAATACTTTTAAATGTTTGAATAAAATTGATTGTAGTAACCCTATACACGATGAAAATTATCTCCATGCTGACTTAGTTTTCAAGCCTTCTTTATGTTTCGATTTATTACCTGTCAAATTCTTTATTATTTAAATTTACCTATTTTGCTGCTATTTACCTATTACCTAATTTGCTGCTTCTCAATCATTACCATCCACATACCTATTTTTCAAGGAAGAATGCCCATTAAATTACTTACTATAGTCTTTAATTTGTTCTTATGCAGTTACATCAAAGTCTTTATTCTCCTCATTAACAGAATTTATCTCATAAAATTTTTAATTTAGTTATCAATTCTATGATTGTCATTATTTGTACTTAATCTTTCTCTGACCATTATATAATGTCAGAGGTTGGAAAAAAACAGAATTTACAGCAAGCTTGTGTTCCCATTGAATTGACAACAAAATATTTGTACTCTGGGCTAGTCATACACTTATAAACTAAAATCGAAGCACTAGTTATAATGACCTGCGAGAAGCAGAGAAAGTGGTATTAATAGGGACATTCATAATGGTCCAGGTCTTCATAAAAAAAACACCGAAAAAAATGACAAATAGATATCACTTATCTGTGGTATTTAGAGTAAATGAATGAGGAAATGTAATGGCTTAAGGGGGGATGCCTACATTTCCCCCTTGGGCCCCAAGTATAGGGAGGAGAAGGAAAGAACTAGAGTAAAGGTGAAGTAGAGAATAGAGGAGAAGCAACCAGGCAGGGCTAAGGGGATTCAGCACATTGGTGGTGCTAAGGAATGATAGAGCTAAATATCCAAACCAAAGAGTCTATGACACTATGTCACAAGACACGAACTTTAATAACCAGATATAAAATATGTCTATCAATACGAAAGCCTGGGTTGGGGTGAAGAGCAAGTAAGAGAGGAAACCTGTGGACACTGGTGGAGGGAAGTTGACACTTGGTGTGAGAATCAATGATGGAACATTGTATGTCAAAAACCCAACTATCAATAACTTTGTTACTCACACTGCTTTAATAAAATAAAATTTAGAAAAAAAGTACCAGATGGAAACTATTTTTAAAAAATCACAAATAAGCAATTTAACTTTGCTGATGAAATAACTACAAAAAATAAATAAATACACTCAAGTATTCATAAAATAAAGAAAAGAAGGAAATAATAAAAACCAGAGCAGAAATAAATTAATATCAAGCCAACTACTTCTCTTGAAAGATAAATTTAATAAAACTTGAGCTATATTCATGAAGAGAGAAAACCATAATAAATAAAATAAGATGGAAGAGGAAACATTAGAACAGATGCCATAGGAATATAAAAGATTATAAGTGGCTACTCGGATTAACTATATACTAACGAATTCAATTATCTAGACTAAAGTTCCCAAAACATTTGACTGACTGCTCCATTTTCAGAAAAATAAAATTGCCCAGCACATACCTGAAAATCTACCTTTCTCTAAAAGAACAGTTAGAGAACAGCCCCCATGGACACCCGGGATACTGCTACCTCAAGTATAATTTGGGTACCCCAGAAAGACGATTTTGCCCATTTTAGGAAAGAATGATCTAGAAGAAATGGCTATATATTTAGGTAACTACATCCTCCACAACTGAAGTAAGAAGAAACAGCTTATTAGGTCAATCTACACATATCGGGATCAACCTATCCAGTTAAGGGAATTGAAACAGTCATCAAAAACTCACCCAAGGGGGTTGGAGCAATAGCACAGTGGGTAGGGCATTTGCCTTGCATGCGGCCAACCCAGGTTCGATTCCCAGCATCCCATATGGTCCCCCGAGCACTGCCAGGAGTGATTCCTGAGTGCATGAGCCAGAAAGCAAAAAAAAAAAAAAAAAAAGTTCTAGATCAGATGACTTAACAGATAATTTAATTTATCAAATTTCAAAAACTTAAGATATTTTCCATAGATCCTTCAAAAATTGAATGGCAAAAAAATAATTAACAGACAAAACAAATTAAATTAAAAAAAAAACCACTGGACTTTGATATAAAACTAAGGTAGCCCAAGGGGAAGAGGGGAGTGTAGAAATAGTGGGAGTGTAAATATGAAAGAACACACATGCTTTTTAGCATGTGATAGTCAGTCATGCCAAACAGCTGTTTTTTCAGTCTTTGGGGGGTCTTTGTTTTTGTCTGATTTACTTTGTGGACTCCAACTACCTTTTTTAACTAATGGACAGGGCCAAGAGATAGTTAAGAGATCTGGAGTGCCGGCCTGGTATGCAGAGGGCACTGCCAATGCAGCACACCTAGGAAAGCATTGTTCTTTGTATACCTGGATCCCCCACCATCACAGGAGAACCCATCTTCCAAGGAAAATGATCTATGGAAAGTGGTGGGAGAATATTAATGCTTTGGCTGTAGCTTGTTTTACCTGTACTGCTAAATCAAGTATGTAAACTCTTGTCAGTCACTGTCACCTTAATAAAGAAAAATTGTAGAAAATAGTATAGAAAATGATTTCCAAATACTTACTGAACATAATATTCTTTTTTTTTTTAATTTTTATTAGTGAAACACCATGAGGTACAGTTGTAGACTTAGAAATTTTTGTGCTTGGGTTTCAGTTATACAATGATCAAATACCCCTCCCTCCACTAGTGCCCATTCTCCAACACCTCTAATCCCAGTATCCCTCCCATACTCTATCCTCCCATCCCACCCTGCCTCTGTGGCAGGGCACTCCCTTTTGTTCTCTCTCTCCTTTTGGGTGCTGTGGTTTGCAAAAGAGGCATTGAGTGGCAATCATGTTCGGTCTGTCATCTACTTTCAAGCATGCATCTTTCATCCTGAGCGGATCTTCTCAATACCTTTTATTTGATGCTCCCTTCTCTATCTGAGCTGCCTTTACCCCTAGGGTATGCAGCTGGCTTGATATGACCTAAATTGAATTGCTCATGAAACTGTATTTCTTTTGGCCACTTTGAAATCAAACCAGTTAAGTTGTTTGATAATCTTAAAGCAAAATCTTTAACTCTTGGGATTGACTTATCAAGCATATAAAAATATAATAAAAGCATCTTTGACTTTTACCAAATTGAAGTATATAGAAGACAGGAACTTAATTCAACTAAGTGGTCTCCGATCCTCTTCTGCTCCTCATTGTTTATGTCATCTATATTTGACACAGTCAGTGGGCACATCTCTAATCTATGAAGTTGTTTTTAACTCTGTGTTTAAATTTCCTAAAGCAAAGTTAAGACTTTGTTTGATTTTTGTATATTTCAAACAGTTTATTAAAATTTGATCCAAGTAAGATATGGGTTAATAATACTAGCACCAATAAAAGAGAGGTGTGAGGGGAAGGAGCTGGAGGGAGAAACATTGGCAGGTGGTATGATGAGTAAGTGAATTAGAGAAATAATGAATTGAAGCCCTTCCAAGAGATATATTTCCCAGAAGAATGCTTTAATGTCACCTGTATCACTAAATTATAAGTACTTTAAAAAATAGAATGGGAAAGAGAAACTGTTGTGAATCATTTTTTTCTACTTTGGAAAATGACATTGCTAGGGAAATACAGATGGTACTGTAGGTCTCTAAATTCAGCTTTCTTCTAGCACTGCTCAGCTAGTACGTTTGATCATTTGTTGGTGTTTTATCCCAGAGCTATAAATGGGTTTAATCTATCGAACTCCAATGCTAATGACCACTGAAACAGTCTGCATTCTCTTGAACTGTAGGAAGGGACCTAGATTCAGAGAAAAGTCTGTTGTCTGGCATTTTGTATGATTGCCTCATAATTCCAGGCACTGTACTAAAAATCATTGTTATGGTGTTGCCCAAGACAAACCATTTCTGGGGCTGGAGCAATAGTACAGTGGGTAGGGCGGTTGCCTTGCACAGCAGACCCAAGTTCAGTCCCCAGCATCCCATATGGTCCCCCAAGCACCACCAAGAGTAACTCCTGAAGAGCAGAGCCAGGAGTAACCCCTGAGCATAGCTGGGTGTGACCCCAAAAAGCAAAAAAAAAAAGAGAGAGAGAGAAAGAGACAGATCATTTCTTACATTTGTATTGAAATCAATTAACTGAAAGAACATTAAATAATTTAACTGTAAAAGTATATCTACCTACCTTAAAGTTTTGTGCTTTGTAAATGACATTTTAAAACTCTTTTGGCAACAAAAATGCAACTTTAATATGTAATCTGTTCTCCACTGTCTGTTTCACATTTATTTTGGAATATATGATTGTAGAAACAGTTCGTTCTTCTGAAAGAGATCAGTAAAGAGGTTTGATTTTTCCATAAAATTTACAACATTTTTGTCTAAATTAGATTGTCTACACTGATTCAAAATACTGGTAGATGTCTAATGTTATTTTAATTAAACAATGGATTTGGGTTATGTCTTTAGATTTCAGATTTCTTATTTCTATACTAAATATAAATGAATACTGACTATGTTGAATTTTAATCAAAATTATTAAGCTTTCAGCTCTGTTATACAGAGCATTCTTACATCAATGCTGCAGAAATTGATGTAAGCTGATGTCAAAGCTTTCAAATGAAAAAAGCAAATAAATTCTCTGAAATTTAAGTGAAATTTCAGCTTTGAGAATATCTTATTATAATATTAAATATTTTTCTTCAAGTTTTTTTCATTCTGAAAATAACATTATATCTTTAAATCATTGAATAAACAGATTGGTGGCATTGGTATAAAATTATGAATACTATGGGAATATATAACTAAAAATTAAAAGTCTCCTCTAATCCGTATTCACAGAAATAGCTAATCAGTCCCATTTGGGCCAGAACTCAAGATATTTATTCATTCAGAGAAGTTGTTTGGGGCCACACCTCATGATGCTTAGGGCCTAATTCTGGCTTGGGATCTACACCAGGAGATGCTTGGGGAACCATTTGTTTGGGAGTAGGGAACGAACCCAAGGCATGAACTCCATCCTTTGAGCTTTCTTCCTGGACTATCAAGCTATTTATTTTTATTTTTAAAAACACAGATAACATGTCAGTGTAGCTTAGGCAGAAGGACTTAGTTTAGTTTAAAAATGAAAAACTAAAGGTCACTTCAGTTTTTATTTATTGACAGAACATTGGTTTAAAATGTCTAAATGTTTATGCGTTGTGGGTAAAATGTTACCGTACCACATTTACGACTAAAATGCAAATATCTCTCCACCACAATCTGTAGGACCCTATTAGACCACTCCCATCTGCCCCCCTCCCCAATTTATAACCTCAGTTTTGCCATTAGCCTATGAATTTAGGCATTGTCTAGTCTCTTTGTATTGTTTCTTTATATTAATTCATCACTATGATCATCTATATTTCTCTATCTTCACACTTATTTGGCTTACCATGATATCCTCCAATTCCATCTATGTTCAGCAGAAGGCAGAATTTTATCCTCTTTATAGCTGACTAGTATTCCGTTCTGTACCACAAGTTCTTTGTCCACTCATCTTTTCTTGGGGAAATGGATCATTTCCAGAAAAGGTAAATAGCACTTCAGTGAGCATAGGTGAGTATATATCTCATTCAATTAGTATGTTTGTGTTCTTTGGATAGATGCCTAGGAGGAGAATGACTAAATTATATGCTAGTTTAGCTTTTATATTTTTTAACTCTCCATATTGTTTCCCACGGAGACTAACTAAACCAGTTTGCATTGATACCAAGAGTGAATGATGGTTTTTAGTTATTTGAAAACCTGATTAAGTTCTTTCTTAAAACAAAATACTTTTTTATTATGTATATTTTTCATGCCTGCTAAATATGCTTTAGTCTCTTTATCAGAAGACTATTTAGTTCTCTCATGGTTTTAAAATTGGAACATGATTTTGATGTAAGGAATAAAAAAAATCACAGCTCTTAATAGGCACCTGGAAGTAAGCACTGCTATTAAATTTTTGTGACAGTACTAATTTTTTTTACCTTCTATGACCTCCTTTTAACATTATGAATTTTTCTTTTTTTCTCAAACTTAACTTAAGTAACACAAGTAAGCATTGCCCTTTGTAGTGTTATCCAAGGCCAGTGGTGTTTTTTTAGTTTCTTTTAAAGCAATATATTTTCTCATTCTCAGGGACAAAGGGAGAAATGCCCTAAGCATGCTTATGTTGTCAACATTATTAAAATGTCAAGGATATTTAGATTCACTTTCCTTGGACTACAGCAAATACTACCATAATTCTCTCATGAATACAATGTTTTTAATTTGCACATTTATCTGGTATTTGTATATAAGTCTGTATATTTCTTTACTTTTTTTACTCCAGTAAAGTGGAAAACAGCTGAAACAAATTAATTCTCAAAGGGCCTGCTAGCATATTTATAAAACTTAAAGTTCTTATAAAGAAGGTAATAATTGCTTTACAACTTTATAGGTAATACATTTTAATTTAAATAGCCTATCACAGATAATAGATGAAGGATTCATGTACCAGGGCTGGGGTGTAGCTAGCTCTGCCATGAATCCAATACCATGTTTCTCCAGCACCACCAAGAGCAATCCCAGAGCACTAAACCAGGAGTAGCAGTTCCCATCCTCTACTAGGTACTGCCCAAGTACCCTCATTCCTGCCAAAAATAAAAAAATAAATAAAAATAACTTTACCGAGAGTATCTCACTTGCATAGCAAAGCCTGGCAAGCTCCCTTGACGTATTCGATATTCTGAACACAGTAACAACAAGTCTCACGATGGAGACATTACTGGGCCCATTCGAGCAAATTGATGAACAACGGGAGGACAGTGCTACAGTGCTACAGTGCTACCAAGAAAACCTTTCTGTATCATTTTTATATGCATGAAATTCATCATGCATATAAAAATGGAATTTTCAAATGGAAAAAGCAAATGGAATTTTCTCTTCACATATGTCCCACACATTTTTGCTGAAAGGTTGGAAAAAATCAAAGTGAATGATTTTGTTGTGGGGTACTTTAAATGGAGATGTGTAGTATCAAGGGGAAAAAGGAAGAAAGAAAATAAGCAGCAGTGTAAATAGCAAAGTCAGGAAAAGTCTAATTGAGAGGTTGCCACTTGAACAAAGACAATAGAAAGGAAGCAATAGAAATTAAGCCATGCAGAAAGAAAGAACTTTTAAGGCCAAAGAATCAGAGTGCATTTCTTGACTCCCTTCCAGAAATAGCAAGGATTTTGTGTAGCTGGAACTGACTGAGAATGAGACTTATCAGTGATAATGGTGAGCAAAACTGGCAGTCCGGGTTTTGTTTTTGCTTAGTGCCGGTTTCATCTTTTGTTCAAATGAGATAGCATCATTGAAGGACTTCATGAATGGACGGACTGATCTCTCGTCATTTCAGGGGGTTCATTTTGCTGGACTAACCAGGGTGGCAAGAATGAAGTGGAGGAAATAAAAATATAAAAGTAATCTGAATAAAGAGACAATGGATGAATCTTAGAGGGAAATATTTTTACAAATACGTACATATGTATTTATATATATATATATATATATATATATATATATATATATGAGCGATAGCACAGCGGTATAGCATTTGCCTTGAGCTCAGCCAACCCAGCCGAGGCAGGTTCAATTCCTCCACCCCTCTCGGAGAGCCTGGCAAGCTACGGAGAGTATCTCGCCTACCCGGCAGAGCCTGGCAAGCTACCCGTGACATATTCAATATGCCAAACACAGTAACAAGTCTCACGATGGAGACGTTACTGGGCCCGCTCGAGCAAATCGATGAACAATGGGAGGACAGTGTTTGTTTGTTTGTATACACACACACACACACACACACACACACACACGACAACCTTTAATAACGTTAGTAATCTCATATAGAAGGGTTTAATGGCCCCTGGGTGAAATACAACAATATTCTCACTCTTTCCTCTAAGGAAACTTTTTTGTAGCATTTTCAGGGGGTTTTCATAAGCAACAATACAAATTAAATTATTTCGGTTCTGCTATGGGGCAGGGGTTAGGATTCAGGATGGAAACATTCGAAATATGGTGGTGGGAAGGTGTAATGGTGGTGGGATTGGTGTTCAAATATTAAATGTAATCAAATATTGTGAACTACTTTATGAAATAAAAAAATAATTCGAAAAAAAGACAATGAATGTATGGACAGGAATGATTATAAAGAAGGGAATGAGATCTGTTTTTTTTTAATATATTTGGATATATATAGAACAGATGGCATTTGCTAATTGATTACATTTGGGGCGAAAACACAGGCAAGCAGTTTTTTGTAAAGGCCCTCAAGAGTATTGTCCTAAGAAGTTGGAAAAATAAAGTCACCACTAACCTAGAAATGGAAGACTGCATGAGAAGCAGGTTTGCAGAAATGGAACAGGAAATTGGCTTTGGACATGGTAAACTTGAAATGTCGATTAGAGTCTGAAGAGAATTCTTGAGTGCTTATGTGTATGGGATGCCAGGAAAAGGTCTTGAGATTTAAAAACAAATGGAACTTATATACATAAAGAGTAAAGGTTAAAAGTCATCAAGAAAGTGATTATACACAAATTAAGAAAGCCGTTTGAGAGGAGCCTGCATAATCACAATGGCCATGCATAAGCCTTGCATTTCTGAGCCCCTGGGTTTAAAAACAGCATGCAACTAAATAAATAAACTAGAAAAACAGCCAAGAACTGACTCTGAAACATACATTTCGGCTGACCAGAGGATAACATCAAGTATGACTTTTCAAAGCAGCAGTTTATTTACAAGAGCATAGTTGCAGCCAAAGTGCACTTATATTGGCAATTTTTTTTTTAAAGATTCTACTGTTTTGCTTGGTTTTTATGTGCCATTATTATATAAATTTGGCAGGATACTTGCCCTAACCATCAATACCTCAGAATGTGACTATATTTAAAAAGAGGTTTTTTTTAAATTGATAGCAAAGGTAAGATGATGTCTTGTGGGTATATCCTAGTTTAATATGGTGGCTCTCCTTAGATGCAAACAAATGTAGGAGAGAGAGGCACAGAGAGACATCAGAGGAAGAGGAATTTCCAAGTCAAGGAGAGAGACATCAAAACCATTCTGATACCCTAACCTTAGATTTTTAGCCTTTAGAAATACAGAAAAATTCATTTCCGCTGTTCAAACTACCCATCATCCCATTGTGATAGCAGCCCTAACAATGCAACTAATGCAAAATTTTAAGACTCAATAGGGCTGGAAATTTTTCATAAGCTCTCAAGGGACTTTCTTCTAGCTCCACCTGTGATATGGAAAACTAAATCAAACCACTATTTAAATAATTACGTGTTCAATGTGATTTTATATATATATATGTGTATGTATAGGTGTGTGTCTCAAAAAAAGAGAGAGAAATTCCACCTTACATTAATCATTAAACTGTCTTTTCTAATTTTACCGAAACTGAAACCTGGCCTTTTCTCAACTGTTTCTTGATTTTTAGACATACATATTTTCTTTGTTCACCTGAACATATAGTTGGTTGGCAATAACAAAACAAATGTGTAATCTGTACAAGGAAATGAGTGCTATAGAAATAAGTTGGAAAAGTTTGTTTTCTGTATTTTTTTTTACAGAAAAAGTCTGTTTTCTATAGACTTTATTATCTATTATGGAATATTTTGATGAATTTCTTCCAAAGAGTGTAATTACTGTTTTTCTCTCTTTCATGCAAGTAGGAAATCAATGTAATTTCAGTCAAGAATGACCTACAGGATCTTTCCTACTTTAAAGATTTATTTAGCAAAAAAAGGAAACTGTCACTCCATTCAGCCCTCTGTGAAATAGGCACAAGATGAAATTTTTTTTAACTTTCAAATAAAGTCCTTTTTTAAAAAACGAAACCATGGTATATGTGGACGAATATTTGGATGATAAACCACAGAGAAACACAGAACTTTAATACCTGTGGATAATAATATCAGTTCTGGAAGGAGAATGAGGACTATGCTGGGCTGTGATACCAGAGGAAATTCTGTAATAGTTGGCAGGGTCCTATTTCTTAACATGGATGATGGTTACAACTATGTCCATCTTAAAATAGGTTTTTGTGTTTTATTTTATGTATAATCTCCGGGATGCTAGGGGAAGCCCCAGCAGCGGCTCTCACTCTCGCCACCCGCCAGATGAAGGAGGAAAGGAGGAAAGGAGGGCCAAGCCGGTTGATGATCAGTTGCGTTTATTCCATTCTCCCCATGCGCCTGTTTCAGTCTCACTAAGCTCCCCATTCTAGTCTCACACTGCTCCTCATCACTGTCTCCTCCTGTCTCTCCCGCTCATCTCTCCGAGCTCTATCTCACAGTTTGGACTCTCTCTTTTCACGCACCTTCTCCTGCATTCTTCCCCTACATTCTTCTCCCTCTGTCCCCCTTGCTAGTCTCTCCGAGCTCCATCTTTCTGCCCTGCTCTCTCTCTCCTCTCTCTCCAACAACTCTCTGTATTGGGGGGTAGTCACCACACCCCGACAGCAGCAATATCAACATGAGAATGCCCTTTCTTTGTTCACTGGCAAAATACCACTTAAGGTGTTTTACTTCTTTCCTTAGTCCAATAACTAAATTTCCATCTTAATTCTACTTCTTGTCTTTTTTTTATGTTTAACTGGAAACTTGTTTTATTAAAAAATATATTTAATATTAATGCAACTTCAATGCAGGTATGATAGATAATACTCAATAAAGTATTATGTACTGGATATAGCGGATTTAGGAAGTAACAGTCCTTCTAGATGCTGGCCCCTCAGGTCTCCATTAGTTACCCCAGTAGCGAAGTGTAAACACCCTTTTAACAAATAAAAGAGGCCTTAGGGCAGTTGGATTAAAGAGTGTGGTGGAGCAAGGAAAGTGCTCTTTCATGACACACTCATGCTTTTGACTTCTTAACACTAGTTATTTTGTATGGACACAGTAAGAGATACATTGAGCTTGTAGGGCGACTCTCGGGGATATCTTGCCACAGACTTAGGCTACAGTGCTCAGGCTGGATTAATCATTCCTATCCCTAGCAGGGTTATTGCTTTTTGGATCATCACAGCATTTGTTCATGACCATGCTCTTGACTTATAGATAAGTATTATGGTACTTTGGCCAGGCCCATTTCAATACTAGGGTAGCACATAGCTCACAGCTTGCCCTGGGTCGATCCAGTCCCTTGTTGGGACCCTGCTTTTGGGATGAGCAACTGAGGCTTAGGTCAAATGAATAGATGTCCCAGAGGTAATATTATCTGGAGTCAATTAGCTCCCATATTACAAAAGCATAGCATTAACTGACTTTTTGTGCCCATACAAAAAGGACATTGCTCTGAATTAACTATGCAAAGGCCTTAAGGAGAAGAGAAAAACAATATTTACAAGGCAACAGAGCACAAAGAAAGAAGTTACAAATAAATGCAGAGAATGGAGCACTGTGACGGGAGTAACCCAATAAACCTAATCTCCCTTTGGCAAGGCAATGAAAAGACAAACCAATGTTATCCTACAACTTTACAATGAAAGGAAAATTAAAAAGAAAATAATAATTATGTGATCTCAAATTCTCCCAACATATGATGAAGGGGGAAGGTGCCAAAGATAAAAAATTTCATAGTATATAAAAACAGCAACCTATATTATGTTTGGGTGAATCATCTTCAACTTCTGGGTGTTTATATAAATATCAGTGAAAAAAATATGTTTTAGTCTCCTAAAAAAATTATAGAAAGGCATTGAAAATGTATCTCTATACGTTAAGAAAATATATTTGGGGTAAATTTTATTCCTATTTCAAAAACTGTATCAATTTAGGTTATTTGGACTAATCAGTAATCAGTGATAATTAACAACTACGGATTTATTGATTGTTTAATGATATCTAAATTATATTAATAGTATAACTAATACTTAGGTTGATGAATAAACCTAATTATTTTAGGCATATGATGTTTTCATGTTGTCATTTATATTTATCTCAAATTTTAAAAGCAAGGGCTAGAGCAATAGCGCAACGGTAGGGCGTTTGCCTTGCACGCAGGCAATATGGCCGACCCAAGTTCGATTCCTCTGCCCCTCTCGGAGAGCCCGGCAAGCTACTGAGAGTATCTCGCCCGCACGGCAGAGCCTGGCAAGCTACCCGTAGCGTATTCAATATGCCTAACACAGTAACAACAAGGTCTCCAATGGAGACGTTACTGTGCCTGCTCGAGCAAAACGATGAACAATGGGAGGACCGTGACCGTGACTTTAAAAGCAACGGAAAGTATCTGTATCTTTCATTTAGATTGCCATAAAATCCCAAACTAGAGGTAAATGTAAGTTTCTCAAATACTAAAGTTAATTCAATTTGGTAACCAATTTTCTTATTTAGAAGATTTTTATCTGAGAAATCTTAGCTTAAATCTTGTTAATTCATATTTATTGATTTTATAATTTATTTCCAACATATCATTCTATGAAAAGGCATATTCTATTTGTTGATTATTATTGCTTTTACCAACTTTTATGAGATAATAAAAATTACAGATATGTGAGACTTGCAGGTGTTTCTCTGTTTCGATATCAGCCTGGGTATTTTGTAAAAAGCAATCATATTCAGAGGACTTGAAATAATAACAAGTGAAAATGTCAATACTTTGCCAAAGTTCTTTTCTTATTCAATTTTGAAATAAAAATAGTTTTCTGTTGACAGTCTACTGATAATATTGCTTTGTTTGATGAACTAAACTGTTATAGATTTAATTACCAGGAAAGCAGAGCCTGGCAAGCTCACCGTGACGTATTCAATATGCCAAAAACAGTAAAAAGTCTCACAATTTGTTGTGAGATGTTACTGGTGCCCACTCGAGCGCATCAATGAATAATGGGAAGACCGTGCTACAGTGCTACCAGGAAAGAAGAGCTAATGACAGTTTTTATCAAATGGCTTGGACACAACAAAAAAGCTATAAAATTTAAATGTGTTATCATAGTAAAGAAATAATAAGTTGCTTAAAACAATACTGAGTTTGGAAGGTGCTATTAAGCGAGAACAATTGATCAGATGTTACAAAGATTAAAAATAACCATAGTGAGACAGTGCATGGGTTTACTGTACTTGTGCCAATCTCAGTTTGATCCCCGATAATATATATAGTATCCCGGGATCTGCCAGAAGTAATTCTGGCAACAGCTGAGTGGGGCCCAAAAGCAACAATAACAAAGCAAAAGTAAAAAGATGTACAGTCCACTTACATTACAAATTTGTGCCATATCTACCATGACAAAAGATGTGCAAGAAAATAAGAGTAAGGTATAAATTAAGCAAATCAAAGACAATATAATAAAACACTGAAGCACAAAAATTAAGCAGAGATAAATTATAATGTGGTTTCTGAATCAGGAGGAATTTTCCTAGGATACATGTAATAGAAGAAATAACAAATTAATGGAGAGGTTTGAGCAGCTTGGTAGAATGTGAGACAGTAGCCATGTACATCAAAACCATAAATGTTGACACTATCATAAACACGTTAGCTAAACTATAATAATTATAAAATATGAAATTTAGTTTTTTAAAAGCAGTATTGATAAGATTTTTAAACTAAAATAGTGAGTGTCAATGGACTGATTTCATATTAGAATATAAATTATTATAAGTTTCTGGAAGCAATTTAAATGTGTATTAGTACTTGATCTTTTGTTTTGGGCTTTGTGTGTATGTGTTGTTGTGTTTTTTTGTAGTTGGTTTGGATTTACACCTGTTGACTTGCTGTAAGCAATAGAGGCTGTTCATGCTCTGTGCTCAGAAGTCCCTCCGGCTAGTGCTAAGAGAACTATATGCAGTACACTTGATCAGTTCTATTGCTTTTATTTTTAAGTTGTGTTTCTAACCTTTGAACTTCAGTTTCCATTTCAAGTCATCTGTCCTAAAGAAATAATAAAAATTGGGAAAAAACATTTTTCAAATGTAATAAAATTATATTTGATGATTTATAATTAAAATATAATAAAAAGTAATAAAATAAAATAAAATAAAGGCCCTCCCGTTGATCGTCGATTTGCTCGAGCAGGCCCAGTAACGTCTCCATTGGAGACTTTGTTGTTACTGTGTCTGGCATATCGAATACTCTCGGTAGCTTGCCGGGCTCTCCGAGAGGGGCGGAGGAATCGAACTCGGGTTGGCCATGTTGGCCGCTTGTAAGGCGAACGCCCTACCCGCTGTGCTATAAAATATAATAAAATTAAATATTATTATTAATTAATAATTTGTTGAAATGTTATCACCCTGCCGTACCCCTCTTTTTTTTTACTTTTTTAAAAATTTTATTTCATAAAGTTGTTCACAGTAATTTATTGCATTCAATATTTCAACACTAATCCCACCACCATTGCACTTTCCCTCCAACATTATTTTGAATTTTCTCACAACCACTAAAGCCTGCAGATACTAAGTAATTTATTTTGTATTGCTTGTTATGGATAGTATAGGGTGGTGAGTGGCTGCAAAAGCGACCACATGCTCCTGGATATCCAAAACAGCTAGGACACTGGATGTGCGGGGAGATGGGAAGGGACGGCCCATACCCACCTCCATGTGGCCTGGAGTTTTCAGTCACTGGTCCCACGTGCCTGGGTTTTTCATCTGGAGGTTTGTGGACACTGGGGTTCATTTGGAGTAGGCAGAAAGAGAATGCTTGCTCCATCTGAGGTGCTGTGAAATCAGTTCAGCAAGGAGTACAGAGTCATCTCTGTGGTGAGCTGCCATCTTAAATGTTAATTTACTTACCACTGATTTTTTTTCTAACCTTTTATTGGAGCATAGGTGATATTATCAAGAAGATTGTTGGAGAGGTATTTGCAGATTGATCAAAACCACAATGAGATATCATTTCAAACCACAGAGATTGGCTCATATCCACAAGAACAAACGCAACCAGTGTTGGCGCAGATGTGGTGAGAAAGGGATCCTCCTTCACTGCTGGTGAAAATGCCGACGGGTTCAGCCCTTTTGGAAAACAATATGGACGATTCTCAAAAAAATTAGAAATTGAGCTCCCGTTTGATCCAGCAATACCATTCCTGGGAATTTATCCCAGAGAGGAAAAAAAGTATAGTCGTAGTGGCATCTGCAATTGTTTGTTCATTGCAGCACTCTTTACAATAGCCAGAATCTGGAAAAAACCTGAGTGCCCGAGAACAGATGACTGGTTAAAGAAACTTTGGTACATTTACACTATGGAATACTATGGAGCTGTTAGAAAAGATGAAGTCACGAAATTTACATACAAGTGGTACTACATGGAAAGTATCATATTAAGCGAAATGACTCAGAAAGAAAGGGATAGACATAGAAAGATTGCATTCATCTGGGGAACATAAAGTAACAAAATAGGAGACTAACACCCAAGAATGGCCAAGATTAGTACCAGGAATTTTACTCCATGGCTTGGAGGCCAACCACACATGCTAGGGGAAAAGGGAGCTCAGATAGAGAAGGGAACACCAAATAAAGGGTGTTGGGAGGATCCTTCCAGGATGGGAGAAGCATGCTGAAAGTAGACTATAGACCAAACATGATTGTCACCCATTGCCTCTTTTGCAAACCACAACACCCAATAAGAGAGAGAGAACAAAAGGGAATGCCCTGCCACAGAGGCAGAATGGGGTGGGTGGATAGGGTGTGGGAGGGATACTGGGATCCGTGGTGGTGGGAAATGGGCACTGGTGGAGGGATGAGTATTTGATTATTTTATAATTGAAAACCAAGCACAAAAATTTGTAAATCTGCAACTGTACCTCATGATGTCTCACTAATAAAAAAAAAAGAGAGAGATTTGCAGATTAATGAGAATTATTTACTTTGGGGTGTTGGTCGGTTGGTGTGGGAAGAGAATGGGACTCCCAAGCAGTGCTAAGGAGAAACACGTGGACCACTTCGGGTGATACTTGACCTGACTGTAGGGGGGATGGAAGTTTAGTGCTCAAGTCCAGTAGCTCTGGGAGCATTCCAGTGGTTCTCAGGGGAACTGGAACTACCCCTAGCAGTGCTTGGCAGGCAATGTGGTCCTGGGAATTGAACATGAGGCTTATCACATACACACATGCACCCTAGCCTTTGAACTATCTGCCCATCCCTACATTTATTTATTTATTTATTTATTTATTTATTTTTGAAAGAGTACTGCTATTTTATTCAGCCACTGATTAGCTAGCTAATTGAATTGGGCATAGACTCCACCTCAATTTTTTTTATTATTTTTTCTTTTTATATTTATTTATTGAATCACTGTGGGAAAAGTTACTAAGCTTTCAGGTTTAAGTCTCGGGCATACAATGATCAAACACCTTTCCCTTCACCAGTACTCATTTTTCACCACCAAGAACCCCAGTATTACCCCCCCACCCCTCCAAATGCCTGTGAGGCAGATAATTTCCACTTAACTCTTCTCTACATTGATTACATTCATTATTTTGACAAAGACTGCACCATTATTGTTTAGAATTTCCCCCCCCCAAACAATCAGAATTGCTGAAAAGGCATTGTGAAATATTTTGTTTTCTATAGCTGGTTATGAGAATCATATAATGTCATGCGGCCATGATTTTGGATTTCTGCAAAGAGCCAGATAATTACTAGATTGGTTTTCTGTGTGTCTGGTGTTATGGACGTGCCGGAGAGCCACTCGTGGGGGGCAACTCTTGAACTTAGTAGGACGTGAAGGAGGTGCCGGTACCCCCTTCCCATGAGACTGCAGTTGCCCCGTCAACGCTGGCTCATACCTGGCTTTCCTATAAGCTCTGAGGTGACAGCCACCTTGCTGCCGGGGGGAGGAGGGGGGGAAGGCGGAAGGGAGCAACACCTTTTCCCTCCTGGGGAGGCATGGTGCCGTAGTTTAGTGCATGGTCCACTCACTTTTCTTCTGAAAGCTGCTGGGCTCTGGACTAAGTCCTTTGGCCTCTGGAGCCATGGCCATGCCAGAGAGCCGCTTGTGGGGGGCAACTCATGACCTCAGTAGGGCGTGAAGGATGAGCTGGTACCGTCCCCCTTCCCATGAGACTGCAGTTGCCCCTTCACCGCCGGTTCATACCAGGCTTTCCAATATGCTCTGAGGTGGCGGCCACCTTGCTGCCAGGGGAGGAAAAGGCGGAAGGGAGCAACACCCTTTCCCTCCTGGGGAGGCATGGTGCCATAGTTTAACACATGGTCTATTCACTTTTCTGCTGCAAGCTTCCGGGCTCTGGATTAAGTCCTTTTGCCTGTGGAGCCATGGCCGTGCCAGAGAGCCACTCATGGGGGGCAACTCGTTACCTTGGTAGGGCGTGAAGGACGAGCCGATACTGCCCCCACTTCCCATGAGTCTGCAGTTTCCCCATCACCGCCGGCTCATACCTGGCTTTCCAATAAACTCTGAGCCGGCGGCCACCTTGTATGCAGTGGCAGCGACTGGGTAGTGGAGGTAGTGGAGGTAGAGGAGGTCTGCTGATGAGGTATTTATCTGGTACCAGTACAGTGGGTCTTCTGTGTGTAATCCCTGGGTCGCTAGAGGTTGGTGGAAGCAGACAGGGCAGGATAGGGTGGGTCTTCTGGTTTTAATCCCTTGGTCACTGGAGATTGGTGGGAGCAGGCAGAGGATCTCTGTTCCTGGGTCCGTTGAGCCTGGAGTCCAAGGTCACAGAGTTCCATTTACCTGGTTCTGTGGGGCGTCACTCATGCGTGAGTCTTGGCCAAATGACATGTGAAAAACTTATAACGTCTAAGAAATGTAGTAATACGAATCATTAGAATCCTTTTATTTTACAGTCTACCTGGAATCGATGTTATAATTCTGTAACTGATTGTGAATTGATTTTTACATGTTAAGCAATTTTTTCCTGTTGTACACAGAAATTAGTGCTTAATAGTTTAATTGGCATCAGAAGACCTATTACAAATTAAAATCTCAAGACAATTAGCATTTACCACAATTTCATTCTCAACCTGTGAGTGTTCTGTACTTGAATTAATTCAAAGTGATAGTTATTGATTGCTATACAAAATCTCTAAATGAAAAATAAATGATAGGTACAAGAGGAGAAGAGAGTGTTCCTTTGAGAAAATCTTTAATAGCTGTCATACAATACCTAAACTCTCATTTGTTATTATGTAATGCAGGAACAAAGATTTAACTGACATGTATTTGACAGGAAGTTACACTACATTGAGCATATTAGATTAAAATATAAATTTGTTGTTAATTTTCTCTAATTGTGATAATAGTATTGCAGCTACATAGGAAAATGTTGTCACAGAATGGGAGATGAAACAAGACATATGACAGAAATATTTAGATTCAGGTTATATAAACATGAATGCAGAGAGATAATAGGATACACAGCCAGCTAGAGTTGGATTCCCAACACTCCATAAAGTCCAGCCCAGGAGTGATCCCTGAACCTAGAGTCAGGGATAAGTCTTGAGCATCGCCAGCTCTGTGCCCCAGCTTCCACCAAAAACTAGCAATAACCCCCAAACCCAGAATGTATAAATAGCAATGTAACAGTAACAGAATAAATGAGAGTTACAATTGGAGAAGCATATTGACCTAACTCATACTGAGAGCTTCTCATTCTTCCAGCAACGTTTGCCAAGTCTTAGCAAATACTGATGCTGCTCCACTGTAATGCCTTTCGTCGCCATTTCTGTAAGCCAAGTACGTATCAGCCCTAGAAGTCCCCGGGAGAACTGACCCTGAACTCCCAGAGCTGCTTTGTCCTCTGTGCTGTCAGAAAAAAAAAAACAGTGTTCATGTCCACATACCTCAAAGTAAAAGATCAGTGACTAACTGGTGTGTGGATATGACTAAAGTTCCTGTACCTCTATTAAGACAATTTTGAAGTCAACTCTGTGGAATTTTCATCTCTTCCTGAGGACACTTGCAGGTTTCTCCCAGAATAACTAGCCCTACAGCCTCACAGTTGCCAACACATACATCTTCATAACAGGACCTATTTCTGAGAAAATCTAATATAGAATAAAATACTTTGCAGCATGTCATTTTTGTTTATCTTCACCTCAACCCAGAGGAAAGTCAAGCCACATAGCTCAACGACAAAGTTGAATTGAAAATTCAGGATGTATATGTTTAATGACATGCTCTTAACTCTTAGTTCCCAAAAGTGGACCCAACCATCAGAGAAGCACAATGTGAGGCATACTGACAAGGCACCAAAACTGCACACATGAAAAAAAGAGAGTGTGTGGGTGTCCCATGATCTCCATTCTCAGCATCCCTCCCCTCCCCATCAGGCTCCATCACTAGTTGGGTAGTCTACCTGACTGTTGCTTGAATGAGAACTTCACTTAGTCTCTCCTCTTTAAATCATTCCACCAGGGGTGAGAATTAACCTATTATCACTAAATAAGTTCTGATGCTAGCATTAATAAGTTCTGATTACCCCACTACCATCGGACCAGCAATAGCACAATGGTAGGGTGTTTGCCTTGCACGCAGCTGGTCTGGCCGACCTGTTTTCGATTCCTCCGTCCCTCTTGGAGAGCCCGGCAAGCTACTGAGAGTATCTCGCCCGCACAGCAAAGCCTGGCAAGCTACCCATGACGTATACAATATGCCAAACACAGTAACAACAAGTCTCACGATGGAGATGTTACTGGACCCGCTCAAGTGAATCGATGAACAACAAGAGGACAGTGCTACAGTGCACTAAATAATTTTCATTACATCCAGTTGCTTCACTCAGTCAAAACCCTCATCCCAGAACTGAAAATTCAGAACTTTAAAATTTCTAACTACATCAAAACATTGTTAAAAACATGTATTTCAGTTAAAATTTAGGGTTATAGGATTAGAAGCAAACTATTTCGGGGTCCTATTTATTCTCTATTTTTGAAATATATACTAAAATCACAAAAGTGTAAGATATTTCATTGGATATCACCATGCTAGAAATTGGATAAAGGGTTACAAATTTTTTAAATAGACAAAAAATTACTGTTTTTGAGAAGCTTAGTTTTAATTTTTGTCTGTTTTTCAGTGTTTTCTGTTCCCCATACACACCAAATCTTCAAAAAGTATGATTTCCATACAATGAAAAATTACAAGGAATTTAAGTGTACATTCAATATCTAAATCTAAAGTTTCTCTCCTCTGTTAAAACATTTTTTAAAACAGATGCAAAGATAGTAAGCCATTTGCTGTGCATGTAAACGACGAACATTGGATCCTCAACATCCTGTATAGCCACCGAGCTCCACCAAGAGTGATTCCTGCTCACAGAGCCTGAAGCAAGCCAAACACCAAACAAAAAAAGAAACTCTTCGAAATAGAAAATTAATCAAATGAAATCTAACTATTCACAAGACAATATATGCTTTACTTTGAAAGATTAAAAATTTCTATCTTTGGTTCACAATCGGAGTCTCCATACTTGCTTAAATTTCAGCTTTGACTTCTTTTTCAGTTATTATCCAGTCTTTGATTCTATAGAGACTATAATAATAATTGTAATAATATATTATAGGGACTATAATAATAATTTTCTTTTTAATCAACTTCTAAATTAGAAAAAAGTAATTTTGCTCTCTGGAAAGAAAGATGGCGGCCACACGGGAGCCTTGTGGACAGCAGGTTTGAGCCGGGGGTGGGAGCGGCAGGGACCTCATGGGAAGGGGGTCGTTCTGGGCTGTCCTTCACACCTGACCGAGGTCACCAGCTGCCCCCCACGAGCAGCTCTCCGACACGGCCACGACTCCAGAGCACAGAAACCAATCTCTTAACTATCTAACTTTTAATAGAAATTCTTCCAGGGTTAATAAGTAAAATAGCAGAAATCCAAAACCGCGCGGCCACTATTGTGGCCGCGTGACATCATTTTATTCTTAAACCAAGTTGTAGAAAGCAAATCATTTCACAACGCTGTTTCAGCATGTCTGATTGGGGGGGGGTCGTAAACTCTAAACAATAATTATGCATCTTCTATCGAAACAATGTATCTAGTCAAAGTAGATAGAGTATTAACTAGAACTCATCTGCCTCACAGGAATTGGGAGGGGTGGGAGGTGGGCTTCTATTGGGGTTCGCGGTTAAAAATAAGTATTGGTAAAGGGAAATGTGTTTGATATTTACACGACTGAGACCTAAACCCGAAAGCTCTGTAACTTTTCCCACAGTGATTCAATAAAGAAATAAATTACTAAAAAAAAGTAATTTTTCTATCAGTGAGAGAGTGATGACAAACTGAAGACCAAAAAAATCTGTGACTGATATTTCTGACCACAGTGTTGCAAAACATCTAAAAGATAAAAAATTATAAAAATTAAAGAAATAGAGTCCACTTCAAAGCCTTAAACACATGATTAATTTTGATTTTAATATAAAATTTTGGAACATAAAAACTAAAATAAATTTTGCCTAAAGTTCAGAGCTGCCTATACTCAATAAATTTATTTTACAACAATTCAGGACAAAGAAATACCAAAATGCATTTGTTTATGGTCACTGATTTTATCTTAAATAAAAATTCATTTTATCTAAAAGGAAAATTTATTTCTTTCCCCTAATCTTTGGTCTCCATAGTTTTGTAATAAAATTATCTTTAATAATCAAGAAAATAATACTTCTAGAAAATATAAAGCTCAATAACTTACTTTTTTAAAGGCTATGGCATCTTAATTTATTCACATTTGAAGGGATTCTGATATATATCAGTTCATACAAAACTAAGTAAATGTTTGCATTTACATAATATTTGGTTAGTAAAGACATGCAACTTGAATATCTTGAATATTAGCACGAGTAGTATATAAAAGATAATATTTGATCTTGCATAATGAATATTCTATTCTATGCCTCTCCAAAAATACTTTACCCAGTGAGACTCTCATTCATAATAGAAGTAACAACACACAGTTTCACAGACAAACAACAGCTCAGGAACTTCATAGACTCAAAACCATGGTTACAAGAACAACTAAATGGGCTACTTTAAGGCAAGACAGGCCCCTCAAATACACCAAATTTCAACAGAACAATGGGACAAAATTCCATAACAATAATCTCTCTCAATGTCAATGGGCTAAAAGCACCAATTAAAAGACATAGAGTGGCAGGATGGATTAGAAAATTAAACCCAACATTCTGCTGCCTGCAAGAAACACATCTCAATAGTCAAAGCAAACACAGACTCAGAGTCAAAGGCTGGAAAACAATCCTACAGGCAAACAGCACCCATAAAAAAGCTGGGGTAGCCATCCCAATATCAGACCACATCGATTTCAGAGTGAAGAAGGTCATAAGAGACAGTGAAGGCCATTTCTTATTGATCAAAGGATCTGTACAACAGGAAGAACTTACAATAATAAATGTATATGCACCTAATAAGAGACCAGCAAAGTACTTCAAACAACTACTCATAGATTTGGAAAAAGACATCAATAGCAACACAATACTAGTGGGAGACTTCAACACCGCTTTGTCACCTCTTGATAGATCAACCAGACTCAAGCTTAGTAAGGACATACTTCATCTGAGGGAAACAATGGAAGAAAGGGACTTAGTAGATATATACAGGACACTTCATCCACAAAAAGCTGAATACACATTCTTCTCAAGTATACATGGAACATTCTCCAAGATAGACCACATGCTGAGCCACAAAACATGCCTCCGTAAAATTAAGAAGATAAAGATTGTATCAACAATCTTCTCAGACCATAATGCGCTGAAATTAGAAGTAAATCACACACAAAAACAGAAAACTAAATCAAACACCTGGAAATTAAACAGTGTGCTATTGAACAACGAGTGGCTTAGACAAGAAATTAAAGAGGAAATCAAAAGATTCCTAGAAACAAATGAAAATGAGAACACGAGTTACCAAAACTTATGGGACACAGCAAAAGCTGTGTTAAGAGGAAAGTTTATAGCTCTACAAGCATTCCTCAGGAAGGAGGAGCTAGCACACATAAGTAACCTAACCTCACAGCTTAAGAGCTTGGAGAAGGACCAAAAAAAGGAGCACAACACGAACAGGAGAAAGGAAATAATAAAACTAAGAGCAGAGATTAATGAGATGGAAACCCAAAAAACAGTCAGAAAGATCAATGAAACCAAGAGCTGGTTCTTCGAGAAAATCAGCAAGATTGATAAGCCTCTAGCAAAACTCACAAGGAAAGGGAGAGAGAAAACCCTAATAAACCGAATCAGAAATGAAAAGGGGGTCATTACAACAGAAACTACAGAAATTCAAAGAATCCTCAGGGAATACTTTGAGAAGCTTTATGCCACGGAACATCAAAACCTCGAGGAAATGGATAAATTCCTAGACTCCTACAGACTCCCAAGGCTGAACCAAGAAGACCTGGAATACCTGAACAGACCTATCACCATCAAGGAAATTGAAATGGTAATAAAGTCTCCCCAAGCACAAAAGTCCTGGCCCGGATGGATTCACTAGTGAATTCTTCCAAATCTTTAAAGAGGACTTACTCCCAATCCTCTTTAAGCTTTTCCACGAAATTGAAATATCAAAAACACTTCCGAACAGTTTCTACGAAGCAAATATCACACTGATAACAAAAGCAGACAGAGATACTACAAAGAAAGAGAATTATAGACCGATATCCCTGATGAACACAGATGCAAAGATCCTCAACAAACTACTAGCAAATAGAATCCAACTACTCATCAAAAAGATCATACACCATGACCAAGTAGGATTCATCCCAGGGATGCAAGGATGGTTTAACATTCGGAAACCAATCAACATAATCCATCATATCAACAAAGTAAAGTAAGTAAAGTAAAGTAAAGGCCCTCCCGTTGATCGTCGATTTGCTCGAGCGGGCCCAGTAACGTCTCCATTGGAGACTTTGTTGTTACTGTGTCTGGCATATCGAATACTCTCGGTAGCTTGCCGGGCTCTCCGAGAGGGGCGGAGGAATCGAACTCGGGTCGGCCATGTTGGCTGCGTGCAAGGCAGACGCCCTACCCGCTGTGCTACCGCTCCAGCCCTATATCAACAAAAGAAAAGATAAAAAGCTTATGATTATATCAACAGATGCAGAGAAAGCATTTGACAAGATCTAGCACCCCTTTATGATGAAAACCCTAGCCAAAATGGGTATAGAGGGGACTTTCCTCAACATAATTAAAGCCATCTACCACAAGCCTACAGCAAGCATCATCCTCAATGGGGAAAAACTGAGAGCCTTCCCTCTAAGATCAGGGACGAGACAAGGATGCCCACTATCTCCACTGCTGTTCAAGATAGTACTGGATGTACTTGCAATAGCTATTAGGCAAGAAAAAGATATTAAGGGCATTCAGGTAGGAAAGAAGAAATCAAGCTCTCACTATTTGCAGATGATATGATACTATACTTGGAGAACCCTAAAACCTCTACCACAAAACTCCTAGAAACAATAGACTTGTATAGTAAAGTTGCAGGCTATAAAATCAATACCCAAAAGTCCATGGCTTTCCTATACGCAAACAGTGAGAGAAAAGAAAGCAACATGAAAAAAACAATCCCGTTCACAAAGAAAATCAAGTACCTAGGAATCAGCTTAACTAAGGAAGTAAAGGACTTGTACAAAGAAAACTACAAAACGCTACTTCAAGAAATAAAAGAGGACATGAGGAAATGGAAAGATGTCCCCTGTTCATGGGTCGGGAGACTTAACATTGTCAAAATGGCAATACTACCGAAAGCATTGTATAAATTCAATGCAATTCCTATGAGGATACCCATGACATTCTTCAAAGAAAGGAAGCAAACACTCCTGAAATTTATATGGAACAATAAGCCCCCACGAATAGCTAAAGCAATTCTTGGGGAAAAGAAAATGGGAGGAATCAACCTCCCTAACTTCAAACTCTACTACAAAGGAGTAATAATTAAAACAGCATGGTACTGGAACAAAGGCAGAACTGCAGACCAGTGGAATAGGGTTGAATACACTGACATCTCTCCTCAATCATATGATCATCTAATCTTTGATAAAGGTGCAAGTAATGTGAAGTGGAGTAAAGAAAGCCTCTTTAACGAAGTGTGCTGGCAGAACTGGATGGCTACATGCAAAAAAAGTGGGCTCAGAACTCTGCCTAACACCATGTACAAAAGTAAGATCAAAATGGATTAAAGACCTCAACATCAGACCAGAAACCATAAGGTACATTGAAGCAAAACCCTCCATGACATTGAAGCTAATGGTATCTTCAAAGATGCCACACCACTGCCTGAGCAAGTGAAAACAGAGATAGATAAATGGGACTATCTTAAACTAAGAAGTTTCTGCACCTCCAAAGAAACAGTGACCAAAATACAAAGACAGTCTACAGAATGGGAAAGGATATTCGCCAAATACACATCTGACAAGGGGTTGATATCAAGGATATACAAAATACTGGTTGAACTCCACTAGAAGAAAACATCCAATCCCATCAAAAATGGGGCAATGAAATGAACAGAAACTTTCTCAAAGAAGAAATCCAAATGGCAAAAAAGCACATGAGAAAATGCTCTACATCATTAATCAGGGAGATGCAGATCAAAACCACAATGAGATACCATCTCACACCTCAGAGACTGGCCCACATCCAAAAGAACAAAGGCAACTGATGCTGGCGCAGATGTGGCTAGAAAGGGACACTCCTTCACTGTTGGTGGGAATGTCGACTGGTTCAGCCCTTCTGGAAAACAGTATGGATGATGCTCAAAAAATTAGAAATTGAGCTCCCATTTGACCCAGCAATACCACTCCTGCAAATATATCCCACAGAGGCAAAAATGTATAGTCGAAATGACATCTGCACTTGTTTGTTCATTGCAGCACTCTTTACAATAGCGAGAAACTGGAAGAAACCTGAATGCCCAAGAACAGATGACTGGTTAAAGAAACTTTGGTACATCTACAGAATGGAGTACTATGTAACTGTTAGAAAAGATGAAGTCATGAAATTTATATACAAGTGGTACAACATGGAAAGTATCATGCTAAGTGAAATGAGTCAGAAAGAGAGGGATAGACATAGAAAGATTGCATTCATTTGGGGAATATAAAGTTACAAAATATGAGATTAATATCCAAGAATAGCTGAGATCAGCACCAGGAGGATTACTCCATAGCTTAGAGGCCAGCCAGGCATTCTAGAGGAAAGGGCAGCTCAGATAGAGAAGGGAGCACCAAATAAAGGATGTTTGGAGGATCCTCCCAGGAGGGGAGGTGCATGTTGAAAGTAGACTATGGACTGTACATGTTTCCCACTCAAAGCCTCTTTTGCAAACCATAATACCCAAAAGGAGAGAGAAAACACAAGGGATCGCCCTGCCACAGAGGCAGGGTGGGATGGTAGGAATGGGGGTGGGAGGGAAATTATCCATGGTGGTGGAAAATGGGCACTGGTGGAGGGATGGGTATTTGATCATTGTATAATCGAAACCCAAGCACAAAAAATTGTAAATCTACAACTGTACCTCATGGTGTTTCACTGATAATAATTTAAAAAAAAAATCTTTCACGAGGGAAAAAAACAAAAAAGAAAGTAAAGGGCCAAAAGTTAGGTATGTGGGAGACACACCCACAAACCACCTCCGGCTCAGCTATATAATTGGAGGCATGGCCTCTCTGGTTCCTGATCGAACTGCTTAATGGCCATGATCCTAGAGACTCAGATATGAATCTCGGAACCCAAAGGCTTTTGGCAGAAATGTGTACTGTTTCTGCAGTAGGTTACTGGCGTTGGGCCATTCCAGGAGGGAATAGGTTTCATGCCTTGGCCTGTTCCCCCTGGCGGCCTGGTGACCACCATCCTCCAGAGGCCACTGGACAGTCAGGTTTGTGCCTGCAGTGACGAGACACATGGGGCCTTACCACATGGGAATGGAACCGACTCTTTCTCCCCATCCCAAAAAGACCCAGAGTTGCCGCCTACAAATGGCCTCTCTGACTCCTGATCAAGCTGATTAATAGCCATGATACCGGAGACTCAGAAACAAATCTTGAAACCCAGCGGTTTTTTGGCAGAAATGCATCTGGACTACATACAAGGTGGCCGCCGGCTCAGAGCTTATTGGAAAGCCAGGTATGAACTGGCAGTGACGGGGCAACTGCAGTCTCATGGGAAGGAGGGCGATACCGGCTCGTCCTTCACGCCCTACCGAGGTCATGAGTTGCCCCCCCACAAGCGGCTCTCTGGCATGACCATGGCTCCACAGGCAAAAGGACTTAATCCAGAAGTCAGCAGCTTGCGGCAGAAAAGTGAATGGACCATGCGTTAAACTACAGCACCAAGTATCCCCAGGAGGGAAAGGGTGTTGCTCCCTTCCACCTTCCCCCCACCCCCCACCCCCCGCAGCAAGGTAGCCGCCACCTCAGAGCTTATTGGAAAGCCAGGTATGAATCGGCGGTGAAGGGGCAACTGCAGTCTCATGGGAAGGGAGACGGTACCGGCTTGTCTTTCACGCCTTACCGAGGTCACAGGTTGCCCCCCACAAGTGGCTCTCTGGCATGGCCATGGCTCCAGAGGCCAAAGGACTTAGTCCAGAGCCCAGCTGCTTCCAGAAGAAAAGTGAATGGACCGTGCGTTAAACTATGGCACCATGCCTCCCCAGGAGGGAAAGGGTGTTGCTCCCTTCCGCCTTTATCCCCCCTGGCAGCAAGGTGGCCACCGCCTCAGAGCTTATAGGAAAACCAGATATGAGCCGGAGGTGAAGGGGCAACTGCAGTCTCATGCAAAGGGGGCAGTACCGGCACGTCCTTCACGTCCTACCGAGGTCATGAGTTACCCCCCACGAGCGGCTTTTCTGCACGGCCGTAACACTGGACACACTGAAAACCAATCTAGTAATTATCTGACTCTTTGCAGAAATCCAAAATCGTGGCCACATGACATTATATGGTTCTCATAACAAGCTATTGAAAACAAAATATTTCACAATGCCTTTTCAGCAATTCTGATTGTTTGGGGTGAAATTCTAAACAATAATGGTGCATCTTTTGTCGAAATAATGAATGTAAT
Source organism: Sorex fumeus (assembly GCF_029834395.1). Classification (NCBI taxonomy): domain Eukaryota; kingdom Metazoa; phylum Chordata; class Mammalia; order Eulipotyphla; family Soricidae; genus Sorex; species Sorex fumeus. The sequence goes on along the minus strand of NW_026606172.1, from coordinate 4,855,994 downwards.
CAATGTAGAGAAGAGTTAAGTAGAAATCATCTGCCTCACAGGCATTTGGAGGGGTGGTAGGGCGGGTAATACTGGGGTTCTTGGTGGTGAAAAATGAGTACTGGTGAAGGGAAAGGTGTTTGATCATTGTGTGACCGAGACTTAAACCTGAAAGCTTAGTAACTTTTCCCACAGTGATTTAATAAATAAATATAAAAAGATAAATAAATAAATAAATAAATAAATAAAAAAGAATGAAAATAAGAAAATAGAAAATGAAAGCACGTTCCGTTTATGGATCAAGAGGAGTAACATTGTCAAGATAGCAATAGTTCCCAAAGCATTATACAGATTCAGTACAGCGGTAGGGCGTTTGCCTTGCATGCAGCCAACATGGCTGACCCGAGTTCGATTCCTCCGCCCCTCTCGGAGAGCCTGACAAGCTACCGAGAGTATCTCGCCCGCACGGCAGAGCCTGGCAAGCTCCCCGTGACGTATTCGATATGCCAAACACAGTAACAACAAATTCTCCAATGGAGTTGTTACTGGGCCCCCTCGAGCAAATTGATGAACATCGGGAGGACCCTATAAAAATACCCATGAAATTTTTTAAAAGTTATATCATATATTTCTTAAATTCATATGGAATAAAGACTCCCCTCATCCCAATATCCTAGGGGAAACGAAGTTGGAAAGCGTCACTCTCCCTAACCTCAAACTATACTACAAAGCTGCAGTAACTAAAATAGCATGGTACTGGTATAAAGACAGACTCCCAAATTAGTGGAATAGAATTGAAAATAAAATTGAAATTGACAGATCTTCAAATATATGTAGAATAAAGCACTGTAGAATAAAACACCGTAGCACTGTCGTCCCGTTGTTCATCGATTTCCTCGAGCGGGCACCAGTAACCTCTCCATTTGTGATGCTTGTTATTACTGTTTTTGGCATATTGAATACGTCATGGGTCTCTTGCCAGGCTCTGCCCTGCGGGCAGGATACTCTCGGTAGCTTGCCGGGCCCTCCGAGAGGGATGAAGGAATCAAACCATGGTCTGCTGCATGCAAGGCAAATGCCCTACCCACTGTGCTATTGCTCCAGCCTGTGGAGAATAAAAGAGCAGAAAATATGAAGTGGAGCAAGAAAAACCTCTTCAATAAAATGATGTTGGGAAAACTGGTCAGTCACATGCAAAAAAATAAAATGAGCTCGGACCCATTTCTAACACCATGCACAAAAGTCAAATCGAATGTGTGAGTATTGAAGCAAGTTCTGTTGAGCACCACAACATAACATGTTTCTCATCTCAGAGTGTGGCCTCCCACAAGCTGTTATTTACAAGCACTAGAACCAAAGGAGTTCAAACATTAGCTGGCACCATGGCCAAATATACAAGCACCACAAAGAGATGCGCCACTCCCACCAAGCTTGACACCTTAAAATGCATGAACACCACAGCCAGGCAGGGATGCCAGCCTGGTCAAAGCTACATCATCAACAACAACGAAGAGAAGGGAAAGAAAAGAAAGAAGAAAATTTTCAGCCTCAAACTGCACTTTTCCCTTTTGTTTTCCTTTTTGTTGTTGTTGTTGTTATTTGGTCATGTCCAGGAATGTTCAGGTCTTACTCCTGGCTCTCCACCAGGGATCACTGTGGTGGGCTCAAAGGACCATAAGTAGTGTCGGAGGGCCATAAGTAGTGTCAGGGATTGAATCTAGGTAAGCCACAGGCAAGGGAAATACCCTACCCACTGTACTATCTTTCTGACTCCAGACTATATCTTTCCAGAACAAATCTAATGAAATCTTCTTTTGCTTAAATGTACATTTTAGAAAAAGCTAATTAATATCCACAATTAAGGAAGAATTGGAAAAGTTTTAAATTATATTGAAAAGATTTGCTAAGTCACTTTGGAGCTTCTGAAAGCATTAGTATGAGAAAGACAAACAAGAGGTAGAAAAAGTGCTGTTAGTGAAAAAGCTTTAAGACATGGCTATGGGGATATGTCATGCTGTTTTGATAATGTGATTTTCTTAGTGAATAATTAAATCTACATTGGTATGTGATGTGAGACCACTATGGCTTGGGAAGATTATGAGTTTTACAGATGAAACAGAAATGACTCAGTAACCTAACTAATGAAATAAATGTATGTTTCTACCAGAGTACCCCAATTGAATATAAATATCATTTAAGTAGGAAAATATACCAAGTTTCAACTTGTCTATGTTTCACCTGAAAAAATATTTTTAATTCAACATCTGTTTTAAAAATTGAGTTTGTTAAATTTTAAAAAAAAGAATTCCTTTACTTTTTAATAGAAACGTTTGTATGTTCAGTTTCTTCTCATAATGCCCTAAAGAAGAGAGAGAGAGAGAGAGAGAGAGAGAGAGAGAGAGAGAGAGAGAAAGAGAGAGAAGAGAGTGAAGAATGAAGAAAAGCGCCTTCCATAGATAGAGGTGGGGTTACAGGAGAAAAACTAGGGAGATTGGTGGTAGGAAATGTACACACTAGTGAAGGGACGGGTGTTGGAACATTATATGACTGAAACCAATCATGAACAACTTTATAACTGTGTATCTCATTGTGATTCAATAATTTTTTAAAGTGACTCTTAACCTGATTACATATTAGAATCACGTAGGAAGTTTTTATAAATCCCTGTGCCATACTTCAGATCAATCAAATCCAAATACTGAAACTGATACATAAGCATCAATTATTTTTTAGTCTTCAGATGACTTCCCAGTGACAGACAGTATATTCAGAACATCTGTCTTTTCACTATTTGGTGTGCTTTCATGTACCCCAGTGAGCGGCTACACATCTGCAATTTGGAAAACACTGTAGATAAATCATGAAAAGATATGGTCACTGTAACCAAAAATAGTAATTGTCCAGAAAATTAATAAAGGAAAGAATCAGAAAAGAATCACTGCTGCTTTAAATTGGTAACTTTTTATTTTTATAATTTGTTTTTGTTAAGTGATGCCCAGGGACTACTTCTGACTTGGTGTCAGGGATTGTTCTTGTGTTAGGCCCGGGACTATGAGTTCCCAAGCGGTGAGATGGAGAGAGACACTAACTCGATAATGCAAAAGCAGTAGGAGTTTTATTCCAGTATACTGGGGTCAGCTATCTCACCCACAGAGCATTCTCTTGATAGCAACCCCGACTTCAGGCAGCAAGCAGTTTATATAAAGGGTTTGATTACGTAAGCAGTACATGCCTTATTGTTTCAGAAAGAAATCTTACTTAGTTACAAAACAAAGGTGTTTTGGCAACTGTCTAGGGTAACAGTGGTCAGGGAATAGTTAAACAATAGTTTTCACTAGCAGTTTATGGTTACATATACTACACATTCTTTTAGGATTAACAAAAGACAATTACTGGGGCATTTTGGCTAGGGCATAGTGATTGAGCCCACTTGCTCGACCCAGGAACTTTCCCAGATGGGTTCAGGTTGGCTTGTTACACATTTTCATTGCTGGGAAACTAAAACGGTTTTAGTAAGGTAAGGGAACCTGAGGCCTAGCTGATTTTGCTGATTTCTGCAGAGAGGCGTCAGTTTTACCCTTATCCTTGATGGTTCTCAGGAATATAGTGATAATTCTCAAATCTAGGTAGTTCAAGGGATAACAGGAACCAAAGAAATTGACTGCAGCAGACTGTTCTGACTAGAGAAAGATGACATTCCATTTGTGCCAACCTAACTGAAAGTGTACAATAAATCAAAGCATAAGAATTTTCTGTACTTCTCATCTATAAAAGATACGGTATGATATTTTATTTTCAGGATATTATGAAAATCATACAAACAAGCCATTAGGTATCTTCAGTGATTTCTCATATCTCAACAAATGTTAAACTAAACTTATTTTCAATTTTCCTTTTCTTAGATACCTATGCCTCCCCTATTCACTGTCATTTTTAATTGAGTTTGTTCCATTTAAATTAAGCTATCAGTTATCAGAGTGTGTTATTTAAACTCTCCCCCCGTTGGGTTGGAGTATTAGCTTGAGAGTTCGAGCTCATGCTTTGCATACAAAGGCCTAAATTCAGTCTCCTGAGCACCACCAAGAGTGTCACCTGAGCACAGAGCCTGGGAAATCCTTAAACAACAACAAAATGCAAAAAAAAAAGAAAAAAAATTGAAAAAATTGCTGTCTGTTGATGCAGCCAACTGATACTGTGACCATTTGGTTTCTGATGACTGTTTTTGGTGACCGGAAATGAGATAAAATTGAGCTAGAATCTTTTTTAGATTTATCAAACAATTATTCTTAGAACTCTTTAACATTTGAGATACTGCACACAATGAAAAATCATAGTCAAAAATTTTAGGAGAAAATAGTGCCCTGTGTTCCCTCTTATAGATGCCCAATGAAAATATGCATACTGACATTTTAAAGAAGTTCTTTAGTTTTGCTTTGTTTGGGGGTCATACCCAGAGGTTCTCAGGTGTTACTCCTGGCTCTGCTTTCAGGAATCACTCCTGCTAGACTTGGGGGACCATATGGAATGCCAGGGATCAAACCTGGGTTGACTGTGTGTAAGGCAACTGCTATACCTGATGTACTATCTCTCGGCCCCTTAGAGAAGTTCTGCTGAACTATATCTTTAATATAGAATGTCTTAATTTTATTTGACATCACCTTTCTTCAATCATTAACAGCTTTAGCGTGTCAAAAACAATGAACTTAGGGAGAATTATTGCTGATTAATGTTACTGATTATTAATCCTAAGTCCCTAAGTCAAAAAAACAAATTTTTGTTTTAGGGCCACACCTGACTGTGTTCAGGACTTACTCTTGACTCTGTGCTCTGAGGTCCCTCCCAGAGGTGCTCAAGAGAACATACGCATTGCAGGGAATGGAACAAAAGTTAGCTGCATACAAGGCAAGCATCTTACATCTTGTACTGTTCCTCTGGACCCCAAAACAAATTGTTACTTTCCTTTCTTGATATTGGAAGAAAATTTATCCCTAGTCAACTCTGATCAAGAGAGGAATCTAAAAGGTATGGAGGAGTTTATTAAGTATATTTTGAGATGAAACATAAACTCAAAATTTAGAGATGAAAATGTCATCAAGATTATGACTATTTGCTGTACAGTTGGATTTTTTTAATCATTTTAATGTATTAGATGAAAACATAGTTCTTAATATCTTACCCAGCAGGACTTCTCTGCATGGCAAAAATTATGCAACAAAAATTCACTGTTTTCTAATTTTTTATTTTAAAAATAAGAAATAAAGATTATATTATACTATGATAGTATAATAAAGATTATACTATTTTCAATAGAATGTCTATGGTATCTAATGAGGAACATCAGAAATGCAAAATATAACTGATATTTTGATTTCTTGTAAGTATAATTTAAAGATAACCAAAATTAAATTATTTCCAAGTGTTTTTTAAGCAAAGATAGCCATGCCACCAAATATTCTTTGGTTTATAAATTAACCTATAAAACTTGCATAAATAAATATATTAGACCGACCGCATATTTTATATTTTACTTTCTTCATAAATTATTTTGTGGGAGGTGGAAGGAAGGTTTAGTTGGTTTCCTTTTGGGAGGCTACTCTCAGAACAGTGTTTGGTGGAAAATTAAATTTAAAATAATAATAATATAGCTACAAAATGTAACTTGTGGACCATATTACTCTTTAAAGCATCCTCATTTTCCTGTCTTTGAGAGTTAATTATTTAGTGACCAGAAGAATAGTACAGTAGATAGGGCATTTACCTAGCATGTAGCAGATCTGGATTCTATTCTCTGCATCCTTATGGTTCCCCAAGCACCACCAGGAGTAATAACTGGGTGTACAGCCAGGAGTAACTCCTGAGCATCATGCAGTGTGGCCCAAAAGCAAAATAAACAAACAAAAAAGGAGTTAGTTACTTAATGAATAAGTCATATTTTGCATAAGAACATTTGTATTTACTTCAAACAATCAGAATGTATTTTTTAGAAGCAATGTGTGACTAAAATTTGATAAAAATTGGAATAACAATAGACAAATATATAATATTTGGGGAACGGGGAGTGTTGAGTTATGTGAAAGTTTCATGCCACAATTAGTTATAGAAACATTTTTTATTTTACTAAAATATTTGCCAGAAAGAAGCTGCCATGTTGTCCCAATGTATCTAATTACCTAACTTGAAGAACTGAGGTCTAAAATGACCATCACTAAATCTTATTTGTCATTAAAGAGCCACTTGCTGTATACTATGTATATCATGAAGACATTAAACTACCTCCTTTTACAAGGAGAAATATTGGATCTTCTCACTAATCTGTGATATACAAAATAACCTGTCAAGGAAATGAAAGGTATCAAAGATGGACAAAACAACATGTTACAACCAACAAAAGCAGAGAGTATTGTCATGGTTGTGGAGAAAAGGGACCTTTATTCACTGCTGGTAGAATGTTGACTGATTCAATCATTTTGGAAAACAATATAGACACTTCTCAAAAGACTAGGAAATGAGATTCCGTATGACCCAACAATTCTATTTGACATCTACTCCAAGGACTCAAAAACTCTCTTCATAACAGACATTTGCACTCCTAGGTTCATTATAGCATCATTAACAATAGCCAGAATCTAGAATATATATATATGTGTGTGTGTGTGTGTGTGTGTGTGTGTGTGTATACACACATATATACAAGAATACTACTCAGATTTAATAAAACATGAAATTATGCAATTTGCTGCTATAGGGATTGATCTGGAATGTCTCATGCTGAGTGAACTTAGTTGAAAGGAGAAAGACAGACACAGAATGATCTCTCTCATATGTGGGATATAGAGAAGTAAAGTAGGGGAGTAATGGTGGAGGGAAGTGGAAACTCCAGTGGAGGGAGTGGTGTTGGATTATATTATGCATAGCACAGCGGTAGGGCATTTGCCTTGCGCGCAGCCTGCCCGGTCAAGCCGGGTTCGATTCCTCTGCCCCTCTCGGAGAGCCTGGCAAGCAACTGAAAGTATTCAATATGCCAAACACAGTAACAAGAAGTCTCACAATGGAGACGTTACTGGGCCCGCTTGAGGAACCCCTGTTATTATCAACATTTAAACCACAATACCTAAAATTAAAGTCTACATTATAAAATAAAGATGGGCAAAGCATTATGTCTAGAATATAGAAACCAAAATGCCAACAAAGGAGATCAAAAGAGGGATGAAACAAGAAAAGGAGATCTGGAGGGCCCAGAGCCAGGGGCAGAGAGGCAAAGTACCTATAAATCACTACGCACAACAGTACTGAAAGGATGGGGCCCAAATTCAATAATTAAATTTAAAAATGCTTCTGTCCATTATTCAACTTGGGGAGTAGGAGGAAACAAGAGTTTTTATGGAGGCCTGGGGTCATAGAATTGGAGTTGGGAACATTATATATCTGAAACCCTGCTTTTTTTTTTTCTTTTTGGGTCACACCTGGCAATGACAGGGGTTACTACTGGCTCTGCACTCAGGAATAATTCCTGGCGGTGCTCAGGGGACCATATGGGATGCTGGGAATCGAACTTGGGTCGACTGCGTGCAAGGCAAACATGCCCTACCACTGTGCTATCACTCCAGCCCCCTATAAATAACTTTTTAAATCACAATATCCAAGTAAAAAAAAATGAAAAACTCCTCCCTTTCTCTACAAAGCTTCAATACCCCTATAAACATTCTGTCAGCCTCAAAATATCACCAACAGCATTTTTTCTTGGATTTTACAATTCAGTTCTAAGTTTTAGGATTCTTCAAACTCCCTAGACTTGATGGAATTTGCAAGAAAACCTTTACTATTGTGTCAACTGAAAAATAATAAGAGTATAATATAATCAAGAAAGGGGATCTTGCTCTGGGTCCACAGTCAATGCCTGAGTGGATACCACTGGGACAGAAGTTTGGTGGGGCTAGAGTGATAGCACAGTGGGTATGGCATTTGCCTTGCACGTGGCCCAACCCAGGTTTGATTCCCAGCATCCCATATGGTCCCCCAAGCATCGCCAGGAGTAATTCCTGAGTGCATGAACCAGGAGTAATCCCTATGCATTTCTGGGTGTGACCCAAAAAGAAAAAAAAAATGGGAAAGTTTAAATGCTTTGGGAGGGGAGTAGCCTGAACTGGGTTTGTTTCTTTGTTGTTATTGTTGTTGTTGTTGTTGTTAATTTTTATTAGTTAAACACCATGAGGTACAGTTGTAGACTTACAAATTTTTGTGCTTGGGTTTCAGTTATACAATGATCCAGTACCCATCCCTCCACCAGTTTGTTTCTTTGAACCCTTTTGGATTGGTTAAACTTACTTGACTAATTCTTTAGATTTATTTACATTTCTTTGTTATTAGATGAATTTATTTCACAATTGGTTGACAGAAGTCTTCAGATAGAAATTTGCAATTTGTGAAAATCAGCAGATGATCTTCATAGTTGCTTTTAAAGGGGAAATGGAATTGCTAAATCAATCTGTACCTAAAACTCACTCCAAGTCTCACTGTGGCAGTTAAAGATTTGAGGCGGGGGGGGGGCTACACCCAGCTGTGCACAGGGCTTACTTCTGGTTCTGCATCTGCACTCAGGCTCCGGGGACCAACCCTTTGGGGTGCTGCAGATCAAACCTGAGTCCACTACAAAGCAAGGCTTTCCCCACTCTACCACCTTTCTGGCCTTGACAAGATAGAATTTCATCAAAGTAGGTCCCACACTGGCACCTCAGAGCTTAGATCATAACTTTTTCTCTGGTATATATTATCAAAAACTATCTAGCCCTGTGTTTCCAACTGAACTCAAACCTTTTTAAAGCAGGCTCTAATTGATTCTTATTTTCTATATCCCTAGAGCATTGAATTTCACACTTGCTAGGAGCTCATCAAGCATTCACAGCTTCATACCAATAGATAAGCATACATTTTTACTCTGCTAAGCACCAGGATTCTTCTTCAGTTTGAGTCAGTTTTCTGCATTTTCCTTTTACTCTTTGCAACAAGGCACAAGAACATAAACCAATTTCTTTTTCCCCAACACCCACATAAGAGATTCTTCCCTTAAAATTGATTGCACAGTGGGGCATGGTTATCACAGTTCTCTACCTACTTAATTCTCCTACTTAAAGATTTAGATTAACTCCTTAAACACGATGGAAGGAGGGAGGGCGGACAAAAAGACTGGCACTATAAAAAGCCGTTTAATTAGAGTAATTTCCCCTGGGACAGCCTTGATACAGTCTTACAGACACAAAGTGACCTAGAAAGGATGCATTAACCACATTTCAAAGAGATCAAGGCAACATCTGTAACCATTACTCAGAATATCATGACCTCAGGCACTCATCTGATCTGGTTTTGTCCCTGATTTGGAAGAATGCCATTGAGTATGACCTCTCTTAGGGAACATCTAATGGCAAAAATGCATTAAAATTGTCCACGAATATTAGAATCTAAAAATCAGTTTTGGAGCCAGAGTGATAGTTCAACCGGTAAGGCACTTGCCTTGCATGATAGAACCCATTTGACCTGGGTTCTATCCCCAGAACGAAATATAGTCCCCCAAGCACCACCAAAGATAATCCCTGACCACAGAGTCGAAAATAAGCCCTCAGCACTGCCTGGTATGGCCCAAAAATTAAAGGAAAGAAATGCACTTTCTTACTGTAAATCTTCTCATCTTCAACTAACTACACATTAAATTTAACTTATTTATTATAAGTATCCAATTTTATTTCTTTTCCCTGACTATAAACAACACTAGCAGTAAATATCAATATGGCATGACCCATAGTTATTCAAGACTATTTAAAATTTATATTTAGGTTACATATGTTGGAACCAACACACCCCTCCCTTGAAATTCCTTCTCCCCACCACACTTCTTGCCATAGCTCTTGACTACCCTTCCCTAATAACATCTATGATGATTTTCACTTACTGTAAAATCAATTGCAAAGGTCAAAGAGATACTTGTTTAACTGCATAATGAAACAGGCACTTTAGTAGAAAGGTTCTTGTACAGTAGGAACCAAGACTTTTTTTTAAAATGTGGTTGGAAGAGGTGGGTACACTGGTGATGGGTGTAGTACTGGAATTGTGAGCATAAAAAACCATTATTAACAGTATTGTAAATCACAGAATCTCAATCAAAAGAAATATAAAAAAAAAAATGCAGATATAAATGCCACCTGAATCTATTAAACAAAGACATTGATCTCTCTTTGTTTTCTTTCCTTCTTTCAGTAGCAGGAAATGGTCCAGCTTCCTTTCCTCAATATCCTGTTCCTTCCCTAACACCACCTTGCATGAGTCTGTGCAATTTAAATTTTATCAAGGTACTATAAAATCTATGAAATTATTCATAGTGGAGTTTCAGACATGTTCCAGCACTAATTCCACCACCAGTGTCAACTTCCCTTCACCAGAGTCTACGGGTTCCCTCCCACTCATTACTTTTATGCAGGTTTGATGACATTTCTTTTATTGTAAACAATCACATCCTTCAGAAATGTAGATTAATTTAATTAATAATATACTTATTTAACAAACGTTTTAAGACTCTAAATTACTGAGATCCATTTTTGTGCAAGTAAGTCTGGTGTAATAAATGATGTTTTAAAAAAGATGTCCCGAAGGGTGCTTAGTAGAAATTTTCTATCACTTTTTTGCATTACTTGTTTACCTTTGCAACTATATTATAAAAGTAACTAAAGAAAATTTCATTATAAAAAAGATTGTCAAATATTGAGATAGGATAATTTGGTCAAGGTAGCTTTGGGTAGAGGATATCATTTCATTCTGTACCTTCCATACAAACAAAAACCCTTTTAATCATGCACTGACTTCTTTTTTTCCTTTCCTTTTCTTTTTTTTTTTTTTTGGTTTTGGGGTCACACATGAAGGGCTCAGGGAATGATATGGGGTGTTGCAGATCCAATCCAGGTAGGCTGCATGCAAGGCAAATCTCTACCTGCTGTACTATTGTTCCAGCCCCCATCATACATTGTCCTCTTAAAGTCAACAGTGCATTCCAAGGATACTAAACAATAATGTCACATTTAGGAGAATAACTGTTTCGAAATATATATAAAGAGACTGCTAAACAAACACAACCTTAACAAAAATGTCCAGGATTATACCATCAAAACAAAAATTAAATGGTGTATGCAATGCAAAATTTAGCCAGAAGAGCATTAGTGAAGAAAACCCATGTGCCTATGAACTGTTCTTCAAGTAACTCCAAAATGTTATTGACTAAGACTGTATCTATATAGGTTAAAACCGTGTCAGTCAAAATTGCTAATACTGCACCCTTTCCCCAAGTTAAACTTTGGTATATCACTTCAGATATACTTTTGATTTCTCTACTAAAATTCTCCTTAAATATCTCTGTTGGTGGGCCAGGGATACGGCATGGCTGCAAAGTGCATGCCCTACATACACAGGACATCGGTTCCATTCCCAACATTGAATATCTATCACTGTCACTGTCCTCCCGTTGTTCATCAATTTGCTTGAGCGGGCCCAGTAACGTCTCCATTGTGACAATTGTTACTATTTTTGGCATATAGAATACATCACAGGTAGTTTGCCAGGCTTTGCCATGTGGGCAAGATACTCTCGGTAGCTTGCCGGACTCTCCAAGAGGGGCCGAGGAATTGAACTCGGGTCGGCCATGTTGGCCGCTTGCAAGGCAAATGTCCTACCAGCTGTGCTGTCGCTCCAGCCCATACATATATATGGGAACTTTTTATTATATCCCTCTCCTATACATACTTCCCCTATAATAGGACACCAAGAGAAATATCAAAAAACCAAGAAAATTGTTAAATTAATTTCTTAATTATTCCTACTTTTGTGAGCTTTTTCCATCCAAAGAAGGAAGTTAATGGCTAAATATGGTGTTTTATTTTAATCTCATGATAAATATCATCTTTGATTTTTTTTAAAAAAATGGTCTGTCTCATGGACACTTCTGACCAAAAAAAAAAAAAACCAGGTTAAGTTTATCATACAGCTTATAGCCTTAAACTCATTTAGTTTCCTAAGATGTTCCTATGTTATTATGAACAGTCCATTCTAATAGAATACAATCAGAATACAAACAAACTTTGTTTTAGATAAGCTATATTGCATTTCAGATCTGTAGAAATAAGGGTGCATGTGAAGTAAGCAATGACAGGCATGGACAGGGTCTGGTGAACAAGAGTGAGTGTGTTTCCGTCTCATCACCCAAGCCCTACAGACAATGCAGAGATACCAGAAATAAAAGAAAAGGTCACTTTTCTACACTACCCAATTACCTAGTTTCCTTTGCTCTTAACTCTTTTCATCCTTCTTTCAGCTCTGTCTGAAAACAGTCTCTGCATCTGAAATGCTGCCTTATATTCTCTGACCACTTAAAATCTCAATATCATACTAGATTGGTTTTCCTGCTCTCATAGTACCCCATGCACTTTACTCTTATATAACACTTAATGCAGTCCATGAGAATTGTTCCTTTTATTATCTTCTCTATACTCTAACTGAAATTTTATTCTAAAGGCAAAGGCCAAAGTTTTTTTAATCAAAATTGTCTTACCAGAATAGAACCCTGCATCTAGGAGGCATGTCACAAAATGCTTGTAAAATTATTTATTGAAAATTCACATATTGAATATTTCTCTTGGCACTGAGGTCACTGCATTGAACCACAAAGTATAGATTCTTGATGTTCTGAATCTTACATTCTAGTGGGGGAGTACACAAAATGCAAATAAAAATATTTAAGAATGTCAGATAATGACAGCTACTATAAAGAAACAATACAATTATATACTAGTGTCCAAAACTTTAATAAGGAAAAGAACCAGTTCTTTAAGGGAAGACATTCCAAGCAGAGGAAATAACAAGTGTAATGGCCTTATTTGGTGTGTGTGTGTGTGTGTGTGTGTGTGTGTGTGTGTGTGTGTGTGTTTGTGTGTGTGTGTGTAAGGGGCAAGTGGATTTTACCTTGGAGCAAAGCTAAGAGACCTCTATGGCTGTAAGAATTGTGAGCATATCAGAATGATAATCAAAAGACTGGAAAGAATATTTTTATGTATCTCTTTGAAAGACCTGATTAAGAATCTTGATTTTATTCTAAGAGCAATGAGAAATTATTGAAGAATTTTGAAGAGCAAGATAATCATCTAGTCATGTTTTTAAGGTACATTTTACTAAGAATATTAAAAACTCAACTTTAATAGTTACAAGTCATGCCATATAACATGTCATAAAAATTTAAAAATGCTAATTTTTAAAGATGCCCTAAAAAAGTGGAAAACTACCGTACAATTTAACAAAGCATGCAGAAATGAACCATGCTCTGTTTGGAACTGAGAAAGGAGAGGGAACCAAGTTTTTTATCTCTTAGGACATTACTATCTCAGGTTTAATCACTGTCACTGTCACTGAACTCCTGTTGTTCACCAATTTGCTCGAGCGAACCCAGTAACATTGTTACTGTGTTTGTCATATCGAATACATCACAGGTAGCTTGCCAGGCTTTTCCATGAGAGCGAGATACTCTCATTAGCTTGCCAGGATCTCTGAGAGGGGCAAAGAAATCAAACTCAGGTCGGCCAGGTCAGCTGCGTGCAAGGCAAACGCCCTATCCACTATCACTATTGCTATCGCTCCAGCCCCTCAGGATTAACACAATATTGAAATTAAGGAGAACAGGGGTCAGAAAGGATACGAGGATAATTTTGGGATCACAGTAACCATTTAATAGGAGTTTACTCCCTTTTCTGTAAGGAAAAATTCTGTAAGGAGATGACTTTTGGTTGGTACTTCTCCCTCATCTCAAATTGAGAAGCTTCATGGAGAATGTCTGGAGAGCATGTGTGATTTCTGAAGAATGGCGGGAAATGGGCAACATATACCTCAAAGAGTTCAAGTTTGATAGATCATTGCCAGCCAGTACTTCACTGCTAACCCACCAGAAGAGACAGCTTTAATGCCACCTTCCTCCTGTCCTCTATATGTGTTTCTCACCCTTTTGCCAACCATTCTCATTTTCCAAACTTTTTTCCTTTCTGTGACCTCCCACATCTTATTTATTGCCCTTCTGGTAATATGTCTTTATCCTCCATTTATGCAGTTTACCTGTGGTCTTTTAAGAATATCATGGGGCCCACATAGTCCCTGATTGAGAAACACTGCTCTACATTATTATTATTTATCAACCCAAATATCATCCAGACTACAAAGCCAAAAACTCAACTAATGGTCTTTAAAAAAATTAACTTTAGTTTTTATTTAACTATTTCTGGTTGAGGCCATATCTGGTAATCCTTAGAGATTGATCCTGGCTCCATGCTCAAGATTTATTCCTGGTTGTGTTCTATGGACTGTATAGTTTGCTAGGATTGGAACCCATGTCAGCTGCATGCAAGATATGCCCTATGTGCTGTACTATCACTCTGGCCCCACAACTAATGACCTACTTTCCCAAATAAATGTCCTAGTGACCTACATCTCCATTAATGCCTGTCTGATATTTCATAGTAGTGCTCCCATTTTTCTCTATCACATCACTATCCTGGTTCACATTCTGATTTAAAAAAAAAAGAAGGAAATTTCTGTCAAGTTGGTAAAACAATGAATAAATACCTATTCAGCAAATATTTATTGAGCTCCTATTATACATCAGGAGTTGTACATATTGTGAACTCATTGTTTTTGGAACTTGAAATGTGTAAATATCCCTGCGCTCAAGTCAGTTACATCCTAGTGGGTAGAGATAGATTCTAAAAAATTTTCTGAGACAACTGCCACCATTTTGACTCACTTATGAGCTCTGCTCTCCAGGTCCATGACTAAATCTCTAAAGAGATGGAAGCCAAACCATTACTATAAATGTATATACTGGTTTCTGGCTGAAATCTCTGGGGCACCCTCAGAAGGGAAGGCAGGCTGAACTCCCATACTGCCTACGCCCTGCAACCACACCCACAAACCACAGCTGCTGCTGCAACAGCCCAGTTCTACTTTGTGGTGAATAATCTCTTCAGAGATACCAAACCATGAAAATTCCAGGTACACATCAGTTTTCAGGGTGAGAACTCTGGAGTCTTCTCTGAGTGAGGGCATGCATACTCCTTGACCCCCACCTCCAAACTTCTGGAAGCCACACACACACTTCCCATAGCTGCCGTGTCAACTCATGGACCAGTCTAGAGGTTCTGAAGTCCTGAACCATATGGCCATATGCACAGCCATGACACATCCAGATTCCACAATACCGATATTCCAGTAAGAGCACACCAATTTACATGGAAAAGCAATATAGCAACCAACTAAAGTCAACAAACAAAAACAATAACAGAGAAGGCTCAGGTAGCAATGAACACCATAGCTAGCTGTCAGACAAGAACTAAATGACCCAATGATGAGGTAGAAAATTTTCCTTTACTGAAATTTTTTGTTAATTCTATTAATCTTTCAGTTGTAACAAGAAATATAAAATAAATTTCTGTATGCCTCCTAAGGGGACAGGCTTGAGGGGTAGTTGGGAAGATGGAGAGGGAAGAATATTCGCCTGGTGGGATTGTTGTTGGAACATGGAAAGTAGGCAACAACAATTGCATTATGAACTTTGTAATGAAAAACAAGAATTTTTTTAAACTTTAGATGAAAAAAGTGTAGAACAGAAAAGAGTTTAAGTACCAAGAAAAGAAGAAAATTAAAACTGAATAAGAATGTGGAGGAAGGCAAAACACACACACACACACACACACACACACACACACACACAGAATGGAGGAAGAGGGACAATGACGGCTTGAACACTATTAAGTGGAGTAGTAAGACTTTGAACAAATATTCTAGGTGTTCGATAGAGTTAACAAACTAAATTATTATCTCAGGTAAGAGTATTTGAAGCAAGTTTCTCTAAAAAGTAACTAGAACAGTTTTTTGATAATGTATCAGAACTCTGGGTGGTTGATGAAGAGAAGAATTGTTAAGCTCTATTCTCAATGCTCATGATTCAGTGTCAATAAAGAGGGCAAGAATCTTTATTTATCTAAGTTTCAAGTTAATGCTAGCTCTGCTGGTTCAGGAACTGTACTTTGAAGACTCATTGACTCATATTGATGAAAGGCACCAAGATGGAAATATGCAGATATATTTAATGGTTTTTCTTGAATAAGAGCCATTCAGGGGAGAGCTATCTGGGGCCACTGTGAAAAAATTTTACTCTGGAGACTTCCCTCTGAAGATAATAAAGTATGCATCAGAAAAACTCAGACTAAAGTAAAGTTTTTATGACTAACCAGAGAAGGTAGGAGTTTTACCTTAAATTCTCATTATATTTTCCTTGATGAACTAAATTCACCCATTCTTCTAAGACATTGTTTCTTTCATTTGCAACCCATACTTATTTCCAAATTAGTGTCTTTATTTACTATTTATCAATAGCTACTTTTCTAACATCTACCCCCTGGCCACCATGTACTTCTTCCACAGCAACATATAATCATCTGATAGTTCTTAGATTTTTCACCGAAAAACTGCACTGTAATAAAAATTGATGACTTTCAACAATACATGGAGTTCTTTTTCTGCCTTTTATCATTCTCCCTTCCTACTCTCATTGCAACTGTGCAGAATATTCATCTTACCCTTCATGATCTCTACCTCCTCCCCCTCAACAGATGACACAATCTCTGACTCAAAGAGAAAATAGAGTTTATGACACATTAAAACCCCCAAATTCCTGCCACTTTCTGTCCCCCCTGCTCAGCAGAGATGCATTCTCACAGATTCACTAGTTACAAATCTATTCCTTCATTTATCTCCTCCTGAGCACAGATAAGAACACATAAAAAAGTGGCTAAGAGAGTGTTTAACAAAATTTAATGTACTCAATAAGCTTGTTTGTTTAGCTTTAATTTTATTCTTTTTCTGAAAAACAGGTAGCAATGTGTAAGGATTATAAATTTTAAGTGTTATCCAAGCCCTCTTTAACTACACATTTTTATTCCTTGTTTACAATCACAGTTAACATTTCTTGTATATCCCTCTAGAGATATCTTCTGTACAGAGCAGCACATATAACCATTTTTTATGTTGCAAGAATAGTAATATATTTTACAAATGTTTTGTGCTCTTATCTTTTATTTGCAAGTGTGTTTTGAAGAGCTGGAGAGAAAGTTTATTAAGTAACATGGACATGCACTGCCTTTCGCATGATCAACCCTGATTCAGTTCCCAGCACCACAAATAGTACCCAGAGTACATGGCCAGGTATAGACCACCTAAAAACTGAAACAAACAAATAAATAGAGTTTTATAAATTTTTTAAATTAGAATATGCATCACTTTCTTATTCATATTAAATATGCACAATAACTACATGTGCTGATATACACAAATTTCTTACACATGGAATATTTTTAAAGAAAAGATATTTTGTGTACAAATATTCTGTATACAAAGAGCATGTAAAACACTTATTTATGTTGCACAAATAGTGATATACTATACATATTTTTGCATTCTTATTTGTATTTTTAAGTATGTTATTAAAAATAGAATCACTTACCAAAGATTACTGGATGTGGTTTCCCTGAAGTTGGACCAAGTTATCTCAACAATGTGTAATAATTGGTGTTTTTTTCTTACTCTTAAATAAGGGTGTTTTTCACTCATTCATTTACTTATTTTTTTTTTTTGGAGCACACCTAGTGTTGCTGAGGGAAATTTCTGATTCTGTTCTTGGTAATTCCCTCAAACTTAAAAACTGGTTCTTTTCTACCTCCTCCTATTTTATCCCTTGGCTGAATGAAAAGTCGTTTGGGGACTAAAGAGATGGAGCAGAGCAATGGTGCTTGCCATGTTTCCAGAAGACCCTGATTTGAATCCCCACCACCACTTGAGGTCTCTTGTAGCACTGCAAAGAGGTTATTCCTGAGTACAGAGGCAGGAATTGCCCTAAGCACCAGTAGCTGTGGTCACAAAACTTCGTCCCCCAAACAAACATCTTTGTCTTTTTACATCAGCTATTTAATAGTCTATCATGGTCTTTAATCTATATATCCTGCTTCATATTTCTGTGTATATGTTATATATACACTCTCATGCCCACTACATTGCTTACAAAATCTTTATTGGTTGGTGCTCAGAATTTAGGAAACAAATTAAGAGGTTCAACCCTTGTGTTCTCCAACATATTGTCATTCTGTTCTGCTGATAGGTCAAATTTGTTCTGTATCAACTAGCTAGACAGAAATTATCATCATTTTACCATATTAATTCTTAAATATCTTAAGGGGGAGGAATTCTAATCCAGGCTCACTGGGGCCAAGGGGTGAGGTGGTAAAAATTATTTACTGAAAGGGAAATATGGTTTAGGTGAGAGCAAAACAAGTTTAGTAGGAAAAAAATGCACTCCCCAGAACGACACAGTGGAGGCCTCCAAAGAGAAAGGGCCATTTAGACAGTCTGAGGTGTCTTTTATTGTGTGTCTCTTGGGATGCTTAGGGAGTTTCTGCTTTCTATAAATTACTTAATTTATAGAATTATAAAGTGGGTGATCAGGAGATATGTAGTCAATTCTGGGAAGGTGAGTGAATTTTATGTAAAATGTTTCGGACCAATCATGAGAAGGGAGTGAGATGTATAAAGGTAAACTGAGCCAACCCTGGATATAGCATGGCTGGTCCAGTTCTAGAAATTTTATAGCAGAATTAAGTTACAAGAAGACATTTAGAATCTCCTGGACACAGCTGACTATGTTAGCAGAGGCAGCACTGCTGATTGTGCCAGCAGGGACCATCTCCACCTGTGTCTCAGACTTTCGATATGGGACTAAAACTAGGCACCTTTTAAGGGAGTTTATGCTACACCACTTAAATATCAACACACATTTCATGTTTCTTTAAAATATTTAACTAAACTGGTATAAATTCTGACTATATTTAAATAGTGTCAATCCATCTGCACTTGTTTTTTCATTGCAGCACTCTTTACAATAGCCAGAAACTGGAAGAAACCTGAATGCCCAAGAACAGATGACTGGTTAAAGAAACTTTGGTACATCTACACAATGGAGTACTATGTAGCTCTTAGAAAAGATGAAGTCATGAAATTTACATACAAGTGGTACAACATGGAAAGTATCATGCTAAGCGAAATGAGTCAGAAAGAGAGGGATAGACATAGAAAGATTGCATTCATCTGGGGGATATAAAGTAACAAAATATGAGATTAATACCCAAGAATAGCTGAGATCAGCACCAGGAGGATTACTCCATAGCTTAGTGGCCAGTCGGGCATTCTAGAGGAAAGGGCAGCTCAGATAGAGAAGGGAACACCAAATAAAGGGTGTTTGGAGGACCCTCCCAGGAGGGGAGATGCATGTCGAAAGTGGACTATGGACTGAACATGTTTGCCACTCAATGCCTCTTTTGCAGACCACAACACCCAAAAGGAGAGCGAGAACACAGGGGATTGCCCTGCCACAGAGGCAGGGGGGGATGGGGGATGGGGGTGGGAGGGATATTATCCATGGTGGTGGAAAATGGGCACTGGTGGAGGGATGGGTATCTGATCATTGTATAATCGAAACCCAAGCACAAAAAATTGTAAATATACAACTGTACCTCATGGTGTTTCACTAATAAAAAAATTAAATAAAAATAAATAGTGTCAATCTAGAAATAGTGATAACCACCACTATAGTGGCAAAAGTAAAAGAAGGGCAGAAATTACTGAAATTATTTGAGTGAAAATGTATTTTTAAGTTATTAAAAGTCACTCCTTAAATCTTACATAAGATAAAACTATTTGTAGCTGTTATAATATCCTCAAAGGGAAAAAATGCTAAGTCAAAGCATCTTGTTAGGAGTACCCTTTTCCTGTTGTTCAGATAGACAGATGCCCCATAATTAACTTGAGACTTAATCTCAAGATGTTACTCTCTCAACCACATTCTGTGCTTCTATTTGAATCTTGACATTCTAGGATAAATTTCTGCTTAAAACAGAGGACAATGGAGATACTAAACTTAATAACATTAACTAAACCCAACCGTTAAAAAAATAATAGAAAGATACACTCTTATTTAAAATCATGGCCATTTGTGAACCAGCGAGATAGTAGATCCAGTAGAACACATACTGATTTGAATTCTATCCTATCTCCAGCATCTCATATAGCCCCTAGGTGTAATTTCTGAGTACAGAGCCAGGAGTAACCCTTTTGCATCACCAGGTGTGGCCCAAAAACAAACAAAATAATTTTTAAAAAATCGTGCCTACTATATACAATAAAACCAGTATATGTTTAGACAATACATATGTCAGTCAATCTCTGCCTATCTTATCCAAGTTTAAAAGGTAAATTTTTCTTCATATTTTAGCAAATAGCCTTGGTTGACTAGCAGAAGGAAGACCAGATTGTACTTAAGCAGAGCCCCAGATCTTGGCTGTATAACATCTGCTTTGTGTTCAGCGCTTAATATTCTGTAATATCATCATTCATTGAACTTGAAAAATCAACTCCCTGATATCAACCAACAGCAAGTAAGCCTTCACATTATGTTGCTAGAGTTCTGCTTTGTAGGGAAGTTTGACCAAGTCAATGATGTCCAGTAAAAGTCAATATTAATCATTTGTTTTATTTATAATAATCAGTTAATCAGTTTGTACTAATTAAATCTAGAAAATGTGAAGATGTTCTTTAAATAGCTGAACTAAGGCTTATAGAGATAGCTTAATGAATAAGGGAAGTCTTTGAATTCCATAGGCCCACATTTGTTTGTGGTCACTGCAATGTGCCCTGAGCCACAGGGAGAAATTCCCAAGTAGAGAGTCAGGAGTAGCTTCTGAGCACCACAATGTGGATTCTAAAAGCAAACAAACAGGAGCTGGAGCAATAGCACAGCAGGTAGGGCATTTACCTTGCACACGGCTGACCCAGGTTCGATTCCCAGCATCCCATATGATCCCCTGAGCACTGTCAGGAGTGCAGAGTTGAGGAGGAACCACTGTGCATAGCCAGGTGTGACCCAAAAAGAAAAAAAAAGCAAACAAACAAAGAGTTTAACTAAAGAGGTCAATCAACGGTTATAAGGTTATAGTCCAGAAAATGATCATTCAGGGTTTAATGAAAATATTGGCAATCGATATTTTAAAAAGCTAGGAAGAAAAGCAGGAGAGTCAGGTTTTAATTAATTCCAGTTGCAACCTAAGTCAAAGAAAAGATACTGAAGTACTTCAAGTATTTCAGTGTGAAGCCCCAAAAGCTTGCTTGAGAGCTATTATAATCCTTCTACCTGAGAGAACTGTCCCCCAAAGTACACAGCAGCTGCTGTCAGCATCTGCCCACACCACTGGCCAAACCACCAATAATGATAAAGTGCCTCCTCCTCCTCTGCCTCTCAAATCTTATGAGAGTTTCAGGCTATTTAGAGAAGATTCTTTAAATTAAAGTTAATGCCTTAACTTTAGAAAGAAGATTGTGAGCTGAAAGTGATACTAAATTGGTAACAAACCATCCAGTATAATCATCCGTATCAACTCAACATCAGTGCAGCATTTGCTTTGGAACCAGGTGGTATATAATGATTGAAACAAAAAGGTGAGAAGACTTTTAAGAAAACAAATTTTCTCTCAGTAGCAACAGAAAGATAAAACTATGCTGGAGATTCTTTAATGAGTGCAGCCATATTTTGTAGTAGCAAAATAATTTGTAGTCCTTAGTACTTAGGAAATTAGCACAGCAGGTAAGGCGTTTGCCTTGCACACAGCCAATCCAGGTCCGATTCCTCCGCCCCTCTTAGAGAGCCCGGCAAGATACCAAGAGTATCTCACCCACACAGCAAAGCCTGGCAAGATACTCATGACGTATTCGATACACCAAAAACAATAAGAACAAGTCTCACAATTTGTTGTGAGACATTACTGGTGCCCGCTCGAACAAATCAGTGAACAATGGGAGGACAGTGCTACAGTGCTACAGATAAACTTGCAGACTGATCTTCAATATTTCTCTGCAGAATGATTAGATTGTATATAATAAGCTATAAAAAGGGTAGAATTAAAGTTTGTAATCAATGGATTAGAGAAGTACCTCAAATGGCAGAGGACATGCTTAATGATGACCAGAATTTGATATTTGGCAGTATAGAGATGTGGTATATCTATATGTCAGAGTCATGGGACTGAAAGAATGAGCTCTAAACTACAGCAACCAAACTTTAACATGTGCCAGGCAGATGGGAAATGGAGGGAACCTGGGGACACTGGTGAAGGAAAGCTGACACTGGTAATGGAAGTTATGTAGAAATTTTGTATTTCTGAAGGCCAACTTTAAATAACTTTATAAATCACGATGCCTCAATAAATTTGTACAACAAGTAGGACAATTGCCTTGCATGCAGTTGATCTAGGTTTGATCTCAAAACCACATCTCCAAGCTCTGCCAAGAGTGATCCATGAATACAGATCCAGGAGTAAGCCCTGAGCACCACTGGGTGTAGCCCAAAACCCAAAAAATTTAAAAGGTGATTTAAAGCAACATTTAGAAGAAATATATTAATTGGGAATTGTAAATAACAAAATCTTTCCATATCATAAACCTACCCAGATACCAAAAGGTCATTAAAGTAGTAAAAAAAAATGGCTTCATGGTAAGAACAGATCAAAGTTAAGAGGTTACTTAGTAGAACCCTTCACAGATAATAGAAAATGAGTTTCTAAGAATTTTAGGTTGCCTTTCCCTAGAATTAATAAAGGTAAAGGCCCTCCCGTTGTTCATCAATTTGCTCGAGCGGGCCCAGTAACGTCTCCATTGGAGACTTTGTTGTTACTGTGTTTGGCATATCGAATACGTCATGGGGGGGCTTGCCAGGCTCTGCCGTGCAGGCGAGATACTCTCGTTAGCTTGCCGGGCTCTCCGAGAGGGGCGGAGAGTTAATAGTTTATGCAAAATTTCCCTTGGAGGAGGGAAAGTGTGTCATTTGAGGCACATGGTGACTCCTAAAAATATTTAAAGGGAAACACAAAATATTTGATAGAATTACCTTTAGTTGAACTAAAAGAGATGAAGTTCTTTCCCTTTGAACAAGATGAGTTTAAGATGAAAATAATTTCTATTCAGGCAGGAAGTAAGGTGAGAAATCCACTTAGCTGCAAATCCAGACCATTTCTCATAGGGGAAAAAAAGGACCTTTCTAAGAGCAGAATCAAGAACTCAAAAGGAACGTCAAGAGGGACAGAGTGGAGTAGGAAATCAGATTGGGGACCATAAGAGCACCTGATGCAGGTACATTTCTAACCCTAGATAGAGGACTCCGACCACATTTGTCTAAGTGCATATTAAGAGTGAATTTCAGATCAGTGGTCACTATTTGTCTCATTTTTTGAAAGGGCATAGTTTTATGCTGACCTTGACACAATTATACTAAGGATCAGCAACAGATAACTTGTCCCTTTACCTCATGGATCACTGAAGCAAAGAATGCTACATTTTCTAAGAGCTTTAGCTGAGCTTGTCCAGCTACAAAATGTGAGATTTTGGTCTTTGAATCTAGTGCCATGATTTGGACTTGTTTGGAGTTGCCAGAAGAGAGAATAAATCTATTTTTATAATGAGAGAAAGGAGAATCTTTGTAGCTGGCAGAAAAATTAATGAAAATATAATCAAAGCATGATATGAAGAGATTGGATTGATATCCAAAACCAAGAAAGCAACTGAGTTGACTGATATCAGCTGCATAGATCAAGAACCAGAATTCAAGAAGTCAATAGACAAAGGAATCAATTTTAATAAATAGAGATTTAAAAACAGAGAAAAGAAAATTCATGCAAGGAAATGTACATTGTGTATGTGTGTTCATACCTGTTAACTTCTGACATTGTATAGTCTTTGTGGTGACTCATATCCCTCTCTGTAAGCAAGTCTCCACTGTTCCAAAGAAGTTAGATCAATTCTTAACATTTTCTGACCTTAGATTTGTAATCACTCCCTAAATTTAGAACTCTACGATCATGGGCACTAAAGTTAACTGCAATCTTTCTTTTCGTCTTTGTACAGATCCTTTTATTACACATGATCCTTAACCTCATAAAGACCTTAAATTACTCAATCCTGTCTTCTCTTTTCCCTGAAACTAGTATTGATCCAGTATCACCACCAAAATCTTTTTTTTTTTGCCATTCACTTAAGTTTGCATCTCAACCCTCAGCTCAAATCTGAATCAATTTGATATTCTTTTTCTCTGGGATATAATTCCTAATTTTGGAGCACTTATAGGAGTTAGTAATACCTACACCATTTTTATTCCAATGACCTTTAAAGATTCAAATTTCAGCTACTTCCTTGAGTAGTCTGTAATGTTTTTGCCTATATCTTAGGTCTTATCCTTACAGCAGTAGCATCACTCTCCTTAAGCCTTATCAGTCCTCTTGCACACCTCAGTCCACCAAAAGTAGATCCTATCCTTTTGCCAACTTTTAAAATTATTTTTAAGACTTATGATTGCCTATTAGATAAGAACCTAGTGTACTTATCATAGTGTGACAGCCCCTCCATTGCCTTCCTAGTTTACTTTTATCCCTCACTTCTAACCTGGTCTAAAGTGCCTTTACAGTGTCCATATTGGACTACTTACTTCACATGCCTGAAAGCATCTTGCATTTCTATGCCTCTGTTTTTATTCATACTTTTGTTTCTCCTAGAAATACTTATACTGTTTCAGCATGCTATGAAACATCCTGCTTCCTCAACAGTATTTCTTGGACACTTTATATGTATTATATTCATCCATAATGCTTTTGTTGCTTTGTACTATTGTATTATATATTTGAATGTATTTCATTACCATGTTGGTTTATTAAAGACCAAGGCAACTTGTTCCTTTCCTATTTGGTTAAATTCAAAGGTAGCTTTGCTACTTTCTTTGGTATCTTTCTACAACTAAAAGATTAATCAGCAAATACATAGTGTAGTATTTAAATAAATGAAAGAGTAAGTAGCTTTTAAAGTAAATAAATGTAATTTGTTTTAAAGTAAATAAATGTAATTTGTAATAAATGGATTTGGTTAAATTCAAAGGTAGCTTTGCTACTTTATTTGGTGTTTTTCTACAACTAAAGGATTAATCAGCAAATACATAGTGTAGTATTTAAATAAATGAAAGAGTAAGTAGCTTTTAAAGAGACTAAAGTAAAACAGTTCAAATGAAGAGCTTACAAAGTAAAAAAATAACTTTAAATGAAATAAAGCTATATAATAAGAGCTAAAGGTAAGTTTGTTTTTAAATGTTTTAAAAATCCTAAAAATACATTCTTGCTGACATAGTTTACACATTAAGATCTGATCACTATCTTAAACATGCCCAGCAAAAGTTAAACAGTGGAACTCATTGAATAATCTCATGATCATTTGAACCCACTATTTACTCAATAACATAATCTTTATTGTATTCAGAAAGTATTTACTTTATCGAGCTTATGGGAACAGTTATTAATCTCTCAAAGTTAGAAAAATAGCAATTAAGTAAATCACTTTTTCCACCCATCATTTAAATGGTAAATGGTAAAGGCCCTCCCGTTGATCGTCGATTTGCTCGAGCGGGCCCAGTAACGTCTCCATTGGAGACTTTGTTGTTACTGTGTTTGGCATATCGAATACTCTCGGTAACTTGCCGGGCTCTCCAAGAGGGGCGGAGGAATCGAACTCAGGTCGGCCATGTTGGCCACTTGTAAGGCGAACACCCTACCCGCTGTGCTATCGCTCCAGCCCATCATTTATTATGTTTTACTGTTAAAAAATAATTTCTATCCCCCAGCTTTCTTATAAGAGTAATATAATAACTATATCTTCCTCATAAACTATATATGTGAATTAAATGAGCTAAAACATATAAACAAGTATTAGCACAAATCCTAAATTCTCAGAAAATATTTATTATTAAAATAATTATTATTATTATTACAACCAACTTATACGTTCTCATGTGGTCTTGGTAAATTTTGTTCCTATATTCTTACAGACGATCCTTTTTGTATTCCTTCGTTGTGGCAGCCTAGTTTGGCCTTGAGATTTTATCGTCTGTACTTTCAATGCACGTACGCTAGCATCACATGCATCCGTCAAGGACCTGATGGTACAAGCACGAAAGATCAAGTACGACATCATTGGTCTGACCAAGACAAGAAGGCACCAATCTCATCATGCCATTTTCGACACTGGAGAAGAATTGTTGCTCGGAACATGCGATAAAAGAGGTGTCAGAGGCGTCGGTGTCCTTGTCAACACAAACTTGACCACGAGCATTGATTCATTCAAAAGCCTAACAACCCGAATCAGACTTTACATTTGAATAGATGTGGCTCACTGCTGGCAGTTTCTATCTTCGTTGTCTACGCACCAACATCTAATTATGATGAAGGAGAAACTGAGAAGTTCTACATGGAGCTGGAGAAGTTCTATAAAGAAGACCACGCCTTCTACAAGATCATTGTGGGTGATTTTAATGCCAAGATAGGACCGAGAAGATCAGCTGAAGAGCTTCACATCGGGACCCAGGGCCTAGAATGGAACGAACAGGGTGAGAGACTGTCTGAGTTCATCATGTCGACCAAGACCATTCATGGTAACTCACAGTTCCAGAAGGCAGAATCTAAACGATGGACATGCGAGTCTCCCGGTGGACGATTCCACAACGAAATAGACCACATCATATTCAATCGACGGTTTTGCCCGACCGATGTCGCTGTTGTCCCAAAATTTCGAACGGGATCAGACCACCGTCTCCTTCGTGCAAAATTCTACTTCACAGAGCAGGGAGAAAGGGCTGCAAAGTTCAAAAAGAGAACTCCCAGAATGACCACCAACTGGGAACTCTTTGGTACTATTGCGGCAACATGGGAAGATGCCATTGTTGACAACATTGACGAGGAATACGATCGACTGGTTCAGCACCTCCAAGATTCTGTGAGAAACGCCAAGAGAGAGATAGCCACAAAAAGACACCTTTCTTAGAAAACTCTTGAGCTTATTCGCCAACGTGGTTTGCCGCATGCCTCAGGCAACCGCAAGCGACCGTCCGAGCTCGCAAAGCAGTGCAGAGATGCGATGAAAGAAGACCTCAAAGAGAGAAGAGCAGAAGTGCTGGCAGATGTGGCAGAAGTGGGGAAAAGTATTCGTAATGCCCACCTGTCCTTTGCCAACTACAAGACCAAGATGACTGCCCTCTGACGTCCTGAGGATCTATCACATCTTCCAGAATGCCAATGGAGAAGATTATCCATGAATTCTACTCAAATCTCTTCAATAGCCATGTCCACTTGCCGACATACCAAATTCCACAGGATGGATATGTTGTTCCCAATGTTCTCCCTTCTGAAATCTGACACGCCATTTTGTCAGTAAAGAAAAGAAAAGCACCTGGCCCAGACAAGGTCAGACCTGAACACCTGAAGAACCTGCCATCAGTACTCATCAAAATACTGGCTCGGCTCTTCACATGCTACCTGTCTGAATGCAAGTTTCCGTCCCAATGGAAAACCAGCTGGACTGTACTACTTTACAAGAAGGGAGACATCCATGATATTGGCAACTATCACCCGATCTGCCTATTGTCTGTCATCTACAAGTTGTTCACTCAAGTCATCCTGAATAGGATTGGCAGAACACTAAATGAAGGACAACCATGAGACCAAGCCAGGTTCCGCAAAGGATTCAGCACCATCTACCATATCCACACGATAACCAAGTTCATTGAGGTTTCTCGGGAGTTCAAGATGCCGCTCTGTCTAACGTTCATTGATTTAAAGAAGGCCTTTGATTCTGTTGAGATGGTAGTGGTCATTGAAGCCCTAGCCAATCAGGGCATTCAAGCTCAATACATCAAGATCCTCCGTGAGCTGTATTACAGATTCACTACCAGCATCTCACCATTCTACAAAAAAGTAATAATCCATGTCAAGAGAGGGGTTTGGCAGGGCGATACCATTTCACCGAAACTCTTCAGTGCCACCCTCGAGAACATCATGCGATGACTGAAATGGGAAGGAATGAGTGAAGATAGATGGTCGGCACCTATACCACCTCCACTTTGATGATGACATTGTTTTAATAACACCAAACATTAAGCCAAGTGGCAGAAATTCTGGCCAATTTTGACCGTGAGTGTGGAAAGGTCGGACTACAGTTGAATCTTATGAAGACAATGTTTATGAGAAACAGTCTCGTTCCTGATGCTCCATTCGCTCTCAACGGAACAACCATCTCCGAATGCAACAGCTATGTGTACCTAGGTCGAGAAGTCAACATGACAAATGACCTGGCATCCGAGCTGTGCAGGAGGAAGAGAGCGGCTTGGAACGCCTTCAAGAGCTTTGAAGAAATAGCTAAGAGGACGAAGAACCTTTGGCTCTGGGCACATCTCTTTGATTCCACTGTTCTTCCTGCATTAACATACACCTCAGAGACCTGGACCCTACACAAACAGATGAGAATTCTATTCGTGTCTCCCAAAGAGAAATTGAAAGAACTATGCTTGGAATATCACGTTTCACTCAAATGAGAGAAAGAATCTGGAGTTCTGACCTCCGTCGATAATCAAGAATCAGGGACACTGTCTCGTTTGCTAAGGTGTCAAAAATCAGATGGGCTGGTCACGTAATAAGATTTAAAGACGACCACTGGACTAGAGCTGTTACCGACTGGATTCCACGGGATGTCAAAAGACCGCGTGGCCGCCCACCTACCAGATGGTCAGACTTCTTCATCAAGATTATGAACGATCTGTTTGAGTGTCTTCGTGTTCCTAGAGTGAACAGACGCCATTGGGCTACACTAGCACGTGACAGGGACAAATGGAGATGTTACTGGTGCCCGCTCAAGCAAATCAATGATTAACGGGAAGTCACGTGATCAAGTGATTCTTACAACTATACAATTTTATTAAAACTATGTCTAAACCCCTCCCCCAGTTATTTACAATATAAACTATGTCCCTTACACCTGAATGAGATAAATATAACTAGACATTAAGAAGCACCAGATACCTAAATATGAACCAAAACACTGAATAATCAGGTAAAAACTGCATCCCATGGCTAGAACGACAAATTGACGACTATCTATGCTAATTGAAAGCTGGGTGGGCTGGAGAGATAGTACAGTCCTTCAGTACTTGCTTTATATACACAATATAGCAAGGTTTGATCTCCTACACCACATGTTCTGCCCAATCCCCATTAGGAATGTGTCCTGTGCTCAGAACCAGTTGTAAGCTTTTATAACCACCAGTGTGGCCCAAATACCACATATACATACACACACACACACACACACACACACACACACACATACACACACACACACACACAGAATTTTTTCCCTCTAGAAAGAAGACTGCACATAATTGATGGGGTTAAAGGCTCTACTAAAAACAAAAGACTAATCATGTTTATTTCCCTGTGGAGACATTCAAAGTACAGAATAAAACTATGTTCTAAGAGTAGGACTGCAGTTTATGACCAATAACTTGAGCTGTTACTAACACTAAAAGAACTCACAGTCTAAATTTAAGATATACAAGTGTATAAAAGAAACTGCTTAGGGACCAGGTCCTAATTAATGAAGGCAGAGAGTTTGTTGAAATTTTAATTGTATGTGTCAAAGAAAATAAGAAAAAAAAAAGAAATCCAATGTGATTAACTACATTTATTTTCACAACTTTACGTATAAAAATTGGTCTTCTAGGTTTAATAATAGGAAGATTTCTTGAAAACTACAATAGAAGATATTTGACCCAGTAGCAATTTCCCTTAGCATTAAGTACAATTTCACTGTGCCTAATTTAAATGCTACAGTGTGATGCTTAGAGCAATCAGTTGAATTATCAAATAATTCACCTTCTAATTTTAATTTGATTCATTTTCCTACAAAATTAATTTTATTATGAAAACCCACATAACTATTTCCAAAACAGTTTCTCTTGTTTAATATTCTATTCAAATGTAATTTCAGGATTATCTCTTGAAGAGGCTTTTATCCCGAAACTGTTTATCAAGCAAATTAAATTGAAAAGCTATTTTGCTTATAATATGGAAAATGTCAGCACTTTTAAATCAATGCACATAAAACTAAATAAACACTGTTGCAAAGAAATTACCCAATTAAAATAATGTGCAGTTTCAGGGCCTAAGCAATAGCACGAGTAAGGTACTACTTGCCTTGCATGCAGCCAACCTGGATTCTATCCACCACATATGGTCTTCCAAGCCCATAAGGAGTGATCCCTAAATACAGAGCCAGTAATAAGCCCTGAGAACTACTGGATGTGGTTCAAAACAAACAAAAAGAAAACTGGAAAGATAGTATAATGAGTAAGGTGCTTGCCTTGCAGTTGCTGATCACGGTTCAATCCCTGGCATCCCATATGGTCCCCTAGCACGGCCAACAATGATCCCTGCATGCAGAGCTAAGAATATGTCCTGGTCACAGGCAGTTGTGCCACAAATAAATAAATAAATAAATAAATAAGAAAATGTGCATTTTCTATTGACTAAGCAGCATAGATTTTAGGGTGGAGAATAGGTGGAAATTAAAAGGAAGTGAAATTAATCCACAATGTTTCTTATTTGCCTAATTGGCTTTTAAGTGAGCATTCACCTGAAATCATTGACATCTCCCCAAAACATGTTTCTAGGAAATACTGCTAAAGACTGTGAAGTCTAGATATCATAGATATCATAGAGTTTCATAGCAGTTCTGATGGAACCAATAGGCACACCATTACATCTCAGATCCTGTGTTTCAATTTTAAATTTTGAAATATGCTCATAGAAGTATAACTCTCAAATCAGCCTGAAAGAGCTGAAAATTATTTGGAGCAAGGAGAGTTAATAATCCTAGAGCAGGAGACCAAGAGCAGCAGAAAGATGGCAATAATAATAGTTAAAGGAAGATCAAAAGAAATAATGGCTATTTGAGAAATTGGAAAAATTAATTACAAATGTCATAAAGAAAGATACAAAGAAGCTGAACACCAGAAATATCTCAGCTTCTCTCGAGATGAACTCACAGATGCTAAAGTAGTGAAAGGATAAGACAGCTGAGGAACAAACATCTTGGTGTCTGGTGACTGGACAAACAGCAACAGCATCACATGCAAACTCCATGGAAATGCAGAATTGAAGCCTCAACCCTAATCTATTCAGTCTCCAGAGAGTGGAGCCCAAAAATTCTGTGGGCAAAAAATGAGACTATGGCACATCCTTCCCACCCCACCAAGACTACAAATTGCCCCTCACAAGTGGCTCTCCAGCACGGCCATGGCCCCAGAGGCACACAAACCTAATTTGGAACCCAGCAGCTTTTGGCAGAAATGTGAACGGACTATGCAGTAAGCTACAGCACCATGCCCTCCCCAGGGAGTGAAAGGGTGTCTGTCTCTTCTGCCTTCCCTCCCCCACCCCCCGGAGGCACAGCAGCCGCAGCCTCAGAGCTTATTGGACAGCCAGGTATGAGCCAGCGGTGACGGGCAACTGTGGTCTCATGGGATGGGGGTGGAACAGGCACGTCCTTCCCACCCGCCAAGACCACGAGTTGCCCCCTCCCCCCACAAGCAGCTCTCCAGCACAGCCATGGCCCCAGAGGCACACAAACCAATCTCAAAACTATGCGGCTTCTGGCAGAAATCCCCCAGACTTAATTAGTAAAATATCAGAAATCCAGACATCATACTATCTTCATAACCAGCAATAGAAAACAAATTATTTCACGATGACTTTTCAGCAAGTTTGATTGTTGGGGGGAAATTCCAAGTAATAATGATGCACCTTTTGTCAAAATAATGAATGTAATCAAATTATAGAGAGTTAAGTGGAAATCATCTGTGTAACAGGCATGGAGAGGCATGGGATGGGGGTATATTGGGGTTTTTGGTGGTGGAAAACATGCACTGATGAAGGGATGGGTGTTTGATCGTTGTATGACTGAGACTTAAATCTGAAAGCTTTGTAACTGTTCTCATGGTGATCCAATAAATGAAAATAATAATAATAATTCATGACTTCTACTCAGATCTCTTCGATAACCATGTCCACCTGCCCACATACCAAATTCCGCAGGATGGATATGTCATTCCCAACCTTTTCCCTTCAGAAATCCGACACGCCATTTCATAGGTAAAGAAGCAAACAGAACCTGGCCCAGACAAGGTCAGACCCAAACACCTGAAGAATCTGCAATTAGTACTCATCAATATACTGGCTCGGCTCTTTACACGCTACCTGTCTGAATGCAAGGTTCCGTCCCAATGGAAAACCAGTAGGACTGTACTACTGTACAAGAAGGGAGACATCCACAACATTGGCAACTATCGCCCAATCTGCCTGTTGTCTGTCATCTACAAGCTGTTCACTCGAGTCATCCTAAATAGGATAGGCAGAACAGTAGATGAAGGACAACCATACGAGCAAGCTGAGTTCCAAAAAGGATTCAGCATGATCAACCATATCCATACAATAAACAAGCTCATTGAGGTTTCTCGGGAGTTCAAGATGCCGTTCTGTCTAACATTCATTGATTTGAAGAATACCTTTGATTCTGTTGAGACTGAAGCAGTCATCGAAGGCCTAGCCAAACAGGGCATTCAAACTCAATACATCAGGATCCTCTGTGAGCTGAATTACAGATTCACTTCCAGGATCTCACCATTCTACTAAGAAGTGATCATCAACGTAAAGAGAGGGATTCAGCAAGGTGACACCATTTCACTGAAACTGTTCAGTGGCACCCTTGAGAATGTCATACGATGACTGAAATGGGAAGGAATGGGAGCGAAGATAAACAGTTGGCAAATACACCACCTCTGCTTCGCTGATGACATCATTCTAATAACACCAAACATTAGCCAAGCAGCACAAATGCTAGCCAACTTCGACAGTGAGTACAGAAAGGTCGAACTATAGCTGAATCTCACAAAGACAATGTTTATGAGAAATGGTCTCGTTCCTGACGTTCCATTCACTCTCAACAGAACGAACATCTCCGAATGCAACAGTTATGTGCAGCTAGGTTGAGAAGTCAACATGATAAATGACCTGGCACCTGAGTTGCGCAGGAGGAGGAGAGAGGCTTGGAACACCTTCAAGAGCCCTGGAGAGGGGATATGGTGCCACCAGCAGGTCAATCTGTACCAGAGAGGCGAGTGCATCAGGAGACTGATGGCACCTTCGGACTTCCAGATACTCCAAAATTGCTGTTGTGCCTTTGTCCAGATCCCAAAACTTGGGCAGTTTACCAAGAAAGTAAACGACCAAAAGTTAGGTATGTGGGAGACACACCCGTAAACCACCTCTGGTTCAGCTATATAACTGGAGGCATGCCCTCCATGATACCTGAACAAACTGCTTGACGGCCATGATCCTGGAGACTCAGAGATAAGTCTCAAAACCCAACGGCTTTTGGCAGAAATGTGTCCAGTCCCTGCAGTGGGCTGCAGGTGGAGCCAGGTGGGAATAGGTTTCGTGCCTTGGCCTGTTCCCCCTGGTGGCCCAGTGGACACCATCCTCCAGAGGCCACTGGACAGTCAGGTTTGGGCCCACAGTGAGGAGACGCAGGATGGGGGTGGAGCCAGCCCTTTCCTCCCCATCCCATCGAGACCCCGAGTTGCCACCCATGAATGGCATGACTGGCTCCTGATCAAGCTGCTTAACGACCATGATCCCAGAGACTCAGAAACAAATCTCGAAACACAACGGCTTTTGGCAGAAATGCATACAGACCTTGCAGTAGGTTACTGTCACCGGGTCACCCCAGGGGGGGAAGTGTGCTGTCCTCTACCTGCTTCCCCTTGGTGGCTAAGTGGCTGCCATTCACCAAAGGCCACTGGACAGTCAGGACTGGGCCTCGTTGACAAGATTTGCGGGGCCTCACGGGATGGTGTGGAGCCGGCCCTTTCCCTCCCACCCCAACGAGACCCCGAGTTGCCACCAACAAAAGGCCTCTCTGGCTCCTGATCAAGCTGTTTAATGGCCATGATCCCAGAGACTCAGAAATAAATCTTGAAACCCAGCAGCTTTGGCAGAAATACGTCCAGTCCCTGAAGTAGGTTACTGGTGCTGGGCCACCCCAGTTGGGAAAGGGTGCTGTCCCTCCACCTGCTCCCTCTTGGCAGCCCTGTGGCCATCATCCTCCAGAGGCCACTGGAAAGTCAGGTTTGGGCCGCAGTGACGAGACACGTGGGGCCTCACAGGATGGGAGTGGAGCCAACCCTTTCCTCCCTGTCCCCGTGCGACTCTGAATTGCCATCCACTAACAGCCTCTCTGACTCATGATCAAGCTGCTTAATGAACATGATCCCAGAGACTCAGAAACAAATCTCAGAACCCAGCAGGTTATGGCAGAAATCCCTCCAGATTTGGTGGTGGTGGTGGTCCTCCCATTATTCATCGATTTGCTCAAGCAAGCCCAATAACGTCTCTATCGTGAGACTTGTTGTTACTGTGTTTGGCATATTGAATACATCACAAGTAGCTTGCCAGGCTTTGCCGTGTGGGCAAGATACTCTCTGTAGCTTGCCAGGCTCTCCGAGAGGGGCAAAGGAATCGAACCGGGCTTGGCCCTCCAGATTTAATTGTTAAAATTTTGGAATTTCAAAATCTCGCAGCCACTACTACAGCCACGCAACATCATATGTTATTCATATGCAGCAATAGAAAACAAATTGTCTACTATTGCCTTTTCAGCAGATCTGAGTGTTGGGGTAAAATCCCAAATAATATGGTGGGTCTGGTGTCAAAATATTGAATGTAATCAAAGTAGAGAGAAATGTGGAAATCATCTGTCCCACAGGTAGAGGGAAGGTGTGGGACGGGGTATATTGGGGTTTTGGGGGGTGCAGAATGGGCACTGGTGAAGGTACGGGTATTTCATTGTATGACCAAGACTTAAACCCGAAAGATTTGTAACTGCTTTCATGATGATCCAATAAATAAAATTATAAAAAATAGAAAAAATAGAAAAAAAAGATCATTGAAGAAATAGCTAAGAGGACAAAGAACCTCCAACTCCAGGCACATCTCTTCAATTCCACTGTTCTTTCTGCATTAACATACACCTAAGAGACCTGGGCCCTACAAAAACAGGATGAGAATGCTATTGTGGTCTCCCAAAGAGGAATCAAAAGAGCTATGCTTGGAGTATCATGCATCACTCAAGTGAGAGAAAGAATCCAGTATTCTGACCTCCGTTGACAATTGAGAATCAGGGATGCTGTCTCATTTGCCAAGGCATCGAAAATCAGATGGGCTGGACACATAATGCAATTTGGAAATGACCGCTAGCCTAGAGCCATTACCAACTGTATTCCAAGGGACGTCAAAAGATTGCATGACTGCCCACCTATGAGATAGTCAGACTTCTTTGTCAAAACCCTGAATGAACGGTTTGAGGCTCTTTGTGTTCCTGGAGCAAGCAGACTCCAATGTGCTGCATTAGCACGCAACAGGGATGAATGGAGACGTTACTGGCTCACGCTCAAACAAATCGATGGGTAACGGGATGTCAAGTAATCAAGTGATCAAATGATCAAGTGAATAATAAAAAATTTTTTAAAAGTTAAAAAAAAGAAATAAGGCCAAAAACTGTTTCAACAAACACTCCTAATAGTTCTATAACAAACTAACTTTGAGAACCTCTAGTTTTAAATTTCTATGTACACTCTAGCTTCTAAATTTACAATGAATAAGTACTGATAAAAATAATGTATGTATACAGTCCTTTTTATGTTGTACATAAGATATTTATTCATTTTCTGGGTACTCAATATTCACATGTTTTTCTTCCTCTCAATTCACAGGAGCAAACCTTCGCACCTGATTTAAATGAATGCAAGAATATGATAATTGAATTCAATCTCTTTTTTCTTTGGTTTGAGGCCCACACATGGCAGTGACCGAGGGCTACTTCTGGATAACTCCTAGAAGTGCTGAGGGCACTTTATGTGTATGCCAGGGGAAAAACTATGCCCCCTGAATGCAAAGCATGCACTTATTCCATTGAGCTATTTCTCCAGCTCTGGATTTTGTATTGATAATCAAGACATATGAACAATTTGTAATATGCTATACTTTGCTTCATAGAAACCACTTCTTATAAAAAAATACCAATTATTTGGGTCAAAACTGTAACTTGTCATATAAGCTCATGAATGGTCATGATCCAGAAACTCACAAATAAACCTTGGAAGAGAGCAACAAATGCAGAGATGCCTCCAGACCCCAAAGTCACCATCTGGTTAAAAAATTAATTCTGGCTGTATCACCCTATTTAAAATTTTAGAATTCCTGGAACAATGTCTCATACTCTAAACCAATGATGGACCAAGAGTAACATACCACATTTAATGAGGTTTAAAGTAGAAGGCAGTCAATATTGATTAAAAAAAAAATATATATATATATACATATGGGTATATATATACATATGGGTATATATATATATACACATATATACATCAGCACACAAAGCTCCACCTGTAGAAATATATTAGTAATCTCTAGTAATCTCTTACACATGGGTTTAATGGCTCCAGACTGAAATACTACAATCTTCGCACACTTTCCTCTAAGAAATTTCTTTAGCAAGTTATTCATAAGTGATACAAAATAAATTATTTAGGTTCATCTTTGGGGCCAGGCTTTGGTGGGGATGGAAATATTTGAAATATGGTAGTGGGAAGGCGTAATGGTGAGATTGGGATTGAAATATTGAATGTAATAAATTACTGTGAACAACATTAAAAAAATGTGGCTAGTGGGACCAGAGTAATAATAGAGCAATTAGGGTAATTTGCTTTGCACTTAGCTCACCCAGGTTCAATCTCTGGCATCCTCTATAGTGCCCCAAGCACCACCAGGAGTGATTCCTGAGTGCAGAGGTAGGAATAAACCCTGGGCACTGCTGGGTGTAGCCAAAAAAAGAGGGAGGGGGAGGGTGGAGCATGTGGCTTATTGGTAGAGCTCCCACATTGCATTCATGAGGTCCTATGTTGGATCACTAGTGCCACAGAATTCATATGTGTGGGGGCGGAGCAATGACACAGAGAGTAGGGCGTTTTCCTTGCACGCAGCCAACCCGGGTGTGATCCTCGACATCCCATATGGTACCCCAAGCACCGCCAGGAGTAATTCCTGAGCGCAAGAACCAAGAGTAACCCCTGAGCATTGCTGGGTGTGACCCAAAAAGCAAAAAAAAAAAAATTCATATGTGTGTGTGTGTGTGTGTGTGTAAAGAGGACACTGACATATATAAGTATTTTAAAATACTCCTTTATCAAGTTCAATAAATGAACCATATTCTATTTAAAGCAAAAATAATTTAGGGTAAATGGAAATACAATAATAGTTATAATTAAGAATAGGTTTCAGTTTTCTATCTTCTTAAGATCTAGGTAACTGATAACAAGTAAAGGGACACATTCCATCTTGGAACTGCCTGCAGCCCAACTCAGGCTGTGTAGTTCCTCCATAAGCCTCTCTCCTATGTTTGGAGAAATTTAGTTTTTCTTTCTTTGGGTCTTTTTTTTTTGTATTTTCTTTTCTCTCCCTTTTAATAAAATGTATTTACTAAAATGATTAATAAATGAAAGAAGAAAATAATTCTTTTTTTTTTTCGCTTTTTTTTTTGGGTCACAACCCGCGATGCTCAGGGATTACTCCTGGCTCATGCACTCAGGAGTTACTCCTGGCGGTGCTCAGGGGACCATATGGGATGCTGGGAATCAAACCTGTGTCGGCCATGTTGGCTGCATGCAAGGCAAACACCCTACCCGCTGTGCTATCGCTTCAGCCCCAATAATTCTTATTTAATGCTTCAATTATACTTATTTACTTATAAATAGCCAATTGCATGCATTGAAAGTCCATTTTTAGAGGGTCTTTTAGAAGCAAGGTAATATGGTCATTGCAATGGCAACTTGTAGAGAAGAATAATCTCATTTTAGGTGAGTGCACTTATGAGCTCTGCTTATTGGGTAGTTCTCCTTGTCTAAGCAGTTTATTTGGTTACGTATGTCACCAAAATGTGCAGTATTTTATGGCTATTTCACTTCAACTAATTTTATTTTATCATTCTAAATGAAATGAACTACTTGTATCCACGAAGACTACTAAACTCTCTGACATTTTCCAATTTCATAAAATGATTATGAAATGCTGAAGAAATACTAAAAATGCTTTATTTCTGTTATTTTCCCTTTTATAACTTTTATATCCTGACGCAAAGGACATTAAAATTTCCTTTAATCTTTGCTAACCTAATGATAAAGTTCTCAATGCAACTTTGAATAAAGTTAAAAACTGTTTATTATTTTGAATGCTTTCTTTAATGTAATATTTTCCTATATTACATTACATAATGCACAAATACATATTAAATACCATATCCTTTGAAAGTTTTTCTGCTGTACACAAAGAGAAAAACAACAAGAATTAATTTAGTCTCCACATGCAATTCTGTCATGGTAGATATTTTACTTAGTAATAGATTAGTTTACTCATAAGTAGTATTTTATTTGAACCATATTTTAAGAAATGGTTTTAAAAGTTTTATGTGTTTCTCTTCCTATTCTGCCTTGAATTAATGAAAAGAAAAAGGAAATCATCAATCTTCATTTTTTAATCCACAATATATCCATGTAAAACAAATATATACTTTTGAAAATTATTCAAAAGAGAGAAAAATAATTTTCTTGAAGCCTTCTCTGAACTGTTTTTCTCCTTTGTTACAGGTATTTTGTTGTTCAGCTAGATTAATCTTTTGAAAACAAAAAAAAATGGATTTCTTAAACTCCTCTGACCAAAATTTAACCTCAGAAGAATTGTTAAATGGCATGCCATCCAAAATTTTGGTGTCTCTCACTCTCTCCGGACTGGCCCTGATGACTACAACTATCAACTCTCTCGTGATTGCTGCAATTATTGTGACCCGAAAGTTACACCACCCAGCCAACTATTTAATTTGCTCCCTTGCAGTTACAGATTTTCTTGTCGCTGTCCTGGTGATGCCTTTCAGCATTGTTTATATTGTGAGAGAGAGCTGGATTATGGGGCAAGTGGTCTGTGACATTTGGCTGAGCGTTGATATTACATGCTGCACATGCTCCATCTTGCATCTCTCTGCTATAGCTCTGGATCGATACCGAGCCATCACAGATGCTGTTGAGTATGCCAGGAAAAGGACTCCCAAGCATGCTGGCATTATGATTACGATTGTCTGGATTATCTCTATTTTTATCTCTATGCCTCCTCTAATCTGGAGGCATCAAAGAATTAATCGAGATGATGAATGTATCATCAAACATGACCACATTGTTTCCACAATTTACTCAACATTTGGGGCTTTTTACATACCATTAACGTTGATTTTGATCCTCTACTACAAAATATATAAAGCAGCAAAGACGTTATACCACAAGAGGCAGGCAAGTAGAATCGTCAAGGAGGAGCTGAACGGCCAAATCCTTTTAGAAAGTGGTGAGAAGAACACTAGACTGGTCTCGACACCCTACTTGCTAGAAAAGTCTTTATCTGATCCATCAACAGACTTTGATAAAATCCAAAGCACAATAAGAAATCCCAGGTCTGAATTAAAGTATGAGAAATCTTGGAGAAGGCAAAAGATCTCGGGCACAAGAGAGCGCAAAGCAGCTACTACCCTAGGACTAATCTTGGGCGCATTTGTAATATGTTGGCTTCCCTTTTTTGTGAAAGAATTGGTTGTTAATATCTGTGAAAAGTGTAAAATTTCTGAAGAAATGTCAAATTTTTTGACATGGCTTGGTTATCTTAATTCCCTTATAAATCCGCTGATCTATACAATCTTTAATGAAGACTTCAAGAAAGCATTTCAAAAACTTGTGCGATGCCAATGTTAGATTAAAGGAGTCTCATTATAAAAAAAGATTTTCTGAAGTGAAGAATAAATAAATGCTAAATAATAAAAAATTGAAACATTGACAAGGAAATAAATCACTAAAATGATAAGAAGATGATTTACATTCTATAGCAACATAAAGGCAATTTACTGATTTAAACAGTTTGACTTAATCATTCTAGAGTGCACAAAATTAGAAAAAAACATGCTTAGAATAATATTTTGTCTATAAAATATTTTGTCTATGCAATATTTTTGTTCTTAAAATGCTAACTAAACTACATATTGATATGTATATACATATATAAAATTATTATTAACAGAATTTTATAGCTTGTCTCACAATTACAGACTTTTCAATGAACAACATACCTCCATAAGTAAATTGTATATATATATGATCATTTTGTTCATTATACAATTCTGGTTTCTTTTTTATAGAAAAGATATCATTTACTCAAAGCACATATTTCTCCTAGATAAATACTACTATTCCATTTCCATCTTACCCTGAGCAAAAGAAGGAAGGAGAAGATAAAGAGAAATCTTATTTGATACAATGGAAAAAATGTAAAAGTCAAAGAATATACTGTCATTAGATAGTGAAGAGTAATCATACAGAAAGATACTTAAAAATAATTTTAGATACTGAACTTGTGCATATTTAACATATTTTTGTCTAATATCAGTTTCCAAAACAATTTTTTCTTACTCATCTATTATCAACATTTGAAATCTGTCTTAGCAGAGGTTTTCTAATTATATCATGTATATTTCAGATTCAATTTGAAGGTACTAAGTACCCTAGATTACTCACTCTAGTAATCATACTTCTAATGACTTTTAAAATTATAAAATAAAAAATATAAGAAGTATTTATTTCTGATTATTTGAGTAAGTTCAGTTTTTAACCAAAATGTTATAATGTTCAGTTCAACAGCTTCATATCTTGAATTGAAACAGCATTTACTTTTTGATGAAGAAAATGGGATAGGTTCTCTGGAACTTTGCATTGACCTCCCTAGTAAAGGTTCTTTACAGATAGATAGATAGATAGATAGATAGATAGATAGATAGATAATAGATAGATAGATAGATCTTTCAGTCATTCCAGTAATCTGTGGAGCCAAAGCAATTCCATAGTTTCTAACCATACTTATATAAGCAATGAAAACAACAGAATCTTGCTGCTAAGGTTTTATTTCATTTGAATTGGCAAAGTCATAGAACACATTTCAGAAGGTCTATCCTCAACCAAGATCACTTGAAAAATGATACATTTATTTTTCTGTTAAATATATACCTTTAGGTATATTCTTAACACAAGTTTGCATCCCTAAATGATGAGATACACTCTAAGAAATGTGTTGTTATATGATTTCATCATTGTATTAGTGTCATACAATGCAGTTGCCTAAGCCTAGGTGGCGGAACATTACATATAAGAACCAATAATATTAGATCTATCAATATGTGGCACATGACTGTATTTTTTCCTGGTGAGGTGCTTAAGATTATATCTCATTAATGTTTTATATGAGAGTGTTCACAATATAACAGATATTTATAAAGTTCTTATTTTATATGAGGTATTAAGATGTACTAGGTAAAAAATAGAGAAAATTTAATAGTACAGTCTATTCCATTCATATGTATACAATCTAAATATGAAACTGAAAATGAGCACTATAATGAAAAATGGAAACAAAGATCTGGAATGTAGATGATAAAGTTATGGGGATTTTCATAAGAAAAAATCACATTGAGAAATATAAAGAATGTATTGAAAATAGATATTAAATTAATGGCATTTAGACAAGAGAGAAGTAGAGCATTTTCCAGGTAATGACATCAAAATTTCAGACTTTAGTTCCAGGGACGTATTTCAGCAGTAGAGCATTACTTTTCACGTGTGAGGCCCTAGATTCAATAACTAGCACTG
Source organism: Sorex fumeus (assembly GCF_029834395.1). Taxonomy (NCBI): domain Eukaryota; kingdom Metazoa; phylum Chordata; class Mammalia; order Eulipotyphla; family Soricidae; genus Sorex; species Sorex fumeus. Next base: position 4,814,140 of record NW_026606172.1, on the reverse strand, counting down.
CAAAAAAACAGAAGCTAAAACCGTTCCAATTTCACCCTTAAAGCATTCGCTGAATGCATTCATAAAATAACAATGAGTTTGACAGCTATTCAGAGCAATAGGAGAAGAGATGAAGAGAAATAACCAATTTAAATAATGATTGCTGTTAGAAAACAAATCAATAAACCAGTCAATGGGTGACTGAAGTTCTGAAATTGATTCTGGCATTGGGAATGTAATGGAAGAAATAGATGAAAGATACTGTGGATATGGAATCTAAGGTAGAAGCAAAGACTTTAATAAAGAGGCAAAAAGGGAGAGATGACTCACTTAGATAACTTGTCCTCAAATGACACAAGGAACTCAAGATAAGAACTTACTGGTGAAAGGTAACTTCTGTTTTGGGTGCTTTAAGGACATAAAGACAACTTGGAATCATAGACACTACTAATAACAATCCAACCTACGTAAGATTAACAAAGATTCATCTAAAGCTCCAATTACCTCATTGTTTCCTCTAGTTTATTCTTCTATCACCCTTTGACTAAGTTGATATTCCAAAAACTGTTCTTTTCTATCATTCACTGCTTATTTTTCTTTCTCCTTTTTAACAAAATATAATTCTGTGGGTAATCATTCTTCAATAAACTTAAAATAATTTGTTTATTTACTCACACCCACTTCAAAAATGTATGTGTTTATATTGGCAAATTCTAAGAGATTCAGATTGTAAACCCAATAGAGCAAATTCAAGCAGAGTGACTCATCCAAATACATATACTACCCTTCTATTCCGAAGCACAAATATTGGAAAAATAGTACTCAAGTCACAAGGAAGCCAATATTTCTTTAGAACTTCTAGCAGAATCAAGTTTTTTTAGTACATAAAGCATTTTTTGTACATAAAGCATTTTTAATCCAAAGAGGCTCAAGCATATTATAGTAATCATCACTTCTTCTGTGTTTCCACATACTAAAAGTACAAATCATACCATCCCTCATGAACTAAATGAATGATTTTCTTTATTATCTTTGATTGTGTGTGATCTAGGGATTAATATCTATAATTAATACTTTTTTAAAAATTTATGAAGAACAGGTTACATATCACAGTGATATACTACTTCCCTGAACATGTAGGAATGCTATAATGAAATAAATGTCTTTCTTTCTGTTGTTGTTTTTGTTTTTGAGCCATACCTAACTATGCTCAGGACTTAAGCCTGGCTCTGCACTCAGGAATCACTACTGGAGTGCTTAGGGATGCCGAGGATGGAACCTGGCTTGACCATCATGGCAAATGCCCTGTCTCCTGTACTATCTCTCCAGCCTCAGGAAGAAATTTTCAGTGAACATTTTCCTAGTACTGAAAACTGAGAATTTTTTCAGAAATACAATTTAATATCTATAACAAATGTAGCAATACAATGTATTTAATTGATGCAGTTGAGTGAAAATATATAAACATCATATGAAACGGTTCAATGTTAGATAAAGTTACGTTCCTGCTACAATATTTTTTAAATTTTATTTATTGAATCACAGTGAGATACACAGTTACAAGGTTGTTCATGATTGGGTTTCAGTCATATAATGTTTCAATACCCATCACTGCACCAGTGTACATTTCCTAGCACCAGTATTCCCAGTTTTTCTCTTGCCCTTTCACCCCTTGCCTGTTCTCTGTCTCTATCTACCTGTTTGTCTGTCTGTCTCTCTCTCTTTCTCTCTTCTTTCTCCTTTTGGGCAAGATTATTTGTAATACGGATACTGAAAGATTATCATGTATATCCCTTTACCTATTTTCAATACTCAGTTCTTGTCCAGAGTGAGCATTTCTATTGATTACTGTCATACTGGTCCCTTCTCTATCCTAACTACCCTTTCACACACACACACACACACACACACACACACACACACACACACACACACACACACACACTTGTGGCAACTTCCAACCACTGACTCATCCTCCTGACCCCCCTGTTTTTCCTAGCCTTGGATATTAGTCTCAATATTGTTTTTTATTATCCCACAAATGATTGCAGTCTTTCTATATCTGTCCTTCTCCTTCTGGCACAATTCACTTAGCAAGATACTATCCATGTCCATCCATTTATTACTGCTGCAATTTTAAATGCATCTACACCAGAAAGTTTTATCTTTGCTCAAATTCTAAATATTTTTGAATAGGAAATATATGAAAGGTAGGACAAAGCATGAAATACACATAAAAAAATCAAGCAACTGGGGCCAGAATGATAGTGTGAGTAAGGCACTTGCCTTATACACGGCTGGCCCAAGTTCAATTCCCAGGACCTTATAGTGTCCCCCAAGGTCACAATAAGTGATCCGTGAGCATAGAACCAGGACTTAAACCCTAAGCACAACTGTGGCCCAAAAAATGTTTTAAAAACCAAGCTACCAAATAATAAATTTAATCCAATACTTTTATATTCAGTATAGCAATGTACAAATCATGTTTGAGAATTTACTTTTATTAATGAATTATGGGTTTTGTTATTATAGTTTTGGTAAGAATCTGGATTGCCTACTTACTACTTTTTTTGTCTTGTTTCAAAACAGACCCTCTGGATAAAGTCAGTAACATTAGCAGGTAATCCAGGTATTGGGTGCCCATCTTTGCATTGGACACCCTTTCATTTTGGATCCTCAAAACCAACTTTACTTCCTCTTCTTATAAACTTAATTATCTCCACCCTACCTTCTACTCTAAAGTAAAAACAAAAACATCCTTGCAAGTGAAGAAAAGCTTCTTTGTGTCTTATTTTCAAATTCTTCTCTGTATCAATTACATAAATTCTCGATTTTTAATTCCTTTAGTAGAGCACAATCTCCATAGTTTCAGGCTAAATCTTAAACTTCTCCCATCTGTATACAAGAATTTTGTGTCAAAAAGAGATAGAAGGGGCTGGAGAGATAGCACAGCAGATAGGGCAATTGCCTTGCACGCGGCTGACCCAGGTTCGATTCCCAGCATCCCACTGGTCCCCTGAGCACTGCCAGGAGTAACTCCTGAGTGCAGAGCCAGGAGTAACCCCTGTGCATTGCTGGGTGTGACCCTCCCCTAAAAAAAAAAAAAGGACATGGAAAATCACTGAGATGCCCATCCTCTGAAAGAGTATTCAGTTGTTTTACCAACTCTAATGAAAATGCAAATGCCACAGTCAGGAGTAATTCCTGAGTGCAGAGCATCGCAGTGTATGGCCTTCTTTTAAACTTGTAGTTAGAGTATCAGGTTTAATGCATTTCAGTTGAGAGAAAATTTAATGTATTTTCTTTATAATATGAAATTCTTTTCTTTTTTTTTTTCTTTTTGGGTCACACCCGGTGATGCTCAGAGGTTACTCCTCGCTCTGCACTCAGGAATCACTCCTGGCGGGTGCTCGAGGGACCATATGGGATGCTGGGAATCGAACCAGGTTGGCCACGTGCAAGGCAAATGGCCTACTCGCTGTGCTATCACTCCAGCCCCCAATAATATAAAATTCTTCAAAGTAATCTCATCCAATTCAAAATATACTCTCATTAATTCATTTTAGAAAATATTCTTAGTAATCCACTAATAACTAAAACGATTCTATTCGGACCTTTACTTTTCCAAAAACTGTTCTAAGGGAAAGTTAGTATTTTTGTCATGAATTAAAATGGTTTTTCTTATGACTCTGTGATCATGTTTATGATCTTGAAAATCATTCTTATTTCTCAAATTATTTAAAATGAGAAAGTTATTGAGGGAAATGTTTTATATTATTTACATATAATATTTTCTCTATACAAGCATAATGGAACTTGACATTAATATAGGAAGAATAAAATTTTTCAAAGCATTTATGCTCCAGAATTAGCCTAGAAGTCATTAGAATTCTAAGAGAAAAATGTTGCATAATATTCTTTATTATAATAGTAGCAACAATACTGTGAAAGCTTGTCTCTGCCACAGTTCCAATTCCTACTTCTGCAAGAGCAATAAGGTGACTTTATACTTTAGGTAGACAGAGCAAAGCTGACTGTGTCTTTCTGACTATGTTCTACAGTATTCAAATTATTTTACTAGTTCTAAACAATGAATAGTATTTATTCCCAAAAATCCTTATATTATGCATTATATTGAGTCATTATAATTATTAGATGTTGTAATTCTATAGCTGGGTCTCCTGTCATGGGATTTTCCCCTCTCTAAAAAAAATTTACTTTCCTCTTTCCCTCTCTCCACCAAAATGCGTATTGATATTTCCTCTCTGGTTAGGATTCCAGTGGATCTGTGACCCTAACTCTGTGTGTGAGTGTGTGTGTGTGTTTCATTTTGAAAATCTTATAAACGATTAAAATGGATTTTTTTAAAGCATTTGCTCGAGCGGGCCCAGTAATGTCTCCATTGGAGACTTTGTTGTTACTGTGTACTGTTAAACGTGAAGATAAAAGAGCAAAAAGTTAATCCTCAACAGGGTTTTTTTTTTCTTTAAACTTATGAGATGATTATTACAAAAACATAGTCCAAAGCCTGAAGAGATTGTACAGCAGGTAGGGCATTTACCTTGTACACAGCCAGACAGATTCAATCTCCTGCCCCTCATATGGTCCCCACTTCCCTCAAGGAGTGATCCCCGGACACAAAGCAAAATAGTTCCTGAGCACTGCTGGGTGTGGTCCAAATAAACAACACGCTCAAAAAGACATTTTCCAGGCTGGAGTGACAACATAGCAGGTAGGGCATTTGCCTTGCATGCGGTCAACCCAGGTCCGATTTTCAGCATCCCATATGATTCTCCAAGCACTGCCAGGAGTAATTCCTGAGTGCATGAGCCAGGAGTAACCCTGGGGTGGCCCAAAAAGGATTTCCAGAATTCCATACAGTCCCCCTGAGCCCAGAGAAGAGTGATCCCTGAGCAAAGAGCCAGGAGTAAGCCCTCAGTACGGGCAGGTCTGACCCAAAATCAAACCAAAAAAAAATTTTAAAAAAATCAAAGGTTTTAAAAAAAAATTTTAAAAAAATCAAAGGTTTTAAGTTTGTGTAGGTGGAGTTCCAAATCATCCTTCAAACTTCTCCAGTTTTTCTAACAAAGCTTAGAAAAATAAGAGGGCTTTTCTTTACCTTCACTAAAATCTCCTAGTTAATCAAGTGTTTTTTAAACATTTCTTTAGTAGTTGTAAATGAAATACCATCATCATTTCACTGGCAAAGTCGCAGTTCAGAATCCAGAATACATCATTACTTCATGAGGAGATAGTACAAAACTGGAAAGAAAAAAAAAAAGAAGTTAAAAGCACAGGAACATTGCAGATTGGATTAAAAAGTATTCAGATTAAAAGCAAATTTTAAGATGTCAAAATATATTTTAATCAACATGTATTAAGTTTTTCCAGGGCAAAAAATAAAAAGTTTTCATCACATATGAAGCGACAATTTAGAGGAATGCAGACTAGTTTCATATCAGAACGCTAAATGGAATCAAAACTTTACTGACCACTGACTAGGACCTGAGAATGTATCATCTTCTTTGCTTGACTAAGATTAGTCTTGTAAGACTAAGGAATTCAGTTTGGAGGGTTAATATAGCGGGTAGGACGCTTGTCTTGCTTACGACTGCGACCAGAGCGTCTAAGGCAGCATCCCTTGAGCTCTCCTCAAGGGTTAAGTGAAATAAATAATCCAGATAATCTTTAAAATGTTACAAAACTTAAAGTATTACTGTCATTCTCTATGGCAGGTCAAGAATGAGTCCTAGCACATTTAACCCCAAGCTAGTATTTTGCATCCTGCACTACATTTTTCTGGATCTGGGGGAAGCTTGTAGTTCTGTGGACCTGACTGGCCCTCTTTTCCTTAATTTCAGTAAGCCAACAACGCTCATCAAAACTATCCACAACTACAGAAACGGTGCACAACTGGCCACGACCAGGTTCTTCTTTAGTCTGCCATCCTATTTATTTAAGCATGGCAACAGCTAAGCCTGTTTTCTAGGAAGTAATACAGCCTTCACACCGGATTAAAATCATTACTGTAATCATTCTAGCCTTGATTTCTCCTGTCAACATATTCAGAAGTAAGATCCCGTATGTTTCAGTTTTAATATTTTATTTTTAATCTTTTGTGCTCAAGGAGAAAACATCTTCGAAGTGAGAACCCTCAGTTGCCACAAACAAGAGTGGAGACTAATCTTTAATGAGTGAAAGAAAAAAATGATTTATATTAGCACTGTAGCACTGTCCTCCGGTTGTTCATCTATTTGCTCGAGCGGGCACCAGTGAATGTCTCCATTGTGAGACTTGTTGTTACTGTTTTTTGGCATATCGAATACGCCATGAGGAGCTTGCCAGGCTCTGCCATGCGGGCAGAATAATCTTGGTAGCTTGTCGTGCTCTCAGTAGTGGTTCATCATTGAGATTTTCATTGCATCTAGAATCCCTTGGTTTTTAGGGTCTTAATATTAAAAATTAAAAATACCATTATTTTGGGAGAGGCATACCCACAGTGCTCAGAGATTACGAGGGAAGGAGCTCAGGGGTCCTTAGATGTCTGGGATCCATTGACCACATGCAAGATAAGCAACTTACCCACTATACTATCTCTTTGGCACAAAAATGCTGTTTAGAAAAACCATAGTTTTTACTCTCCTCAAGTGACGAGAGCCTCGTCCCAACAACTAGACTCTCCTTAAGCCCAGACACACCCTACATACTCCTCAGAATGTACTTTACTTATTTCTATACCCATATTTCTTTTAACTTCTCCCCCGTACCCAGCTAAAGTGAGTGCCCAAGGCATCTTTGGTACTAAAGCAATTCATTTCTCAAAGAAAGATTAATTCACTTTCCTCTCTGAAGGTGAATTCAGATTCCATATTGTGGAGACAAAATATTATCTTCAATGATTGCTTATTTGTTCCAACTATCATGGATTTCGTAATGATTATTGATTTTTATAAGTTAAAAATAGGAATGTCAGTTAAAGGATGTGTGTTTACTTCTTTATATCCTTCCATACCTTCCTCTAATTATTGAACATTGATCCCCTTGTCTAAGTAGACATGATCTGTTTCACTGTTTCCTACTAAAGAAAATAGAGTTAAAACAGTTATTTTTTTTTTATCTTTTTGCTTCATAAAGTTAATGAAATACAAGTAGGTTATCATCAGCAAGGAAATTGAGAGGACTGGGGAGATAAGTCAAATGGTGGCAGTGTATGCTTTGCATGAAGGAACCCAAGGGTCAACTCCCAGTGACCCACCTGCTTCACCAGAATGTACCCGGAGAACCACAGCATGTGACCCTTCACACCCTTCTCCCCACCCAAAGAAAAGCAAAAAAAAAATTAAAGAAACAAAAACAATGTGTTTTGATAAAGACAGTGCTCAGTTTTCATTGAGTTGGGAATATATTAATGTCAAGGGAACTCATAGAATACTAATAGTCTAGAAATACATATAATAACAAATTTCAAAAAGTCATTTGATAATTCTATACTATTAATAACATGTAAACTTTGTGAAAATGTTTTAAATTGCCTGCTTCTAAAAATGTCTTAATCACTATTTTAAAATGTATTCAAAAAAATAGTACTTACTTTACAAACCCAAAAAATAGTACTTGCTTTACATGCTGCCAATGCTAGTTTGATCTCCGCAACACATGGGCCCTCACAAAACACCAGGTGTAACCTTGGAGGTCTCTGAGTTGTAGTCCTGGGCTGACTCCTGAGGGATGACCCAGATGATTTTCAGCACTGCTATGGCCGAATGGCACTGCATTCTTGGTCCCTAATGTTGAATCCAGTGAAATTCTTGGTTGACTGTGAATAACCGGGGTGGGGAGAGGGGTTCCAAGGCCTCCAGAATGTAATTTTGGAGAGCCTCCTCCACACACACTCCCAACCAATAAAATATACATGGTCATATTAAAATTAAGCTATTGGTTTCCTGCCCCATTTGATGTGGGTTCACTTCTCATCACAGTCCCTCTCTGAAGCTGTCTCCTTTGGTTCCATAAATTTGTAAGTGTACAAAAAGAGGTTAGCATTTTTTTTGAGATTAGTATTTTAAAGGAAAAACTATCTCCTCAGTAACATAGAAAATGCACTAAGTTCTTCAACTCTGAAGCAACAATTGTCCCTGGAGTGTTCTAAAAAAAAAAAGTTTCATATATTTTAAAGGCTAGACAAAGAACAATTCATAATTTCATTTAGCTTATTCATCTTAAAAGAGGTAATAAGGGCTTGGGGGCAGTCACTTTACCTGCCTGTATCATAGTACATATACATTTAAGCTGACAAAATATATAAATGTCAAACTGTCCAGTTCTTCAGGAAGCTCCTGAGTATCATTCCAACATTATGGAACAATTATTTCTGTAATACACAACTGAACTACCCTCTTCCACAGAACAGCCTTTCTGTTATGGTTGCTTCTTCGCCCACAAATCATTCAATGACACAATACAAAAATACAAAAGAATAAAGGTGAATTGAATTACAGTTTTATTTTGATTTCTTGTGTTTCTATTTATACTTAGGCTTCAAAATATAAAATGAGCTCAGCAATGACTTTCTGTGTTAAGCTTGATTTTCTTTTCTAGTATATCTTCCTATCAGTCTAAAAGTCTAAATAAATATTCTATTTATCATCATTATATAAAAAATGACTCCAATTACAAATGCATGCAGCATAAGGAATCTGATGTCTATTCTCTTTCCACAAAGTATGCCATATGAAAATATCTAGAGACTCAGCTTGGATGCATAACTAAATTCTTATGTTTGTATTTTCTGTTGAATACTGTCTAAGCTAGAATTGTCTGTGTACATTATTAAAACTGAGCCAAAAAACTTTAATTCTCTTTTTCTCTCAAGCTTCTCACTGATGAAAAATAAAGTCGTTATTATATAAAAACACTGAAAATTATTTTAACAATTTAACAGCCAAAACTATAGAAAATGTTGAAAACATAAATTTTAATAGTATCTGATATATAAGAATCTACTCAACTTTTTTCTTTTGAGAAGGTAATAAAAATAAATGTATACTGGAATTTGATGTTGTTTAATTCAAAAAGAGTAAAATGCTAAATAAAGCATATTCTTCAAATAAGTGTTGGTTTTAACATGATTTTAAATATTCTATAATATTATATACTTTCATCTACAAGGGAAAATAAAATATGCAGAACATATGAATTGCAAGTGTCTAGATGTTTTTGTCATAGTATTTGTAGAAGTATGAACTGTAAAATGAATCTCTCTTATTTAACCATGTAACCTACAATAACGTCACTTTTGCTTCTTCATCTACAAGAATTTATATTCTCGTTTTTAAAACCCCATTTGAAACAAAGGTAATTACGTTCATTTTCCTGAATTTACAAAAATGAGTAAAAAGTGAGTTCTGAAACACTAAATAGCGTTTAAATGCAGATAGAAAATACAGACTTTTTTTTAATCTTTGCATTGTGTTTTATTCTGAGTTCCAACCTTTCAATAATAGATTTGAGTGTTATCACCTTGAAATATGTATTAGATTTTAACAAATAGCTTTCAACATTTCTCTCTCAAAATAACCTGGTAAAGACAAAATAAAAATGTTGGTACTAAAAAGGGTTGTCACAGTAAAAATTATAGTCACAGTAAATAAAATGTTTGATCCAGGAGGTAATACCTTGCACAGTGCTAATCCCCTTCCACAAAAGGTCCCCCAGTATTGTGAGGTGTGGCCCAAACTCCCAAAAAATAAAAATAAACAAAATATATTTGCATTTATTTTATAGATAAAAATATGATTCCATTAATACTTAAGGAAACTACATGTTAAAAAAGTAAACTATGACAGAAGAGGGGCAATGTTACACCTAACCCCAAATAAGTGTCAGTTATACTTCCTGGAGGGAAGTGAATTTGAATAAAAACCAAATAAAAATGAGATTCTTTGTTTCTCCTCTTCCTTGCCTCTCTTCTTCTTCCTCCCCTTGCTTTGAATTCGAGATCTTTTTACGATTTAGAATGCAAAGACTTAGTGATGCTGTGGAGAGTTTCTATGACTTGATGAGGAGTGCTAAATGGAATCTGGAACCTAGCTCTGCAGACTAAAATTCTCTATCAAACCTGTGCCCTTGGATTCAGTTAAGGAATGAATGGCTCAGTTCTACAATCTTGGAGCTGAAGCTTGGGATCTGCATGATTTGAAAACCTAATTGGGTTCTGAGACTAGCTAACGTTTGCATTTGCGTCAGGGATTCACTGACTTTCTTCAAAACTCCCAAAAAACTTAAGACTTGGCTGTCTGAAGACTGTTCTAAGACTTGACTGTTTATTTACTGCTCTGCTTACTGATAACCAATTTGCCACACAGAGAATTTCCTTTGAGTCTTGGGAACCAACTTGTACCTTGTACTTTGCCTGCCTAACTCAGATAAATTTAGCTTTATGACAAATTTTCAGCAAATGTGGAATGTCATGTTCATTGTTTCAAGCTATAGATGCTCCTAGTAAGTCTCCCAACTGGTCTGAGGGTTTGTTACAGATGTCAACTAAAATCAACAATTCTATTTGGGGAAAAAAAAAAATTTTCCAGAGAAAGGATGTACAGCATCAATTTATGTAACTCTTCTCAAGTCCAGATATTTGAGAAAAGAGTATGGCAAAGACTTAGCAGAGAATATGATTTATATAAATCCCTTCCTCTGAAAATATTGGTGTTTTTTTACTTTTTTTAATTTTAATTATTTTTTTAGATGATCTGCATTATTTAAAACTGTCAGTCACCGATATTTCTTTTTCTTATAGTATCATGATCATTATGGATCTTGTATTTGGATTTATTTGAAAATTAATTCTCTTTCTTGCAGTTCATTGATGTTTCTTGATCTAATACTTGTTTTCTTTCATGAGTTCTAAAAATTTCTCAATCTTATCTTCAAACAATGCCCCTTCTCCCATTCTCTCTCTTTCTTTTTCTTCTCCTTATATTGTATATGTTAGATCCTTAGCTTTCCACCTTTAAATTTTTGCAGACCAGTGAAAATAAGAGAAATAGTGCATGAATAAGTGTAGGATAACATTGTTTTGTCCTTCCTGCATAGCCACAGGTAGTTTAGGTTTATTGAATTGCTCCCATCATAGTGCTCCCATTCTTCTGTGTTTATTTGTAACTTCTCTGTGTTCTGTTGACTTGTAGATATTGTTTTTCTCTTCTCCCTAAGTCATGTGCATAGTTTACTCAGAGCAATGTTCTTTTTGTATGGACACAAGAAGACATGCTTTTGTAATGTGACTCTCAGTGATATTTCCCTCCTGGGCATCTGTTCTTTCACCTAAGCCTCAGCTGCCCTTACTTCCTAGCGCCCCCCAAAACAGGGTCCTGGCAAGGGACTGAATGGAACCAGGGCAAGCAGTAAGCTATGTGCTACCCTGGCATCAAGATGGGCCTGGCCAAATTGCCTAATGCTTAACTATAAGTTAAGAGCTTGGTCATGGACAAATACTGTCATGATCCAAAAAGTAATAACTAGATTCGGATCCTGCTAGGGTTAGGAATGATTAATCTGGCCTGAGCTCCGTAGTCTGAGTCTGTGGCAAGATGTTCCCAGGAGAGCGCCCTACAAGCCTCAATGTATCTCTTCCTGTGTCCATACAAAAATAACTATTATTAAGATGTTGATAGAGTTATTGAACTGAGGAAAGGAGAAAAATACCTTAGGAGGTATTTTGCCCTTGGGCAGTCAGGAAGGGCTTTGGAATACCCCTAGGTGATGTTTCCACCCTTGAGTCTGACAGTTAGGAAGGGCTTTCTTATGTTGATTTTGATACCAGACTGGGTGTAGTATGGGCCCAGAGGGCAAGGGGGAGAGAGAGAGAAGCAGGGGTGGAGAGACTACTGGAAAAAGGAAGATCCAGAGAGCTGGGATCAAGGAATGAGGGGCTAGGAAGGCAGAGTGCTTGAGGTGGGAGAGGCAAGAAATTGAATAAAGGGCCACTAATCATCAACCTGCTTGGCCCTCTTTCTTCCTTCGCTTGCCCATCGACAATAGCCATTCCTATCCTGTCCATATACAGCAGCTAGAGGGCTGTGAGAGAGAGCCACTTGGAGATTCCGAAAACACACACCCTTTGGTGTGCGTATTTCTTCAGATAAGTCTTACTTTGGACAAACGTGGCAGGCTACTGAATGTAACTTGCCCACACGGCAGAGTCTGGCAAACTCCCCGTCATATACTCAATATTCCAAATACCAGTAACAATAATGGGTCTCATTCACCTAACCCTGAAAGAGTCTTGAACAGAGCACTTTTGAAAGTCTCGGGGCTAGGGCAAAAGAGATGTTACTGATGCCTGCTCAAGGCAATCGACGAACAACAGGATGATCGTGATCAAAGCGAAGTAAAAATTTTAAAAAATCATTTACAAAAATATGCTTTGTTGGTGCCATGCCACTTTATTTTGAGGCATTGTCTAAACATGGAATATGTTCAATGACATTAACTTTTCCCCAAATGTGCCAGAAATTTGTACAGACCAGAACCATGGACTAGTGATTGAAAACCACTCTTTGATCATCTTATTTTATCTTTTATGTCTTTTCGTATTTTCTACTTCTTATATCTAAGCTTCACTTTAAACAATTTAGTGTAAAGTAATGTAATGTAATGAGTTTTACATTTCTACTATATTTCAGATTTCTAGAAACATATGGATTTTCAACCATCTATTTTTAACTCATAATTTTATAACTTTTATAAGATTTAAGTGTACTTATTTTTTCTCTCTGATAATTCTATATCTTAAAAATGTTGAGCCTCTGGCTATTTATGCTTTTTCTTATTCATAGTTCCTTTTTTTCTCTGTGTGTATTGATTTCTTTTTCCTTTTTCCTTGAAGTTTCATTTCATTTTAACTCGATCTGCAGAAATTATCAAGGACTGAGATGAAGGTGAATTCCTTCATGGGAAGAATTGCATTCGCTTCTGTTAGACAACTATGGACATTTTCAGAGCCACATCTATTTAAACTATTTAAACTATTTAGGGGAGCTGGAGCGATAGCACAGCGGTAGGCCCGGAGCCTTGCACGCGGTCAGCCCGGCCGAGACGGGGTTCAATTTCTCTGGCCCTCTCGAAGAGTCCAGCAAGCTACCGAAAGTATCTCACCTGCACAGCAAAGCCTGGCAAGCTCCCCATGACTTATTCGATATGACAAACATAGTAACAACAAGTCTCACAATGGAGACGTCACTGGGCCTGCTTGAGCAAATGGATGAACAATGGAAGGACAGGGAGAGTGCTAAACTATTTAAACGATTTGAAGTACTTACTGAGTTTATGGGGCCAGAGAGATAGTACAGTGGGTAAGGTACTTTCTATACATGCAGCTGAGCCAGTTCCATCCTCAATATCCTAGATTGTTCCCTGAACCCTACCAGGAGTGAGCCCTGAGCACAGAGCCAGGGGTAAGGCTTAAGCACAGCTGAGTGTGCCCCAAAATCCAAAACCACACAGATTTAATTATGTGCTGATATTTGGGAGGGAAGGGGTCATGAAACCAGGTAGTATGTTTTAAACATGCAAACTTGAATGAAAGTCAAATGGTGAATCTTCAGAGGAAATTCTTTCTCAACTCCAATCTGAGGCAATGTTCAGTTTTTAAGATGGGCTACTTTTCCCTTTCTTTCGTCTTTTGCAGTTTCTGATTGGTACCAGAACTTATTTATAACTTTATCTCAAAACAAATAAATAGATCACACACACTGTGGGGGTTCCTGTATTGTTTAAATAGGTCCTCCTAATGCAATCCCTAACCTCAATGGAGTGTGGCTTTTATATAATATTTCTGAAACCTTGAGACTTAATGCTTGATATCACTTGAACTCAGCAAATGTCATTAAAGCCAAAAGTCAACTTCAGTGCTTTAGTTACTTTTCAAGAATTCCTGTCTTTAACTTATTTTTTGTGAAAGTAATATAAGATTTTTCCAAAATTTGTACTAAATTAAGTTTTTTTAAAATACTATATCTTTCTCTTGTTGTAAGCATGCAAACTTAAAAATAAGTAGTATAAATAATTCTATTGTAGTTTTTTAAATAACATGGAATATATGAATCTTACAAGTAGATAATTTAGTAACAGTGAAGAAAATCTTTAAAATTTAAGAGAAAATCTGTACAGCCTGTAAACATATAAGGTATTTTTATCCTAAAAATTAAATACTGGCTTTATGTTAGAAAACATTATAATAATGTTTACAATTAATGAGTAAAAAATTGTCATAAAAATCTTCATATATGCAACAAAATCACCTGAATAGACATAAGAAAGTTAAGACATATATATGGAACACTCATAACAAGCTATAAAAACCCTTAGCAAGGGGCTGGAAAAATAGCACAGCAGGTAGGGCATTTGCCTTGCACACGGCCAACCCGGGTTCAATTCCCAGCATCCCATATGGTCCCCTGAGTACCGCCAGGGGTGATTCCTGAGTGCAGAACCAGGAGTACCCCCTGTGCATCGCCAGGTGTGACCCAAAAAGGAAAAAAAAATCCCTTAGCAAGCTAGAGAAAACATATCTTTCTTAATTTTGCATAAGTTAGCCATAAGCACCATGAATGAATGCCGTATTCAGTGCTGAGAAGTTTGTCTTATTTTTTTTTAAATAAATTCCTTTAACACTTGCAAAAACTGATTTCAAAGTTATGAAATTTCCAAGATAATCCCATCATTGGCCACCTTCCAGATCACACGGCTGCTTCTCCCAGAGTGGAGCATAACATGAGACCCCCATAGCCATGCCACCGGACTGCACACCAGCCTGTTTCACTCAGGGAACCCCAGAGCTCAAGGGACCCAGCCCTGGCAGCCAATCTCCACAACCCAACAGCCACCATGCTCAAAGCTACTCCCCACACACTCAAGCCAAGTCTCACGTGAGTGAACATATTCCTGGACTGCATGGCCACACCAGATACTCCCTACCCTTTCTCCATTATTATAACAACATAACTGATGGGTTCAGACAGTAAGCAACAAATCATAGAGGGAAATATATATATATATGTGCATATATACATATTTTCAGATATATATACCAAAGCTCACATCATCCAAACTTTAACAGCATGTTAGTGATATCCTATAGAACGTCTTAATGGCTCCTGCCAAAATAGAGCAATCTTCACACTGTTTCCTATATAAAGACTTTTTTGTAAGCATGTTCAGCAGTTCTTCATAACAGACAATAAAAAATACGTTCTTTCAGTTGTGTTTTGGAACTCGGATTGGGGCTTGGGATGGAAACATCCCAAATTTGATGGTGAAGGCGGATTACTCCATGGCTTTGAGGACAATCGCACACGCTAGGGGAAAAGGCAGCTCAGATAGAGAAGGGAGCACCAAATAAAGGATGTTGGGAGGTTCCTCTCAGGATGGGAAATGCGTGATGAGAGTAGACTATAGTCCAACAAGATTGCCACTCAATATCTCTTTCGCAAATCACAGCACTCAAAAGGATAGAGATAACAAAAGGGAATGCCCTGCCACAGTGGTAGGGTCGGATGGGGGATGGGGGAAAGGGGGTGGGAGGTATACTGGGATTGGTGGTGGTGGAGAATGGGCACTGGTGGTGGGATGGGTACTCGATCATTGTATAACTGAAACCCAAGCACAAAAGTTTGTAAGTCTACAACTGTACCTCATGGTGTTTCACTAATAAAAATTTAAGGAAAAATAAATAAATAAATAAAATTGTAAGTAAAGTAAAGTAAATAAAATTGTAATATCTTAAAAAAATTTGATGGTGAGAAGGCGTAATGGTGGTGGGATTGGTGCTTGAATAGTAAATGTAATCAAATATTTTGAACTAAATTATAAAATAAAAAAAATTTTAAAAAACAAAGCTATGAAATTTCTTTAAGCTGTTGCCTTTCCATGAAGTTCTGTATCCTTTGTTCCATAGTGAATGATACCTGGCTGGATAGAGTATTTTAGGTAAAGTGATCATTTCATTGAAGTTTTGTTTTTTTGGAGGGAAGGGACTGTTTGTTTTTTACTCATTCACCTTTCTCTTATAGCAGGGTGGAGCACTGCTGTGGGAGTTTTACCCATCCCTGGCCAACAATCTGGCATCCAGCTTATTTTCTGTGAGTCTGTTATGAAGTGATTCTTGAAAGAAAGAAAAAGAAGGAAGAAAAGGAACAAAAGGTTTCAAATATTGGGACTTACATTCAGACAGATTAAGCTATGGAAAGGAGTCAAAGGGCATGTATTTTGTTTCAGAGTCCCAGGTTTGATGCCTGACACTACCCAGTTCTCAAGCACTGCTGATGTAGCCAAATATATATATATATTTGGAGGAATCAAACCCGGGTCGGCCACATGCAAGACAAATGTCCTACTCACTGTGCTGTCACTCCAGCCCATATATATGTATATACGTGTATATAATATATAAAATTAAAATAGTTTTAATAGTTTTTCTCATACAAAGATAATCTTTGTTTTGTTTTAATGTGAATGTGCATTCATAGGCCTGTTTATCAAGATCAGCTGTTTTACAAACTGAGTTTTTACATTAGTAAAGATTTCACTGAGTTCTTACCTTAGTAAGTGTTTTACTAAAGTAAAGGTTCCTACTTTAAAAAAAAAAATTTAAGTAAAGTACTTTTAAAAGATTTTACTAAAGGTTTTTACTTTAGTGAAGAATTTACTACTATTTGCTGCCCTCTCCAGGCCAACATAAAACTCACAGATAATGCAGATTTCTCCAAAAAACAAAAACCTTAATATTGCCATTGAGATTTCTAATTGCTTTTGAAACAAGAAATCTTAAAGTATGTCTATTTCTGTTGCAAAAGTGTCCCATTGGTTGGGACCATTACTTATTATAATGTTAAGACATGTAGTTTCCGGGAGATACTTCTAAGAGTGTCAGTGTATGTGAAGTACCTCCCTTCAATCCCCAGAAGGTATGATCCCCCCACTCCCTAAGCACTGAGTAGGGAGTCAGAGCACCACTATGTATGGTCCATCCCCAAGGAGAAAAAAAAATGGAGATTCCTCTTTTGAGAATTACTAATAAAAATATAAAAAATTAAGCTTGAGCTTAATTGTGTCGTGTGTTTGTTTAGACTTTTAAATTAACAACTTACTTGAACATATAAATCAATATGTGAAACATTACCAAGTACATTTATTTAGGAAACCTTGTGGAATAAAGGTTAAATATTGTTCTTCATGCTCAGATGTCTCGTTGCAGATATAACAAAAGAAATTAAAAGAACATTTGCTTTATTCTGATCCTCCCACAATTGAGTTGCAATATATATGAGCAAACAATAGAAAATTCAGCATATATTGAAGAGATTCTGAATGTGAAAGTTTTCTGAATTTCATTTACTTTGGGGACTCTAAGAATTCCACTGCTATCAGTTTTAGAAGGGTATAATAACAATTCTTAGATATAATTGCATCATTTATAGAAATGGGACCAATACAGACCCACTGAGCATCCAATGACCTGTGATGGGATGGAGTTCTTCACAAAGAACCCCAACAAATTGAGAAGTAATGGCCCAGAAAAATCGCTCAAAAGCTGGGCACTTGCTTTCATGCAAAAAGGTCATGTTTCCATCTCTGTCTCTGCATGGTCCCCAGTCCCCAGCACTGAGGTTGAAGTAGCCCTCAGCACTATCACTTGGTGTGTCCCCCCAAAAAAATAAATAAGGAATGGGAGAAAGTATCAGCTGCTCTACATGAGGTCCACCAAGGTTACCTGAAAACATTACTACAATCTAATCTTGGTTGTGATCACATCTTGATGATGATGAGAAAAGAATGCATGAATACTATATAGAGTTAAGTTACATTTCAAAGACTACAATACATCATAGAAACAAATTGAACAAAGAACTAGGTGTATTTTAATAAACCAGTAGAAAGGAGGGCAAAATTGGAAAATGTTAATATTCAGAAAACCAGAAGGGTCATTAGATATAGGCAAGTTTTATTCATTAGTCAGATTTCAGACATAGGATAGAGGATATTTTTTTAGATATAATTAAAATTAATTTACATTTTTTTCCAATGGAGACGTTACTGGGCCAGCTCAAGCAAATCGATGTTCAACAGGAGGGCCTTTACTTTACTTTACTTTACTTTACTTTACATTTTTTCCACAGTTTTCTTCATGGGGGGGAGGGGGAACAACCCAGTGAAAAACTCAAAAGTTTACAAAGAAATCTCACCAGCACTAGAACTTGACATTTATCTTTTTTTATTACAGTGTCACCTTATGCTGTCCCTGCTTGGTGTTCAGAACTTCTCCTCTTCAATTTTTGTTTTTTAACTTTTGGGCCATACCAGCAATGCTAAGGGCTGACTCGTGACTCTATGCTCAGGAATCACTCCTGGCAGGCTAGGGAGACCATATGGGAAGCCTGGGCCAAACCCAGACGAGCCATGTGCAAGGCAAGCACCCTACCCACTGTCCTATCACTCTGGCCCTTCACCTCTTCTATTTCTAGCTCCTCTCTTACTTTTTTTTTTAGTCACATCCTCCAACTGAAAGGAAAGTGTCCTGAAGAAGTTTAGCATCTTTTTAGTTTAGCATTTATCTCCAATACCTAAAATTTTTGTTAGTTTTGTCAAAATAGAACTTTGTATATGCTAAGTTGTATTTATACAAGGTGGCTTTTACTATGATCCAATACTGAAATCTTAAGAAATTCACCATTTATCAACACAAGTACAGGAAGATTTTATCCTTTTCCCATAAATGCAGTGTGTTACACTATACTCTCTTTCCTTTTGCATGTTCCTTTCATTTTTCAACCTTTCTAGCTTAGGGTGAGTAGGAGAAATAGAAAAGGTGTCAGAGATGTATTCATTAAGTAAATTAAAAAGAAGAAAATTTCAAATTACTTCAAGTAAAAACCTTGTTTCAAGTAAACGTTGTGATTTGCTGCCCCTTACTGGCAAGATAACAAAATTGCTAAATCACATTTTATAAATGTAGTTCTTGGCCCTGAGATCTAATTTAATAAGAAATAGATCCTTTTCCACAGCAAGAAAAAAAATTATCACTGAATCATCTCCAATCCTGAACATCCTACTGAAAGAGTAATTTAATTAAAAGGAATTTTCAGATCTTTGGTTTGACAAACGGAAGTGGAGAAAATGCTAAAATCAAACCCCATATGGGCTGGAGCGATAGCACAGCGGGTAGGGCGTTTGCCTTGCACGCGGCCAACCGGGGTTCGATTCCCAACATCCCATATGGTCCCCTGAGCACCGCCAGGAGTAATTCCTGAGTGGAGAGCCAGGAGTAACCCCTGTGCATGGCTGGGTGTAATCCAAAAAGAAAAAAAGAAATTTAAAAAAATTAAAAAATAAAACCAAACCCCATATTTGCAAAATGTTCTCCCATGCTTGGAAATGACTATCACTGGAAACAAATAAAGGTATATTGATTTCCTTGAAGTCACTATCTCTTGTCATGTATGTTTGAGAATACTACTCAGTTCCCTCATCTGAAAGATTTGCCTGTTCATCTCTCAGTAAAAATGGGTCCTCATGAAAAAGCACCAGCAAATTCAAGTTGCAGTTAAAACCAGACCGCAGTATTTTCTCAATCATCATATACTTTTTGTGCAGAATGTGCACACAAAGTATGCAAAATGTGAATACAAAGTGTGTTGAAATTATTTATACACATTTCCCAGGTCATCACACAGGTTGTTGGAAATGAGAGTGTCTGAACTTCTAGGAAGATGCGTTAAGGGATGCTATGGAATGAACCACAGGATGCTGAGGGCTTTAAGAAATGTTGGACCTTTAGGGAGTATGGTGCTGCCAGCAGGTCAATTGGTACCTGTGAGGCAAGTGCATCAACAGCCTGATGGCGCCTTCAGACTTCCAGATACCCCAAAATTGCTGCTGTGCCTTTGGCCAGACCCCAAAAACATGGGACAAAGTTTACCAAGAAAGTAAACGGCCAAAAGTTAGATATGTGGGAGACACACCCACAAACCACCTCCGGCTCAGCTATATAATTGGAGGCATGACCTCCTGGTTCCTGGTTGAACTGCTTAACGGCCATGATGCCAGAGACTCAGAAACAAATCTCAAAACCCAGCGGCTTTTGGCAGAAATGCGTCCAGTCCCTGCAGTAGGTTACCGATGCTGAGCCAACCCAGGTGGAAATAGGTTTTGTGGCTTGGCCTGTTCCCCCTGGCAGCCCGGTGGCCGCCATACTCCAGAGGCCACTGGACAGTCAGGATTGGGCTCGCAGTGAAGAGACACGCGGGGCCTCACGGGATGGGGGTGGAGCGGTCCTGTCCTTCCCACCCCAACGAGACCCCAAGTCATCGCCCACGAACGGCCTCTCTGGCTCCTGATCAAGCTGCTTAACGGCCATGATCCCAGAAACTCAGAAACAAATCTCAAAACCCAGTGGCTTTTGGCAGAAATGCGCCCGGACCCCACAGTAGGTTACTGTCACCGGGCCACCCCAGGGGGGAAAGGGTGTTGTCCCTCTGCCTGCTTCCCCCTGGCAGCTCGGTGGCCATCATCCTCCAGAGGCCATTGAACAGTCAGGTTTGGGCCCGCAGTGACGAGACATTTTTGGCCTCATGGGATGGGGAAGGAGCCGGGCCTATCCTCCCCACCCCAATGAGACCCCAAGTCATCACCCACGAATGGCCTCTCTAACTCCTGATCAAGCTGCTTAACAGCCATGATCCCAGAGACTCAGGAGCAAATCTCGGAACCCAGCAGGTTTTGGCAGAAATCCCTCCAGATTTAAGTTAAAATTTCAGAATTTCAAAATAGCACAGTCACTACTGCAGTCACGTGACATCATATGTTATTCATAACCAGCAATAGAACACAAATTGTCTGCTGTTGCCTTTTCAGCAGATCTGAGTGTTGGGGCAAAATCTCAAATAATAATGGTGGGTATGGTGTCAAAATACTGAATGTGATCAAAGTAGAGAGAAAGTAATGTGGAAATCATCTGCCCCACAGGGTGAGGGTGTACTGGGGTTGCTGGGGGTGGAAAATGGGCACTGGTGAAAGTATGGGTGCTTCATTGTATGACCAAGACTTAGACCTGAAAGCTTTATAACTGCTCTCACAGTGATTCAATACATAAAACTATAAAAAATGAAAAAAAAAGTAAGGTGGAGTTCATGCACAATTCAATCAGCTAATCAGTGGCTGAATAAATAGCAGTACTCCTACATAAAAAAAAAAATAAGTTGAACCTTTGAATGCAAAGTTTACAGTTCTGCCCTGATCTCAATGAGTGATGATTCTGGGACTCAAGTTATACTCAAACTAATGATTTTCTACCTATAGTGCTCAGTTGCATAACCTTGGAGGATTAATTTGAGTAAGAAATCACCATGACAATACCAAGCAGGTTATCCAGAACTGTGAGTAAATAACCTTAAGTTGTGATTTCCACTGCTCTATTTTCTATAAACAGCATAAGTCCTAAGATTGACTAATGATAAATTACTTTAGACAAGGCACAGAAAAGACTTAATTCTTGATAAACCTATAGAGAAGATAAAAAAAAATAGATAAGAAAACCACGCTGAAAATCTAGTCTGAAAGGTAAGGTTGAGAGACTAGAGAGATTGTACAAAGGTTAAGGCACTTGCCTTGCATGTGGCTGATTCCAGATTGGTCTGTGGTACTGCCTACAATCCCTACGCAGAGCCACACAAGATCCCTGAACACAGAGCCAAGAGTAAGGCCCTGAGCATCACAGGATGTGGCCCAAAGACATACATACATAAATAAGTACCAAAGTTGAAAATGGTAAGTGAGAATAAGGTCAGAAATTAGGCTAGGCAAAAGCAAGAGAATGTAACTGTGCCAAACCTCAAGAAACAAAATCTACGAACAGTTTGAGTTTGTAGTCCTTTCTACATGTTACCTGGTATGTAACATGATCAGCTTAATGACAGCTCTTTAGTACTAGTCTGAATCGGTCAAGAAAAAAATATTCTCTGAGGTTAAACAATCAGGATTAGAAAACATAGACCAAGGAAGCAACTAACAGTCAGCTGGTAATTCCAAGCAGAGAAACAACAGATCCTGTAATGGTTTAGAGAGACCCAGGGCCCTATGCTATCCCAAATAGTAAAGCTCAAGGTTCAGCTCTTCTCTTTACAGGAAACTACTAAAAAAGAGTAATGTTCTCTCCTGTTCAGTCAGCATATTAAAACTGTATTCTTGACACTCCACTAAAAAATAGTAAGTCAGGTAATAGTACAGCCAGTTGAGCTCTTGCTTTGCATGAGACCAACCTGAGCTCCATCCTTGGCATCCCACGTGGTTCCCAAGAAGACCCCCCAGTGTAATTCTTGAGAGCAGAGCAAGGAGTAACCCCTAAGCATCTCCAGATGTGGCCCCAAAATAAAAACGCAACCAAAAAATAAATAAAACTTGTAAAATAGTAAAGGGATATTGACTCATTCACCGACCCTGCCCCACCAAAACCTGACTAAATCTCCCAGGAAATGCACAACAAGCAGCCAAACTTCGTAGAATTGCAGGACCCCACCACAACTGAGACCCCGAAGTTCCTGTGGGAGGCAGCGGCCCGAATACCCGCCAAACCAAGGCTCCCAAACAAGGGTCCAGCAGCAGCACCCATCCCCACCACGACAGCTACGCCAAGGGCTCAGCTCTACCACCTCACCAATATCCTCTGCAGAGATACCAATCTCTGAATAATTCTAGGTACCTTTGCCCTGACTGAGAACAGTGGTGTGTTTTTGTTGTTTTTCTGAGCTGGGGCTGGTAGTTTCTTCCCCACCCCCTACTTCCAGAAGCCCAAGGAATCCAACTCCCCATGCTGGTCTACATCCCGGTGGACTCTGCTCCACACCATAGGTCTGGAAATGTCTGGATCCCACAGCCTCATACCCGACCTCAGGACACCCCCTGAAGCAACAAAATACTTAATAAATTGTTAGACAAGAACTTATCAACCCTAAAAACTAAAAAAAAGAACTTACCAACCCTGCAATCAGATACAACAACGTTCACATAAATTTATTTTCTAGATCTATTGATATTAATATTGCAACTTTATTACCTAATCAGGTTTAATCCTAGCATTGTATCAACAGCTGCCACTTTTTTCTTTCTTTTTTTTACGTTTTTATTCAGTGAATAAAAAAAATTTAAACAATATAACAGTCATCAATGACTTCTTAACTGGAAAAATCCTATAGCTTACTCATGATTTCTTTGATTTAGGTAGTTATATCTGGCACTGATCAGAAGCTATTTCTTGCTCTATGTTCAGCGATCACTCAGACAACCCTGGATCAACTCGTCAAGTAAGCTCCTTAACTTCGAACTCCCTCACTAGTCCCAAAACTTCCTTGTTTCAATATTCATTTTGCTACTTTATTTCTCCAAACTTCTACTTAAAAGTCCTCTCTTAAGGGAGGTCTCCCTTTAACTCCTAAAAAAAATCAGTTCTTTACTCACACACTAGCACTTTGCATGATGTCACTCTCTTCATACTTTGCTTAGAGAAGAATTTAGCTATATGAAAGTGGAGAAAACAGCTTCAACAATTACCAAATTCATGAGCAACTTGTTTTATCTATATCCACTTTCACTTTCTCTTCTCATACTATTTAGCAGTAAATTCAAGATAATAGACATTTCATATGTATCTTTATGAGATAACTTTTTTCGGGGTTTTTTTTTTTTTTGGTTTATTGTGTTGGTTTGGGGCTATACAAGTTTTGCTTAGGGAACCAAGCAATGCTGGGAATTGAACCACAGCTTCGTGCATGCAAAGTATGCACTATAGACCATTAAATTATCTCTCTGCCCTATAAGATACTTTTTTTTTAAAAAAAAAAAAAAGCAATCACATATCATTATCATGAAAGAATGGCTGGCAATAATTCTTTTTGGGGAATGGAGAAGGGACTTTTTCGGTCACACCCAGCTCTGCTCAGGGGTTACTCTGCACTCAGCAGTTACTCCTGATGGTGCTTGGAAGACCAACAGGGATGCTGGGGGTCAAACCCAGGTCAACCTTGTGCAAAGCAAATGCCCTACCTGCTGTACTATCACTCTGGCAACAATTCATTGATATATTAAGTATCTGTTTCTGAAGTCTGGGAAATACTCATGGAGCACATGGTTTGCATGCAAGAATCCTGGTTTGATCCCTGGCATTGGTTGCTACCCCTGAACACTGAGTCAGAATAATTCCTAAACACTGATCTGGGTATGACCACAAAACAAGAAATAAATAAACGCATACTCAGTTCAAGTTACCACCTTTCTTGTGAATGTCATTTTCTTCCAATTTAAAAAGGTATTTAAATATAAATGTCTTCATTAAATTTCTTAGTTCTCCTTTAGTCTCTCACAGCATTCTTCAAATATTTTTGTTCTTTTGCTTTTTTTTTTACCCCCTCCCACAGAAATTGCTCAGGACTTACTCCTCCTTCTGAGCTCAGGGATTATTCCTGGTAAACTCCCAGAGCATACAGGGTGCCAGGGATCAAACCTTGTTTGGCCATGTGGAAGGCAAGTGTTTTATTCACTGTACTATCACTCCAGTTCTACTTCATCCATTTTACACCTGAAGACTGGCACCTGTCTTGGGTACTGGTCCAAAAGCCGGCAGGCATAAACAAGGAGTAGAACCAGTGGCTTTTAGCTTTTCTACACCTGTGGACCAGCACTGATCCATAAGTGTCTTCTCTTTCCCTTTCCCTTGAACCTTGAAATCTGTTTATTGGGGGAGTCAGGGCCTGAGGGTGAGGATCACTCATTATTTGTCTTGTAACATTTCCCACAGTTTCATTATGTTCCTCAGCCTTCTGTACATCTTATGCACTGGCTATTAGCGTCTATCATATTTTCTGGTGAAACTGCTTCGTAGTTTGTAAGTTGTTCTTCTAACAGAAAGCATATGCTTTTGTGATGTAGGTAGACATTAGTAGAAATTTCCTAGATTTATTTATGCATTAGGAATTGCAATATGATGAATTCCAATTCCATTGTTCCATCTTAATTTATTTGTTGGAATATTTCCATAAGTAAAAATTTCCCTTCATTATATGTCTGACTGCCCAGTAGTAGAGCTCATACTAGGAATACAGGACAAATTCTTGATTTATTTCTCTTTTGTATTTTTTTAAATGATGCACTCACTAATATTCCACAATATCCTAACTGCTAACCTTATTTTTCTTCTTAGTATAGTTTTTTTTCAGACTCCACTCACCCATTACTCCAAATTCATTAACTAAAACAAAAATACATGTTTTTGTTTCTAACCAAAATAAAATATAGGGACCAGATTCGTTCTTGCCTATAATAAGTTTAAATATAAAAATTATATTAAAACAATAGTTTACAAAAATATAAACATTTGGC
Organism: Sorex fumeus; assembly: GCF_029834395.1. Classification (NCBI taxonomy): domain Eukaryota; kingdom Metazoa; phylum Chordata; class Mammalia; order Eulipotyphla; family Soricidae; genus Sorex; species Sorex fumeus. Next base: position 4,788,733 of record NW_026606172.1, on the reverse strand, counting down.
AGCAAAGAAAAATTATAACTGAATACTACTAGTAGCCACAGAAAAAAAACACCCAGTTTCATATAACTCAAAAGAATTAAAATCGCACAAAGTATGTTCTTTGATTATAACAGAATCAAATTATAAATCTCTATCAAGTTTGAGGGAATATCTGAATGGACTAAGCACACACAAGGCATATTTTGCACTCACGAAGCCTAGGTTTGATTCCTGGAAACTCTTGGTTCTCCAAACACAACTAGAAATGGCTTCCAAGCTTAAAACTGGGAATCACCCCAAACCCTGAAAAACAAAATTTTAGGAAGAGAAAAGTTAAGAAACCATAATCAAAAAAATTCTGGGAAAATTCTCAAATATTTGTTAACTCATGATATACGATAAATAATGTGCATTAGGAAAAAATCTAAAGAGAAATTAGAAAGTGTTGTGTACTGAATAATAAAGGGAGCACAACATATAAAACTGTATAAAATACCACTAAAGAATTGTTTAGGAGAAAATGTATATCAGCTGTCAATATCAAATGGGAAAGAAAGATCTCAAATACATGAGCTTAGCCTCCACCTTAAAAAACCAGGAAACAAAGACCAAATTAAACTCAAAGCAAATATAGGAAAGGGAATGCTAAACGTTAGAGTTGAGCCAGAAACATAAGAAAGAGAAAAACAATAAAGAAGAACAAACCCACAGTAGATTAAGAAGATTTTTTTAAAATCATAAACCTCATATGAAAGCAAGACTGCTGGGTAAAAAAGAGGAGATGGAAAAGCAAGCCCAGAACAGAAGCTACAGCTTTTAAAGATACTAATAAAATATTAGGAACACTTTATGTTTATATATCTGTATCTCAGATGAAGTAAAACTACCAAGCTTATTCAAGGCAAAATTTATAACCTGACAACCTCATATGCATTTATAATTTTAAATTTATAGTTAAAGTCTTCCCATAAAGAAATATACAGGGGCCAGAGAGATAATACAGGAAATAAAGAGCTTGTCTTGCATGAGACTGACCCCAGGTCAATATGCAGCATGATATATGGTCCTCCACTCACTGCCAGGGGTGACTCCTCAGCACAGAGCCAGGAATAACCCCTGCACTGCTGAATGAGGCCTCGAATACTCAAAAACAAAAACACCTAAATAAAGAAAATATTTTTTTTTTTAGAAAAGCCCTATCTACTTTGTTCCACTGGTGAATGTTAACACTGAAGGGAACAATATTCCTCACAAATTCTTCCCCAAAAATTGAAATGGAAGGGGATTCTATCACCATCACAGAAAGGATTCCTCTGTGCAAATAGTACAAAGCAGCTAAACACACAACACCTAAGAGTAGAAAGATGAAATTAAGAGCTATTGATCAGGACTGGAGAGATAGGACAAGGGATAAGGCACTTGTCCTACACCACATAAGGTTCCCTAAGCACCGCCAAGAGTATCCCTGCACAGAGCTAGAAATAAGCCCTTGCACCATCAGGTGCAGTTAAAAATAAAAGCAGAAAAGGAAAAGAGCCGATTAGTCACATGTGGTCACAAGGAGAAGATGATGTGGCATGCAGAACCGCATAATGGATGCTCTGGGGAATAAAGAAAGCATGGAGTGTGAGAGACAGAATTGTTTTAAAAATAGGGTGAGGTGACTGGCAGTGCTTATGGATGGATGTGACTGGCTTCTTTTAAACAGTTTTGTTAGTTGGCAAAGAGATGAAATGAATTAGATTGAAAACAAGTGTACAGCTGCTGTGGCTACTAGGGAAACTAGCTTGCATGCAGAGACTTTCCTGCCGAGTCACACGCTGATTAAGAGCACAGAAACTCAAGGCAAGGCTTCTGGAACCCCAAGAGGTTCAAAGGTGTCAAGTCAGCACATGGAACTTTCAGGCCTTTCAATATAAGTGAAGGCTTGCCAACCAGTTCTGTGGGGCCAATATTACTATATTGTGAAACTAGACACAAATATTAGTAGAAACTAAACGCAAATAGGACTTCATATCCCTGAAGAGCATAGATTTAAAATTTTGAGCAAAATTTAGAAAAACAAGGGGACATTCCAAAAACTGTGGCCAATGAACTATGTTAAATGCTCCCATATAATTATATATACATATATATGTCTTTAAAAGTCATCTATATCTATATCTGTAAAAGTCAGAGATGGAATATATCACTTATGAATATTTATTTCTAAGATTTAAGCAAAGAAAACTAATCATAGAAACAAAAAATGCATATGCTTTTCCAGACATGGTAACAATACAGGCAAGAGGCAAAGATCACCAGAGGACATCAGAAAACCTTTGGGATGCTGGATACATCTGTGAAATCATCCAAGAGATTGTCTCATGTGTGCTTGCAATATACCAACTTAACAAGTTGTTACCAAGTTGGTCACAACATACTAATTTACCAAGCCTTTAAAAGTAAGCTGGGCAGGGGCTGGAGTGACAGTACATCAGTAGGGCATTTGCCTTGCACACAGCTGACCAGGGTTCAACTCCCAGCATCCATTATGGTCCCCCGAGAACTGCCAGGAGTAATTCCTAAGTGCAGAGCCAGGAGTAACCCCTTTGCATTGCCAGGTGTAAACCAAAATGCACCGTAGTGCTGTAGCACTGTCCTCCCATTGTTCATCGATTTGCTCCAGCGAGCATCAGTAATGTCTCCATTGTGAGACTTGTTGTTACTGTTTCTGGTATATAGAATACGCCCGGGGAACTTGCCAGGCTCTGCCATATTCAAAAAGCAAAAAAAAAAAAAAAAAAAAAAGCTGGCAGCCAGAGAGATAGTGACAGAACTAGTACAGTGGGTAGGGCATTTGCCTTGCATGTGGCTGATCAGAGTTTGATCCCAGCACTCCATAGGTTTTCCTGAGCACTGCGGAAGTGATCCCTGAGTAGAGAGCTGCCATTAAGCCCTGAGAATCACTACCCCAATGATTTTTTAACTCAAAAGCCAAAAATAATAATAAATAAGCTGGGCAGTTCAGCTTCTGACTTCAGCTAGCCTTGGCTAGTCTAATAAAACTTCCGCTAAGAAGCCTTAATTATATTTCATTTTTTTAATTGAATCACCAAGAGATACACAGTTACAAAGTTCTTTCTGCTCAGATTTCAGGCATACAATGTTCCAACACCCATTCCTTCAGCAGTGCACGTTTCCCACCACCAATGTCCCCAGTTTCCCTCTCACCACACACACACATACACACACACACGCACACACACTCACACACACACACACACACACACACACACACACACAGAGCCTGCCTCTATGGCAGGCACTTTTCTACTTCTCTTCTTTCTCTCTCTGTAACACCTCTTCTCTCTCTCTCTCTCTCTCTCTCTCTCTCTCTCTCTCTCTCTTTCTCTCTCGTCTCTTTCCTTTTGAGCATCATGGTTCACATTACATGCACTGAAAGATTATTATGTTTGTCCCTTTACCTGCTTTCAGCTTTCAGTTCTTCTTCAGAGTGGTTATTTCCAACCGTCATTGTCATAGTGGTCTTTTCTCTATCCTAATGGCACCTATCTCCCCCCTCACCACTTGAGGGAAACTTCTAACCATGGACCAGTCCTTCTGGCACTTGTTTCGACTGTCCTTGAGTATTAGTCTCATACTATGCTTTTGTTGTTGTTTATAAATATTTGGAATTTCAATTTTTTAAACACATCACAGCCATGAACATTGTTACAGTTAGAGGCTCTCTTGTTTCTCCACCATGATACTGGGCACATTCACAAATGGTTCCCATTGTTTAGTCTTAGTTAAACAGCCATTTTTTAAAAGAAGAGAGGGAAAAACTCTCAACACCCTGCCATTTAATTTGTTTTAATGTTTCTTCACAAATGGTGAAAAATACTCAAGTACAGACAAGGAACAACCATAATGTTGTGGCCAACATTATAAGTATGGAATTATAAATTTAAAACATTTTCTGGTTTAAAAAATAAATCTGGTGGTAGTCAATGCAGCTCTTCCAGGTCTCTGAATCTTGGTCTCTGTGCTCCTAGTGGCGCTCGCCTTTATCCATTTTTCCAGGGCCTCCACGGCCTTCTCTTCTTCCTCCCATCTGTTCTGTCAAAGGCTCAGGGAGTCCCCCAAGGCCACCTCATCTGCCTCCACCAAAGCTACCTTGGTCCATGCCCCAGCCACCACAGAAGCCACCCCTGTCTGCTCCATGACCACCTCTGAATTTTCTTCCAGGACCACCATGGTCCAGGAGGTCACCTCTTCCTCCACACATACCAACAGGGCCACCTCTGCCCTGGTCACCACCCAAGGTGGCAGAAATGGTATCAGGAGAAAACAGGCATTGGGCTTTACACTTGTTGCATTCTCTTCTCTAGGCAAAGCTCTTGTTCCCACATCCCATATTGGGGCACTGCCCGTCTCTAGCTGAGTCTCTATCCTCCTGATGGATTCCCTCGGGAACCCCAAGGTCCTCTTGGAGGAAAGTGTCATTTGTTTCCTTCTCGATCTCCCATGTGATCCATGGGTTCCCCCAGACCTCCTGGGCCCCCAGACGTCTACAAAGCAGTGGTGGCATTCCTCTGCCCTCCATTCCTCTGCATTTCACCTCGCCACAAGCTGTTTATTGGAGTCTTCTTCAATGCAAGTTTGCTTCCTTGAAAATCTTTCCCATCTAACCACTTCATGACAGCGTTGGCAGTTTGTGGGCCTTCAAAGGACACTGTGGCTTCACCGTTGGGTGTTCCTCTTTTCATATTTTTTTTCTGGGTCACACCCTACAATGCGCAGCGGTTACCTCCTGGCTTTGTACTCAGGAATTACTCCTGGTGGTGCTGGTGACCATATGCGATGCTGGTACTCCTGGTGACCATATAGGATGCTGGGAATCGAACCCGGCTCGTTCACATGCAAGGCAAACACCCTACCCACTGTGCTATCACTCCAGCACCGTTCTTCTTTTCTTGTCCAAGTAGTTCTGAATCATGGGTTGTCTAGTTCTTTTGTTCATTTTAACAACTCCATACTGCTTAAAGAAGTCTGCCAGACATCTAGTCGCTTTATCATCCTTGCATATAAATGGCACTGTTGTCAGAATCTTCATTTGGATCTATAGGTGGATCAAGATCTGGCCCTTCATCCATGGGTCCACCAGGCTTAGTGAAGCCACCTCACTCTCCAGCACTGCCCATTCCAGAGCATCCTCCTCACTGCCCACCTCTGTTCATGTCTCCACAATCAAATCCCCCTCTTTCCCTGCCCCATTTATCAGGGCTACTCATGTTCCAGTTCTCTCCTAGTCTGGACAACCCTCCAGACTCCTACCCATAAATACCTGTGCTACAGGGTGATCCTGTCGGAATGAACTCTGCTGCTCTTATCTATGCTCTGTTGGCTATATTCACTTGGAGCCTAGCTATAGGATCCAGTTTGGGGGCAAGGGTGGGTGGGGCAGGGAGCAGTGACTAGTGGGTGGCTGTTGCCCATAACTGCTTTGTTGGCTATAGCTATTTTGCTATCCATAGCTGCTCAACTGCCCATAGGTGTTGTGCTGAGAATAAATGCTGTAATCATAGCTAGTCACCTGTGTAGAAGAATAGCTGGTAGGTAGATAGAACAACGGTGCCGTCACTGGCTGCCTGGGGTAGATCCCAGGTACCTGGAAATAACTGTAGCTACTTTGTCCATATCCTAGGCTGAGTTGGTTGTAAACCCCTGTGTTAGATTGAGGTTGACTAGTCTCAGAGGGCTTGTTACCATCCTGTGGTCTTTTAGGTGCAATGGTTGCCAGCTGGTGCCCATATGCTGGATAAACAGACTGAGTACCATATGCAGACTGAGCTAGGAGGAAGTGACCGTAGCAGTGGTGGTATCATAAGCACGAGTGCCTTACATACAGACAGGCTGACTGTATGTCTGGTCAGCAGTTGGATTAGTATAAGCAGTGGGAGACTGTCCATAGAAGTTGCATAGACTGTCTGCCCATAGGTTGCAGTGGTCTGCATCTGGGTACAGCTGACACCAGTAGGCTGTCCATAAGGTCCATAACTTTGTTTCCTATATGGCTGGTTGGTGCGATAGCACAGCGGTAGGGCATTTGCCTTGTGCACAGCCAGCCAGCCCGGCAGAGCCAGGTGTGATTCCTCCGCCCCTTTTGGAGAGCACAGCAAAACCTGACAAGCTACCCCTGATGTATTGAATATGCCAAACACAGTAACAACAAGTCTCAAAATGGAGACATTACTGGGCCCGCTCGAGCAAATTGATGAACAATGGGAGGACAGTGCCACAGTGCTATGACTGGCTGGTCTGTGCATATCCTTTAGTGAGGTGGTTGTTGTAAGCACTGTAGCCTGCTGAGCTGCAGCTTGGTTGTAGTTACTGTGATTCATGGACACCATTCTCTCTCCTTCCTTCTAGTTCTCAATGTCCATCTCCTACTATTTTTTTTTAATATCCCACAAAGGAGTGCAATAATTCTATGTCTGTCCCACTCCTTCTGACTCATTTCACTCAGCATGATACTCTCCATGTTCATCCATTTATAGGCGAATTTCATGACTTCATTTTTCCCGATGGCTGTGTAGTAGATCTACCATTGTGTAGATGTACCACAGTTTCTTTAACTAGTATCTGTTCTCAGATACTCAGGTTGTTTCCAGTTTCTGGCTATTATGAATAGTGTGTTTCAGTTAATTTTTCATTAATCAGACTAGCCTGGATTTTTTCATAGAGTTTCTGGGAAGGCTGCAAAAAAATAAGAAAGAATCAGTATAAGAGAGCAAATAGAATTATATAAGACTTCTTAAAAACTGGAGTAAAACTGGTATCTTGTCCTTTCTGCTGTATTATATTGGCCAAAATAATTTAAAGTCTAGTCCTGTGCCAGAAAGAGAACTCAACAGGCTAAGCACATGCTTTGCACGAAAGTGGCCCAAATTTGATCCCCAGCACCACATGGTCCTGTAAGCACCACAAAAACTACTCTTAAGCACAGAGCCAGGAACAGTCCCTGAGCACTGCCATTTGTGACCCGAAAACATTTCTAGCACTGATTCTAGGGATGGGGAAAATATTCTGTATCTTGATGGAAGGAGTTGAGGTCATGTTAGAAGAGGCAGAGAAACAGAGAAGAGACTATTAATGCTGTTTTTGCTAATCAATATAACTTAGGATCATTATTAGCTCATGGATCTAATATTATTTGATTGATTTTAATCAACTCCTGTTAATATTCTAATTGATATTTAGATTGTCCATAATAGGACTATGGGATCATTTCCCAAAGATATCTTCCTTGTGTGATTATCTTCTGTACATGATTATCAGTGACAAAAACTCAAAATAAATTTGAAAATTGGAATTCCATTATTTACTGTGCCATTATTTACAGGAGTTTACTATGACCAGATTCAATGGTTTCACAGATCTTTCAAAGATCTTTCACTTCACAGTTACCACAGGGAGACTGACAGCTTCCCAAACTCTTCTAAAAGTCTTGCTTTTAAATGTTCCAACTTCAAGATGAAGATCTTAGCCACATGATCTAAAAGCTGGCTACTTTCCTAGCCTTTACCATAATAATTGTGACAGCTCTTCTCTTGTTTGAATTCTCGGATAAAGAATCTCTCCAAGTTGGCTTTTAGGTTCTTTAGACATAACATTGTTGATTTTGGTAATTGACTTTCTGGTATTAAATGATATTCTAAGATCATCTTGTACAATACCTGTCCAAGATCTGGAATCAGCCCTTTCTTCAGGGAACTTCTCCAATTTGAAAATTTTTTTAGTTCCTTAAAATAATCTCTTTCTGTTTGTATATGTGATCTCTTAATAACAACTTCTAAGGAACATTAAACAAGCATCACGGCCTTCACTAATAAGTTTGTGACTTTTCTGTCAAGAGTAGAATCTTCCCTTCAAGAAAAAACTTGTAACTGTTTGTTTGTTTGTTTGTTTGTTTTTAATGTAGGAGTACTGCTATTTATTCAGTCATTGATTAAGCTGATTGAATTGGGAACAAACTCCACATTACATTATTTTTTTATTGAATCACTGTGAGATACGGTTACAAAGCTTTCATGTTCGAGATTCAGCTGTGCAATGGTCTAACGCCCACCCCTCCACCAGTGCACACTTTCCACCACCAGTGTCCCCAGTATATCCTGCTTCCCCCCCCCAAAAATATCCCAGTCCTCACCCTGCCTCCATGGCAGACAATTTCCCCAATACTCTCTCTCTGCTTTGGAGCAATATGTTTTGCTTGAATCTTCCACCACCATTGAAGCCTGTCTGCCAGGAGCAGATGCTAGATCATTTATTGTCCATTGCTCCTTTTGAATATCATGGGTGCCGCAGTCATGTGCTTCTGGAATCCTAGATTGGGTTCCAGAGACATTAATGTAGGGCACTAATCCATTTGGGGATTCATCTGTGAGCCTCTGGACCAGGGCTGTTGGTTTGCTAAAATGGCACCTAGAGGCACATTGTGGGTGACAGCCAAGCAGATGAGCAGGTGGTGAGCCAAGGCAGGATAGCCTGGCGCCTCTGCTACCATGTGGCATGGAGATTTAGTCCTGGAACCCGCATACCAGGACCTTGCTTGTGAAAGTTCTTGGTCACCGGGATTCCATCTGGAGTAGGCAGGGAGAGGGCACCTGCTCCACCTGGGGTGCCCCAGTGAAATTGGCTCCATATGGGGTATGGGGCCTGGAGAAAAGTCCAGCTCTGTGGTGTCTTCCAGAACTCACTGCTATGTCTCTGGCTTTTGATCTCTTTCAAGATTTATTTATGGGTCTCTGAAGCAAGGCCAGTGATAGAGTTTACGGGTGGCTCTGGAGTTGGTTTGTGGGGGTGACTACTAGTGCTTTCATGTGTATTGGAAAGTGAGGGGAGGTAGCCCACCCCAACTCCATGAAGGCCTGGAGCTTTCAGTCACAAAACCCGCATACCCGAATTTTCAGCAGATAATATCTTGGTGAGGTCCGTCCTGAGACTGTGGAGTCAAGCTGGGGGTATGGGGACAATTTTGGGTTATGGAAGCAAGTGGCTGCTGGAGGCTCTGCTTAGGCAGGCACAAGCCAACCTGCCTCCGTCTGATTTCCCCCAGTGTGTTCAGCCATGCGTGGGTGGGTAGGAGATTAACTGTGGCTTTTGATCTCTTTGGATCTCTGAGATAAGGCTGATAAATGAGCTTGTATAGCTGAGCTGGAGGTGGTTTGTGGGCGTGGCTCCCACATACCTAACTTTTGGCTGTTTAATTTTTTGGTAAACTTGGTCCCAAGTTGTTAGGGCCTGGTCAAAGGCACAGCGGCAATTTTGGAGTGTCAGGAAGCCTGAAGGCACCATCAGGCTGCTGATGCACTCACCCAACAGGTACAGGTTGACCTGCTGGCAGCACCATACCCCCGCTTGTGACCATTGTTATGGCTTGCCTGGAAACTTCTATAAATCTTATATCTTAGTAAAATATTTTTTGGTATTCTAAAAAAAATCATGATAAGAATAATTTCTATCACTATCTGACATTAAATCATGTTTACTTGCTTATTTCTTTCTTCAATATATAACTATATTTCCACTGAGAACAAATATTTTGCCTTGCCATTTATCTTTGGTGCCTAGAAAATTGCTTCGTACATAAAGACATCCAAAAATGTGTCAAAAGAGGGGCTGAAGCGATGACACGGCAGGTAGGGCGTTTGCTTTGCACATAGCCAACCCGGGTTCGATTCCCAGCATCCCATATAATCCCCTGAGTACCGCCAGGAGTAATTCCTGAGTGCAGAGCCAGGAGTAACCCCTGTGCATTGCCAGGTGTGACCCAAAAAGAAAAAATAAAGTTTCTAAAAAAAAAAAATGTTTCAAAAGAGACCAAGTGCTTTTGATGAATTTGGGCAGCTAGTCTAATCCTCTCAGGATCCATTCTCCAGGCTCCTGCCAGCTACCCTTCCCTCTGTTTCAAACCACCTTTAGAGGGTCCCACAGAACCCCTACTCCTTTCACTCTGGCTGGTTTGCCCTGCCCATATGTGCTGGGCACCATCCTAAGTGAATGCCTCCTGTCAAGTATAATGTCAGTAAATGAGAACTGTTCTTTCCATGACTAGAAATCTATAATATGAAGGAGACAGTGCATCAGTAATGCCACTGGAGGATTTATACAGAAAATGCATGCTAAGATATAATCTAGGAACCACAACACCCAAAAAGAGAGAGAGAGAGCAAAAGGGAATGCCTTGCCGCAGAGGCGAGGTAGGATGAAGAGCACAGGGTGGGGGTGGTGGGAGGGATGCTGGGAACATTGGTGATGGAAAATCCTCCACTGATGGAGGATGTATGTATGACTGAAATGCAAGCACGAAAGTTTATAAGCCTGTAACTCATAGTGTACCTCATGGTGATTCACTAATAAAAATTAAAAAAAGATAATAGTCTAGGAACTCCATCACCCTCTGGGATTAAAGGAGATACTAGAATGTTGATTTAATTCTTAAGTTTGAGATGGCCAATGGTCAGCTAGTTAAAGATCATTTCCTAAACAGCAGTTGCTCACTATCTGCCGTTCAAAATAATCAAAAGGAGATTTCTCTACCAGGGAGGCAAAGTCTACACATTTTCTTCTGCTGAAACAGAAGCCCTGGCACCTAGCCTGAATGGAGTTGTTTGAAAAACTTCAATTTAGAAAATCCCTGTGTTTGTTGCCAATTCTGATGCAAGAGATTCCGAAATATTGGAGAGCATTAATTAATCCTATCATGACTACAATACAAGATGTGTGTAACAAGTTTAACCAGGGTCAAGAGGTCATAAATTTTACTGGTAATGCCCTGACACTTTACAGAACTGATGACGTTAGGTCAGCCTTGTGAGAAATTAATAGCATTAAAATTCACAGTGAGTCCTTAACAAGAAATAAAAAAATTCTTATCTGTCTCTATTCTATGGCGCTGGGGAGTGCCACAAGACTTTTTTTTATTTTTTTAATTTTTATAATTTTATTTAAAAAACATGATTTACAAAGTTATTGATACTTGAGTTTTAGCCATAGAATTTTCTTTTTTTTTCTTTTTGGGTCATACCCAGCGATGCACAGGGGTTACTCCTGGCTCTGCACTCAGGAATTACTTCTGGCAGTGCTCAGGGAACCATATGGGATGCTGGGAATCAAACCCGGATCAGCTGCATGCAAGGCAAACACCCTACCCACTGTATTACTGCTCCAGCCCTACGCCATAGAATTTTCTGGCACCAATCCCACCACTGGTGTCAACCTTCCCTCCACTAGTGTTTCCAAATTCCCTCCTGTCCCTCCAGCCTGCCAACTTGACAGGCATATTTTATTCATTATATACATATATATATTATGAATTACAAAATTACAAAGATATTTGTGATTGAGTTTCAGGCATACAATGGTCCAACACCAATGTCTTCACCAGTGTCCCATTTTCCTCTCATCTGTCAGCCTGCCTCTGTGGCAGGCACATTTCCCTTCTGAGATTGCCCTCTGTGTTCATTTCCCTAACTTATTTCCCACCCCCTTACTCCACCCCATTGGCAAGCTTCCTGCTCTTTGGGCATTTGTTATTACCCTAAGAATTTTTCTCTAGGAAGCTTCTATATATCCCACATATGAGTTTCTCTCCCTCTGACTGATTTCACCCAACATGATACTCTCCATATCCCAGGAATTTTCAATGCTAAAATGCTATTTATGAAGGCTACTACATGCTCAATAAACCAAAGAAATTATTATGTAAAATTGAAAAGTGGTGTAAATTCTGACGGAGAAACTGTTTTCTTCCTCATTTTAACTGTGATCCTAGCTATGTAATAGGTAGAAAATGTGGGGCTAGGATATCAGAGTTATCTATATCGTTAGTCACCCAGTCAACAGTACCAATGATGCAAACTCCTGTCAGCATAATTGGTATTGCTTAATTCCACAAAAGCCAGTCCCCATGATTTCCTCTAAACACAATGTGGCAGCACAAGGGAGCTGCGTTACGACAGTTAGGAAAACGGAAACAAAGGAACCTAAGAAAAGAAACAGCATTGAAAGGAAATCTTAGAACAAACTGTTCAGAAATTTATTAGTATTGGTGTCCATCTCATAGCACAACAGGCAAGGCGTTTGCCTTGCACATGGCCAACCAGGCTGACCCGAGTTCAATTCCTCTGCCCCTCTTGCAGAGCCTGGCAAGCTACTGAGAGTATCTTGCCCACACGGCAAAGCCTGGCAAGCTACCCGTGATGTATTCAATACGCCAAACACAGTAACAGCAAGTCTCACAAATGAAGACATTACTGGGTCTGCTCGAGCAAATCGATGAACAACAGGAGGACAGTGCAGGACAGTGCAGAAGTGTCCATCTCGCACAAAAATAGACTTGGGAAAGAAAGCCAAATCTTTTTCTTTTGTTGGGGAGAATTTGTTTTTTGTTTGCTTATTTTTGTTGTGGAACCACACCCAGTAATCCAGGTCTTACTCCTGGTTCTGTACTCAGGGATTACTTCTGGCTGGATCAAGGGATCACATGGGGTACTGAAGTTGGAAACCCCATCTGCCTAAAGCAAGGCAAGCACATTATTTGCTTTCCACACTCTCCAGCTCTCAAATCTTCATTTCTTACATATATAATACTGCAACTCACTTTGAGACAACTTGTCTCAAAAGAAATGAAGAGCAAGAAAATAACATCTATGGAGAAAATTAACATCCCTTACAGATTCTTATCTAATTAAGGAAAATGTAAGGTTTGGCCAAGGATCAGATTTAAAAAACAAAAACAAATAAGCACCTATACTAGGTACAGTATTTGGATTAATTTATCAATACAGCCTTTGTCTGGATCAGCAGCCCTAAGTCTTCCCCTGTAGTCCTCTAAGTATGATGACATGCCCACAATCGCATGGCGCAGTTTCCCTCTGTAGGCCTAAAATCCAAATCAAACTTGACTTTGAGAGTCATTTTGGAGGAAGCCTGTATGCAGTCTCTTAAACTCATGTTAAGGAGAAAATGAGGAAGAAAAGTGTGTTATCTCAGGTGTGGCTTCAATGAAACCACACTGTATTGCATTACAGAGCCTCTGCTCTAATAATGACAAGCTAGAGAGATAACTCAACAGGCCAGGCACAGGTTTTGTATCCCTAGAACTGCATATGGTCCCCTGAGGAATACCAGGGACACACCCCTTCCCCAGCACAGAGTCAGGAGTAGCCCTTGAGCCCTGCCAGGTATGATCCCAGAGTAAAAAACAAAATTAAAAGAATAAATGAGGACTTCTTTTCAACCCATAAGCCTTCTCGCAATGTTAGATCAGTAACAACATTATACCACTTGCACTGAACCAGTTGAGCTCTGCCTGAACTAGTGGACAACAATCAACATTGAATTTAATGAAAATGGGATAATTGACAGTAGCCCTGTACACGTACCCAGTGTACTGAGCACATTCTTTGTGAAGACTGTGGGACCCCACAGGTGGCTTTCGTGTAGCGGGGAGGAGAAAGATGGTCACTTTCTCCCAATCCACCTCTGCCACCCCCAGACCCAGCAAGAAAGACTAGGGCTAATAAAGTCTGCAATGATCCCTTGCTAAGCAAGGGCCAAAGTCCCGCCAGGTCCAGCAGGTAGCTGTCAAGTCACACATGATGTCCGCTTGGTCTTCTCAACATGGGAGGTGATCCCTGCCACCTGATTTCTCCGGAAGCCATGGGCTCAGCTTAGAGTAAGGAATTGCTCTTTGCAGCAAAGGAAAGTCAGTCCTAGGACTTACTAGGATTACCAGATTCTTGTCTTGCCTCACAGAAAAGAATTTCAGGAGTGGACAAGCTGTGAAGTAAAACATTTTATTTGGAGGTTTGGAGAAGAGGAGGAGGGAGAGAAAATGAGAAAGAGGGTATCTCACTCAAGAGAGAACAAGGGCTTCTCCCAAGGTGGAGAGAGCCCCTACACTCACCCTAGCATTAGATATGAAAGCATGAACGTACACATCTCAAGAGGGCAGATGCGAGTGCCATGTATGCTCAGGTGCCACATGTGCTCAGCACGTGGGCAGAACCAGCATATGTGCGCCCTTTCTATGCTCAAGATGGCTTTGATAGGGTTTTTCCAAGCTGTCCCCACGTGGGGCTTTCTAGTTAGATAAGAGTCTGTTGCTGGAGTCTGCTGAGTGGGTTGAGTTGGGAGTAGACAATGATCCTCTTCGAAAACGCCTCTTTTTTTTGCTTTTTGGGTCACACCCAGCAATGCTCAGGGATTACTCCTGGCTCTGCACTCAGGAATTACTCCTGGTAATGCTTGGGGAACCAAATGGGATGCTGAGGATTGTAGCCATGTTGGCCATGTGCAAGGCAAATTACCTGCTGTAATGTCGCTCCTTCCCCAAAAACTTCTTTTCTTTACCTTTGTACCTGCTGGATCTTCTTTGGGAGGGAAGGTCCAGCCTCTCTGGTCTGAGCTAGCTGAAGACTAATCAGATTAAAGAAAGGAATTGAGGATTGTCCAGTAATTTCCTTCAGGCCCTTTCTGTAGGGAGTCTCTTCAGGATCTGCTGCTGGAGAAGGTCTTATCAGGTCTTGCTTTCAGTATCCACAAATGGGTCAGATTTATGACTGGACTGGTGGCTTTATTACTTCCCAGAAATTTCGTTATTGTGATCAGAGGGCCCTTCCCTAATCTACCTGCCTACATCACTTTGCACTTTTTTTTTCCATAAATATGGTTCCTAATCCGTAATCCTATTAAGGATTCACTACCAGGATCTCACCATTCTACAAAGAAGTAATCATCCATGTCGAGAGAGGGGTTCGGCAGGATGATACCATTTCACCAAAACTCTTCAATGCCACCCTCGAGAACATCATGCGACGACTAGAATGGGAAGGAATGGGAGTGAAGATAGATGGTTGGCAACTACACCACCTCTGCTTTGCTGATGACATCGTTCTGATAACACCAAACATCAGCCAAGCGGCACAAATGCTAACCGACTTCGACTGTGAGTGTGGAAAGGTCGGATTACAGCTGAATCTTACAAAGACAATGTTCATGAGAAACAGTCTTGTTCCTGATGTTCCATTCACTCTCAATGGAACCACCATCACCAAATGCAACAGTTATACCTAGGTCGAGAAATCAACATGATGAATGACCTGGCACCTGAGTTACACAAGAGGAAGAGAGTGGCTTGGAATGCCTTCACGAGCATTGAAGAAATAACTAAGAGGACAAAAGAACCTCCAGCTTCGAGCACATCTCTTCGATTCCACTGTTCTTCCTGCATTAACATATGCCTCAGAGACCTGGGCCCTACGAAAATAGGATGAGAACACTATTCGGGTCTCTCAAAGAGGAATAGAAAGAGCTATGCTCGGAGTATCACGCTTTACTCAAATGAGAGATAGAATCCGGAGTTCCGATCTCCGTCAATGCTCAAGAATCAGGGACGCTGTCTCATTTGCCAAGGCATCAAAAATCAGATGGGCTGGACACATAATGAGGTTTAGAGATGACCGCTAGACTAGAGCCATTACTGACTGAATTCCACAGAACGTCAAAAGATCGCGTGGACGCCCACCTACAAGATGGTCAGACTTCTTCGTCAAGACCCTGAATGATCGGTTTGAGGCTCTGCATATTCCTAGAACGAGCAGATGCCACTGGGCTACGCTAGCACGCAACAGGGATGAATGAAGACGCTACTGGCACCCGCTCGAGTAAATCGATGAGTAACAAGGCATCAAGTGATCAAGTGATGATCCCTAAGTGCCTCTAAGTGACCCTGAGCTGGGAGAAGCCCCTGTGCACCACCAGGTGTGGCAACCCTCCAGACCAACCCTCCCCCCAAAAAAATCTGTTAAGAAATCGCTAATGAATCTTTCACACAGATTTCAAATTCTACATATAAAAGTTTGAAATCATTACTATTATGTATACCCAACGCCCTCTTCTGTTTCCTTCTCTTGGTTAATAGATCTGATACATTCTTAAGAGATCATAATAAATCCAGACATCCAAGAATTTTCTTCATCTCTCTCTTTCCCTGTGCACACAAATTAGTGTTTACCTCATTGATAAGTCTATTATCCATCTCCTGCTCTCTATTTCATCTAGTCTTTCCCAAGTACAATGTCTCATTTTTCACTTGGTCTCTCTACTTTTAGATCCATGCAAGCACAATTCATCCTCCATAAAAAATAATCGCTGTCATCTTTCAAAACGCAAATATGGTCCAGTTTTTCTCTTGCTTATCCATAAGTGGTTCTTCAGTATAGATCAAATTTATGATGCTCAGGATACATAAGTATGAGCCCTGCTTTCCTTTCCAACATTTTTTTCATAAGCCAAACTCTTACACAATGTTTTAGTGAAATTGAAGTCCCTTACCAATATTACTTAGTATTTTAAACCCAGTCAAGTGATACTTCTATAAAAATGTTTGTCTCATAGCCAAAATTTAGAAACAACCCAAGTATCCAAGAACAGATGACTAAATAAAAAAACCATTATATATATATATAATGGAATATCAAACTATAAGAAAAGTGAAATAATACAATTTACTGCCACATGGATGGATCTGGAAAGTATTACACCGAGTGAAATTAGGCAAAAGGAGAGGGATAGATACAGATCATCTCTTTCATATGAGGGATATAAAGAAATATTACATCGTAGAAGAATTAAAAAATGCCCAAAAGCACCAGAAACTGAGAACTGGTCTTCAGTAGAAAGTTTAACACAGCAAGCGTAGGGAGTGGGGGAAGTGGAATAGGAGGGGTTGAAATGCTGAGACAACAGTGGAGGGAAATAGACAGTGGTGGAGGGTGTGGTGCTGGAATGTTTTATGCATGAAACCCTACCATTAACAGTATTATATGCTACAGTGCCTAAAATTAAATTAAGAAAAAAAATGTCTCCTACTTCACATAAATACAAAACTTATTCTTCTTCTATTACCATGAATACAATAACTATTTTTCCTCAGTGGTTCTCATTTGTGAGGGGTGTGGAGCACACCCATCTATGCTCAGAGCGTACCCTGACTCTATCTTGGGAATCACTTCTGGCCATGTTTGGGGGACTGTATGTGGTGACTGGGATCAAACCCAGGTAGGGTTTGCATGCTAGGCAAGCACCCTACCTTCAGTACTATCTCTCTGGCCTCTTATTTTTTCTTTTGTTAGCTCCCCAAAAACTCTTAACTCTTATTTTTCCTTTCTCCTTAGTTTCTAAAAGCAGAAATATAGAAAAATATTATCAAAACTTAGTAAGTGATTGTACAAAGATGAATCAATTTTAAGATATCTAAAACTTTTATTTTACTAAAATATTGTATTGAAATGATATTTGAAAAAGAATCACAAACTGAAGCTGAAGCTATTAAAGTTTCCACACAGTTTTGAGTAAAAAGCCAATTACCACTTTTAACATCTTCCATTATCTTAACAATGAGCCTTTCAAAAGAGTCTGAGGTCATGTACCAACAAACTTCTTTGCCTTTCCTAGAGTGCTTCCCACCGTGGTTTATCACACCTTTGCATTTCACAAAACCTTAAAAGCGTGGGGGAGGAGCGTGAGGCAGCTGAGGCCAATTGCATTTGACTGGAAACAGGACTCTGAATAGTTAAAGTGGAAAAACAATTAAGAGATTTTATCTTCATATTTGAGTAAGCTTATCAAAAACAGGATATTTTACTCTGACTACTAATATCCTTATAAAACGATCTAAAGATCTAGATTCATCAACATGTTTATAACTCTTAGATTAAAAAAGACAATTTCCTTAACACCTAAAATTGTTATCTAAAGTTGAAATTGACACCAAGAATTTTCTTAAACACAGGTCATGGTGGAGAAGAGGAGAAGGAAGAGAAAATGAGATGGAAAATTCAGACTGCAGTTCTAATTGGGAAAGAGTATTTAAGTCAACCAAGGGATTTTCAGATTAATCCAAATTAATAAACAAATCATTGTAATTAATTAATTCAAATGAACAATTACACATTAATAAATCAATCGATTTCTTAAATTGTTGAAAATGTATTCATTTGCTTATTTCTATTTTCAGCTTCTAATAGATAGCTTTGTCAGGTGTGCATTATTTAATTTCTAAATAACATGGTGGATTAAAGTGTAAAGTAAAAATATGTGAAACCTTGTATTCAAGAAACTTCTGGGCGGAGCCATAGTGGAGTGGGTAGTGTGCTTGCCTTCTACACAGCTGACCCAGTTTCAATCCCTGGAATCCCATATGGTTTCACAAGCACCTTCAGGAGTGATTCCTGAGTGCAGAGCCAGAAGTAACCCCTGTGTGTCACCGGGTATGGGCCCCCAAAACAGCAACAAAAACAAAAAAAATTTCAAATGAATCTAGGAAAATGATTTAGACTGCATACACCAGCATACACCCACATGCTAGAAAATAAAATTAAATGATGTTTCTGCCAGGGAAATGTCATGGAATACATATAGTACAAATCCACCACACTGGGACCAAAGAAAGTGTGTCTTTGAGCAAAAGTTTGCTGCACTACAGCTGAAACATGACAACTAGTAGCTCTGTGGTTTTGTGGAAACAAAAAGTAAGCGTTGAACTCCTAAAAGCATCCCCATAATAGTCTATTTTATATAAGTATACTGATTCCAAATTTTTAATGCAAACCACAGAGTGAAAACTTCAGTACCCAGATTAATAGATGGCAAAAGTAGAAATGTAAATAATTATAATCACACTGCCATAAACCACTTACTTTTCATAAAATGCCTCCAATTTTCTTATTGGCAGGATACATACTTGTAATTGAACAAAAACTTTAAAGAATTATAATTTTCTACCATAAACCTCAGTAATTTGAACTGATTAAGATGGTAAAGTAGTTAAAACATTCTTGGCATTTTAACAAATCCACTGCTAAACTAAAAGTGTCTAACTAAAGTTGTCTTTATGTTCTATTAAATCAATATGCTGGGCCAGAGCGATAGCACAAAGGGAAGGGTGCTTGCTTAGCATGTAGCCCACCCATGTTTGATCCGGGGCATCCCATATGGTCCCCTGAGCACCACCAGGTGTAATTCCTAAGTACAGAGCCAGAAGTAACCACTGAGCATTGCTGAGTGTGACCCCAAAAGTGAAATAAATAAATAAAAATTTTAAAATGATAACAAATAAATAAATGTGCTTTAAAATAAAATTAACTTATTAGGACTGGAGAAATAGCACATAGGGTTAAAGCACTTGCCTTACACGTGATCAATCCTACCTTTGGTTTGATCCTTGCAACTATGGCCCTGCAAGCATGGCCAGGAGTGGTCCGTGAACACAGATCAGGAGTAATCAATGAGCATCATCAGATGTAACACAACACTTTCTCAAAATTAAGTTATTGAAATTTTGCTTATAAAAAGTATTTCCATGTGCACTGGTAGAGGGATGGGTGTTGGAATACTGTATAACTGAAATCCAATTAAAAACAACTTTGGAAGGAAATTCAATTAAAAAAAAAGTTAAAAAAAATATTTCCACTTGAATAATGCCCAGGGTAGCCTCAGATGGAACGACCTGCCCTAGCATCACCTCATCTTGGTGGTTATGGCAGCCCTGGGCTGAGCACACAGCATCCATGAGCACTACAATCATGGAGTAAAAATGGCCCAAGGGCTCCCTGGCCACTGCTTGGGAAGCACTCACCAGAAAATGGTTTTCAAAATAAATCAAGTTTTTTTTAAAACAATTCTAATCTTTATTTATATGAAATGTTCTATATATATATATATATATATTTTTTTTTTTTTTTGTAGCCACATCTATATAGGAGCTACTCACTGCCCCATTCTCAGGTGATGCTCTGGAACTATGTAGTGCCCAGGATCAAACCCAAACCTGCTGCATACAAAGCATGTTCTAAGTCTATTGAGTTTGGCTCTCTCGACCTTCTTTATATTCTTCTGAAGTAGGTGGGTTTGGGCCACACCTGACAATGCGCAGAAGCTATTTCTGGTTCTGTACTCACTATTGAAGGTGCTGAGGAGATCATATGCAGTTCTAGGGTCCAAATTCGAGTCAGTCACATGCAAGTCTGAATTCCTGTACTATCTCTCCAGCACACTCCCTCATATTTTTATTTTCTTTTATTGTCTTTTTGGTCATAGCCAACAATGCTCAGAGGTTACTCCTAACTCTATACTCAAGAATTACTCCTGGTGATACTCAGGGGCCCAAAAATGAAGCTGGGGAATCAAACCCAGGTTGGTGGCGTGCAAGCAAATACCTTACCCACTGTACTATCGCTCTGGCCCCTCCCTTATATTTTCAAACACACATTCTTCTATCTTCTTTTCGAGGTTGCTTATACAAGTTCCAAAGATATTCTGAATTCCTTGGTGTCTTATTTCTAATAACTTTCAGTGTTTTATAAAATAACAACAAGCGAAAAATGGCAATGTTAACTCTAAAGTAATCAGAAACTACCCACACATTCTTGAAGACCCCAAAAATAGGGGGCCAGAGTGATAGTCTAGTGGGTAGGGTGTTTGCCTTGCACAGGGTTGACCTGGTTAGATCCAAAGCACCCATATGGTCCTTCAAGCACTGCCAGGAGAAATTCCTGAGTGCAGAGCAAGAGTAACCCCTGAACATCACTGAGTGTGACACAAAAAGCAATAAATAAATAAATAAATATTAAATAAAAGACCCCAAAAGTAAATGATCTCATCAGTACTACTAAACTAAGCTGTAATTCACTGGGCAAAATGATTTCCTTTGTTAAGCTATGAATATCTTAAAAAAGATAATGGAGTACTACTTTTTTAATGTTCCTTAAGTTTTTCTTATCCTTAGTACACGCACTGTTCTTAGGTATAGGGTGATACTGCCCAAAATCAATTAGTTCTTTGCCTTATTTTTTTTGTTGTTGTTTTGTTATTGTTGTTGTTGTTGTTCCATTTGTAAAGTATCCTTTAATCTGTATTCAAAACTATCTTTGATTAAGATTTGAGATCATTTCAGGCTAATGTCCATCCCCGCCCCGACCAGGGCTCCAGCAGCCGAAGACCTCCAGAACCAGCCACCACCATGCTGAGACCACTCTCCACACGCATGAAGGTACCGGCAGAAGAACACAGACATGCGGGTCCTGGGGCTGAGATCTCCAAGCCTGCTCGGATCGGGGCTGAGCATCCTCCACCCAGATCCTCCATATTCCAGTAGGCAGGGGTCACACCCACCAACTGGCCTCCTGGCGCCGTGTAATCTGCTCAACGGCCAAGACCCAGAGTATATAAAACCCAGCTCCCTAAAGCGCACGGCCACATTCACGGCCGCGCGACATCTTATTATCTCATTCCTACTTTGGACAAACTGGCAGGCTACCGAATGTAACCTGCCCACACGACTGAGTCTGGCAAACTCCCCCTGGCTTACCCAATATGCCAAATACCAGTAACAACGATGGGTCTCATTCTCCTAACCCTGAAAGAGCCTTGAATATGGCACTTTTAAAAAAATCTCAGGGCTAGGATGAAGGAGACATTACTGGGGCCTGCTCGAGGCAATCGACGAACAACAGGATGGTCGTGATCATGATCGTTCTCTAAAATAATACTTTTTAAATTTTATTTTATTGAATCACCGTGAGATAGTTACAAGCTTTCATGTTTGGATTACAGTCACACAATGATCAAACACCCATCCGTTCACCAGTGCACATTCCCCACCACCAATATCCCCGGTATATCCCCCCCTTTCCCATCCTCCCCCTGCCTCCATGGCAAACATGATTCCCCATAATCTCGCTCTACTTTTGGGCATTATGGTTTGCAATGCAGATCCTGAGAGGTTATCATGAGAGGTTATCATGTTTGGTCCTTAATCTACTTTCTGTACACATCTCCCATCCCTACTGATTCCTTCAGCCATCTTTTTCTTGGTGATCCCTTCTCTATTCCAGCTGCCTTCTCCCCTTTGCTCATGAGGCAGGCTTCCAGCTATGGAGCAATCTATCTATCCCGTGTCTCTACTATGCTTAGGTGTCAGCCTCATGTTATGTTGTTTTATACTCCACAAATGAGTGCAGTCCTTCTATGTCTGTCCCTCTCTTTCTGACTCATTTCACTTAAAATGAAACTCTCCATGTCTATCCATTTATAAACAAGTTCATGACTTCATCTCTTCTGACAGCTGAATAGTATTCCATTGTGTAGATGTACCAAAGTTTCTTTAACCAGTCATCTGTTCTAGGGCACTTGGTTTGTTTCCAGATTTTGGATACTGTGAACAGTGCTGCAATGAACATATAGATACAGATGTCATTTCTACTGTGCTTTTTTGCATCCTTGGGATATATTCCCAGAAGTGGTATTGCGGGGTCATATGGAAGCTCAATTTCTAGTTTTTGAAGGACTGTCCATATTGTTTTCTAGAAAGGCTGAACTAGTGGGCATTCCTACCAACAGTGAAAGAGTGTCCCTTTTTCCTCCATACCCACGCCAGCACTGGTTGCTTTTGTTCTTTTGAATGTGTGCCAGTCTCTGTGGTGTGAGATGATATCTCATTGTTGTTTTGATTTACATCTCCCTGTTAGCTAGTGAAGCTTATGCACTTCTAACAAACAGTGATGGGGCCTAGAGTGTTAGCACAGCAGGTAGGGCGTTTGCCTTATATGCGGCCGACCCGGGTTCGATTACTGCGTCCCTCTTGGAGAGCCCAGCAAGCTACCGAGAGTATCCGACCCACATGGCAGAGCCTGGTAAGATCCCCGTGGCATATATGATATGCCAAAAACAGTAACAACAAGTGTCACAATGGAGACATTACTGGTGCCTGCTCGAGCAAATCCATGAGTTACGGGAGGACAGTGCTGCATGATTCCCTGAGCATGAGTGGGAGTGAGAGCCACACACTGAGCTGGGAATAGCCCCTGAGAACTAAGTGTGTCTCAAAAAAAATCCTATGTGTTTCAATAAAAATACTACTAAAGTACCTGTGGTTAAAGAGTGGGAAAGGGAATAAAGAGCTAAAGGACAATAACTATGCAACACTTAGAACTAAAGGATAATACGCTGTTTAAAAGACCATGAAACATTACTAAAGCCACGCTTAATGGAAATACTATAACATTACAAGCATTTATCTGAAAACTAGAACAATTTAAAACAAAGGAGCTTGGAATTCAACCCAAGAAAACATAGAATGAACAATGAAGCAAACCTGATGTGAAACCAAAATATAAGAAAACAATAAAGGTAAAGGCAGAATTAATATAATAAAGGTTGGGAAAAGTAAAAATAAAGTGAAGGGGACAGATAAACAAAATGGAAGGTTAGTCCTTTAGAAAGACAAATAAGATAAACAAGTAGAAATAACCTATGACTTAAAACAAACCTGACTCCTAGGACTTTGCACAGAAACAGTCATACACAGGCCCACATGTGCACAGATGCAATATAATTTATCTCAGCATCATTTGCAGAGATGGGTAATTGAAACTGCCTTAGTGTTCATTGCTGAGATATGGATAGGTGAAATGTGATGATGCATGTTACATGAAATAGTGAATTTTAGATGACATGAAAGCCATATGAACAGATAATGAAAATATACTAAGTAAAAAAATACTAAGTAAAATAATATTTGTATAAATTAGAAATAATTTATAATTTGTATAAATTAGAAATATGAAGGAACACTACATATTTTATGGATACAAAAATGTCTTAGTATATAAAACATATTGGCAAGTATCCTGGAGAAAGGAAGATATTAGTTATATAAAAGGCTAAAGAGGAAATATAATTCAGTTAAGTTAGACATAGTCAAACAAGAGGACTGTACTAATGATAATTTACCATGAACCCAAATAAATGAGACTGCCACTATTTATACCTAGGATTTAAAATAGTTATATAACTACCAAGTACTAATTACATGACATGGAAATTGTATTTAATAGAATGTAGATACTTCCTATGAAAATATCATTTCAGCCGATATTAGTACCAGGAATTTTACTCCATGGCTTGGAGGCCAGCTACACATGCTAGGGGAAAAGGGAGCTCAGATAGAGAAGGGAACACCAAATAAAGGGTGTTGGGAGGATCTTCCCAAGGTGGGAGAAGCATGCTGAAAGTAGACTATAGACCAAACATGATTGTCACCCATTGCCTCTTTTGCAAACCACAACACCCAATAAGAGAGAGAGAACAAAAGGGAATACCCTGCCACAGAGGCAGGGAAGGATGGGGGGATGGGGAGTGGGAGGGATACTGGGACCCGTGGTGCTGGGAAATGGGCACTGGTGGAGGGATGGGTATTTGATCATTGTATAATTGAAACCCAAGCACAAAAATGTGTAAGTCTACAACTGTACCTCATGATGTCTCACTAATAAAATTTAAAAAAAGAAACTATTATTTCAATGAAAGTATGAAAGATCTTGATTTTTCATTTATAAAGAAGGTTTCCCTTGGATTTTATTAAGCTTTTGCACTGTGAGCAGAGTTTGACCAAAATAGCACAGCGGTAGGGCGTTTGCCTTGCACGCAGCCAACATGGCCGACCCGAGTTCGATTCCTCCGCCCCTCTCGGAGAGCCCGGCAAGCTACCGAGAGTATCTTGCCCGCACGGCAGAACCTGGCAAGCTCCCCGTGATGTATTCGATATGCCAAACACAGTAATAACAAAGTTTCCAATGGAGACGTTACTGGACCCACTTGAGCAAATCGATGAACAACGGGAGGGCCTTTACCTTATTCAAATATTTATTAAACTTAAAATTCTGTAGTATATTTTGCTACCATATGCATTAATTAAAATAATAAATAACTAATATTTATAAACAAAAATATAGAAAGTTTCTCTTATTTAAATATATATTAAGTAATATGTATTTTTTCTATGTATTAGATATTCTAAGAAGATAGATCTATATTTTTGAATTCTTTACATTTACACACACAACCTACTAGAAAGCATTTTCCTAGTAAACATAAAAATACAAACCTCAATAATGTACTCATTAAAACAAAATATTCCCTAAATAACCTCAAAACATATTTTATCATAACAAAGAAATTAATTTTAATCTCTGAACAGAAAAGTTAAAGATGATGGAAAAATACATAGTTATCAAAATATGTAAAAGTAATAATAATGGGCAAGGGAGAGGAATCAAAGGTCTGAAGCACAGGCTTGCATGCAGGAGCTCCAGGTTTAATCCCCAGCACTACATGGTCCCCAAAGGTCTACCAGGAGTGACTCCTGACCACCAAGATGGGAGTAGCCTTGATACTGCCACATGCTACCCCAAAACCAAAACCAAAATAGTAGTAGAATTTAACTGCATTGCTAGATCCTAAAATTCCATTTTTTTTCTTTTTGGCTTTTGGGCCATACCTGTCAGTGCTCAGAGCTTACTCCTGACTCTGTGCTCAGAGACACTACTAGGGGGGTTCAGGGGCCCATCTGTGCTGCTGGGGATTGGGTCAGCAGAGTGCAAGACAATACTCAAGGGTTGATCCTGAAGCCCCAGCCTCTCACATAAACAACACACACTTAGCCCTTAAACTATATCTCCAGCCCTTGATCATATTTAAAATAGATGTATCTAACACGTTTCTAGCTCAGATACAGATATTAACTGACAAAATTCCATTTACAATAAAAAGTCTTAATAGATTCACTTATCTCTGTTTTTGGATACTCTGTCTAAGAACATAATGCTCAAACTGTGTCCTTTCCATTGTTTGTTTGTTTTTTTCTTTTTGGGTCACACCCTGCGATGCTCTGCACTCAGGAATTACTCCTGGCAGTGCTCAGGGGACCATATGGGATGCTGGGAATCAAACCTGGGTGGGCCTCATGCAAGGCAGATGCCCTACCCTCTGCCAGTTTTTATGGGATTTTTTTGTTTCTTTTGTTTGGGGGCCATACCCGGCAGTGCTCAAGAGTTACTCCTGGCTCTTCACTCAGGACTTACTCCTGCGGTGGTTGGGGTACCATATGGGATGCCAGGATAGAACCTGAACTGGATGCAAGCAAAGCAAATGTCCTACCCTTCCTGTATTATCTCTCTGGCCCCTGTCTCTCAGTTTTTAAAATTGTTCCTTGGAATGGTCCTCTTTTTGTCTGAAACAAGCCATCTAGCTGACTATGTGTCAGGAGGAGGTATATGTCCATAAGAGTATAAATTGGCTAACTTTTGAACCATGTAGATCATATTTAGACATACGTCTGTATTCCTGTTAATTAGTGAGCCACTGAGAATTTATTCTGATTAGTTTCACTTTCAATTTCTCACGGTTTAATGGTCCAGTGTGGCAATGTGTATTATACTGTTTAAATGAGAAAGAGAGAAAGAAAAAATCCTCTACCAAGTCTTTAACAAAATGCCATTTGTAGGTTAAGGTTTTATTTAATAATACCTTTGTCATTCTCAACTTCTAACTGTGATTTTGAAAACATGACTTTTCTCCAGACTTACATGGTGCTTAAAGAAAAATCTTTCCTGCTGAGCTTCACATCAATCACCTCTGTACTTGAATAACTTCCCTCAATTTTGTATTTTGTTCTTATAGGTGCCTTAATGTGTAACTGAGTCCTCAAAAATACTCAGGTATGAGTCAATGACTTTTGATTTTCTTATTGGATTAAACAAACAAATTCCTCCTTGGTTTCTGAGAGTTTCAAGCCAGAACCTGTGACTTATTTATCTTTGTGACTTTAGTACCTTGATCAGAGACTGAAATAAGGTAGGAACTCAGTAAGAGTCAAACAGTAAGAGGGGCCAAAGAAATGGTACAGCAGTTAGAATCTTTGCCTTGCCCCCAGCTGATGGTGTATGGTCCCCTATGTCCTGCCAGGGGTGATCCCTAAGTAATGAGCCAGGAATAAAACCTGATCTCTGCCAGGTGTGGGCTCTTTGACCCCCTCAAAAGAACAGACACTCTATATAGTCTATCACATGTAGAAAGTTGAAACTAAGATATGGGTACATTTGTGCAAAAACGTTTTTTACACCCATATTAATGAATACTTCGAACAGAAATTTTATATTGCTTATTGTCCTCACTCTTTCCTTCTTAGACTGCTAAATTCAGACTCTGGCTCAAAGCGAATTGTCTCACCACTATCATGCTTTCAGTGTGCTCAGGCCTTTTCTCATTATCATTAATAATAGAATGCAAAGCCACAGAGTATTTTGAGAAGCATATAGACTAAACTTGACATTTCATAGAAGTAAAAGAAGAGACTCAGAAGAGTTTGTATGAACTCTTCCAAATCATGCGAATAATTTATAGGCAAGCGAGGATATTAAGGGCTCATTGGTCCTCTTCACTTCTAGGGACCACATATGCATTTTGCATGTTTTCCCCCTAAAAAAAGGTGGGCACTGGAGAGATGGCTCAAAGGGTCAGAGTGCATGTTAGCATGTGATAGTCTCAATTTCTATCCCACATACCACAGTGTGAGCTGACTCCTGTTAGGATCCTCAAGCACTGCCTCAAGCACTGTTCCAGCCCACTACTAGCCTTGACCACCCACTCCCACCCCCACCCCCCAAAAAGAAAAAAGCATTTTAAAAAATATTTTTAAATGTTTCTAAAAACATTTTAAATTTTTTTTTATTAAGGAACTAAAATGAAGAAACCATTTTAGTTTTAGATTAGATTCAGAATGCCAAGTTCAGAAAACCAACCATAGAAACTATTGAATTTCCTGCTTGCTTTTTTTTTATGTCTCTCTCTTTCTCTCTCTCTCTTGCTCTCAAGGGTTTATGCTCTTCTTCTTCCTCTCCTTTCACTTCCTCAACCCTCTTTCTCCTTTAACAGCATCTGTTCCTTATCTTTCCTTTGATTATGTAATAGTCCTTTCTGTCTCTGAATTAGTTATGGCTATTTTAGACAAAAGGAATCATTGATTCTTATTTACAAAATTATTCCTTGTAGAAAAAAAATGCATTTTCCTTTCAAAGTTGCATACTAAAAATTTTTCTTATTTCAGATACCCAATCAAAAACTTAAAGAACCTATGAAAGGCAAATCAGATTCTATCTTAGCCTATAGGTAGATATAATGCATTTGTTCATTTTATTTTACAGAGAGATAAAGGAAATTTGATCATTGTAAGAAATTGCATTCCCAGACTACCAATCCTTTTAATCACACGTCACACAAGAAACTAAAAAATGCTTTTCTTGAGCTTAATCTCATTGAAGAAATAATACTTATTTTATGTGATCACTATCAGTAAGCTCCTGTTGTTGTAAGTCAAAAAGTATAGACAAAAATCTCTCAATAAACACTATGGTCCACTACTTGTCAGGACTTTCATTTCATTTCATTTCATCATCCTGTTATTCGTCGATTGCCTCGAGCAGGCCCCAGTAACGTCTCTTTCATCCTAGCTGTGAGATTATATTCAAGGCTCTTTAGGAGAATGAGACCCATAATTGTTACTGGTATTTGGCATATTGGGAACGCCACGGGGAGTTTGCCAGACTCTGCCCTGTGCGCAGGCTACATTCGATAGCCTGCAAGTTTGTTCAAAGTAGGAATGAGACAATAAGATGTCATAAAATAAGTTTTGATAAGATGTGGCGCGGCCGCAAATGCGGCCGCGCGGTTCCGGGATCTGGATTTTATAGTCTCTGAGTCTTGGCCACTGATGGGATTACACGGCGCCAGGGGGCCAGGTGGTGGGTGTGACCCCCGCCTACTGGAATTTGGAGGATCTGGGTGGAAGATGCTCGACTCCAATCCGAGTAGGCTTGGAGGTCTCGGCCCTGGAACCCGCGTGGCTTTGTCCCTCTGCCAGTACCTTCATGTGTGCGGAGAGTGGTCTCAGCATGGTGGTGGCTGGTCCTGGAGGTCTTCGGCTGCCGGAGCCCTGGTCGGGGTGGGGAGGAAAGCTCAACCCGCTCCCCTCCAAGGGGCCCCGGGAAGGAACACCCAGGCGCGGGGGCAGAAGACTACACTGTTCTCGTCCGGGATCTGGATTTTATAGTCTCTGAGTCTGGCTGCTGATGGGATTACACTGCGCCAGGGGGCCAGGTGGTGGGTGTGACTCCCGCCTACTGGAATTTGGAGGATCTGGGTGGAAGATGCTCGACTCCAATCCGAGTAGGCTTGGAGGTCTCGGCTCCGGAACCCGCGTGGCTTTGTCCCTCTGCCAGTACCTTCATGTGTGCGGAGAGTGGTCTCAGCATGGTGGTGGCTGGTCCTGGAAGTCTTCGGCTGCCGGAGTCCTGGTCGGGGCGGGGAGGAAAGCTCAACCCGCTCCCCTCCAAGGGGCCCCGGGAAGGAACACCCAGGCGCAGGGGCGGAAGACTGCACTGTTCTCGTCAGGACTTTAAAGCATTTTAAAGCACCGTACACATGCTGTTGTGTTTTAAAGAAGTTGGGAAGGAGGAAAGATAACAAAATGTTAACCGTGATTACAGAATATTTAGTGCCAGGAATACTGTAAAACAATTGATGCCTTTCAAACAGATCCTAAGCATTTCTAAATTAATAAAACCAGAAACCCTCAGGCACATCTCACACTTAGAAAAGAAGCACATATAAGAATTTCTTTTTTATTCCAGGTAAGTCCTCACACTTCCACATTAGGTGGTATACATTTGCATATATAAGGAAACGAAAACCGAAAACCATGAGATTATATTAGCTAGATAACTGTAAGCAAATAAGAATGGATTTATAGGGGCCAGAGAGATAGGAAAGCCGTTAGGGTGCTTGCCTTGCAAACAGCCAACTCAGGTTCGATCCCTAGCACCACATATGGTCCCTAAACCCCACCAGAAGTTATCCTAAATTCAGAACTAAGAGAAAGCCCTGAGAACAGCTGGGTGTGATTCAAAAACAAGCAACAATGAAAATAATGTATTTATATATTATTAAAATTTTGATTAATATAAGATGTAATATAATAATTAATATAATGTAATATAATAATTAATATAATGTAATATAAATGGAATATAACATAAAATGTGATATAATTAATGTAATGTAATATAATGTATAGTATAATGTATAATATAATATAAAAATATAATACAAAATATATATAATTTAAAATTGTTTCCATGTTTAAATCCTATAGCACTCTTTCCTAAGGACTATGTAGCAATTCACCCTATGGTTGACTATTAAAAATGTTTTGATTATTGAACATTTAACTTGATTCTAACTTGTAGCTAGTACAATAGGTATCCTAGAAGCACATTCATTACATAGAATTATGACTATTTTCATGAAAGATTGAAGATACACAATCTCTGATTCAGTTTGTTTTGATTTGGTTTGCTTTTCTTTTGGATCATATATGGAGGTAATCAGGGACTGCTCCTGACTCTGTGTTTGGGACATCATGTTCCCTGTGATGCTCAGGATGAAATCCAGGCCTCTTACATGTTAAGCTATCTCTCTGGTGCCAGGTTTGCATCTGGTAAGGTTTTTAATGGCATATTCCCAAACTGTGTCCAGAATCTCTCCATTTTTGCTTTGCTTGATTTGGGGAGAACATCACACAGTTCTTGGTGCTGCTCTTAGCTCGTCAGCCAGGGGCTGTTCTTGTACTGTTCTGGGACCATGTGGGGCCAGGAATTAAACCTGGGGCCAGGAATTAAACCTGGGCTTCCTGCATGCAAAGCATACCCTGCATCCCAAATCTACCATCTCTCTAGCCCCAAAATCTACCAATTTGAATTCTCTTAACATTGTCTAAGATATCTATTTTTCCCATGTTAATGTTTAAAAATAATAGTTATCTTTACTAGTCAAAATTAAGTTTTCTTCAGGGTGGGGGAGACCTTAGCGGCAGAGCACCTGCCCTGTAGACATGAGACCATGAGTTTGATGCTAGGCACTGCCTCACATGCCAAGTGCAGTTCCAGTGATATGGTCATTTGGGATCCCTGGCACGCAAAGTGTGAAATCTCTGGCACACCGTAACCAAGTGTGCTAGTGGCATGCCAAACCAGAACACAAGGGAGTGGAATGAAGGCATGTATATCTCTGTGAATCTGTTTTGTATAACTTCACATACTGTCTTCCAGTATTTGAGCCATTTATCATATTTGCTGTTTGCTTGAAATATTTTTCATTCACTTCCTTTTTATTCTTCAAAGGATTTATTTTAAAAGAAAACTACCAAACTATAATTGGAAAGCCCATGAATGGAAGTTACCTATAAAAAAAAGTGTAAGAAAAGCAAAACAGTGATATAAATCATAAAGTGATATGGGTGGCTGTAATAACCTTTAAGCTGATTGTTAGTTTATTGTTAAATTGGAAGATTAAAACAAGAATAGAAAGAGACACATTATTTTATCAATATCAGTAAAGTACATTTTTCATTTTAACTGAATATTTGACCATGTAGTATTGTCAGAATTGACCATATTTTACTAAGATTAGATTAAGATATATTTTCAAATTTTTGACAGTTTTTTTTCTGTATCAAAAGGTTAAAAATATGCAAGTGTTAATCATACATCTTTTAAATCTAATATTCTTTTTCTTGGGGCGGGAGTGTACACCTATCAGTGCTCAGGATTTAGTCCTGGCTCTGTGCTCAGGGATGGCCACGGTGGTGCATGGGAACCATATGAGATGGTGGGGATTGAACCCAGCTGGGTGCATATAAGACACGTGCCTTTCCCACTCTACTGTCTCTTCCAGCCTCTAATATTTATTTATTTATTTATTTATATTAGTGAGACATCATGAGGTACAGTTGTAGACTTACAAACTTTTGTGCTTGGGTTTCAGTTATACAATAATAGAGTACCCATCCCTCCATCAGTGCCCATTCTCCACCACCAATGAACCCAGTAGCCCTCGCATTCCTCCTAGCCCCCCCACTCCGCCCCAACTCTATGGCAGGGCATTCCCTTTTGCCCTCTCTTTCCTTTAGGGTGTTGTGGTTTGCAATAGAGGTATTGAGTGGCCATCTTGTTCGGTCTATAGTCTACTTTCAGCACGCATCTCGCATCCCGAGCCAGTCCTCCAAACACCCTTTACTCTAATATTGTTTTAATAGAAAAATTTTTGTAGTCTTCTTTGGTCATGCCTGCTGGTGCTCAGAGGTCACTCCTGGCCATGCCTGTTGGTGCTCAGAGATCACTCCTGATCCAGATCAAACCCAGACCCCATGCATGTAAAGTATGCACTTAACCCTTTGAGCTATGTCTCAGGTCCTCAAAGAAGGCTTTTATATATAATGGTGAACATACAATATGACTAATTCCTGCTATCTTATTTTTTTTTCTGCATTACTTTCTTTGTTTTTCATTCCTTCCTTGATTTGCTTGATGACTGAATGTTTTTTTCTAAATTTCTTTTCCTTTAATAGGATTGGAAATTAAAGAACTGTTCTTATTCTTTTTATTCTTATTCTTTTCTTATTCTTCTATTCTTATTGTTTTTTTTTGTTCTTATATAAATGTCTATTGTTAATAATACCTATAACTAATAGCCATAGGTTTATCTGTTAGATTTATTTATTAGATACAGACTTATTCTTATCTGAAATTATAATCTTAGCAATAGCTAGTTAACCATTTAGCACACTTTTACGTTTTATTTACTTTGGTGTATGCCTCATTCCTTCATCCAAAACTCAAATATTTTTTACCACAATAAATTTATGATTTTTCATGGTGTTCAATTGAAATCTACGTGTGTACAGTTAAACTACATATTTCAACAACATGTAGATTTAATCAAGTAGTTTTAATTTACTGATTTAATCAAGTTAAATCTACATATGTACAGCTAAATCTACATACATACAGTTAAATCTACATATTTCAACAACATGTAGCTTGAACTGTAGTGTCAGAGAAATAACACCTGGGTCAGCATGCTACTGACCACAGTTCAGTCCCTGGCACCACAAATGAGCACAAAGGAACAAGGTGTGGCCCTGCCATCAAACAAAAACAAACAGCAAAAAGACATAATAGTTAATAGTATTTGTTTGCTGCCCATTCTTAGGTTTTCTGTTTTCTTGTATTTGTTTAATTTTTTTTTCTATTGTAGTCTCATAACATTGATTCAGAGAGATTCTGTGGGTGATAACATTTAGAGTTTTTGTTGATCAGAACATTTGTTTATTTTATTTTGATCTTACTTTTTTTTTCTGTTGGGTTTTGGGCCACACCTGGAAGTGCCTGGGGCTAGTTCCAGCTGTGTGCTGGAAAGGTAATACAAATAAAGTCGGTGGAGTTTGCAATGCATCCTTCCAGAGTGATGGGATTCTTCCTTTGGGACAATTGCCTCTAAATCCTAAACATTCTGAGTAATAATTTAAGGCAAATTTTTTTTTTCTTAATGGTTGGGAAACGGTTGTAAACCTCAATATTTGTGGTTTGTGGTGATATAGAAAAATTTCTTCAATTACATATTTAGTTTTATGCCCCCTTAATTTTCTCTTTTTCTGTCTTTCTAGAATTTTTCTTAACTTTTCCCTGGTAGTGATAATTTTGGCTTTTGCATAAGAATTGGAAAGAATTACAAAATTTCTTTATCCTTTTTGTGGTGGTGATGGTGGTGAGGAGGGTGATGGAGTGGGGGTTGGGGCCGGCAAACCCAGGACCTTACACATGCAAGGATGCAGCAAATGCCCTAGCTCTCAGCTATGTCCTGGCCCAGTAGTTCTATAATTTTATCTTCTAAATAAATCATATGCATTTATTAAATTTTATTTGTTATAATTTGTGGAACTCCTTTCTTTTTATTGACTAAAATACTTTTTGTTGCTAATCATTCTGGTTTTGTGGATATACATTCTCTTATAATCCATTCATTTTTTAAAATGTTAGCTTTAAAATAATTCCTTGGATCATCTAATTGTTCCTCATAGTCATTCCTTCTTCCTTGGTTTTGTCAAATATCAAATAAACCTCTTGACTGATGGACTAAACTGATGACTTAAGGTGATATTATAAGTGGAATTGTGACCTCAAAAAAAAAGGTTAAAGATCTAACTGAGGGACTGACAGGTAGCTCGTGAGCTTGAGCATGTCCATTGCGTGCTGGGAGGCCTTGGTTCAATCTGCAGCAAGGCATAGTGCTCCCAGCATCTCTGAGAATAACCTCCAAACACCAAACACCAGTCCCTGAATTTCTGACCACCGTTGGTGGTCCAAAAAACAAACAAACAAACAAACAAACTGAATTAAAAAAAAATTTGAATACCTTTGAATGTGACTTTATTTGGAATAGGTGGGATCTTTCCAAACACAACTAAAATGACATCACTAGGGTGTGTACTAACCAATTATGACTGTAATCCTTATAAGGGAAATTTGGAGAAAAGCATACAAGAAAGTCATGTGGCAACAGAGGCAACAGATTAAAGGACTATAGGGACAACTTAAAGATTCTGTATGCACCACTAAAAGGCATTGATAAGCAAATAAAGACTCTCCCTATAGGTTATTAGTATCAAAGGGAACATAGCCTATGCAACGGGATTATTGCAAATATCCGGTCTCCAGAACTGTGAGGGACATATTTCAGTTGTGAGCCAAAAAAGTTTGTGGCACTCTTTAACATATTCCTATATTAACAGATATGATTGGATTTCTTGGATTTTTTCCACCAGGTGGATGTTTACCCCCACAACCTTGAGTAGCCTTCGAGTGGAAGGGCTTGTAGCTGAGGCATTCACTGACAGTGTGAATGACAAACAAAAAGACTTCTGGTATGCCTCCTCATCTGTCAGAAGAAGAAAGATTTTATTTGGATGATGAGTTTATTAGTCACATTTCTCTGGAGGAAAAGAAAAATTATTGTCTATGAAGAAATTTAGTACAAGAAATTGACACAATCAATTGACACAATCACGGAGGCTGAGTATTTCCAAGAAGTTTTGCCAGCAAGCACAGAAGCACCAATAGTGTAATTCTAGACCCAAAGTTTTTGAGGGGAGGAACGGGAAGGCACTAACTGACAGGCTCAAGGGCTACTCCTGGCTCTGTGCTCAAAGGGTCACTCTGGAGAGGTGCTCAGAAGACCATGCAGTGCAAAGGACAGAGCTTGAGTCCTGCTTGCAAAGCATGAGTTCAACCCATTGAACTCCCTTGATGCTCCAGACCAAATATTGACAGATGGTAAAGGTAAGGTAAAGGCCTTCCCATTGTTCGTCGATTTGCTCAAGCGGGCCCAGTAACGTCTCCATTGGAGACTTTGTTGTTACTGTGTTTGGCATATCGAATACATCACGGGGAGCTTGCCAGGCTCTGCCGTGCGGGCGAGATACTCTCGGTAGCTTGCCGGGCTCTCTGAGAGGGGCGGAGGAATCGAACTCGGGTCGGCCATGTTGGCTGCGTGCAAGGCAAACGCCCTACCGCTGTGCTATCGCTCGGATTGACAGATGAGACACAGAAAAAAAAATCTTCTCTCCCACAAACGAGTTAGCCTTTTAACTCTATTCAAGACTTCACTTGGGGGCTGGAGTAGTACACAGCGGTTAGGGCATTTTCCTTGCACGCAGCAAACCATGGTTCGATTCCCAGCATCCCATATGGTCCCCCAGCACCAACAGGAGTAATTCCTGAGTGCATGAGCCAGGATTAACCCTGAGCATCGCTGGGTGTGACCCAAAAAAGCAAAAAACAAATAAAAAAAAAAAAGACTTCACTTGATTGAAAGGGAGGACAATTTGTTTTACTCACTACTGATTCTAACCAGCAACAGCCATGCTTAAGACCACTCTCCACACGCTTGGACGAGCCTCACGCATGAAGGAATTGTCAGAGGAACCCAGGTGTGAGGAACCTGGGGCTGAGATCTCCAAGCCTGCTCAGACTGGGATTGGGCCTCCTCCACCCAGATTCCCCATCTTCCAGTAGCTAGGCATTAGCAACCCACCAATTGCTCCCAGCACTGTGTAATCCCATAAATGGCCAAGACCAAGAGACTATAAAACCCTGCTCCCGGAAAGCACAGACACATTTGCGGCCACATGACATCTTATTATCTAGTTCTTACTCTGGAGAACCTGGCAGGCTACTGAGAGTATCCTGCCCTCATGGCAGAGTCTGGCAAACTCCCCGTGGCGTATTCAATATGCCAAAAACCAGTAACAATGATGGGTCTCATTTCCCTGACCCTGAAGGAGCCTCGAATGTGGCACCTGCTAAAATGCTATAATCTCAGGGGTAGGACAAATGGAGACATTACTTGTGCCTGCTCGAGAAAATCGATGAACAACGGAATGACAGTGATACAGTGATACAGTGATTCAAATACTAATCTCTAAAAACACTCTCACAAACACCTTTAGAATACAGTTGAACTAAATGTCTGTATACCTTTTCATTCACTCAAATTGGTACATAAAATTAACGATCACATTTGCATCTCCTAAAGCCTTACTTAATCTTTACATAAAGGGAACAATAAGATAATAATCCCATCTAAAAAAGGGCTGGAGTGATAGCACAGTGGGTGGGGCGGTTGCCTTGCAAGCAGCCGACCCAGGTTCTATTCCCACCATCCCATACAGTCCCCCGAGTACTGCCAGGAGTAATTCCTGAGTGCATGAGCCAGGAGTAACCCCTGTGCATCGCCGGGTGTGACCCAAAAACCAAAACAAAACAAAACAAAATAATCCCATCTAAAAAGTGCAAGCATTTTATTTACAATCAAGTTGTTTGTCTTGACCCCTTCTAAGAGAGACTCTGGGCACTGGTTTTGGCCCCTCACCTCAACAACAACCAAAAAATCCAACAAGTAAATTCCTCAGGGAACTTGTCTCAAGTCAAAACACTGCCAAGCCTACAAACTGGTCAGAGCAAGCCAGTCAGGTTTTAGATTACAAACTTCCTCCCCTGCAAAGGAAGATAGAATTCCTAGCCCTGCTGCTTGCACAACCTCTCTGCTTTACCACTTTCCCTGTGCAGCTGTAATCAACAAACATGCCATCTAGGACCGTGTATCATTGTACTCTGCTACGTGTGCCAAGGGGCATGGGAGAGCCATTTAGACCTGCATTTAGACTGAAGGTCAAGTACAGTTCCCAGGTGTATGTGCTGCATCTCTTGGTAGTGAGCAAGTCGTTACCCTGGATTGGATGGATGCTTTCAGTGTTCTCTGGTGAGAACCCCCCAGCATCTTGAAATCAGTCATGACACTTTGCTGTGTGCTGTCTCTCTTGTGCTTAGGCATAAATTCCATATCCAACCCCACCCTCCACCCGCAAACTCCTTCCCTCAAAGAACTTTGAAGAAAAGAATCTTAGCCTCTCATAAATCTCCTTTCCTTGAGAATCAAGAAAAGGCATGTTTGGAAGAGGATCTACTTACTTGGAAGAGGAGCTAAAATTCTTGAGGGTGATGTTCACTTTTCTCCTTGTACTTAAATGCTATGGTATAAAATGAATGACACTTAAATACTGTGATATAAAGAATACATTCGGGGGGGCAGAGAGATAATACAGCATGTGTGGTGGTTGCCTTCTACATGTCTACATCCTGAGTTCAATTCCTGGCACCCCATATGTCCCCCCAAACACTGCCAGTAGTGATCCGTGAGCGCAGTGTGCCACCCCTACCCCCCAAAAACACACAAAAAGCATATACATGTAAGTTTCTTGATATGGAATGAAGATCAAGACATAGAAGCGAATTCATAGCAAATGAGGAAATAGTGACAGTCATAGCTCCTCTTTCTATAATTTGGTCATGTGTAAGTGCTATTTATCAGTACCTTTGCCACTCTCCCACTTTGTATTTCTTTTATTTATATTTTTATTTATTTTTTATTTTTTGTAATGGATCCCCATGAGGTTCAGCTATAGACTTACAAACTTTCGTACTTTGCATTTCTTTTGCCCTCAACAATTACCTCAGTTCGTTGTAGTTCATTTTTTTTTCTTTCTTTCTTTTCCTATATTTTTCATTTCTTCCCTTTTTATTTCTTGGCTTTTGGTTTTGGAGTCACATTCAGTGATGCTCAGGGGACACCTCTGGCTCTGAATTCAAGGCTTACTCCTGGCAATGCATTGCAAAACTATGTGGTGCCAGGAATCAAACCCAAGGCCTCTTGCATCCAAAGCATGTGCTCAACCCACATGCCTCTTTATCTCTGGCCTTAGTTATTTTCTTTAACTGTCAGAGTGACGCTTTAATCCTTAGGAGATTGGACTCAATTGAATGGTAGCTTTTCGTTGATTTAAATTACAGGGCACAATGGTACTAGGAGATACCCTAAAAGATATTTTACATACTCTTCCTTACCTCCACAATAGAGCAGTAGTCCAGTTCCCTTTGGTTGTCTCCCAGCCAGCACACTAATATCTCTCATGAGAAGTCCAAACAAATCAGTTGACAGTGCCGACTTCCAGTTTAAAAAACCATGGTGTGCCTCATGGTGAAAGTATTCCTCCCCTTGGAAACAAGATCACTAGGTCAGGAGAGCATAAAGGTGTGGCCACAAGAAGCAAAGATGTGGGGGCAAGAGAGATAGTAAAGGTAAAGGTAAAGGCCTTCCCGTTGATCATCGATTTGCTTGAGCGGGCCCAGTAACATCTCCATTGGAGACTTTGTTGTTACTGTGTCTGGCATATCGAATACGTCACGGGGAGCTTGCCAGGCTCTGCCGTCTGGGCGAGATATTCTCGGCAGCTTGCCGGGCTCTCCGAGAGGGGCGGAGGAATCGAACTCGGGTCTGCCATGTTGGCTGCGTGCAAGGCAAACGCCCTACCGCTGTGCTATCACTCCAGCCCAAGAGAGATAGTACAGCTATTAATGTGCTTGCCTTGTGTGTGGCCAACCCAAGACGAGTCCTCAGCACTGCCAGGAGTTAGCCCTGAGCAGAGAGGCAGAAATAGCCCCTGAACACTGCCAGACAGAGCACACCTCCCCGCACATGCACCCGTTCCCCATCCCCCCCCCCCCCCCCCCCCCCCCCCGCCAAATCAAAGCAAAGAAGCAAACCTCTTGATAATGGAGCAC
Source organism: Sorex fumeus (assembly GCF_029834395.1). Taxonomy (NCBI): domain Eukaryota; kingdom Metazoa; phylum Chordata; class Mammalia; order Eulipotyphla; family Soricidae; genus Sorex; species Sorex fumeus. The sequence goes on along the minus strand of NW_026606172.1, from coordinate 4,749,791 downwards.
TAGGAAAAGATATTAATTGATGATTCCTTCCCATTACTACCTCTACATTCCTCCACTGTTGGGTACAGCACCATGTAGCATATTGGGTGCTGATTCATGTTCTATATATCTTCTGGAAAATTCTACCCTTTATCTGCAAGGCATTGCTACCTATCTGACCTCAAAAACATGTAGATTACTCAGAGACAAGATCTTGTGCTCTTCATACGTTTTACTCCATATTTGCTGGATCTGTTGCTAATTCAGAAAGTGGCTTTCTCCAGAATGTGGTTCTATTCAAAGTATTTGGACTTTGGTTTTTCTTGCTTTCTCACTTCTTATGCTAATTTATCTTCATGGTAAATTTAATTAATCAACCTATACAATCAATTTTTACATTATTCAGAAATCCTTTAAGATGTCTTATCTGTTCATGGAGTTGTTTATTTATGAAAGCACTACAAATTCCTTCTTTGATTTTAAGAGATTTGGGGGCATGAGGGTAAGCTATGTTCAGAGGAAACTGTGTGGTACCAGGAATCAAACCCAAGGCCTTCTGCATCCAAAGCATGTGCTCAACCCACATACCTATCATATCATATTTACCTATCATATCTCCTTATGGTGAGGCTTTGATTTTTAAATGTAAAATATTGAGATCAGAAGCAAGGTATTTCTGCTTAAAAATGGTGAATTTTCATTAATTTATCTCCTTTCTCTTGTAAAATATCACTAAGAGAGAGATGCAGTAATTAAAAACATGTATTCTTGGGGCTGGAGCAATAGTACAGCAGATAGGACGTTTGCCTTGCTCGTGGCCGACCCGGGTTCAATTCCCAGCCATCCCATATGGTCCCCTGAGCACCGCCATGAGTAAGTCCTGAGTGCAAAACTAGGAGTAACCTCTGTGCATTGCTGAGTATGACACAAAAAGGAAAAAACAAAAACAAAAAAACCCCACGTATTCTTGGTCCAAGAAGAGAGGTCAAAGGAGAACATGTGTGACATGCAGAAAGCCGGAGTTTGACCTGTACACACACAGTATTCTTGTGTGTGTATGTGTATGAATATATACATACATACATACATACAAATATACATACATACACGAAACACAGGACAAATGAAATGGACAGAGACATAATGCATCAGAAATATTAGCTTTCAGAACAGAATGCAATTAGGTGGCTAGTAAATGTCTGAGAAGAGATAAGTATGTTTGAGTTGAGTTGATTCACCTAATGGAACACTTCTGAGCTTCGCATTTATAGACTGCAAGGAGACCTCAGTATATTGGAAACGCACTTTCCTAGATCACACTGTTAAAAGCAGGTAACTCTTTCCCCACTCACATACCTACACCCTCACTAAGCAAGTGACTGAACACGTAGTCTCTGCATAACGGTGAAACAGGATTCTAGAATAATCAGTTCAATGGAAGGTTGTAAGGAAACCAGGAAACAATACCATGGAATGAAAAGGACGTTTTAGGTTTCTCATGCTGCCTTCTCAAGTACACAAACCACAAATTCAGCAGCTTAAACAGAAATATTGTATTTTAAGTTTAACAGACTGAAAATCCAAGATCAAGGTGTAAGCAGGAAAGCTTCCTTAAGGAGAATCTGCTCCTTGCCTCTCTCCTGGATTCTGAGGGCTTGCTGATCTTTATTTTTTTTTTTCAGGGGGTGGGAGGGTCACAACTAGCAAATGCTCAGGGGTCACTCCTGACTCTGCACTCAGGAATTACTCTTGGCGGTGCTCAGGGTAATCAAATCCTGGTTGGCTGTATGCAAGGCAAACGCTGTGCTACCGCTCCAGCCCCAGGGCTTGCTGGTCTTTAACATTCTTTGGTTTCTGCTGTACTCTGATCATCTCTGCCTCTATATTTACATGCAACTTTCTCTCTCTCTCTCTCTCTCTCTCTCTCTCTCTCTCTCTCTCTCTCTCTGTGTGTGTGTGTGTGTGTGTGTTTCTGTATATCTTTCTGTGTCTTTCTGTGTATCTGTGTTCAAATTGTACCTTATCACAAGGAAACATTCATATTAGACTGGAGCCAATCCTGTTCTATCAAAACCTTACCTTAATAAACCACATTTGTAATAATGTTATTTTCAAATAAGGTTACATTCTGCTACTGGGGTTAGGATTTCAACATATGTATTTGGGATAGACCAATTTCAACCCACAGAACCTCCATGATTTATTTGTTCAAAACTCCAGTTATTGGGCATATCATACAAGTCCTTGCCATTTCTCTTCCTATGAGTTTGAAAAAAAGAAGTATTTACATAATTGACATTCAAAACCTGTCTTTTTGAGTATTTCAAAGGTGTTTTTCCCCCCAGCCCAATGTCTTATTTTTTATTGTATTAATAAACAAAGGGCAAAAATATGTCGTTAATTTTATTTATTTATTTATTTATTTATTTGGGCTGGAGTGATAGCACAGCGGTAGGGCGTTTGCCTTGTGCGCAGGCAGCCTGGCCGAGCGGGGTTTGATTTCTCCGTCCCTCTCGGAGAGCCTGTCAAACTACTGAGAGTATTCAATATGCCAAACACAGTAACAAGAAGTCTCACAATGGAGACGTTGCTGGGCCCGCTCGAGCAAATAGATGAACAATGGGAGGACAGGACAAAATTTATATACTTGTTTATTTATTTGTTTTTGGTTTTGGGGGTCATACCCAGCGATGCACAGGGATTACTCCTGGCTCTGCACTCAGGAATTACTCCTGGCGGTGCTTGGCAGACCATATGGGATGCTGGGGATTGAACTCCTTTTGGCCACGTGCAAGGCAAATACTCTACCCACAGTATTATCACTCCAGCCCCTCAAACTCTTTACTCCTTATCACTGTAATCCTGTTATTCATCGATTTTCTCAAGCAGGCAACAGTAACGTCTCCTTCATCCTAGCCCTGAGATTTTAGAAAGTGCTACATTAGAGGCTCCTTCAGGGTCAGGAAAATGAGACCCATCATTGTTATTTGTTTTTGCCATATTGAATACACCACGGGGAGTTTGCCAGACTTTGCCATGAGGGCAGGATACTCTCAGTAGCCTGCCAGGTTCTCCAGAGTAAGAACTAGATAATAAGATGTCTGCATTTGTGGCTGCATGCTTCCGGGAGCAGGGTCTTAGTCTCTGGATCTTGGCCGTTGATGGGAATACACGGCGCTGGGGCAGTTGGTGGGTGTAATGCCTAGCTTTTGGAAGATGGGGGATCTGGGTGGAGGAGGCCCAGTCCCGATCTGAGCAGGCTTGGAGATCTCAGCCCTTTTACTCCTTGAAAGAAATAAAATATTTCTGTGGTATTTAAGTAATATTATTTTACATAATACAGAAAAATCACTAAGTAAAGTAAAGTAAAGGCCCTCCCGTTGTTCATCGATTTGCTCAAGCGGGCCCAGTAACGTCTCCATTGGAGACTGTTGTTACTGTGTCTGGCATATCGAATACGTCACGGGGAGCTTGCCAGGCTCTGCCGTGCGGGCGAGATACCCTCGGTAGCTTGCCGGGCTCTCAGAAAGGGGCGGAGGAATCGAACTCGGGTCGGCCATGTTGGCTGCGTGCAAGGCAAACGCCCTACCACTGTGTTATCGAAAAATCACTAATGGATCTGTATTTTTGGTTTTGTGATAATTACAACAAACCACAGAGACCTCAAAGTTTGTATTTGCTACTCCATTGTCAATCCTTGCATATAAGGATTTGAAGCAGCTATTTAGTTTAATTATTATTATTATTATTACTATTATTATTATTGGAGGATGGGCAGATGGCTATTGTTTGGTAGTGGGGCTCAGACTCAGGGCCTTAAACTTGCAAGTTCTGCTCTTTACCACTGAGTCATGTCACTAGCCATAAACTGGTGAATGTTTTTTAGATTTATTAAGGCTTTTTTAAAAATTTTTTACCAGTGGACTACATCTGCCACCAACTTTTTCTTTTGTTTTCTTTTCTTTTTTATTTGCTTTTTGGGTCACACCCAGCTACACTAAGGAGTTACTCCTGGCTCTGTACTTAGGAATTACTCCTGGTAGTGCTCTGGGATCTACATGGGATGCCAGAAATTGAACCTGGGTTGGCAGGTGCAAGGCAAATGTCCTACCAACTGTACTATCTCTCTGGCCCTTCAGGAACTAATTTTATTTTATTTTATTTTTTGCTTCTTAGGTCACACCCGGCGATGCACAGGGGTTACTCCTGGCTCATGTACTCAGAAATTACTCCTGGCGGTGCTATGGGGACCATATGGGATGCTGATAATCGAAACTGGGTCAGCTGCATGCAAGGAAATGCCCTACTTGCTGTTATATTGCTCCAGCCCCAAGGACTAATTTTAAAAGTCCAAAACTACACACACACACACACACACACACACCCCTTCTAATATTTTTTTCTCAGACACTTTTTTCCTCAGTCTTCCCTGTTCTTGTTCAACCTGAATTCATTTTTCCTTTTGGTCTCAAACAGTAGTCAGTTAATTTTTTTAATTGTTGTTTGTTTATTTTGTTTTATTTTTTGCTTTCCCACTTTCTTGGAAGTATGTCTGCCATATATATGATTTAAAACGAATAAAGACCATCTTATAAACAAAGGAACAAGATTAAGAAAAACTCTAGACTTCTCAATATGAAAAATAGTAGAGGAATGTCTTTATATGATCTAAGAAAATTGCTTTCTATGAAGTAGTCAAGTATTAAATTAATTGTGAGTTAATGATGTTCTTTTCTTTTTAAAAAATTTCCTTTTACCTTCCCTTCATTGTGTGATCATCTAGGATCACATATATGCCTGTCTGTGATGCTCCAAAATTTCCTTTTTCCTTCTCCTCATTGTTGTGATCACCTAGGATCACACACATGCCTGTCTGTGATGCTCCAATATTTAGTTGTAATGATCACCAGGAAACATCAGGATTTGATGATCACACAAGTCAGCAGAAATGCTCATAGGTATTTACATTACTTTTTGGTTGTGTCATTTCTCACACATGTGCTTGCCAGGGGTTACACTTCCCAGCCGTGATGCTCATCCGTTCCTCCCCCACACCCTCAGTTGTGGCGCTTATTTGGCCATTGCACCCTTCAGTTGCAAGGCTAACACATGCCTGCCTACAGTGAGACAGAAAATCACTTGCTGTGGCAGGGATCACGAACAGCAGAGGTACCAGGCTTAAAGTGCAGCATTGCCAAGGCCATGTTCAGCTCACCAGACAGCCTCAGGGATTAAAACTGTGACCATACCCTTGCAAAGCATACTTTCTAAGTCATCGAGCTATTCATCTGGACTCCAGCGAAGTTTTTTTTATATCATGCAAAGTATCAAGAAATAGACCTTCCTCACATTTTCATTTAGAAAGCTTTTGAAGGATGTGTTTAGTGAACAATGCATTAAATAAGGCATAGACAGTGAAATATAAGAATGGTTTTAGCCAGAAAAGCAATAAAGAGACATCCCAGGATGATCACAATATGGAATCTAGAGAAAAATAAGTGTAGATTTGAATAAGAGAAAATGAGGCTGGAAAAGGAGGTCTCCAGAAAAATAAATTTACCTGACTGCTTACTTACATAAGTATTTGAAAGGTATCTCTTGCTGCATTTGAAAAAAAGGGAACACAACAATTGAAAAAAGAATAAAAGTTGAGATCATTTAGTTTAAGAAAAAATCAAAAGTTGTATCAAAAATAGTCATAATACACTTAGTTATAGTACATTGTTTTGGTTCAGTGGTGAGCAATCATTTACATGGCTGTAAAAATGGAAGTGTTTTCTATTGATTTCAACTACATAAAAATATTATGGTGAGGGAAAATATGGGATGATCATAGTAGAAAAGAAATAAAATACACATACCTTTATTTATTTTAGGGAGACCTCCCAAATAATGCTCAGGAGACCCAGGGGTTCCTACCAGTGGTTACTGGAAATTGGGCCAGTGATTCAATGCAAAGGCCCACGGATGTGATGCTACTCAGGCTCTGGGGCCCAGTCCAGACAGTGCTTGTAGGTCTCTAGGTTTTACTTGATGACGTTTGGGGGAACATGTGATGCGGGAGATCAAATTGGGATCGACGACATGCAGATCCGTAACTCCTGTATGATCTCTTCAGCCCCCAATTACTTATGTTTAAACCTCATATCTAAAAATTTGTGACTAGAAATTGTATTTATAAATATGACAGTAATCATCAAGGACTGGAGATCTCATATAGGGGAGGAAGGTGCTTTCCTTGTGTGCAGCTGACCCTGGTTTGATCCCTGGCATTCAATATGGTCCCTGAGCACGACTGGGAGTGACCCCTGAATGTAGAGCCAGGAGTAAGCCCTGAAGCATTGCTGAAAACCCAAAGACAAAATGCACCACTTTGATATCACAGTGAGTTGATGTTATGAGTTAGCCAAAGTATGTGGTCAGAATCTGTGTGGGGAAGAGAGGATGGAAATGAGTAAGGAAGAAAAAATTAACAAATAATGGCCACTTTATGACAATAATAGTTGGAAACGATCACTCTGGAGTGCTGATAGTAGGTAAAGGGATATACATTACCTTTCAGTATCAGTATTGCAAACCAGAATGAACAAAAGGAGAGAGGGAGAGAGGAGAGAGAGAGAGAGAGAGAGAGAAGGGGGGGGGGTCGTGCCTGCCATACAGGCAGGCAGGGGTGAGGGAGTGTGAGAGGAAAACTGGGAACATTGGTGGAGAAAAATGTACACTGGTGAAGGGACAGTATTGGAATATTTTATGACTGAAACTCAACCATGAACAACTTTGTAACTTGTGTATCTCATAGTGATTCAATTACAAATATATATTGAAAAAAAATAATGGCCATTGGAAAGGTTGCTTCTTGATTGCTCTGATACTACTGTAATGAGAATTGAAGAAATTATTACTGTGGAAGGAAGTGAGGACATGCTCAGTGATTCCTCAGCAGTGTTAAAAAAAACTGTTCTGGAATGTGAGTGGTAGTATTTACCACATGCAGATCCTTAACACCTGTATGATCTCTTCAGTAGGGTATCTGCTTCTCATGCGTCCAACCTGAGTTTGGTCCCTGGCACTCTATCTGGTTTCCCTGAGCACTGCCATGAGTAATCCCTGCATGAAGAGCCAGGAATAAGCCCTGACCACTGTGAGGTGTGACCCAAAACGAAAAAAATAATACAAGTTCCAAAATCCCAACCTTTATCATGAAGAGTAATCAACATAGCTACATGAGTTCCAGTTCTAACACCAGTTACCTGAAATAGGAAATTAAGACATTATAGAGAAGTGCTAAATTGTAATTACCATATTACATATTACCATAATAGTGGCAATATGACATCTCATGCATACAAAATGAGTTTTTATCTGGGGGCGGGGAGGAGTGGTGCTCAGGGACTACTACTGCCTATGTGTGAGGCGTCACTCTTGGCAGTTCTCAGGAGATTATAAAGTGGCAGGGTTCAAAGTCTGGTTTCTTGAATTCACTGTCACTGTCCTCCTGTTGTTCATCGATTTGCTCGAGCAGACCCAGTAATGTCTCCATTTCGAGACTTGTTGTTACTGTGTTTGGCATATTGAATATGTCACAGGTAGCTTGCCAGGCTTTGCCGTGCAGGCAAGATACTCTCTGTAGCTTGCTGGGCTCTCTGAGAGGGGTGGAGGAATCGAACCCGGCTCTTGAATTCAAAGAATTTCTTTCATTCCCCTGAAATATTAATACACTTCACCGGGTTTTAGATGTGATTTAAAAATTTTTTAAGGGCTGGAGAGACAGTACAGTAGGTGAGGTGCTTGCCATACATGTGGTCCACCCAGGTTCAATCTCCAGCATCCCATATGCTCCCCGGAACCTGTCAGGTGTGATTCCCAAATGCAGAGTGCAGAGCCAGGAGTAACCCCTGAGCACTGCCTGGTGTATCCCCCAAACAAAACACACACAAAAAAGAGACTGAGTTCAATCATTGGTGTCACTTACCTGTGCTGAGCAGTTCCAGTGCCTCTACTGTCTGGGAGAGCTGGTACTAAAAATACTCCCTCCCACACCCCACTCCACATTAATGTGCAATATAACCAGGGCATGCAAACACATAAGCTGATACATGAGCACAACCAAACAAGCAAGGCCAAGTGTCACTCCTATGAGAGCAGCAAAGAGAAGGCAAAGAAAAAACATGTTCTCTCTTTACAGTAGTGAAAAGCTAATTCAAATGTGACATATGTAATTAATTTGGGGAAAAAGATCTTTGTTGTATCAAACTGTGAATTATTTAAGGAAGTACGTTTACAATGAATTTGAGGTGTAATAATCTGACAAAGGATTTATCAAGCTGGAATGGAAGCTAAAATTCAGCATAATTCTGTAGATCGCCTGGAATTTTAGACTATACATTGACTCACAAAACAAAACTGCTTCCAAAATGTTCCAAAACAAGTTTTTGAAATTTATTTCTAAAAGTCACGAAGACAAAACTTTAAAAGTGACATTTATACCGAGGATACATGCATGAGCAAAAATATAAGATAAAAAAAAAAGCATGGGTATATAAAAATGAACATAGTAAAGTTTTAATGAATACAGTATTCTGGATACAAGTAGGATACCACCAGAAAGGAATTGCAGTTTTACTTCAAAAATCTATGATAGCATGGACTGAAATAAACTAAAGTTTAAGATAGCCACTTCACATTCACATTTTAATCAGTGCGGACCAGAAGTTAAAGCAATTTCAGGTTAAGATTTCCACGGAAATTATATTACAAATCTGTTTAATGAACACGTTTTGAAGCTTACGAAAATGGTAGCCAGGGCAAGTCAAACCAGAGAGCCAAAATCATGAATTTTGGTGCCAAAAGAATTTTGGCTTTCATTTTGAGCCACTTTAAATTTTATTTTTAATATGTTTTTCAATCACATATCTTAACATGGAACTTTCTGCTAGGAGATCTCACCAACTATTACAACAGTTTTAAAGCAATGAAAACATCAGAGCAATACCCAACTGTCAACAATTTTGTGATGCAGAACTTTTTTCTTTAGTTTTCTGGTCCCAGAAAATTCAAAAGAGCCAAAACCATCAAGTAGCACCTCCCCCCTTAAAGTCTTACTCAAAGATGATAAATGAATAAAATAACTATATAGGCTCTCATACACAATCATTCTAAGCTTTCACCCTGTAGTAAATGATTACAATGTCTTTCAGGCTTGCTATATGGCCCTGAATCAAAAGAAACCAACAAGGAATTTAACATTTCAACAAGCTAGGAACTATTTACTAGTGTGAAATTCTGGAAGACATACTACCATATTTCGAGAAAAAGGCTATTAACAGGTAAGCATGTGTTGAAGAGGCGGTCTATAAATGAAACATTACAAATCTTATGTTTATGCATACAACTTATAAAATAGAAAAATGCTATTTTTTCCAATAGTATAGCATCACACTAACACTAGTTAAGATTGAAAGCTTCTGTACACATGTCCACTACATTTCCACAGCAGCATATGTCTCTTAGACATTCTCAGATCTATCGAACATATGCCAACTATGAATTCACGGATTGGTACCAGTTTGCACAGGCTAAAACAATCATTCTGCCTTCTCACTGAGATAAAGTTAACAAGTTTAGAGAATGAGATTTCATAATCAGTAACGAAATATCAAATGACTTATACGAGGATGGAAAATGTTTCTAAGGACATGATATAACCCTATCAAATGGTTGGATTATGCCCCTCTATATAGTGTATGTGGGGATTAGGAGCCTGGAAAAATACATTAAGATATACAGGACCGAAATGATCAAATCAGTATAGAAACTAAAATATTAATTACTGGTGTTTTATTAGTACAGTATCAGCTACTGCATAGGACTATTCAAACAATATTCACCACTGTGCTGGTGGTGCAAATTAATACCCAAACAATAGAGTAATCTAAAATCACATGGGATTTTGAAAAATTAGAATGATTACGTTTCTGTAATTTGAAAAGTCTAATAAAACTCAATTATTTTCCTAGCTTTTTAGATCTTAGACAATTCATATTTAACATGGTTGCCTGCAGACTCCTTAGTAGAGAAGTAAAAGCAAAGTACAGTTTTGTTATGTTTTGCTGCTGGTCTCCACATGTGCCTTATCAATGAGCAACAATATCATAGGCTTTACTGCGCTACTTTAATATAACTGAACATGAGAAAAATCGGTAGTTCAAATTTTGACAAGTGGTATGTGTATATTTTTTTTGGTGGCAGGCTTATTTTAAAATGAAAACAAAACACCCACATAAAACCTAAAACCAGATGTGTACTCTGACAACTTGAACTAGGAACTTGTTTGTAAAGGAAACTTAGGCATAGAAAGGTGTTTCTGAAAAATAGAAAATCTAACCTTTTTCTTACTTTGGTTTCTTTAAAAAATGAAGATTTGTAGTAAAATGACCTTAAAGAAACTCTAAGTCACATAGGGCATCATTTGTTAGTACCTTGTAATAGAAATATATTTTGTAAATATTTTTTAACTTGAATATTTTCAGAGGTTACTTTTAAAGCTCTAGTCCAATTTTCAGCTTTCGATTCCTTAAAAAAAAAAATCAGTCTCCAACAGAGAAGACACAACTGAGCTAAGTTACTTTGATAACTTTATAGAATAGTGAGGTTCAGGGAGATCATTTCCAGAACATGGTTGACCTTTAAGATTCCTCACCCAGTTATGCAGGACATTGCCAGATTTCCACTACAAAAATCTTGCCAATATTTCTAAATAGTATTTACCATCCACCTTTAAAAACCTTGCACAAGGCAAAGCACATATAAGTGAAAGAAAATAAACTTGTTTCTATTTACTTAAACTTATAAAACTATATGGTAGAGAAATTTTAATATCTTGATGTTAACCAAAAGTTACTACTAATCCTGTCAAAAACTGAAAATTCAATAATGAAATGTCTGCTTAAATAAAAATGCCAATATCACTATCTTTATATACCAAGATACTGAAAAAAATGTTTGCAAATTTAAGATGATGCTTGAAATCTAAGTTAAAGTTAAAAGAATGTGCATTTATAGTGAGACTAAAATTGTCACTGCAAAATTCCCTATGCCATTTGGCACTGATACTGGAAGATTCTAGTCTTTTGGTCACTTAAAGCTGCTATTAAATACAATAAGCCTTTAAAAGGGAGGAAAAGAGTGAAGAACTGAAGAACAGTTCAGTTAACTATCATATACAAGTAGAGCATACTCTGAAATAAACTCATTTTCTTGTAGGAATCTGAAGATACAAGAAGACTCTCCCACCATCCTTTCCTTTCTGAAGATGCTCTAATCAGATATAATTCCTTTTTAGTTATTGTGAATATTTCCTGGCAGCAATTTCTATTTCCTAGATTAGTTTTCAATTAAAGGAATAATCATACATGGCAACAAGGTAAAAAGCAGGGCAGTACTTCCATGCACAAATATTTCAGAAGGAAAACCATCAATTTTAAAGATAACCATCAGGTTTCAGGTATCAAACACACTCTAATCCCTAAATTTTGTTTTACACCATTGGTGACAAAATTAAGTTTTGCAGTGAGGTTTTGTTTTTGCCTGCAACTATATACACATTGCAAAACTATTCTGCATCACATGATTTTAAATGAAATAAATATAAAAATGAACCACACAATCAACACATAACTTTAATACTCCACATTATTTATCTTGATCACAATGGTGGTAACTTCCTTGTCAACAATCTTGTGAATTGAGGAGTTGATTTTCATTCTCATATCCATCAGGCAGATATGCTCTCCTCAGCTGGTCTGACTTGGGTATGGATCCTCCATTCTTCACATGGCGAGATAGGAAAGCGCGGACTGCTGGATGATCAGCCTTCTCAAGTGGGATGTTGGCTTCCAGGCACATTTTCACAAAGTCCTGGATAACACCGACCTTCTCTGTTTGCGCAGTACTGTTGCACTGAAGAGATGCTGTTAAGGGCCTCTGCTTCTTCCTTACATTCTGCTCCTCAAACTCTGCCTTCCTCTTGGTATGAGTCTTTGACTTGAGATGGTCACTAATGGCAGACTTGCGAACATGATTCAGAACCACATTGCAAGAAGTGCAGAAGAGTTTTCCTCCATCTTCATGCAGCTCACCTCCAAACTCAGTGACTCGATCCAAGGGAGTCACATACAAAGCAGTCTTAGAACGGTTTCGAGCAGGTGGTGCGGTCACTACAAATCTTTCCATTTTGATTTTTAACAAGGTTCTTAAAGACAAAGAAACAAAGATAATTGTTACAACAATCCATTTGGAAAGTAATTTACAATAAATAGCAGGTATAAACATTTTTATACTAAAATCTTCAGGAAACTAAATTCAAATTAACAGGGGTTGGAGCAATATACAGTGGATAGGACGTTTGCCTTGCACATTTCTGGTCCAGGTTTGATCCACAGCATCCCCTATCTTCCTCCTAAGCTCCTCTAGGAGTAATTATTGAGTACAAAGCAGCCCTAAGCATCGCTAGGCAGAGCCCCAAACTAAAAACCAAAATAAAGAAACAACCAAAACAAAATAAGAAAACAATCCCAAATTGTACAGTGTGTCCATTAAGTCAATTCACCCAAAATACTGCAAGGGAAGGCAAGTTGCCAATAACTAGACCCATTCCTGAATCCTGAACTTCAACTATTCCATGTCACTACTTAAGAAAATCTGATCTTCAGTTCAATATTTGGAATGTTATTATATTAATCTGATCCAATTTACATTTTTTGGGGGGGAGGAGGGGTTTAGTCTACACCTGCTTGTGCTCAGGGTTTACTCCTGGTGGTTTACTTCTGGTGGTGCCTAAGTGGAACATATGTGACATGGATTGAACTGAGTTGCCCACATGTAAGGCGAGCACCTTAAACCATATACTATCACTCTGGTCCCCATACACTTAATTTTGAAAGACTTTTGTACCCTTCACAGTTTGGAATAAATGCTTTTAGGTACACAATTGTAGGGAATTGTGAAAAAAGGTGGACATAAAACAGCATAATGTTATGTGAACGTGAGTAGAATTTCCAAATTGTTCTTAGAAGCAAAAAGAAATATCAAATTAAATGTAATTAACAGGAGTCACAAAGACATTAACGTTTTCTTTCTTTCTTTCTTTTTTTCTTTTTAACTTTTGGGTCACACCCGGTGATGCACAGGGGTTTCCGTGGCTCATGCACTCAGGAATCACTCTTGGCGGTGCTCGGGGGACCATATGGGATGCTGGGAATTGAACCCGTGTCGGCCGCATGCAAGGCAAACGCCCTACCTGCTGTGCTATCACTTTGGCCCCAAAGACATTAAAGTTTAAAGTGGAAATACAGAATGCAAATCTAGCTCTTATCTTAAATTTTTTTTGCAACTAGGTGTTTAGAGGTTAGTCCTGACTCTGTGATCAGAAGTGAACCTTGATGGATACTCAGGGGACCATATGTGCTGCTGGGGATTCCAAGTGGGTTCAGCTACAGGCAATGCAGATGCCTGAACACTGTTACCTCTTCAGCAAGCCATTTTGAAAATGAATATACACATTTTTCCTAAGTTTTCCAAAAGGTCATAATCAAAATTAAAATATTTACCCTTTTCTCCATTAAAGACTAATAATTACAATATTTTATAAATTAAAATAGCTAGTTTGTGACAGATACTTGCAAATTTGCTGGTAAGTCAATTTCACTATTTCTCTAATTATTTAACTATTGATTTTCCAATTACTGAATTATTAATAAGTATTCAATTATTTCTTGACTAATTCTAGTTCTTATGACCACTGCCAAAATTATCTGACACAAAAACCTGACCTAAGTAATAATCTTTTTTTTTTTTTTGCTTTGTTTTTGGGCCATACCTGGTGATGCTCAGGGGTTTTTCCTGGCTCTGCATTCAGGAATTTCTCTTGGCAGTGCTCAGGGGAACAACTGGATACTGGGGATAGAACCTGGGTAGGCAGGTGGGCAAGCACTGAACTAAGTACTCTACCACCATGTTCTTTTAAGAAATACTTGTTTCCCCAGGGATAATGCATTCAGACTAAGCTTGCATTGCAAGCAGCAGACCTGTGTCTGATCCCATATGGTCCCCCAGCACCACCAGGAGTAATCCAAGCATCTCCGGGTGTGACCCAAGAAGAAACAAAAAAAAGAACCCCTCCCCCCACCCCACAAAAAAAAAAGAAAAAGAAAAAATTAAAACGAATTTGGCCAATAGGTAGGGCACTTGCTGTAGGTTAAATTCCCTCTACTATAAGGTTCCCAAGCAGAGGATTGACACAGGGCCACAATACCTGAGAGCACTGAGATGGGTAGTAGACCACCAATCCACTCTGATGGCAAAAAGAAGAATCGATTGAATTCCAAATGCAATTTTGCTCTGCATAAACAGATTGCAGAAAATCCCTGAATGTGCCTTATAAATGCTATCAGAAACGAAGGATTTTTTTTTTTTTGGGTAATAACATACTAGAGAATGGACTGAAAACGTAAAATTTTCCCTCAAGAAATCGTCACTTAAACTGTCAAAGTGTAAAGCACCTAAAGAATTCAGAAAAGGGCTTAATATTTATTTCACATGCATTCTTGAAAACATAATAAAGCTTAGGCGTTAATAGGCTGAATTCTATGTTTTTTAAACAAACATTTGTTTAATGCATGGTTTTCATGTGCTAAGTATCTGATAGACTCTTGCCAAGATATCTAATTCTTCCCTTGTGAGTAGTTCATGAAATACTATCCCAGGTTTATAGTCAACGGTAGTTTTATCGTCCTCTCGCAAGTCAGCCCCACTTAAAACATTAAATATTTTGGCCTAGCCATGCCTAAATCTTGCCCGGTGAACAGTCTCGCCTCTAAATATTCTGATTCCCCACTATCAGACACTAAATAAACGTGCATGTAACAAAACGTGCGTCTACGCCGGAAAAATGCTCAGTCACTTGGGCTGGTGGTAAACGACCTGTGCCTTCCAGAGTCCTGGAACTTTCCCAATTCTGCCCATGTCCCTGCAGAATCAAGCGTGCACCCCGCGGAGGATGCTCGCACTTACAGAACCCAACAACAGCCGTGCGTTTTGAGAGAAGACAAGAGACCTTTTCAAACAAACAAGGACGTCAAGGAACCAAGCGACAGCAATTGGCCGACCACGGAGAGACGACAGAAGGGGGAAAAAAAAAATCAAAAGTTAGGTCAAGTTTTCTAGTCAACGTTTACCGGCTGCGTTTCCAGCTTTTTCCGTCTGGCTCCTTCAGCGCAGGGTCTCCGGGGCCGAGAGGGAGGCGCGCGGACTCGCGGGCACTTTTTTTCTCCCCCCCCTCACGCAGCTTCAAATCCCGAGGCGCCTCGCACTCAGATTTTCAACAAGTGGTGGTGGGGAAACAGTTCCTGGGCTTGCAACCCGTTTTCCCTGCGGTGCCGGGAAGTCATGCCTTCACTGCAAAAAACACGAAAAAGAGCAAGGGGGGGGAAAAAAATAATTAGACCTGGGGGAGGGGGAGGGCCAGCAGGATGGATGGAGAAAGGGAGGGGAACGTCGGGCCCGAGCCGCCGCGCAGGTGTCTGGAAAACTACGCTTTTCGGGGGGCGGGCAGTTCCTCCACGCCTCAGCCCCGGGACCCACCCCAGCACTCGTCAGGCCGGCTCCGGCGCGGCGGGGCGTCCCGCTCGGCTCTCCCCGCGCGCCCCCGGGGCCCAGGGTTCGGGAGGGGGAGGGTAAGGCGGGGCGCGGGACGTCCCCGGCGTCTGGCTTCCCTCCTCCCGCGCCGAGCCCGGCACGCCGGCGGCGCCCAGCGCCAGGGCCGCGTCCCCGCTGCCCGCCGCGGGCCCGAGAACTCGACAGCCGAGTTGGCGGCAGTCTCTGGGGAGGAGGCGGCCGGCGCCTGGCGGAGGCGGCCGCTGTCAGGCTTCCCGTCTCCTCCCTCTTCCTCCCGCCGCCGACAACGGCGTCCCGGCCCCGCCCCCGGCTCGCGCTTCAGGACGGAAGGCCCCGGGCCCCAAGCCCACACCAACGGCCGGGCCCACCCTCGGCCTCCCTCGCTCTGTGGTACCGTAGGATCGGGGCGGCCGCTAGGGGAAGTGGACGAGACCCGGCCGGAAAGGAAGGGAGGAGGAAAAAAGGAGGAGCAAAGGATTGAGAGAGGAGGAGGACCCGCCGCCGCCGCCGCCGCCGCCGCCGTCGCCGCCGCCGCCGCCGCCGCCGCCGCCGTCGCCCGATCGAGCCCCGCGGCGGCCTCCGTGTCCCCCGCCGCGCCCCGTCCTCCTGCGCCGCCTCTGGCGAAGCTCGTAGGCGGTCCCCAGCAACCGCCGAGCAGCCTTGACCAACGGATCGCGGAGCTAGCAAACGGATGGCTGCTTCGGCCAATGGCTAAGGAAGGGCGGGCGTCTCTCTGAGTGGCGGCTGGCGTGCGCCAATGGTAGCTGGGGGCGTGGGTGGGAGGAGCCGGAAGTGGAGCCAGGCGAGCGGCCCCTGTCCGGCTGGGGCGGAGGGAAGGGGGAGGGAACTAAGCCGAGGAGGAGGAGGTTAGCCGAGGCAGCTACAGCGGCGGCGGCGCAGGGGCTGGTACGCGCTGGGCGGCGAGAGCCTCATGGCGGAGGAAGAGAGCGACCAAGAGGCCGAACGCCTCGGAGAAGAACTCGTGGCCATTGTGGAGTCGCCGCCTGGTCCTGCGGGGCTCAGAAGTGCAGACGGCGGCGCCGGTGGTGCCGGCGGCGGCAGCTACGTTGACGGCGGCGTCGGGATCAGCAGTCGGGATTACTGCCGACGCTTCTGTCAGGTGAGGCGCCCCGTCGGTCGCCGGGACTTGTCACCGGGGGTCGGGCCTCCCCCGGCGCCTGCCGGCCCCCTCTCGCTCGCTCTCCCGGAATCCTGCTCTCTGCCCGCCGCCGCACAAGGAGAGCGAGGGTGAAGCTTCCCTCCCCCCACAGCCTCCCTCCGGCTTGGGGGTGGGGGGCGGGGAGCCGAACGCGGGTGACCCGCGGGTGGAGGGTGGCCGGAGAAAGTGAGAGTTTGTCGGCGCCGGAGGGAGGGTGAGCTGGCAGGAAAGCGAGCTCGGGACCGACGGGGCACCCCGGCCCCTCTTACCCCGGACGAACCCCTTTCTGCCCCAGGGTCCCGCCTTTCGGAGGCTTCCTGCGCTCTTCGCACCTCGTCTAGGGCCGCCGACGAGCGTCTTCTCGCCGCCGCCCCGTGGCCCCCCTCCCCACCCCCCCCCCTTCCCCGCGCACCCTCCGGTGTGTCGGAGGTGGGAGGCAGGCGGTCGCTCGGCCGCCCCCTGTGCTGTCATCCGCACCCCTCCCCCGCGCAGGGGGTCTTCTGTCATCCCCGGTGCACCCGTTCCGCGGCGCGCGGAGGCGCCGACCCGCCGGGTTTGGGGCTTCAGTTGCTCCTTGTAGAAGGTGGGGCGCGGGCGGTGTGACTTGTCATCAGTCCTTCTCTTGACCACCTTCCTCCCCACCCCCCACCCCCCTTTCGCACCCCTCCCCGTGCCCCCGACGTCGCCGGCGCTCTCCTAATAACACCGTTGGAGGAATGGGGGGAGTGGGGGGAGAAGTTTGCCTCATCTCCCCCCCGCGCGCCCCCCCCCCCCCCTTGCTCTGTTCCTTCGTTCTCCTCGCGGCGCCCACGTTCCCGGGGACTTTTAATTTAGCTCGTGAAATGTCTGAGCTGTGTCACTCATCCTCTCCTCGGTCAGCTGCCACGGAGAGTTGAAGTAGCTTCAAAGTGTCTGACCACAGTCCAATATTAGCGCATCAAACAAAGTACTTATGGGGTGGGGGGGGTGCAGGCGGGCGTCAAATGTGTGTCATCTCTTTCACGGCTACTTAAATATATAGAATCTATCTCCTGCCACTGCCAATACTAACTGCTCCTTTGCTTTTTTTTTTTCGAATTTAAAATCTATCTGGGGGGGGGGGGGGTTGTCCACACCCGTTGGTTCAAAGGGCTTACTTATACCTGGCCCTGTGCCCAGGGATCACTCCTGGCAGGGCTCAGGGGACCATATGGGCTGTTGGGGATTGAACCCCTAGTCTACCGGATGCAAGGCAACTAACTGCCTTACCCGCTGTTTTCTCTCTCTGCTCCCTCCCTCCCTCCGTTGCTTTAAAAAACTGGTTATTATCTTGAATGTTAAGGGTTTAAAATCTGGCTCCACTGATAGTAGTGCTACCTTGGGCATATTACTTAACCTCGCTGTGCCTTCAGTTTCCTCTCTGTCAAATAGGGTGGAATTGACATTTTAATTCGTTAGTTTAATTTATCTTTTGATTTCATCATTCCCTCTGATAAGACCCCCATTTCCCACCAAGAAACTATTTTGGTATGAAGAGTATGCTATTCTTTTTTGACAGTTCTACTTAGGAACTTTTTTACTTTATTTTTTTAACTAAATTTTTTTTTTTTTTTTGCTTTTTGGGTCACACCTGGTGATGCACAGGGGTTGCTCCTGGCTCTGCACTCAGGAATTACTCCTGGTGGTAACTCAGGGGACCATATGGGATGCTGGGAATCCAACCCGGGTTGGCCGCGTGCAAGGCAAATGCTCTACCTGCTGTGCTATCTATCACTTTAGCCCTTAGGAACTTTTTTAAACCGTATTTTTCCTTATTGATAATAGATTTAAGAGGTTCATTGACTTTACTATAACTGTCATATGTTAAATCTAGAAAACACGTTATTGGTAGATTTCTTTTAATCTCGAATTTTAAATTTAAAATAGGATTACGATGTAAAATATGCTCAATCTTTTTTTCTTTGTTGTGCTTTTTAAAATCATTAATGAGCAGCTGATTTTAATTCCATTTGACTTTGTAAGTTTACTTGATTTGATGATACTTACCTAATTGCTATAGAATTTGAAATTTGAGGACCAGAATATTTTGGAGGATTTTTAACCACTCTTATTTTGCTGAATGATTCTTAAAAACGTTTTATAAAAGTACCTTCTTAATGTCCAAGGAAATAAACACTAAAATCAGTGAACTTTTAAATTTCTGATTAATGAGTTGCTATTTTGACATAGTTTCAGATTAAAACTTTTACTGAAATTATATCATGTTTTAAATGCTCTAGATTACCAGTAGATCTGCTTAGAGTTCCTGTACTGATTTCACCATGCAGGTGAACTTTGTAAAGTCTTTTTCTAAAATTAAAATGTGGAATAAAAATGATCTGTACTAAGTTTTATCCACTAATTAAAGTTTTAGTATGGTGGTGCATTTATTTGCTAGTAAGACAGTGAATCATATAACTCCCCAAGTTTCTTGTTAAAAACATTTGGCTTTCAAATACTCTGAGTAATATTAAATTATATTCATTAGCAAGTGATTTAATCTTGAATAATCAACATGAATGATGTGCATTTGGGTGAATGATAGTTAACTGTTACACATCCCACTTTGTGTTGAGAAGAAAAACTTCAATTTATTTTGTTCCGTTCAGAGAAAATTTGAATCAACATTTCTTGGCATTTCATGTGTGGGTGAAGGGAGAGAGGAAGGAATACTTTAAGAGGAGTTTTTGTGTCTTTACTAAAAGTGAGACGTCAGACAATAGATAATATAAGTAATAAATTTTCCATGTATTCAGTGCTTTGTATTCAGTGCTTTGATGGAATACTCTATTTAAGAAACAATACCAGTAATTGTAAAATCTCAAAAGACTCTGAAATGTCAACTGATTTTTGAGAAGATAGGTTTGGGAAATGAAAAGCGTCGATTTCCAAATAGTTACAGGGAGCTATAGTGAATGGACTAATTGCCCCTATCACATCCTTGTTGGTATATTTTCAACAAATGCTTAAACCTGTTGGTCCTTAACTGATAGTTACCTCTGCTGATGAAAGAAAGGAGAAAGTACTTTTTCATGAGGACCTCTTAAGCTATTCAGATGGGTCTTACTATGTAAGTTATATAGTTGAAACTGAGGCCTGAACAGGTAATTTGTTTATGGTTCCAGTAGGCATACACGGTGGGATTTGAACCTAACCTTCAATGTCCATTGAAAAAGGTAGCTTGAAATTATAGATAAGTCCTTAGATAATTCTAGTGTTTTTTTTTTTGGGGGGGGTGCAAATTTTTGCAAAGGGGGAAAAAGTTACTGAAAGTGCTCAGGGAATCATAATTAAAAATTTAAAAGTATTCTTTCATTATGCTACAATACTAAAAATGCTTCAAGAAAAAAATGGTTCATTGTTAGGTATTGTGAACCTTTCCCTAATTACTAGAGAGGTTATAATTCACCTTATCATGTTGAATACATTGCAACATTTTAATCATGAATTATAAACTAAGCAGATTAAGCTATTTTTCTTCCTAGTTTAGTGCCAGAATGAATACAGATAGTGATGGAAAACCTTTTTTGGGAACACTCTGATATGTTGATTACTGTAGCCTGTAAAATTGTTTCTTACTGGGATGGGAGAGAAAGCACAAGGGTTAAGGTGCTTGTCTTTCACCCCCTGGGCTTGATCCTTGGCACCACCGATGGTCCCCTGAGCACCACCAGGAGTGATCCCAGAACAGAGCCAGAAGTAAACCCCGAGCACCACCAGGTGTGACACCAAAACTACAACCAAAAAACTGCTCCTTAAATAAGTGTTCTTGGAAGGTTCCAAAAGTATGAAACAGTGAACATGAAGTGTTCAGTATTATATCTATCAGATTGAAAAGTTAAAATATTAAACATTAATGTTTTTCTAGTGATATCTTCTGAAAGTTTCAAGAGGGACATTAGAAGTAATCTGTTTAGTGGGTCACTTAAATATTACACAAATAAATTTAAGAAAAACATCACCATTAAAAGTTTTTGTTATTTAGGAAAGTACAATCCTCCTGATGACTCAGAAAATTATTTGCAAAAGCAGTTACATTTTGGAAATTTGGTTTCCTGTGGGGGATAGTTTACAGTATTTGGAGATATTATTGATTTTTCCTAATTGGGGTCTTACTACTGGCCTCTAGTGGAAAGAGGCCAGGGATGTAGCTAAATGTCTTACTATACATAAAAGGCAATCCCAACAACTGTTCTATGGTCCAACATAAGTAGGTAATGATGTTGACGGTTTCCTAACTATACTCTTAATTTTGGCACTGCTAATGGGTATTATATGACAGTAATGCTGACTTAAACGGGAAAAAAAGTCCCAAAGTAGCCATCATGTACCAGGTACTGTAATTGGTGCCTCAAATACTGTCTAACAGAAAAAAGGGTTTATTTTTGGGGTCTTGTTGTTAGGACTATCTAAGACTATCTAAGATGTGCACATCTTAGCTTTCCCCATCTAAAAATGTAGAACTATTTTTTTGGATTTTTTTTCTGGTAAATATATATCTGTGATTATATTAGGGAGAAAATAAGAATAATGAATATTTTATAGTCAACCTAACTTTACCTCTGCAGCTTGTATTTAAAAAAAAAAAACTTTCATACTTCTCTTTTCTTCCCTCCAGGGTCCCTGAGGCAAGCATTTGCAAGTAACATTGAGTTCTTTGATATTTACCTCTTTGTTTATAAATATCTTTTGCAGGTTTTAATGAGATTAGTCAAGTTAATGAAAGATGTATGAATTATATCATATTGTTCAGTATGAGTATATTCCCTATTTTTACATTATTTTGTTTTTGTTTTTGGGCTACACCCAGCTGTATTCAGGGCTTACTCCTGACTCTGTTCTCAGGGATCACTCCTCGTGGGATGGGGTTCCAATTATTGAACCCTGGTCATCATGTGCAAGGCAAGTACCCTATCCGCTCTTCTATCTCTAGCCCCATTTATCCACTCCACCCCACCCCCGATTTTTCTTTTTCTCACCTAAACACTGTGGTTTACGAAGTTGTTTTTGATGATTGCTACAGGCATTCAATCCCACAACTAGTGTGGTTACCTCCCTCTACCATTGACTCCATTTTTCCCAACCACCCCTCAAACCTACTTCCATAGCAGCCCACAATAGCACTGTAGCACTGCCCTCCTGTTGTTCATTTATTTGCTGAGCAGGCACCAGTAACGTCTCACGACAAATTGTGAGACTTGTTGTTACTGTTTTTGGCATATCAAATATGTCATGGGTAGCTTGCCAGGCTTTTGCTGTGCGGGCAGATACTCTTGGTATCTTGCTGGGCTCTCCAAGTGGGCAGAGGAATGGAACCCGGGTTGGCTGCATGCAAGGCAAATGCCCTACCTGCTATGCCTTCGCTCCAGACCAGCCCACAATAATTTATATTACTAGTTACCACTAAATCACTAATGGAATGATCCAAAAATATTTTTTAGAAGAAAATTTGTGAAAATTGTTGTATCTCACCATAGGGACCTTAAATCCTTAGCTGAGGATGTACTAAGCTGTTGTTGGAAGTCAAACTTTCTGTGTTAATGTTTTTTTGTTAGTCAGGATTGGTTGACTTCTGCATTACATTCCTTCCAATCTGGTGTACTGTTATTGGAATGTCAGTGTTGTCGAGTTTGGATATGTCCAGAATATCTAGAATTTACAATTGGGCAGTCTGGCCAGTGGCATGGAGGGAGCTTTGGGACTTGGGCAAAGCTGCTAATCTTCCAGAAGTATGGGGAAATAGGGTTCTGTGTCTTCCTCTGCAACTCTTCATTCTTTGTTTTTCCAAGTGTCTTGCAGTTCATCTTATTTAGAGAATGAGGAATTGCCATTGATTGAGTAGGGGAAGGTATATGGTCGAGATTTGCTTTTTCTTTTTTGGTATTTGGCAAACACTCAGCTGTGCTCAGATTATTCCTGTCACTGAGCTCAGGAATCACTCCTGGCTGGGCTGGCTGGGCTCTGGAATCAGGGATCCGATGGTGCCAGGGATTGAATCTGGCTTGGTTGCTTTCAGGTAGATAATGTACCACTGTATGCTCTCTTTGGCTCCTGGTAAAGATTTTCAACTGATCTTTTTCTTTTTCACTCTACTTTTACTTCCACTTTTGCAGATTTATGATGTTTCAAATTCCTGAGATTTTGGGGGGTTTTTCAGCACAAATTAACTGTTCCTGAGCTCTCTTCCTTTCTAAAATATAATTCAGACAGTGTTATCTCCTTTTATTATTTTCTTCCTTTTGAATGTAAGTATTTTAAGGAAATGGGACTGGAGAGATAGTACAGTGTGTAGGGTGCTTTTCTTACATGTAGCTGAGCTGGGTTCTATCCCTGGCATCCCATATGTACCATCCACCCAATCCCCTACCCCTTCCAGCCAGCCAGGAGTGTAAAGTCAAGAGTAATCCCTGAGAACTGCTGGGTATGGCCTCCCTGCCACAGGAAAAAAAAAAGAGGTTTTTAAGGCAAAAATATTTTTTGGCTGTTATTTTAGTGGGTTTTCAAGTGGGATCATAAGTAAAGGTCTCCTCAGTACCACATTTAACTAGAAAGCTCAAATTAGTATTTTCATAGCACAGCGGTAGGGCATTTGCCTTATAAGCTGCCAACATGGCCGACCCGAGTTCGATTCCTCCGCCCCTCTCGCAGTTACCGAGAATATCTGGCCTGCAGGGCAGAGCCTGGCAAGCTCCCCGTGATGTATTCGATATGCCAAACACAGTAACAACAAGTTTCACGATGGAGATGTTACTGGGCCCACTCGAGCAAATCGATGAACAACGGGGAGGACCGTGATGACCGTGATGATGATGAAGAGTAATAGATACGGAAGATAATGGAAAGGAGCACTGTAGCACTATCCACTGTCCTCCTGTTGTTCATCGATTTGCTCGAGTGGGCCCAGTAACATCTCCTCTTTTTTTTTTTTTTGAGACTTCTTGTTACTGTGTTTGGCATATTGAATACGTCACGGGTAGCTTGCCAAGCTTTGCCGTGCGGGTGAGATACTCTTTGTAGCTTGCTGGGTCCTCTGAGAGGGGCGGAGGAATCGAACCCAGCTTGGCTGGGCTGGCTGCACGCAAAGCAAACGCCCTACAGCTGTGCTATTGCTCCAGCCCAATGGAAAGTATTGAAACTAATTAATATTGATTTATTTGCTTAAAATTATTATTATTTTTTTAACTTGAATCAGGAGTCATCTTCCGGATTGACTCGAGTAGAGACTTTTTTGTGTTTCTTTTGGCAAAATAGTATTATTACTTGAAAACTGAAAATTAAGCTTTTAAACAATTGTTTTCAAAAGTTGAGACATTTCTAGCAGTCATAAAAGATAAATTGGGCCAGAGAAATAATACACTGGTTAGGGCACTTGCTTTGCACGTGGCTGATTGTAGTTCAACCTCTAGCACTCCATATGGTCCCCTTAGGACCTCCAGGAGTGAGGAGTGATCATTGAGTGCAGAACCATGAGCAAGTTCTGAGCACTGCTGAGTGTGTCTCCAAAACAAAAAAATGAACCAACTGAACAAAGATATATATGTATGTATATAAATTCCATAGAAAGACATTAACTTATTTGGAAAACGAATCCTAGATATTTAAAAACCACAAACATAATCAAAATACATGTTACATAAATACATAAACATAAAACATAAAAATACATATTTTTTAAAGAAGACATATTTTGAGGTTTGGAGCAAAAACTGGTGGTGTTTAAGGGTTAATCCCTGCTCTTTGCTCAGGAGAGATCCCTGGCTGTGCTCAGGGGACCGAATGTGGTGCTAGGGATTTAAACCAGGGTGCGTGTCAAAAGTTTTTGACACTATTCCCATAGTGTCCCTCTGGCCCTGAGCCCTAGATTTTGCTGCTTGTATTTGGGGAGCTTAATTTCAAGGTTTTGTTCTTAAGTTGACTTTCAGAATTGACTTGTACTACTTGTTCATAATTGCAGTGCTTGTAACAATAAATAATTAAAATAACCTTGAATTTGGGGGAGTTTTACTCACAATGGGGTCTGTATTTCCTTTGTATAATTATGCTTCTTAAAAAGATGTTCTTATAGAAACTGTTTGCAGTATGTTTATTTTCCCCTTTATTAAATACCATGATATACAAAGTTGTAAATGATGCATTTGATACACATTCAGTATTCCAACTCCAGGGGCCGGAGCTATAGTACAACAGATAGGGCATTTGCCTTACAGGTGGCTGACCTGGGTTCTATTCCCAGCATACCATATTGTACCTGGAGCATTGCCAGGTGTGGCCATAAAACGGGGGGGGAGGGGGGACACCCAAAACAAAACTACACACATAAATATTCTAACATCAATCCCACAACCAGAGTGACCTTCCCTCCCTCACTGTGCCAGTTTTCCCCAAGCGTGCCCTCTTAGCAGGCACAAATAATTTGTTTTATATTGCTTATTACAACTAAATTGCTAATGGAATTATCAAAAAAATATTTCTGGTAAAGAAAATTTGTGAAACTTGTTCTATCTCACCAGGGGGTCATTAGTCTGTTTGAGGGTTTACTAAACTGTTCTTGCCAGTTGGCTTCTATGTTACTGTTTTTGTTTATTGGGCTTCGTTGACTTCTATGTTACTTTCCCATCTAATCTGTTGTGGTCCACTAGGATGTTAGTATTGTAGAATTTGGAGGTGTCTGCACCTCCAGAAACTCCGGGATATTTAACTGGCCAGTGCATTTCCTTGGTGCGGGGTTGGGGGAGAGGTAGGTGTAGCTTTGGGGGCTTCTGGAAGTATGGGAGGGGTGAAATGGGGGAGGCTTCCCCTCCCCCCCACCACCACTCTGAGAAGACCCTAGAGTTCTCAGCCTGAAGACTGGTGTACCTGGAATTTTTGGTAGTCTGGCATCTCTGCAGAGTTTACAGGTGAGGCAGTTAGTGGTGAGGCAATAGAGTTGGGCCGTTGGCATGATGGCAGCAGTGGGGAATGAGTGCTTCTGCCAGAGCTTTGTCAGGGTGGGGACTTGGCTCACCCTCCTCCCAAGGGCATCCCAGAATTTTCTAGCTGGAAGACTTTTTACAGCTAGTTGATCTCTTCCAAGATTTAATCATGAGTATAAAAGCTGGTCTTATGGATGAGCTTAAATAGCCATGGTTGTGGAATCATTCATAGTGTATAAACCATTGCAAAGATAACAGTACATTAGCCCTATGTCAATTGCAGTTTAATTGCAGATAATAGGAGAAAGTTTTTTAATTTTTTTTTTATTTTAATGTAGGAGTATTGCTATTTATTCAGCCGTTGATTAGGCTGATTGAATTGGGCAAGAACTCCACAGGAGAAATTTTTTAAATGACGTATTGCTATTGCTTTTAGTTTATAGTTATTAAGGAATATTTTTAGCTTCTCAAGTAGTGTTTAGGAATTGCTGGAGCCTTTCTCTGTGATTTATTTTGCTACCCGGTTGGAGATGTAGCTCTTCTCTTGCCTTTCCATGCTGGTAATTACCTGGGTCACCCTGGAATTGTTGGGGTTGAGGGACACTCAAGGCTGTACCCAGTAGTGCTCAGGGGATCATATAGTACTGGGGATCAAACCAAGGTTGGCCACATGCTTACATTAAGACATGCATCCTAATATTTGTACTATCCCTCTGATCTCGCCTTTAATGACATTTTTGTTTGCATTTCTGTCAAACAGAAAGCACCAGTTGTACTGTTACTGCTAATAGTGATTCTAATTCTCTTGTCAAAAATGTGTTAAACTCTTAATAGTTACAAACAGAAGTGAAAAGAAGTTTGAAGAAACCATGGAATAAGTGTCTAGTGAGACATTAGCCATTTCAAAAAGTATGCAAAATGCAGTAGTGAGTGAGGATATTTGACCACTTAAAATCTGAAGTAATTTATTTAAGTACTAATTTTAGGTTTCTTATAAATCAGTTACAGTAGTACTTAAATTTTAGACTTTTTTAATTTCTAAATTTAATACAAGGCAACCTTTTACTTTCATATATATCACATTGATTTCTTCGCTTTCTATTTCTCTGACAGTTTAATTCATTGTTTAAGCAATACACTCCATTCAGTATGTATCTGCTCTCTAGAATGAGACCAAGTCAGCATTACCTGATTACAGCCACAGTGGAACACTGACGGCAAAGAAAATATGGGAGGTCAAGCTGTATGATGTGTTGTGAAAGATTCTATATTGATAGTCTGTGCCAAGCACTAGATAATCTCAATTTAGCGAAGCAGTAGTGAATAGTAAAATAGCAGAAAGACTGTCCGTATAAACAGTAGAAAAAGAGTCTAAGGTTGAAACTTGCTGACTTATATAATACACTGGGAATGTATAACTAAGGAAATAGGCATTGTCCCAGTTTCTGGGACAATAGTGTACAGTAAAAAGGGGGCTAAATAAGAGGTGAGTTGAATTTTGGTCATGAGATTCTTGGCTTAGTTTGAACATGTTGAATTTATTGTGCTGTTTCCTCATTAAAGATATATAAAGATAGCTAGCTGTATTTACATGACTGGATCTGGAATTGAATTTGGTCATTATAACTCTGTAGTTGGTAGTTGAACCCTTGTGTGTGAATAAACTCACATTGGATGACAAGAGTCATAAAAGAAGATAACTAAAGGTGAATCTTTAAGAATACCATAGTTAAATGGCCTGCTCAGAAAGGTTTAGTCTGGGGGCCGGGGTGATAGTACAGTGGAGAGGGCATTTGCCTTGCATGTGCCTACCTGGTTTTGATCCCTGGCATCCCATAAAGAACCCCTGAGCACCACCAGGAGTAATTCCTGAGTGCCAGGAGTAACCTCTGGGTGTGACCCAAAAAGAAAAAAAAAGGTTTAGTTTACAAATGGAGTTTGAGAAAAATTAGTGATTGAAGAAAACTAAAAATGTGATGACATAAAAGAAAAGGGAAGATAGTATTTCAGGATGGAGTTGAATAATAATTGTCATAGAAAGCTGTTGATACCCTACCACTGAATTAACATGGATGGAGGTCATTGGTGACTTTAAGCAGGTTAGTGATAGAACTTTTTTTTTTTTTAATGGAGGAGTATAGCTGTTTATTCAGCCACTGACTAAACTGAATGAAGCAGGTATGGACTCCACATTACTTTTTTTTTAATTGAATATCTGTGAGATAGACCATTACAAAGCTGTTCATGATTGGGTTTCAGTCATAAAGTGGTCCAACACCCATCCCTCCATCAGTGTGCAATTCCCACCACCAATGTTCCCCATTTCCCTCCCACCATCCCCCAATACCTCACCTCCACCCCCAGCCTCCCTCTATTTTTATGTATTATGGTTTGCATTATGGATAGTAAGAGGTTATCATGTTTGTTCAGGGCGTTCAGTATTTTTATCGGGATGGTAAGATTGGAATAGCTTTTTAACTGGGTGGCAGCTTTGGGGTGTGAACGTGACTGCCAAGGCTTCCAGAAGTACAGGGAGGTGGGGGGGGGGGGGATGTAGCCTATCCTGACCCAGAGAAAGTCTGGAGATTTCAGTTAAAAAAATTGCATACCTGAATTTTCAGCACATTATATCTCACTGAGGTCTGTCCTCCTGAGACAGTGGAGTCAGGCTAGGGGGCATGGAGTTGCTTTTGGATTGTGGGAGCAAGTGGCTGCTGGGGGCTCTGCTTGAGTGGGCACCAGGCTAACCTGCTCCCCTCCAATCCCTCCCCCCACCCGCTTAGCCCTGCATGTCCGAGATTAACTGTGGCTTTTGATCTATTTCGATATTTATTTATGGGCTGAAAAATGAGCTTTCTATAGCTGAGCTGGAGATGGTTTGTGGGTATGACTCCCCCATACCTAACTTTTGGCAATTTAATTTCTCAGGAAATTTGGTCCCAAGTTGTTGGGGTGCGGCCAGAGGTATAGTGGCAGTTTTGGGGTGTCAGGAAGCCTGAAGGCACCATTAAGCTGCTGATGCACACCCCACAGGTTCAGGTTGACCTGCTGGCAGCTCTGTGCTCCCAAGTGATAGAACTTTAATGTGATGATGGAAATAGGAGTTAGATTGGAGTACTTTTTAGAGTATGAGTTAAGAAATAGAGAAAATGGTTAAGAATGTAAACATGAGAGCAGTAAAGGAGAAGGAAAGATATTGGTGGTAACTTGAGTGGATTGAAGCTGTTGATTTTTTTTTAAATGAATTTGGTGAATACCTGGTTTGTTTCTGATCTGATGAGACTAACTTATATGAAAGTTTACAAAAGAAAGAAGTAGTAATTATTAAGATCCCTGAAGAAGAAGATTCAAAGCACAAATGAAGAGGTTGTTGTATATAGGAACTTTGGGCAGGAAGAAATTTCATTAATTAGAGCTACTTATGGGTACTTGGAGATTTAAGGAGGTCTAAAACAATAGCTTCTTAGAGAAGTAGGTTAAGTACACCTATAGAACCAAACCTTATGAGTTTGCTGTCACTGTAGAGTGAAACATAGTCAGTACCTTTTTAAAAGCTGTTCTTTATCTGTATGCGAAGGCATGAAAAATATATTTATATTTAAGGTTTAGTTATAAACTGTATTTAGTAATTAACTGGAAAGAAGGGTACAAACTCCTATTCTGGTCTTATTTATGTTAAGGCATGGTTTAGGGAAATGAAAAAAGAGAAGATACAAAGTCAAGAGAAATGATTAAGTAGATATTAATAGTATTGATTTATGTACCATAAATATGTGTGCTTGTAATGGTCATGGTCATGGTCCTCCTGTTGTTCATCGATTTGCTCAAGTGGGCCCAGTAACGTCTCCATCATGAGACTTGTTGTTACTATGTTTGGCATATCGAATACGTCATGGGTAGCTTGCCAGGCTCTGCCGTGCGGGTGAGATACTCTCGGTAGCTTGCGGGGCTCTCCGAGAGGGGTGGAGGAATCGAATTCTGGTTGGCCATGTTGGCTGCTTGTAAGGCAAACGCCCTACTGCTGTGCTATCACTCCAGCCCTGTGCATGTAATATATGCATATATATAACTTAATATGTATATGATATATAACTTATATATTTTCATGTATTTATCTAAATAAAATGTATAGCTTATTAATACGTATTAATATATCAAATTAGAGTTTGCTAAAATTAACCAATTTTGGTTATCTTGAAGGTGAATTTTAATATTCACTAAAGCTTGTTACCAGAGACTTATTACATGCTTGGCACATCATCAATATCTGCGAGATTCACTTTTTTGTTAGCTTTTGGAGGGCCACACCAGCGGTTCTCAGAGCTACTACTGACTTTGTGCTAGGTGACTGTATATGATATCAGGGATCAAATCTGAGTCAGATGCATGTAGGACAAGTACTTTTGAATTTTGGACTGTATCTCTGGTCTCATATTTATTTATTTTGGTGGAGTGCCCTATACAGCTTATATTTTGAGTGTTTGACTGGTGTCTGGAATTTTGAGGTCTTATTCATTTTATCTCTTTTAAATCAGTATACTATAGGATATATATCATTATTTTCATTTTATAGGTCAGGAAACTAAGACCTAGAGATATTAAATGGCTTGTCTGAGTCACTATAGCTAGTGTGTAATATTTTTGGAAGCTGACCAGTATGAAAGTGGAGGGTTTATATTTAGCCATTGCAATAAACATGTACTTTGTATCTAAGACTTATGAAATTGGTTTTCTATTGTATCTGTTCATATATATTCAGTATATATTTTGGTACTATTAAAGCAGTTATTATCTGAGTAGAGTAGTGATTTAAGGATTGAAGATGGCATAAATTACCAGTATTATTACTGTAAGATAGAAAAAGAAATTCATCTTATGCTACAAAAAGTTTCCTATTATGGACTGCAGAGAGAATACAAAGGTTCTGGCAGTTGCCTTGCACAAGGCTGAACCTAGTTTGATTCCTGGCACCATATATGGTTCCCTAAGAGCCGGAGCTATGAGGAATCCCTGAGCACTTTGAGAATGCTATTGTAGTGAATCACATTTTTTTCATTCAGTTTGGTTGGGAGAAAAATGAAATTGAGAATCATTTCTAATAGGAAACTTGGAGGTGTTCTGGGTTTCCTCCTGTCTTTATGCTGAGGTTTCAGTAATGACAGTACTCAGGAGACCATGTGTGGTACCAGGGATAGAACTAGGGTTAGCTGCATACAAAACATATCTATCATCTATCTATGTTTCTATAGATAGATAAATGGATAGGGCGTTCGCCTTACAAGCGGCCAACATGGCCGACCCGAGTTCGATTCCTCCGCCCCTCTCGGAGAGCCCGGCAAGCTACCGAGAGTATTCGATATGCCAAACACAGTAACAACAAAGTCTCCAATGGAGACGTTACTGGGCCCGCTCGAGCAAATCGATGATCAATGGGAGGGCAAAAAAAAAAAAATTGTTAAGGTATATTTACCTTATATATTGTTCTGCCTCTCTAACCTAACTGTGGCCATTCTTAAAATGTACAAGTAACAGTGATTGCAAATCAGTAGGGTTATTTTGTGTTACTATCTTGTATTTTTGAAGGTAGGGGTGCATGGAATATGTTGTAATTCATTTTATTTTATTTTGCTTTTTGGGTCACACCCAGTGGTGCACAGGGGTTACTCCTGGTTCATACACTCAGAAATTACTCTTGGCCATGCTTGGGGGACCATATGGGATGCTGGGAATTGAACCCAGGTCGGGCCGCGTGCAAGGCAAATACCCTACCTGCTATGCCATCACTCCAGCACCTGTATTTTTTTTTTTTTTTTTTTTTTGGTTTTTGGGTCACACCTGGCGATGCACAGGGGTTGCTCCTGGCTCATGCACTCAGGAATTACTCCTGGCCATGCTCAGGGGACCATATGGGATGCTGGGAATTGAACCCAGGTCGGGCCGCGTGCAAGGCAAATACCCTACCTGCTATGCCATCACTCCAGCACCTGTAGTTTTTTTTTTTTTTTTTTTGGTTTTTGGGTCACACCCGGCGATGCACAGGGGTTGCTCCTGGCTCATGCACTCAGGAATTACTCCTGGCCATGCTCAGGGGACCATATGGGATGCTGGGAATTGAACCCGGTTTGGGCCGCGTGCAAGGCAAATGCCCTACATGCTGTGCTATCAGTCCAGCCCCTGTAATTTATTTTAAATGGTTAAATTACGGTTTTAATAACACCCAGAAGGAGAGAGAGAGTAAAAGGGAATGTGCCTGCCAGGGGTGGGGGGGATGGGAGGGGTGGCAGGAGGGATCCTGGGAACATTGGTGGTAGAGAATGGGCACTGGGGAGGGGTGGGTACTCAATCATTGTATAACTGAAACATCATGCACATTTGTAAGTCTTAACGGTATCTCCCAGTGACTCATTAAAAAAAATATATATATATATAAACTATGGTTTCACTCTCTCCAGATTATTTTTTTTTTTAATTTATTTATTGAATCACTGTGGGAAAGGTTACAAAGCTTTCAGGTTTATGTCTCAGTCATGCAAATATCAAACACATTTCCCTTTACCAATACTTATTTTTTACCCTGAAGAACCCCAATAAAACCCCACCCCCCACCCCTCCCCGTCCCTGTGAGGCAGATGAATTCTAGTTAACACTCTATCTGCTTTGATTAGATTCATTGTTTCAATAAGATTCACCACTATTATTTAGAGTTTACCCCCCCCCCCCCCCCCCAATCAGACATGCTGAAAAAGCATTGTGAAGTGATTTGCTTTCTACAGCTGGGTTCAAGAATTAAATGTTGGTTTTGGATTTCTGCTATTTTACCTATTGATCCTGGAAGTATTTCTACTGAAAGTCAGATAGTTAAGAAATTGGTTTCTGTGTTCTGGAGTCGTGGCCGTGCTGGAGAGCCGCTCGCGGGGGGCAACCGGTGGCCTCGGTAGGGCGTGAAGGGCGGAGCGAAACGCCCCCCCTTCCCATGAGGTTTTAGTCACCCCCACACTCCCGGCTCATACCTGCTGTCCACAAGGCTCCCATGTGGCCGCCATCTTTCTTTCCAGAGAGGAGAGGACGAATGGGGCAACACCCTTTCCCCTCCAGCAGACTTGATGGGCTGGATCAATGCATAGTCCGTTCACTTTTCTGCTCCAAGCTGCTGGGTTCTGCATTAAGTCCTTGTGCTTCTGGGGCCATGGCCGTGCTGGAGAGCCGCTCGCGGGGGGTGACTGGTGACCTCGGTAGGGCGTGAAGGACGGACCGGAACGCCCCCCAACCCATGAGGTTTTAGTCGCCCCCACTCCCCCGGCTCATACCTGCTGCACTCTCTCCAGATTATTTAGGTTTATTTTTGTGTATCAAGAATCCCTACTAATCCAGAGCATAGAGGGCGTCTCAAATATTCTCGTTTCATTTAAAGTCATTTTGTTGGTATGTTGATGAGGAAAAGATAATCCCTTTTGATGTTGAATACTGTTATTGAGGACCTGATTTGGGTATACATCATTGCTTAAAGGTGCAGCTTTCAAGTATTTATAAGTGAGGACTTCAGTGACAGTGGATGTGCTTTATCTTTTTACTGTGCTTTGGAAATTTTAACCAAAGATCTCTCAGGGTATAAAACTCACTAATAAAATTAAAGTTTTCCATTCGTGCTCAAGAAGGTGTTGTATTGAGGTCAGAAATATAGTGGTATCTTCAAAGATGTCACGCCATGGCCAAGCAAGTGAAAACAGATAGACAAATAGGACTATCTTAAACTAAGAAGCTTCTGCACCTCAAAAGAAACAGTGACCAAAATACAAAGACTGTCTACAGAATGGGAAAGGACATTCACCCAATACACATCCGACAAAGTGTTGATATCAAGGATATACAAAGTACTGGTTGAACTCCACAAGAAGAAAACACCCAACCCCATCAAAATATCAGGCGACAAAATGAACAGAAACTTTCTCAAAAAAGGGGGTTGTCACTCCACCTGCTCCCCCTTGGCGGCTTGGTGGCCATCATCCTCCAGAGACCATTGGACAGTCAGTCTTGAGCCTGCAGTGACGAAACTTGTTGGGCCTCACGGGATGAGGGGGGAGCCGGACCTGTCCTCCCCACCCTAACGAGACCCCAAGTCATCGCCCACGAATGGCCTCTCTGACTCCTTACCAAGCTGTTCAACGGCCTTGATCCCAGAGACTCAGAAACGAATCTCGAAATCCAATGACTTTTGGCAGAAATGCGGCAGGACCCCGCAGTAGGTTACTGTCGCTGGGCCACCCCAGGGGGGAAAGGGTGTTGTCCCTCTGCCTGCTCCCCCTTGGCGGCTCAGTGGCCGTCATCCTCCAGAGGCCATTGGACAGTCAGGTCTGGGCCTGCATTGACAAGACAATTTGGGCCTTACGGGATGGGGGGGGGGGAGCCAGGCCTTCCCCATCCCAACGAGACCCCAAGTCATCACCCACGAACGGCGCCTCTGGCCCCTGATAAAGCTGCTTAACGTCCATGATCCCAGAGACTCAGAAACAAATATCTAAACCCAGCGGCTTTTCGCAGAAATGTGTCCGGACCCCACAATACGTTACTGTCGCCGGGCTACCCCAGAGGAGAAAGGGTGTTGTCCCTCCGCCTGCTTCTCCCTGGCGGCTCAGTGGCCGTCATCCTTCAGAGGCCATTGGACAGTCAGGCTTGGGCCTGCAGCGACGAAACTTGTTGGGCCTCATGGGATGGGGGTGGAACCGGGCCTGTCCTCCTCACCCCAACGAGACCCCAATTCATCGCCCACGAACGGCCTCTCTGGCTCCTGATCAAGCTGCTCTACGGCCATGATCCCAGAGACTCAGGAGCAAATCTCGAAACCCAGTGGCTTTTGGCAGAAATCCCTCCAGATTTAAGTGTTAAAATTTCGGAATTTCAAAATCACATGGCCACACAACATATGTTATTCATAACCAGCAATAGAACACAAACTATCTACTGTTGCTTTTTCAGCAGTTCCTGGTGTTGGGGTATGGGTCTGGTGTCAAAATATTGAATGTGTTCAAAGTAGAGAGAGAGTAATGTGGAAATCATCTGCCCCACAGGTAGGGGGGAGGGTGTGGGATGGGGGTATACTGGGGTTTTTGGTGGTGGAGAATGGGCACTGGTGAAGGTACGGGTGTTTCATTGTATGACCGAGACTTAGACCCGAAAACTTTGTAACTGCTCTCATGGTGATTCAATAAATAAAATTATAAAAAATGAAAATAAAAAAAAGAAATCTGAATGGCTAAAAGGCATATGAGAAAATGCTCTACATCATTATCAGGGAGATGCAGATCAAAACAACAATGAGGTATCACCTCACACCACAGAGACTGGCCCACATCCAAAAGAACAAAAGCAACCAGTGTTGGCGCGGATATGGTGAAAAAGAGACCTCCTTCACTGCTGGTGGAAATGCCGACTGGTTCAGCCCTTTTGGAAAATAGTGTGGACGATTCTCCAAAAATTAGAAATTGAGCTCCCATTTGACCCAGCAGTATCACTCCTGGGAATATATCCCAGAGAGGAAAAAAAGGATAGTCCAAGTGGCATCTGCACTTCTTTGTTTCATTGCAGCACTGTTTACAATAGCCGGAATCTGGAAAAAACCTGAGTGCCCGAGAACAGATGACTGGTTAAAGAAACTTTGGTACATCTCTACACAATGGAGTACTATGTAGAAAAGCTGTTAGAAAAGATGAAGTCATGAAATTTACATAGAAGTGGTACTACATGGAAAGTATCATGCTAAGCGAAATGAGTCAGAGAGGGACAGACATAGAAAGATTGCATTCATCTGGGGAACATAAAGTAACAAAATAGGAGACTTAACACCCAAGCATAGCTGAGATCAGTACCAGGAGGTTCACTCCATGGCTTGGGGGCCAGCCGC
The DNA here is from genome assembly GCF_029834395.1 of Sorex fumeus. Taxonomy (NCBI): domain Eukaryota; kingdom Metazoa; phylum Chordata; class Mammalia; order Eulipotyphla; family Soricidae; genus Sorex; species Sorex fumeus. Next base: position 4,714,153 of record NW_026606172.1, on the reverse strand, counting down.
ACATGCTAGGGGATAAGGCAGCTCAGATAGAGAAGGGAACACCAAATAAAGGGTGTTGGGGGATCCTCCCAGGATAGGAGATGCATGCTGAAAGTAGACTATAGACCAAGCATGTTTGCCACTCAATGCCTCTTTTGCAAATCACATCACCCAAAAGGAGAGAGAGAACAAAAGGAAATGCCCTGCCACAGAGGCAGGATGGGATGGGGGGGATGGGGGGGTCGGAGGGATACTGGGATCAGTGGTGGTGGAAAATGGCCACTGGTGGAGGAATGGGTACTCGATCATTGTATAATTGAAACCCAAGCACAAAAATTTGTAAGTCTACAATTGTACCTCATGGTGTTTCACTAATAAAAATTAAAAAAAAAAAAGATAGTGCAGAGTGTAAGATGCTTACCTTGCTTGTGGCCAACATGGGTTCAATCCTCAGAACCCCATTTTGGTCTCCTGAGCACCACCATGCATAAAGGTTGGAGTACAAAACCAGGAGTAGGCCCTAAGCCTCACTTGGTCTGGCACAGAAATTGAAAAAGTAAAAGAAAGTGTGGTATCTTTTTTTTTAGCTGTGGGTGTAAAAAAATCACAGCTTTTCTGGATTATAAATTCAACAAAATATATTAAAAATAATTTGTGACTTTTGACTATGTTTTTTTTTAATCATTTTTTTTTTATTAGTGAAACACCGTGAGGTACAGTTATAGACTTATAAATTTTTGTGCTTGGGTTTCAGTTATACAATGATCAAGTACCCATCCCTCCACCAGTGCCCATGACTATGTTTTATTTATCTCAAAGAAATATAAAATAGACATAGCTCTTCACTATAGCTTTATTGTAATTAAAGGACTAAATTGCAGATGGAAGCAACCAGAACATTTAAGATAGGTAAACATTTTTCAAACCCCATAAATGAAATAAAATAAGATTTTTTAAGGGACCCCTCAAACAGTTCTTAGGGGACCTGGGGACCACTACTCCCAGCAATACTCAGCTGTATGGCCTGTGACATGTCAGAACTAGGGCCTGATCATGTGTAATGACCCCTACTACACTCAGTTCTAGTGTTGTAGGTGTCACAAAGGACATCTTGGCGGTACTCAGTGGTCACTAGTGCTATACTAGGTGTTGCTGGGGATGGGGATTGGGGGTGGGGCGTGCAGTGCCAGGGACAGAATATAGGCCTTTCACATGCAGGATGTGCTCTCCAATCTTTGACTTATATCCCCTCCACCTTAAAAATGCTGCATTTCTTAGCACTGTCTTATGGACTGACACCAGATTGTATAATATTGCAAAATTGAAAAAATTGTAGTAGGATTACACAGTAAGATGTCCAGTATGCTCATATGTAGATTTTAGAGGGAAAAAAAGTGCCCTAAATATAAATGAGCTATTTCACTAGAAACAGAGTTTCTTTCTCCATCACCTTTTTTGGAGGGTGGATTTGGTAGGTCGATGATGCTATAAGGCTCACACATGGAAGGGAAAGCTATAACCCTGGTCAAAGAGGGTTTGTTGACAGGAATCTGTACGAACCATTCATATACTTTAGGAAGTCTATGAATTCTAAAATTATTTACAAAGAGTTGTGTTTTTATTTTCTTGGTGAGAAGGCTTAAAGTTTCTTTTTTATTTTTATCAGGTTTTCTTAAGAATTTCAAAACTTGATAAACTGACAAACACAAAGTAATTAACCAGAAGGTATGGCTGAAAAAATTTTGTCGAAAGGACTAATGTGCATGCCCTTCGTAGTCCATAATATGTCCTTCACTGTCCCCCAAGCAACTGCCCTTGGAGTAGCTCCTGAGCACCTCAGGCCCCAAAACAAACAAAAAAGAAGGCTCTGAACTTTTGCTGTAAGTCATTGCAACACCACATAGAAACACTGTTTTTATAAATAAAACTGTTGCATATGCCAGTTCACTTGTGTGTTTTCTGCAACTACTATCATGATAACAGTAGCAGGACTGAAGAGCTGGAATGGAGAATTTATGTGCTATAAATTATTTTTGGCATTTTAAGAAAAAATGTATCAGTCTTTATCTTACCTTCTCATTTGTCTTTGCTACAATCCTGTGTAATAGGCACTTACTCTCTTAATAGCAAGCAAAGGGACCTATGCCAAGATGTTAGGAGACACTATACAAGACTGTGTAACCAGTGATGGATAATTTCTCATATATTATGCCTTTACAATTAGCGCTTGTAATTTATAGTTGAGAGAGGGTGTATAGGTGTAAATGAATTGTGAGAGTATTTGAACTCACTCTTTCTGACTGTGTTATTTCCTATGTGCTCATCTGTGCTTTAAACTTGAAAAATATGTAATTTTTGCTTTCCTTTTTGAAACATAACTATTCATTCCCCTCAAGTCTTTATTGGGAAAAAACCTACTCTAGCTATGATATCTTTCCCCCTGTTATTTGGGCAACACCCAGAAATGCTCAAAAGTTACTCCCAGCTTCGGTGCTTGCTGGAGAAAGGGAGCCATGCATGCTGGGGGGTGTGTGGGGGGTGGGGTTAAATCTGAGCCACCTGCATGCACAATATGACTATCTAGTTAATGCCGTTTTGTTAGTTAGGAAAAAAAAAATTTACAGTAATTGAAACAATTTTGTTCTTTTACTCTTGACATTTCTTTTTATATTTTGATGTTAACTTTAGCAACCATTAATGCTATACAACTAATTGATAAAATGCTGCATATATGTATAACAGTACATATCTTTTTTCAATTATACTTAATAAATTTAATCTAGATAAAGATCTGAATATATAAAGTATAAAGGTGGCATGGAAAAATAGACTGTGCCTTCTATGAAAATATTTATTCTAATGATTATAGGGATTATAGTTATATATACCTAGATTGAGAAATCAACATGATGAATGACCTGGCACCTGAGTTATGCAGGAGAAAGAGAGCGGCTTGGAATGCTTTCAGGAGCATTGAAGAAATAACTAAGAGGTCAAAGAACCTCCAGCTACGAGCACATCTCTTCGATTCCACTGTTCTTCCTGCATTAACGTATGCCTCAGAGACCTGGGCCCTACGAAAACAGGATGAGAACGCTATTCGGGTCTCTCAAAAGAGGAATCGAAAGAGCTATGCTTGGAATATCACGATTCACTCAAATGAGAGATAGAATCCGGAGTTCTGATCTCCGTCAGTGCTCAAGAATCAGGAACGCTGTCTCATTTGCCAAGGCATCAAAAATCAGATGGGCTGGACACATAATGAGGTTTAGAGATGACCGCTAGACTAGAGCCATTACTGACTGGATTCCACAGAACGTCAAAAGATTGTGTGGACTCCCACCTACAAGATGGTCAGACTTGTTTGTCAAGACCCTGAATGATCGGTTTGAGGCTCTGCATGTTCCTAGAATGAACAGATGCCATTGGGCTACGCTAGCATGCAACAGGGATGAATGGAGACATTACTGGCACCCGCTCGAGTAAATCGATGAATAACGGGGGACCAAGTGATCAAATGATTAGAGGGATAACCTCTCAACACTGAACTGCATAATTAAGGAAGGTAGAACTAAAAGACACTGTATGGCATTCATCGAAACTACAGTTATGTTTCCCCTGGATTATTTTATCTTCTATTTTTTCTCATTTATTTTTCTTAATTAAAAGTAGTCTTTGTAAATAAAACAAAAGAGGGAGACCTCTTATTTCAGAGTGAAAGCCAAAATTCTTAGAATAGCTTAGTATGTCCAGTCTTTGTTTAGCAGCTTTGACTTATATTCTATTTCTCTGTCTTCATTACTTTAGCTACATTGTGTTTTCTTCTGCTCCTTTAATTTGAGTAAGTAAACACATTTCTTGAAATCAACTCTTAAGTGAATTTGTAATAGCAAAACTAATGTTTGGTCATATAAATAGGTGCTTAATAGATACCAATTTATAGATACTTAAAATGCCTCTAATGTTAAATTATAATTTGTATTTATTTCTTTTCCAACTCACTTCATCCAGTTCAAGGGTCTCTGTTGACTGACTCTGACCCTGGCAGCTCACAAGAAGGGGATTACCATTGTACAACATATCCTGCTTGTACAGGGTGATTTCATACTAACACCCACACTTATTCATCCTGGGACAATTTAGACATGTGAAGGCACCTAATGTACACATCTTTGGTATGTGGGAAGAAGCTGGAGTTCTAGAAAAAAAAATTGTGGGTGCATGGAGAGAATATGCAAATCCCAGTGGTAGCTGCTGGAAATTGGTTTAAAACATTTGTTTACTTTGGGGGGGGGGTGTGGGTGTGTGTGGTTAAGCCACACACAGCAGTGTTTAGGGACTGTTACTCGCCCAGTACTCAGGAATGACTTTTTGTTGGGTTCAGGGCACCATATTCTGTGCCAGAGATTGAACCAAGCCAAGAAAGGCAAGTGTACCACTGCCATGGTGTAGATTTCTCTCCAGCTCTTGATTTTTATTATTATTATTTTTTCTGAACACTATTGGAACAAAGAAGACCTCATTATTTGACGCATACTTTATGTGTCTACTTCTTTGGTTGTTTGCATTTGGTTTTTATTTTCTAGAAACACTTTACAAAGATAAATCTGTATGGTTTGCTTGGATACCCTGCTCAGAATACTTTTATCAGAGGTATGGAGGCCTTCCTGGAACACCCCAGATAAAGTAAAGAAGCATCCCACTTCTAGCATTCTCTTTTCTCCTTACCTTGTGTTTTATTGTTTTCCTAGGTACATAACAGCATATAGTATTTACTTATTGTCCTTCCACCAAAAGTGAAAACACCAAGGTATTTGTTAACAATACTAATAAAGTATTCAAAGAAAGTCTTAAAACCATGACACCCAAAGGGAGAGAGAACAAAAGGAATGCTCTGCTGCAGAGGCAGGGTGAGTGGGGGGGTTGGGGTGGGGGTGGGTGCGAGGGATGCTAAGATTGTTATTGGTGGAGGGTGGGCACTGGTGGAGGGATGGGTACTCGAGCATTATATGACTGAAACACAAGCACGAAAATATGTAAATCTGTAACTGTACTTCATGACTCAGTAATAAAAAGTAAAAAAAAAAAAAAGACTTAAAGTAAACTCTGAAACTGTGATTAATACCACTACAGAATACATATTAAGTTCTTTGCAAGTCCACATAGTAGAAGTATTTATATGGATATAAAGTATAGGCAGACGTGGTATGGGTAGGGGAGCTTTATAAATAGAGCAGATAATTTGTGAAATGGTAGATAGCGTTTTTTATGAATAATGGGCTTAGTTAATTGGTTAGAACTTTTTTTTTTTGAGGCACTGTGCTTCATAATAGTGTGAATATTGATAGACATACACTGTCACTGTACTACAGTCACCACCAGAATCCCATCGTTCTTCACCACTGTCTCTGGGTCACTTTTGGTCTGTCCCTTCTCCCATTCCTTAGCAGACTCAGCTACTGAGGTAGATCTCAGATAATTGAGATTTTCATTGGTTATTGTTGTCCTCTTAGTATATTTCTTTGAACTGCACATGTCAGTGATAAAATTCAGTACTTGTGGTCATTCGGACTCAATTTTCTCAATCTTCCAATACCACTCACATTGTAAAAAAAAGGCAAGATTTGTCTTATAGCTTATATTCTGTTATGTATAGATACACCAGTTTTCTTACTTACTCATCTTTTGTTAGGCAAATTTAGGTTCTTTTCATTTTTTTCCCAGGTTTATTAAAATAAATAAAATTATTATTTAGTATTATTAAGTATTAAATAATAGTATTTAGTACTGTGTGGTACTAAATATTGTCAAATTTAGCCGTATTTACTAAATTGTGAACATAAATGGGCAGTGTCTTTTCCAGTTAATGTTTCTGTGTTAAGATTGATACAAAGAATGGGATCATTTGGTTGTTTGGAAGCTTTTTTAGACGTCTTCATGCTGTTTTCCATAGACAGAACTGAACCCCAAAGGGGTTCCTTTTTTTTTTTTACTCATATCTTGCCAGCACTGGGTGTTTTTCCCAACTTTTTGAAGTAGCCTTTCCTCAGTGATAGGAAGTGATACCTTACCATTTTGATTTGTAATTCCTAAATAATCGGTGATGTTGAACACTTTGTCATTTGCCTGTTGACTACCTCTTGAGTTTTCTTATAGAAAATGTCCTTTTCTCCTCCCTCTACCTTTTCCCCACCATTACACACGCAAAATTTTTTTCTTCTTTTTCTTTCTGAGACCCACATTTGGGCATGCTTAGGGCTTACTACTGGCTCTGTGCTCAGGGATTGCTCCTGGCAAGGCACAGGAAACCATATGTGCTGCTTGAATTTGAACTGGGGTTGGCCACAGTGCAATGCTAGCACCTTAATGCCTGTACTATCTCTCCAACCATCTCCCTATTTTTTTGATGGGGTTGTTTGTTTTTTGTCGTTTAGTTTTGTGACCATTTTGTATATTTTGGATATTGGCTGTTTGTCCGATATTTGGTGAGTGAATATTTTTTTCTCATAGATCTGCGGTCAGTTTAGATCATACCCAGTCATCCTCAGGAGCTGATTCTGGTGATGTTAGATCATGTTATGCTGGGTTTTAACTCAGTACAATCAGGAGTAGCCAAAAAAGAAACAAAAATGTGATTCCCTTGACCAACAGTAAGAATGCCTTCTGAACATATTAGTAATGCAAATTGTCAGCCTCACCACAGACCTACAAATTTGAAACTTGGGTTGTAATACAGCAGCCTGTGTTTTTCATAAGTCTTCTACATAATTCTGATGTTTAGTAGCAGTTTTGAAACTGTGGGATTTAAACCTATAATCAGGAGAATATTGGTAGCTATTAGGGATGGAAAAATAGAGTGTTCAGATATTGGCTTAAGACTTTGAATTTTGTAGGAAGAACTCTAAAAGAGAAAATAGTAAAATTTTTAATCTTACAATTTTTTAAATAGATCAAAGCAGAAGTTCTCAAGCTTATCTGATCTTACCCCTTTTCAGAAGAAAAACCAGTGCCCCATTGGAGATTTACTTTATTTACTCTTCCAATTCCACCTTCCAATAGAACTCTGACCCCGTATTGTTCCTTCACTGCTCAGGGGGCAGTACCAACCACTTGGGAAACACTGAACTAGAAAAAGTAAGCTATGTTTAAAAGAACATATCACTTGACATCCTATTCCTCATTGATCCGCTCTAGCGGGCTCCAGTAATGTCTCCATTCGTCCCTGTCGCGTGTTAGTGTAGCCCAATGGTGTCTGCTCACTCCAGGAACACAAAGAGCCTCAAACCATTCGTTTGATTCTTGATGAAGATGTCTGACCATCTCGTAGGTGGGCGACCACGCAATCTTTTGATCCCGTGGAATCCAGTTGGTAACGGCTTGAGTCCAGCAGTCGTTTCCAAATCACATTACGTGTCCAGCCCATCTGATTTTCGACACCTTGGCAAATGAGATAGTGTCCCTGATTCTCAATTATTGACGGAGGTCAGAATTCCGGATTCCTTCTCTCACTTGAATGAAGCATGATACTCCTAAGCATAGCTGTTTCGATTCCTCTTTGGGAGACCAGAATAGCATTCTCATCCTGTTTTCGTAGGGCCCAGGTCTCTGAGGTGTATGTTAATGCAGGAAGAACAGTAGAGTCAAAGATATGTGCCTGGAGCCGAAGATATGTGCCTGGAGCCAGAGGTTCTTTGTCATCTTAACTGTTTTTTTTTTTTTAAATGTAGGAGTACTGCTATTTATTCAGCCACTGATTAAGCTGAGCTATTTCTTCAATGCTCTTGAAGGAGTTTCATGCCGCTCTCTTCCTTTTGTGCAACTCAGGTGCCAGGTCTTTTGTCATGTTGAGTTCTCAACCTAGGTATGCATAACTGTTGCATTCAGAGATGTTTGTACCATTGAGAGCAAATGGAATGTCAGAAACAAGTCAATTTCTCATGAACATTGTGAGATTCAGCTGCAGTCTGACCTTTTCACACTTATGGTCGAAGTCTGCCAGCATTTGTGCTGCTTGGCTAATGTTTGGTGTTATTAGAACAATGTCATCAGCGAAGCAGAGGTGGTGTAGTTGCTGACCATCTATCTTCACTTCCATTCTTTCCCATTCCAGTCGTTGCATGGCATTCTTGAGGGTGCCACTGAAGAATTTCAGTGAAATGGTATCACCCTGCCGAACCCCTCTCTTTATGTCGATGATCACTTCCTTGTAGAATGGTGAGATCCTGGTAGTGAATCCCTAATACAGCTCACAGAAGATCCTGATGTATTGAGTTTGAACGCCCATTTTGGCTAGGGCTTTGATGACTGCGTCAGTCTCAACAGAATCAAAGGCCTTCTTTAAATCAGTGAACGTTAGACGGAGCGGCATCTTGAACTCCTGAGAAACCTCGATAAGCTTGGTTATTGTGTGGATATGGTTGATCATGCTGAATCCTTTTCGGAACCTGGCTTGCTCGCATGGTTGTCCTTCCTCTAGTGTTCTGCCAATCCTATTCAGGATGACTCGAGTGAACAGCTTGTAGTGAACAGCTTTTTTTTTTTCTGTTCACTCAAAAAAAAATATATAGATATATAAAAAATTCGGAACTCATGTCTGCTTCTCCCAGAAGGGAGCATAAGATGAGGCCCCCATAACCATGCCACTGGACTCCATACCAGGCTGTTTTCACTCAGGGAGCCCAGAGGGGAGTTGGTGAGAGCCCTCCCAATCCCAACGCACCCAGTTTCAGCATCTGACCTCCACTACAAATCCTCGCCATGCTCCAAGCCACTTTCCACATGCTTGGGCCAAGTCTCAGGCATGAGTGAAGTCCCATGGAACCCAGGTAATGTGGAACTCTCTGGCCTTGTACTCTGGGCTCAATGGGACCTGGGAGCATAAAATGAGGCCCCCATAACCATGCCAAAGGATTCCGTGCCATGGCTGTTTTCACTTGGGGCACCCCAGAGAGGCGGAGGGTGAGAGCCCTCCTTGCCCCAAGGCACCCAGCCCTGGAAGCGACCTCCACTACCCAACCACAACCATGCTCCAGGCCGCTTTCCACACGTTCGGGCTGAGCCTCACATATGAGTGAACATATTCCTGGACATATAAGACACTCCCTACCCATTTTCCATGGGCTGGAGTGATAGCACAGTGGGTAAGGCGTTTGCCTTGCATGCAGCCTACATGGCCGACCCGAGTTCGATTCCTCCGCCCCTCTCAGAGAGCCTGGGAAGCTACCGAGAGTATCTAGCCCGCACGGCAAAGCCTGGCAAGCTCCCCGTGACGTATTCGATATGCCAAACACAGTAACAACAAAGTCTCATGATGAAGACGTTACTGGGCCCGCTCGAGAAAATCGATGAACAACGGGAGGACAGGACAGGACCCATTTTCCATAATTGCCACACCATATTTGATGAGGTTCAGACAGTAGGTAACGAATCATATGGGAAATATATATAAATGCCTCACGGAGAGCCTGACAAGCTACCAACAGTATCCTGCCCGCTGGGCAGAACCTGGCAAGCTACCTGTGGCATATACGATATGCCAAAAATGGTAACAATAATGGGTCTCATTCCCCTGACCTTGAAAGAGCCTCCAATACGGCAGCGTTGGGAAAGAGAAATAAGGAGAGGCTGCTAAAATCTCAGGGCTGGGACGAATGGAGACCTTACTGGCGCCTGCTTGGGTAAATCAATGAACAACAGGATGACGGTGATACAGTGATATATAATTAAAGTATTTAACGTCTGAGTATGGAAACAACACACAAAGAATGTTATGAAATTGCATTGAGTTTGCAGTTTTAAGTGAAGTATATGGTAGTATTAACAATAAACAGTACAGGGCACAATTAAATACACTTTAAAATTATAATTGAAATATTTATTAAATAACCTGAGCCTCTGGCATGCATATTAGCCTTTGAGCCATCTTGCTGACTCACAATTAAAGACTCTCAAATGAGCAGAGTATTGAGTTTGAAGAATTAGTATCTTAAAAACATGAACAGAAATTATTAGTTATTAACTGGAGTCGAGAGTTTTATTAACCCTATACAGACTCATCACCATTTAAGAGTGCATTTCCAGGGGCCAGAGTGATAGTAAAGGGCTAGGAGCTATTCCTTGCATATGACTAATTAGGTTTGATCTCCAGCACCACATATTCTCTCCCTGAGTCCTCCAGTAGTGATCACTGAGCACAGAGCCAGGAGTAAGCCCTGGGCACAGCTGGATGTGGCCCCCCTCCCCCCAATAAACAAAAAGAATATATTCCCAGCTTTACAAAATACAGAATTTTTAAAGCAGTACTTGGAATTTGAGACTTAAATTTTCATTACTTTTTTTTTTTTTTTTATAGGAGCCACTCCTGGTAATTTGTTTTTCAGGGGCCAGGCTTCCAGGGCTATACCCCCTGGTGCTCAGGGAGCCATGTGATTTAGTTATAAAACTTGGGGTCTTACACTTGCTAAGTGTGTATTCTGCCACTTGAGTTCTCTCTCTGTCCTATTTTTAGTGACTAATGTGTTTGAGAGTTAAATTACATATAGTTTTTAAGTTTAAAACTTTTTTTCCTTTTTTCGTTTTTTTGGGGGGGCGCTTTTTGGGTCATACTTGGCGATGCATAGGGGTTACTCCTGGCTTTGAACTCAGGAAGTACTCCTGGTGGTTCTCGGGACCATATGGGATGCTGGGAATCAAACCCGGGTTGGTCGCATGCAAGTCAAACACCATACCTGCTGTACTATCTCTCCAGCCTCCCATAAGTTTAAAATTTTTGTTTTAAATTTAGTGTCTGAAGGCCAGCTGTTAACAAAAATAATGTTTAGATTTGATGAAATGATATTTTTTATGATAAAGTTTACAAAGAGATGTTAGTGTGGAATCTAAAGTTGTTAAGAATTTAACCATGCTGAATTTCACTCAGCATACTTTCCATGTCCATCCATCCATCTATAAGCAAGTTTCATGACTTCATTTACCCCCCCAACAGCTGTATAGTATTCTGTCATATATCTACCATAGTCTCTTTAACCAGTTGTCTCTTCTCAGGCACTTGTTTTCAGATATCTTCTGGCTATTGTAAACAGTGCTGCAATGAACATACAAGTGCAGATGTCATTTCTGTGTGTTTTTGCATCCGGGGGTTTTATTCTCAGAGTGGTATTGCTGGATCCTATGGAAGCTCAGATTTAGTTTTTTGGGAAATACCCGTATGGTTTTCCAAAAAGGCTGGACCAGTTGACAGTCCCATCAACAATGAATGATAGTTCATGCTGAGTGAAATAAGTCAGAAGAAGAGGGACAGACAGAATGATTGCACTCATTTGTGAGATATTAGAAAAAAATAGTATGATACTAACACTCAAGGACAGTAGAAAAAAAGGTAGAAACAAAGGCCAGGAGGATTGGGTTGGAAGCCTGCCTCAATGGCTGTGGGAGAGGGTATTTAGGATTGAGAAGGGACTGTTATGAAAGGGTGGTTGGAAGGGATCACTCTGAATGGGTGATGTGTGCTGAAAGTGGTAAAGGACCAAAAATGATGGCCTCTCAGTATCTGTATTGCAAACCATAATGCCCAAAAGTAGAGAGAGAGTAAGAAGGAAGGTACCTGCCATAGAGGCAGACTGTGGGGGTGGAATACTGGGGATATTGGTGGTGGGAAATGTATACTGGTGGAGGAATGGGTGTTGGAAGATGGGTGTGGTGGAGGAATGGGTGTTGGACGATGGGTGTATGACTGAAACCTGATCATGAAAGCTTTGTTAAAAAAAATTAAAAAAGAAAGCTTTGTAATGATTTCATGGTAAGGCAATGAAGAGATAATAATAATAATAATAATAATAATAATGATTCTAAATTTTCTCCTTCCTGGATATTGCTTGATCTGATCTCTTCAGAACTGCCTGTAAAAGTCTGCACTGCCTCTAAGACTTTGAATTTGGGCTTTTCCCGTGGGATTTGCAGCTTGTTTTCTAACATAGGTGTGATTTCTTTTGCACCTGTCTTTAAGTAGATTTTTTTTTTTTAAAAAACGGAGAACTTTCAAGTTTCCAAATGGAGAATTTTTTTGTATCTTTTTTTTTAAGAATCCAGGTCAGTAGAGCAAATATTTTATTATAATACCCAGACCAACACTTACTAAATTTAAAGGTCTATTATGTGAACTTTAAATACATTGTACAGTTGACTCAAATTACTTTTGCCCAATAGGATTTAGTGATATCAGAGGCAAGGTGAGAGTGTATAGATAATGTAGTATCAAGTAGATTTTGCGTTCTTCTTTACCAGGATATAGAGTTTTCCTGGGTAAATTTGTGGCTAATAGTGCCACTGCATGTTTACCATATCTAGAGGCAGGGAGAGCAGCACTTCTGCTCTAATATTCTTCTAAAAAGTTGACTGAATTTTTTTTTTATTTTCAAAGGTTTCAGGTCACACTTGATTTTTTCCTCCTTTAAATTTCTTTCATATTAAAATTTTAAATTTACATTTCTTTTGTATTGTACTGGCAATTCTCTGCTGCAGTGTGGATTCTGTTTATTGGCATAGTTTATATGTTGACTTTTGTTAAAATATATTGCATATTTTTAATGTAAAGTTCAATACATTATAGCACCATCTTAAAGGCTCTTTAATGCACCGACCTTGTGGTCTCCATAGACTCGGTGTTTGTTTTTTTCCTTGTCTCTTGATTTTTCTGTATACAACCTTTGCCAAGACCTTTTCAATCATTGACTTTTCCTTTCCTCCTGAAATTCTTAAGGTTATTGAAGTAAAATTGTGAAAACAGATTTTGTGGCCGTATTAAGATTATTCAGAAATAATAAGTACCTGAAATGGAGCCGCTTTTGTTGTTCTGATATCTGTGTTCTAGAATTCAAGTGTAGATAATACATACCCCTTCTGCCACTTCCTCCTCTATACCTTTTTCTCGCTGGTTTTAATAGTTACTTTACAGTCCTTGCATAATTTGTTTTATTTCTACGGTGTTATGATTAAACTTTCTTATTTGGTCCCATTTCTCTTACCAGTAGTAGGATAAGCCATTTCAGATAATCATAGATTTTAATTATCTTCAGTTATCTTTTGTAAGATCTCCCTCCATGATGCCTAGAGATGAAAATCAAAAATTCTGAATTCATAAAGATAAAGTTATTATTGAACAGTTTTTGCCTACTCTACGAAAATCTTAGTAGATCAACATCAAAGCTGTAACTGGCCTTTGGTTTTCTTTCTGTGTTGCTTTTTCTTAATCACTTCTTAATTATCACTTCTTGGATGTTTTTCCTTTTTGACACTATGTAATATTATAAATTGCCCCTTGTAATAATTCATTTTGAAGCATGTCAGATATTTAAAGTACTTAGGTAATCTCTCAGGTTTTTACTTTTTTTGAGTTGTACAGACACTATTATCTTAATATAGTAGCCATAGCAGTCTCTGTCTTCAACGTCCCCTTACTCTTACTACAAATTTTCCATTACTCTAAAGTGGCTGAATATTGCCATAGCTTTTTGTCCAGTCAGGTTCTCTTTTGAGATGTATGTTTTATAAAGTTATCTTTCATCCTTTTGTATTAGATTATTTTAGAAGTAGTCAGTTTTTCCTTTTAATGGGTAACTAAATTGCCAGACCCCATTTCTGTCTTTAAGAATATGGCTCCCTTATTTCTGCCAGAAATGTTCTTTGAGTGGTGAACCAGGATTAAGCCCTGGGTACCACCTGATGTGGCTCCCAAACCAGGAAAAGGTTAAAAAAAATAGTGTGTGTGTATGTATTTAATTTTTTTTTAATTAAAAAAGAAAAGGGTGTCCCCCTTTAAAAAAAAATCTCTAGCTTCAAAAAGTGAACTTATTCTTAGATAAGTTTCATCTTTTTACTTTTTTAACTCCACCACATATATGTATAAGGTATACATATATATAAGGTAAAAGGTAAGGTAAAGGCCCTCCCGTTGGTCGTCGATTTGCTCGAGCGGGCCCAGTAACGTCTCCATTGGAGACTTTGTTGTTACTGTGTCTGGCATATCGATTACTCTCGGTAGCTTGCCGGGCTCTCCGAGAGGGGCGGAGGAATCGAACTCGGGTCGGCCATGTTGGCCGCTTGTAAGGCGAACGCCCTACCCGCTGTGCTATCGCTCCAGTGGTAGGGCGTTTGCCTTGCACGCAGCCAACATACATATATATGTATATCTTTTTTCTTTTTTTACCAACCTAGCTTCTAGGAGTGAGCTTATTCTTAATGGAAGTTCCTCTTACCTTAAACATGACCTTTTACTTTTTAAACTCAGCCACTTAGTTTTAAATGTATAGTCTTTTTAAAACTGTGTTCTTTATATTGAACTAAATGTACTGAGAATTAGTTTGAGGCATAGGTCTTTTAAATTTTTCTTTTGGCCTTTGGATTTGTAAGAATGTTATTTTTTCTTCTCAGCCTAGAACAACTTATGCCCTGTATAATAACCTAATCTTGATGGTTGGAGGGATCACTGGGGAGGGAGATGTTGTTGAAAGTAGAGAAAGGACAGAACGTGATGGCCCCTCAGCATCTGTATTGCAAACCATAATGCTCAGAGATAGAGAGTAAAAAGGAAAGTACTGCCATAAAGGCAGTGGGTGCGGTCGGATGGGGGTGGCAGGAGGATTATTGGGGACATTGGTGGTGGAAAATGTACACTGGTGGAGGGATGGGTGTTCGATCGTTGTATGATTGAAATGCAATCATGAAAGCTTTGTAACTGTATCCCACGGTTCAATTAAAAAAAATCTGGCTTTTTAAAAAAATTGAACTTAGTAGGATCTTGATATATACAGCTTTGATTAGATTTATCTTCTTATCCATTTGAAGCTACTTGAGACCATATTATGATAGTGACTCTAGGAGACTCTGGACAGCTAACATGAATTTAAGAGCTGGTCTGTGAGAACTAAAGAGGGAGGGACAGATTAAGGGATAACTAATTTAGACTATTACTAGCATTATTGAAAGATAGACATTCACACACTAGTGATACAAGAAACTTAACCAACTTTTCAGAAGTTTAATCTTTTAGCTTTGTAGTCTTGTTGAGAAACTGGACGCAAGAAACAATATATCAAGAAGTTATACCTACTAATGTCTAATAGTGATTTTCACCTGCTAGTCCATAGGTATAAAATTGCTGAAAAACATAGGCATTAAACCTACATCCAGCCTTTTTGGCAAACAATATGGATACTTCTCAGAAAATGGAATTGAACTTCCATATAAGCCAGCAATTTCACTTCTTGGCATCCCCAAAACTGAAAAGACATTCACATCCCTATGTTCATTGCAGCACTGTTAACAATAGTCAGAATCTGGAAACAGTCCTGTCCATGAACAGATGACTGGCTAAAGAATCTCTCTCTCTCTCTCTCTCTCTCTCTCACTCTCTCTCTGTCTGTCTGTCTCTCTCTCAGCTGCTCAGCTGTAATGAAAGGATGATATCATCCAATTTGCTGCTACATAATGGATCTGAAGGGTAGTGCTGAGTGAGGTTAGAGAGGAGAGGGGAAAGCACAGAATGATCTCAGAATCAGATATAAAAACAAAGCATCAGAAATTGAGAACTAGTCTTCAGTAAGACTTCTACCATAGCTTTGGGCAGAGGGTGGAATAGGATATGGGGATTATTGGGATAGTGGTTGAGGAAAGTGGACATTGGTGGAAGGTGTGCTGCTTGTATGTTTTATGCATAGGCCCTGCCATTAACTAATGCCTTTCAAAATTCCGAAAATAAAAAAATAAAACTGGGTGTTATGGACACAGTTTGAGGGTGGGAGGGAACCTGGGGTCATTGGAAAGATGCAGACACTGGTGGTGGACTTGGAGTTGGAAGATTGTACTGTATGCCTGAAACTTAACTGTCAATAATTTTTACAAATTACAGTGCTTAAATGATAACAAATTTTAAGAAAGAAAAAAAGTGTGACTAATAAAAATAGTGGCCTTTAAAACAGTTTGGGTTTGGATTACACAGTTGCACTTAACCCATGAAATTTTTAATAAGTATGTTGAGAAATGCTAAAAAAGGCCCTTACATGATTAAAAACATTTAAAGAAATTCAATAATATACTCATTTTCAAAAGTACTTGTAAGGCTTTTATGGACAAGTTAGATTAAAATCAGGTGTTGAGGTAGGATAACCCATTCTAGTTAAGAATTGTTATTTTTGTATTAGTTGAAAATACCACCAACTATTGGCACACAGAAAGTTTTAGTCACTCAAGTTTTTTTTTTTTATATATATTCATTTACATTTCCTTGTGCATATATTTTAGAATTGGGCTGGAGCGACAGCACAGCGGATAGGGCGTTTGCCTTGCAAGTGGCCAACATGGCCGATCCGAGTTCGATTCCTCCGCCCCTCTCGGAGAGCCTGGCAAGCTACCGAGAGTATCTCACCCGCATGGCAAAGCCTGGCAAGCTACCTGTGACGTATTCGATATGCCAGACACAGTAACAGTTGTCACAATGGAGACGTTACTGGGCCTGCTTGAGCAAATCGATGAACAACGGGAGGGCAGTGACAGTGACAGTGATATTTTACAATTACTTTGTCATTGTCATTGTTCATCAGAGAAATTTAATACATTTTTGTGAATTTGGAATACAAAAACGACAGGGATAAAAAATTTACTCAGAACTCTTATATGAATCTACTTCTTACCATCTTTGTACTTATCAGGAAAGTTGGGTCTTTATAAGGATAATTGGGCACCTATTTGGAGATCCTAGTCCTGCCTTTCCTCTTGTGGATGCAAGGAGGCAGTGAGGATCTTCTGAGTATAGAGTAAATATCTACTCTGTTTAGTAGACCTTGCTAGATGATTCCTTTTAAAATTTGTCTTATTTTTTGGGCCACATCCTGCTGTATTCAGGACTTACTCCTGGCTCTGTGCTCAGGGATCACTCCTAGTGGGGCTGGAGGACTATATGATCTAAGGATGAAACCCAGATCTGCATGCAAGGCAGATGCCCTATCCACTGTACTATTGCTCCAGGCGCTAGGTTCCTTTTAATAGTAAATTTCTGTGGAATATTAATATTTAGAGATGCAAACTTCCGTTTTGCGAAAGGGTTAATCTTATTCTGTTCAGAGAACCATAATCATAAGTTTGCAGAAATACCACTTAAGGATGTTAGGGGCTCACACTTTTATTGAGCTCCCCGAAGAATTGGACTTTAGATTGCTTGCTACTAAGACTAGTAGTTTCAGATTTCAAACAGCTTTTGGCCTACTAGAATCAATGTTGTTCCATTTGATGTTTTAAAAAAATAAATTTCAATTTTATTTTATTAAATAATTTTGTAAGAAAAAGTCAAATAAGTGTTTCTCTTTTTAGAATTTTACTTTTGTTTGGTTCTTTTGGTCACACTTGGCAGTTCTCAGGGAGACTGCTGGCTCTGTGCTCATAGGTAGTGCCCAGTGGAGACCTTGTGGTACCTGAATTTGAATGCCATCCTCTTGATGAAAAGCAGGTGCTCCAGACCTATCTTCCAGCTTTCTTTGTTTTTTTTTTAATTCTCACTAGAAAGTTACTTTAAAAATTTCTCATGTTTCTCTTTTTTTGTTTTGGTGCTATGCCTGGCTATGTTCAGGGCTCACTCCTGGGTCTGTACTCATGGATTATTCCTTGTGGTACTTGGGGATTATATAAAGTGCTGGTGTGGAACTAGGGTTGACGGCATAAAAGGCAAGCACCCTCCAGCCAGACATTTTGTTTTCATTTATCTAAGCTATGCTTTATTCATTAATGAGTATTGAACAGAATGGTTGGATTTAGCTGTAGTAGTTTTTATTTTGAGGTCACACTTTGGTGGTGCTTTAGGACTACTTCAAGTTCATTGCTTGAGATCTTGCTGTGCCATTGATTGAATTTGAGTTTCTGTACGCAAACAAAGGCATGTACTCAAACTGGCTGAGCAATCTTTCCTACTTAGCTTTCTTTTTGTTTTGGTTTGGGGTGGCCCACACCCAGTGATGCTCAGGGCTTACTCCTGACTCTGTGTTCAGGGATCTTACTGGCTCTATGGACCATATAGGGTGCTGGGGATTGAACCCCAGCGGGCTGCATATAAGACAAGCACCTTACCTGTTGTATAATCACTGGCCCTCTTGTGGTAGCATTTCTCCCCCCTTTTTTAATTTTTTATTAATTCACCATGAGATGCAGTAACATAAATTTTATGTTTGAACTTTGATCATACAGTCATCAAACACCCATCCCTTCACCAGTGCACATTTTCCACCACCAAAATCCCCAGTATTTTCCCCCACCCCCATTGCTCCCCCTGCCTGTGTGGCAGACAATTTGCAAAGTATTCTTTCTTTAGTTACCTTCGATATTTTGAGACCAGTCCTTCCTCCCCTCATACCTGCTGAAAATACAGTGTGTTTTGTGTTGCTTGTTATGGATATAATATAAAGTCACGCGGCCACAAGAGCGGCCGTGCACTCTAGGAATTCTAAGATTTTAAAAATTAGGGTCTGAAGAAATTGCTGCCACAGGTTGTTCAGATCCGAGATTCCTGTGTGTGTCTTTTGATCGTGACCACGTGGGAGCTGGTGCTTCTTGCTAGCTTCTAGAAAATGGCAACTGCTGGAGCTCTTAGAGGGCAGGTGGTGGGACAGTGTCTGTCCCAGTATGGAGCGGCCCAGTGTAGAAGGCCTATTGCAGAGTGCCAGGCCATCTCTGCCACAAGTAGCTGGGGTCCGAGATTTCTGTGTGTGTCTCTGGATCGTGGCTACGTGGGAGCTTAAGTAGACGGATGTGGCTTAAATGGGTGGATGTGGCGTCATCTCTGCGTCCTATCAGGGCGGAGGGAAGGATGTTTTTAATAGATTTTATTTGGGAGTAACCTACATGCCTGCTAACGCTGTTACAAGTTTCTGTAATTCATATTACTCAAACATATATTTCATTTTATACTGAAGAACTGTCACTAGAATAAACTTTTCCTGTTTTATTGAAGATATCTAGTAATAGTAACTCTTATTTGTTTTATGTCAGGGATTAGTCTAGATTTTAATTTATTATCTGTTTTTTCAGTAGCATGATGATTAAGGTGATAAGTTTGTTTTACAGAAAACAGACTGAGAAATTTAATATTAAATTATGCTTAAGTTCAGAGTAAATACATGAAATCAGGTCTGTCTAATCCCCAAATCTATGCTTCTACACAGTTTTATCTGCTTTATTTTATCCAACCAAATGAAAGTATCCATAGACAAGGATAAATTTTGACATTGCACAGAATTTAATTGTAAAATTGTGCTTATTGTATGCAAAGAGTGTTCAGAAGGTACATGGGGACATCAAAATTTGAGGGAAATGCAAACTTTTAAAAACAATTATTTGATACTTATATAAATAGTATAATTATGAAGGCCAGGAAGTAGCATTATTGTAATTTTCATTAAATTAGATTTTGAAATTCATAGTTTTTTAACTGATGTTCATTTTTTTCTGATCTAATTGTTTTGATATTTTTTTCTCAACATCTTCCGGTTTATAACAGTTCTTTCATTTTTGCTTGTATTTCGTCTGTCATAGTCACTGCCCTCCCGTTGTTCATCGATTTGCTCAAGCGGGCCCAGTAACGTCTCCATTGTGACAACTGTTACTGTGTCTGGCATATCGAATACGTCACAGGTAGCTTGCCAGGCTCTGCTGTGCAGGCGAGATACTCTCGGTAGCTTGCCGAGCTCTCCAAGAGGGGCGGAGGAATCGAATTCAGGTCGGCCATGTTGGCTGCATGCAAGGCAAACGCCCTACCGCTGTGCTATCGCTCCAGCTGTGCTAGCGACAGCACAGTGGTAGGGTGTTTGCCTTGCACGCGGCCGACCCTGCCAACCCAGGTTCAATTCCTCACCCCTCTCGGAGAGCCCAGAAAGCTACTAAGAGTATCTCGCCCACAAGGCAAAGCCTGGCAAGTTCCCCGTGAAGTATTCAATATGCCAAACCAGTAACAACAAGTCTCATAATTGAAACGTTTCCCCGTGAAGTATTCAATATGCCAAACCAGTAACAACAAGTCTCATAATTGAAACGTTACTGGGCCCCTGGAGCAACTCGATGAACAATGGGAGGACAGTGTATTTCATCATCTTTTATATATTTGAAGAGTTCTGATCAGTGTTTTGGTAGGCTGTACCTTATTTTTCAGTTACCTGATGGTTTTTCATGATTTTTTGAGTTGCTTATGCATTTTTGCTAAAATTACTACAAGAATATTTTGTCTTTTTGGCAAGTCATAATAAAATTATAATAATGCTATTTTTTAACTTCCTGATGATATTTTTTGTAATGATGTGGATAAATTTGTAGAACTTCTTAAGAACACTTTATTATTATTAATTTTTTTTCTCTTTGGGTCACACCCGGTGATGCACAGGGTTACTCCTGGCTCATACACTCAGGAATTACTCCAGATTATGCTTATGGGATGCTGGGAATCAAACCCGGGTCAGCCGCGTGCAAGGCAAATGCCCTACCCACTGTTCTATTGCTCTAGCCTCTCTTACGAACACTTTATTTATTTATTTTTATGTAGGAGTACTGCTATTTATTCAGCCACTGATTAGCTGATTGAATTGTGCATGAACTCCACCTTACTTTTTTTTTCCCCATTTTTTATAATTTTATTTATTGAATCACTGTGAGAGCAGTTACAAAGCTTTCGGGTCTAAGTCTTAGTCATACAATGAAGCACCCGTACCATCACCAGTGCCCATTCTCCACCACCAAAACCCCCAGTATATCCCCATCCCACACCCTCCCCCTACCTGTTGGGCAGATGATTTCTACATTACTTTCTCTCTACTTTGATCACATTCAATATTTCGACACCAGACCCACCATTATTATTTTAGATTTTACCCCAACACTCAGATCTGCTGAAAAGGCAACAGTAGACAATTTGTCTTCTATTGCTGGTTATGAATAGCATATGATGTCGCAGCTGCAGTTGGGCCATGTGATTTTGAAATTCTGAAATTTTAACACTTAAATCTGGAGGGATTTCTGCCAAAAGCCACTGGGTTTTGAGATTTGCTCCTGAGTCTCTGGGATCATGGGCATTGAGCAGCTTGAACAGGAGCCAGAGAGACCATTCGTGGGCGTTGTCTTGGGGTCTCCTTGGGGTGGGGAGGACAGGACCGGCTCCACCCACATCCTGTGAGGCCCAACAAGTTTCGTTACTGTGGACCCAGACCAGACTGTCCAATGGCCTCTGGAGGATGACGGCCACCGAGCCGACAAGGGGGAGAAGGCGGAGGAACAACACCCTTTCCCCCCTGGGGTGGCCCGGCAATAGTAACCTACTGTGTGGTTCGGATGCATTTCTGCCAAAAGCCACTGGGTTTCGAGATTTGTTTCTGAGTCTCTTGGGTCAAGGCCATTAAGCAGCTTGAACAGGAGCCAGAGGGGCTGTTCGTGGGCGATGACTTGGGGTCTTGTTGGGATGGGGAGGACAGGCCCGGCTCCCTCCCCATCCTGCAAGGCCCAACAAGTTTTGTCACTGCGGGCCCAAGCCTGACTGTCCAATGGCCTCTGGAGGATAACGGCCACCGAGCCACCAAGAGGGAGCAGGCGGAGTGACAACACCCTTCCCTCCCTGGGGTGACCCGGCAACAGTAACGTACTTCGGGGTTCGGATGCAGTTCTGCCAAAAGCCACTGGGTTTTGAGGTTTGTGTCTGAGTTTCTGGGATCATGGCCGCTAAGCAGCTTGATCAGGAGCCAGAGAGGCCGTTCGTGGGCGATGACTTGGGGTCTCGTTGGGGTGGGGAGGACAGAACCGGCTCCCACCCCCACCCCCATCCCGTGGGACCCTGCATGTCTTGTCACTGGGGGCCCAAACCTGACTGTCCAGTGGCCTCTGAAGGATGGCGGCCACTGAGCCACCGGGGGGACAGGCCAAGGCACGAAACCTATTCCCACCTGGATGGAGTGACCCAGTACTGTTAACCTACTGCAGGGACCAGACATATTTCTGCCAAAAGCCGCTGGGTTTCCAGATTTGTTTCTGAGTCTCTAGGATCATGGCTATTAAGCAGTTCAATCAGGAACCAGAGAGGCCATGCCTCCAATTATATAGCTGAGCCAGAGGTGGTTTGTGGGTGTGTCTTCCACATACCTAACTTTTGGCCCTTTACTTTCTTGGTAAACTTTGCCCCAAGTTTTTGGGGTCTGGCCAAAGGCATAGCAGCAGTTTTGGGGTATCTGGAAGTCTGAAGGCGCCATCAGGCTACTGATGCACTCGCCTCACAGGTACAGATTGACTTGCTGGCAGCACCATACCCCCAATTACGAACACTTTAAAGTTACTCTCTTTCTGGGGCTGGATAGCCCAACGGGTAGGGCGTTTGCCTTGTATGTGGCCGACCAGGGTTCGATTCTCAGCATCCCATATGGTACCCCAAGGACCTCCAGGAGTAATTTCTGTACAGAACCAGGAGTTACCCCTGTGCATTGCCAGATGTGACCCAAAAAGCAAAAAGCAAAAAAAAAAAAAAACTCTCTTTCTATTGGTAGTTGATAAATGTTGAGTGAGATAGCTTGACATAAAAAAATCTAACTTCTCCTTAAACTTTTGCTTACTAATCATAACATTGATTCATGAAAACTGTCTGCAGCATTCATTACATTTCCTAATGGTTTTTCTCTGTTGTTTTCCAACATTTATTAATTGGGGATCTACTGTGAGGAAGAGCTGTCTCTTCTCTCATGCTTACTTTATTTCCTTTTAAAATTTTATTAGTTTGGCTTTACTTCTCATAATCGTTTCGGGATTTCATGACTTTTTGACATTGTAGAATGTTCTGGGCTCATTTTTCATTTTACCTGTGCCAGCCCTGAAATCAGCCAGTTTTTGAAAACCTCATGTTTGGTTTTTTTGTGTAGTAACCAAGATTGGGGCTCCATGGTTTTTATTTTACATAAGGCATCGTTACTCATAGGCTTTCTCAGTGGATTGAGCCAGGAAATACTTACATGTGTATAAATATTTAATATATTATATCCAAATAACATACTCATATTGAACCAATAAGAAAATATAACTTAATTTAGTAATTCAGGAAATTCATAAAATCAAAGTATATATTGAATTTGTTTTTAATAATAGATATGGGTATGCATTACAGTCATATTTTGAAATAATTGGCATATAAGACACGATTTTTGCATGATACTGGTTAATTTAAAAGGCAAAACAGTATATATTTTGGTGAGGTTGGCAACAGTTTCTATGGCTGTCATCTTGAATTTGAAATATGGAAAGATCAAAATTAGTGCCAAGTTTGTGGTCAGTGTATAAGTACATGTGGAACCCCAACATAACCTACCACAGAAGTCTGGAAAATTTAATATGGAGTCTTCATGTTGCTGTGTATAGAAATGAGCATTTTAGTATATATAGTATCATTGAAGAACTTTGAAAAAATTGTGAAAATATTTTAAGGAGAGCCATGACCTAAAAGGAAAACATAGGTACATAAGGTTTTATAGTTTTTGATGAAGAAAGTTGGTCAGCTATTGTAGATATAAAGCACTTTGTTGGAATTTCTTGTAGGCTTTTTTATTTTCCAAATATCCTCCCACACCGCCATTTCAAATTGTAAGCAGTAATATATACAATTTGATGTACTATTTTATCATATAGTTTTCAATATGGAGATATAGTTTGTACATAAAAGCATTTTTGAAGAGTTCTACAAATAGGATTTTTATTTCCTGCAAATTTGACTTTGTGGTGGTGCATTGATTTATTTTGCTAGCATTGTGCATATATGTAAAAATGTTAAAGATTCTTAACAAAGAGATGTTCCTTTGTATATTGGTATTTGTTTTTTTTTTTTTTAGAAACTGCTGACAGTGAGCCACATCTATTCAAATGTAAACGTCCAATTAGGGTTGTTAGGCATTCAAATGAATCGATGCAATGCTCATGGCCAAGTTTGTGTTGACAAGGACACCAATGCCTCCTACACCTCTTTTATCCGAGGAACAATTCTTCTCCAGTGTCAAAAATAGCATGATGAGATTGGTGCCTTCTTGTCTCGGTCAGACCAATGATGTCGTACTTGATCTTTCGCGCTTGTACCATCAGGTCCTCGATGGATGCATCTGATGCTAGCGTACATGCATTGAAAGTACAGAAGATCATTTTTTGTATTCCTTCGTTGTGGCAGCCTAGTTCGGCCTTGAGATTTTATCGGCCTCTCCTTTCTCATCCTTCTCAATGCTACCATGTTGGTGAATCCTTTCAGGGTTAGGGGAATGAGGCCCATTGTAATTACTGGTTTTGGCATATTGAATATACACAACAGATAGCTCGCGAGGCTCTGCCGTGCGGGTGGAATACTCTCTTAGCTTGCCAGGTTTTCCGAGAGGGATAGAGGCTTTTGGAGCGACCTCTAATTGCGCTTGTATTTGAACCTTATCACATATGGTACGACAATTCTGGAGATGGGTATTTAATGTCTTATAATAACATTAAATGCTGCCACGTGGGTCCAGAAAGCGTCCTGGAGTGTGGCGGTGGCTGGGTAGTGGAGGTAGTGTCAATAGTGGAGGTCTGCCAGTGAGGTATTTATCTGACCCCGGTAGGGGTAGGGTGGGTCTTCTGTGCCCAATCCAATCCCTGGGTCTCTGGTGGTTGGTGGAAGCAGACAGGGCAGGGTAGGGTGGGGCTCCAGTTTCTATTTTCCTTGTCTATGCACCAACATCTAATTATGATGAAGGAGAAATTGAGAAGTTCTACATGGAGCTGGAGAAGTTCTATAAAGAAGACCACACCTTCTACAAGATCATTGTGGGTGATTTTAATGCCAAGATAGGACCAAGAAGATCAGTTGAAGAACTTCACATCGGGACCCATGGCCTAGAATGGAACGAGCAGGGTGAGAGACTGTCTGAGTTCATCATGTCGACCAAGACCATCCATGGAAACTCACAGTTCCAGAAGGCTGAATCTAAACGTTGGACATGGGAGTCTCCCAGTGGACGATTCCACAACGAAATAGACCACATCATATTCAATTGACGGTTTTGCCTCACCAATGTTGCTGCTGTCCCCAAATTCCAAACGGGATCGGACCACCGTCTCCTTCGTGCAAAATTCTACTTCACGGAGCGGGGAGAAAGGGCTGCAAAGTTTAAGAAGAGAACTTCCAGAACGACCACCAACTGGGACCTCTTTGGCACTATTGCTGCAACATGGGAAGATGCTGTCCTTCACAACATTGACGAGGAATACAATCAACTGGTTCAACACCTCCATGATTGTGTGAGGAATGCCAAGAGAGAGATAGCCACAAAAAAACGCCTGTCTTCAAAAACTCTTGAGCTTATTCGCCAACGTGGTTTGCCGCATGCCTCAGGCAACCGAAAGCGAACGTCCGAGCTCGCAAAGCAGTGCAGAGATGCGATCAAGAAGACCTCAAAGAGAGAAGAGCAAAAGTGCTGGTAGATGCGGCAGAAGCCAGGAAAAGTATTCATAACACCCGCCTATCCTTCGCTAACTATAAGACCAAGATGACTGCCCTCCAACGTCCTGATGGTTCTATCACATCTTCCAGAACGGCAATGGAGAAGATTATCCATGACTTTTACTCAAATCACTTTGATAGCCATGTCCACTTACCGACATACCAAATTCCACAGAATGGATATGTCGTTCCCAGTGTTTGCCATTCCGAAATCCGACATGCCATTTCGTCAGTAAAGAAACGAACAGCACCTGGCCCAGACAAGGTCAGACCTGAACACCTGAAGAACCTGCTGTCAGTACTCATCAATACGCTGGCTCGGCTCTTCACATGCTACCTGTCTGAATGCAAGGTTCCGTCCCAATGGAAAACCAGAAGGACTGTACTACTGTACAAGAAGGGAGACATCCACGACATTGGCAACTATCGCCCGATCTGCCTATTGTCTGTCATCTACAAATTGTTCACTTGAGTCATCCTGAATAGGATTGGCAGAACACTAGATGAAGGACAACCATGCGAGCAAGCTGGGTTCCGCAAAGGAATCAGCACCATCGACCATATCCACACAATAACCAAGCTCATTGAGGTTTCTCGGGAGTTCAAGATGTCGCTCTGTCTAAGGTTCATTGATTTAAAGAAGGCCTTTGATTCTGTTGAGACGGAAGTGGTCATTGAAGCCCTTGCCAATCAGGGCATTCAAGCTCAATACATCAAGATCCTCCGTGAGCTGTATTACGGATTCACTACCAGGATCTCACCATTCTACAAAGAAGTAATCATTGATGTCAAGAGAGGGATTCAGCAGGGTGATACCATTTCACCGAAACTCTTCAGTGCCACCCTCGAGAAATCATGCGATGACTCGAATGGGAAGGAATGGGAGTGAAGATAGATGGTCGGCAACTACACCACCTCCGCTTTGCTCATGACATTGTTTTCACAAATCATGACCATCCTGTTATTCGTCGATTGCCTCGAGCAGGCCCCAGTAACGTCTCCTTCAACCCAGCCCTGAGATTTTTAAGAAAGTGCTATATTCAAGGCTCTTTAGGAGAATGAGACCCATCATAGTTACTGGTATTTGGCAAATTGGGTACGCCACGGGGAGTTTGCCAGACTCTGACGTGTGGGCAGGTTACATTCGGTAGCCTGCCAGTTTGTCCAAAGTAGGTATTATTGTTTTAATAACACCAAACATTAGCCAAGCGTCAGAAATTCTGGCCGACTTTGACCTGAGTGTGGAAAGGTCGGATTACAGCTGAATCTTACGAAGACAATGTTTATGAGAAACAGCCTTGTTCCTGACGCCCCATTTGCTCTCAACAGAACGACCATCTCTGAATGCAACAGCTATGTGTACCTAGGTCGAGAAGTCAACATGACAAATGACCTGGCACCAGGAGAAGAATCTCCGGCTCCAGGCACATCTCTTTGATTCCACTGTTCTTCCTGCATTAACATATGCCTCAGAGACCTGGGCCCTATGCATACAGGATGAGAACGCTGTTCGGGTCTCCCAAAGAGGAATTGAAAGAGCTATGCTTGGAATATCACGTTTCACTCAAATGAGAGAAAGAATCTGGAGTTCCGACCTCTGTTGAAGATCAAGAATCAGGGACACTGTCTGTGTAAACTCACACAAAGGGGGCGCAGCACACAGCACGGTGGCTCTATCTCCCGCCGCCTGCTTTCGGTAGTCTCACCCTTCTTCCCCACCCCGGGGAGGTCGATGGCGATGGTCAGGCTAAGGAAGGAACGAGGGCCAGACTGGTTGGTCTTAGTCGCAGTTTATTCCAATCCTCTCTCCATCCACACCAGTCTCCCTTCTCTGCCTCTGCTTCCCTTTTGCCCATTCCACAGTCTCATTATATCTCTCTCCATGAGGAATTGGGGGAACAGTTACTTATAGGTGCGGTCACAGTCAATAGGGATAGAAATCTTAGCCTCAGGGAAATATGCTCCTAGGGCAGATCCTCATTATCAGATTAATCCACCCTAGAGTGAATTCTCTGGGGTGTGTTTCTCCTCTCCTTGTCTAGCAAACATATAAGCATATATAATATAAATCATTTTGTATGGATACAGTAAGAAATATCTTAAACTTATAGAATTGTTCTCCTAGGGCCATATCGATCTCAGACTACAGTGCTCAGGCCAGATAGTGTTTCCCACCCGTAGCAGGATCCTAGTCTCGTCGTTACCTTTGGATCATGACAGCATTTGCCTATGATCAAACTCTTAACTTATAGTTAGGAATCATGGCACTTTGGCCTGGCCCATTTTGATGCCAGGGTAGCTCACCGCTTGCCCTGGGTCCATTCAGTCCCTCGTCGGGACCCTGCTTTTGGGGTGTTAGGAACTAAGGGCATCTGAGGCTTAAGTCGAGAAAGCAGATGGCCCGGGAGTGAATAATAGTCAAAGCCAATCAAATCCTAAGTTACAAAGCGTAATGTTAACAGTCTTCCTGTATCTATACAAAAAGGATATTGCTTTAAAGTAAACTGTTCATAAGGCATAAGGAGAGGAGAAAGGCAATATTTAACTCATACATATAAAATCATAGATTTCTGGAAAACTGACCTTACAAATTAACAGTGTTGTGATTGTGACAATGGAATGGAAGTGCCTCAGGAGCACTGTGATGGGTGTAACCAGATAAACCTAAGCTTCTTGTGAAAGAAGGACAAAGCAGTGTCACCCTACAGCTGTCTTGTTTGCCACGGTGTCAAAAATCAGATGGGCTGGTCACGTAATGAGATTTAAAGCAGACTGCTGGACTGACCGCTGGACTAGAGCTGTTACCGACTGGATTCCATGGGATGTCAAAAGACCATGTGGCCGCCCACCTACCAGATGGTCAGACTTCTTCATCAAGATCATGAACGATGACTGATTGATATGAACGATTGGTTTGAGGCTCTTTGTGTTCCTAGAGCAAACAGACGCCATTGGGCTACACTAGCACGGGACAGGGACAAATGGAGACGTTACTGACACCCACTCAAGCAAATCGACAATTAAGGAGTCAAGTGATCAAGTTTTTAAAAAATTTTTCATTTATTTATTTATTTTTGTATATTGGTGTTTGTGAAGGATAAAATATATCCTGTGTTTTGCTGTTTTGTTTGAGGTTG
This sequence comes from Sorex fumeus, assembly GCF_029834395.1. Taxonomy (NCBI): domain Eukaryota; kingdom Metazoa; phylum Chordata; class Mammalia; order Eulipotyphla; family Soricidae; genus Sorex; species Sorex fumeus. Next base: position 4,685,527 of record NW_026606172.1, on the reverse strand, counting down.
ACCTATGAGATGTTGTGTGCTTTTCTGTCTGTCTTTCTTTCTTTCTTTCTTTTTTTTTTTTTTGTATTTTTGGGCCACACATGGTGCTACTCAGGTTACTCCTGGCTCTGCATTGAGAGATTAACTCCTGGCGAGCTTGGAGGATCATATGGAGGGTGCCGAGAATCAAACCTAGAATGGCTGTGCACAAGGCAAAATCTTTACCTGCTGTATGCTCGCAATTGCCCTCTGCTGTGTGCTTTTTTATGTTGTTCAGATCTTCTTTAAAAAATGTAAATAAATGTAAAGAATTAAACGATTTTTCCCCCCAGAATCTGAATTTCAGGACTCTTATATTTGGGGATGTTTATTTTTGAGGTTTTTAGGATTTTGATGAATTTTATTCTATTTTGGGGGATGGAGTTGGGGTTGGGGCACACTGCCAGGTAGGGGGCACACCCAGCATTGTTCAGGATTTACTTTTGGTTTACTGTGTTTAGGGATCACTTACTTTACTGTGTTTAGGGATCACTTATGGCAGTGTTCAGGAGACCTTTTGTGATCCTGTGGATCAAACATGGGTAGACTACATGCAATGCAAGTGCCTTACTTGCTATACTGCCAGTCATTTGTTCCATTATCATTTGGAATTATAGCATTTAGAATGTGTCTTTCAGGATTAATACTCAAATCTGTGTTCTTGTATATTCGATTTACTTGATGGATTCATTAAACTAGTGATAAAATTAATATTAGTGAATGACTTGACTTGATCTGTGAGGTCTTTAAAATAAGTAGTATCAGTAGGAGATTTCTGGGAATTCTAATCAGATAGGTTGTTTATTATATCATTCACATTAATAACATCAAGAAGTTCTGTTCCCAAATCTAGTCACATATCTGGGTGAAAGTTTCCACTTGTGGATTTTAGGTAGAACTTTCTGTTCAGTTAATCACAGTTCGGGTATTTTAATGATCCTACATGTATTTTAATGACCCTAAAAGGGAATTTTTGGGGGAGGAATTTGTGGGGGGAATCTACACCCATTATTGCTCAGAAATCATTTCTGGTGGGCTTAGGGGATCTAACCTGCGTAAATCAAGTACAAGGCAAGCACCCTACCTACTCACTGTACTATCGCTCTAGCCCCAAAAAGGAATATGATTTTAAGTTGATGTTAAAATTAATGTTAATGTTAGTTAATGTTAAAAGGGTTATATTAAAAGGCTTATGTTGTCTTTCACTTTATAGTGTTTTTTTCTTTTTTGGGGGGTTGCACACCTCGTTATGCTTAGGGCTTGCTTACTCCTGGCTCTATTCAAGGATCACAGGTATTCACGCAGGGGCTAAGCAAGCCCTTTACCTGCTATATTAGCTGTATTATCCCTCTGGCCCATCCCTGACTTAACGCTTTTGACAGAACAGAAATTTACGGTCATTTTCATAATGATTTACCTTAGTAAATTAAAGTATGGTGGTATGTAGTAAACATGGTACCATTTAAGAATAGGGTATAGCTTTGCTCTTTTTCCCTTCAATTTCTGTCATTGCATTTTTTTGTTCATTTTTTAAAAATTTTATTTTTATAAAGTTGTTCACAATTATTTATTCCATTTAATATTCATACACCAATCCCACTACCGTGCACCTTCCTAGCACCATAAAAGGAAAGTGTGTGAAGATTTGTCATGGCATATTTGAAGCCTTGACTATAATTTCAGTACTATTTACAATTTTCTACAACTTTATTGTAATTAAAAATTTCTACTAATGCTTAATGGACTGCTGATTGTGATCCTCTGTTTATTAGACCACTATTTTAAAGAATTCAGAACTGTAGTAAATACTTGATTTTAAAGAACCAGGTGGATGTTATTCTTTTGTTTGCAGCAATTTCACTTTTATTCTGGCCATTTTGTTAAGACACATACTGGAATACAATCAAAAAAAAAAGAAAATGATAGATGTGTTGCTTGCTGCACTTTTGCCTATTAGAGCTCTTTTAGATTATTATGTTGTATTATAAGCTCTTATTAGCTGAATGCTTATAATTAAGTACATATCACAGGAGAAATGTGTCAAAGTAAAATGGCATTGTATCACTGTATCACTGTCAACCTGTTGTTCATTGATTTCCTCAAGCAGGCACCAGTAACGTCTCCTTCATCCTAGCCCTGAGATTTTGGAAAACGCCACATTCGAGGCTCTCTCTTTCAGGGTCAGGCGAATGAGATCCATCATTGTTACTGGGTTTTGGTATATCGAATGTGCCATGGGTAGTTTGCCAGACTCTGCTGGATACTCTTGGTAGCCTATATTGTATTGTATGGCATTGTATTGTGTAATTTTATATATTTTAAATATTTAATATATATCTATATATATTTAAATATTTTATATATTTAAAAGAAGACCCCAGGACCTCACACATGGAAGACAAATAATTAAATACGTTCTTTTTCTGTTATCTAGTACATTTTATACAACTGCTAACTAAAAAATGTTGAAACTTAAAAAATATATTTATAATAATGTACATTTGAACTGCTTCCTTATTAGGTGGTTGAAGATTATGCTGGAAGATGGCAGGTCCCTTTGCCACAGCTTCAGGTTCTTCAGACTGCACTTTGCTGTTTTACAACAGCCAGTGCATCATTCCCGGATGAATGTGAGCACGTACAGTATGTTTTGAGTAGCCTTGCTTTGTAAGTACTTTTTACTTCTTATCACAATTGTTTCTTGATGTATTTAAAAATTGTTTTTGATTATTTTTTTTTTTTGCAGAAGGAACCTTTTCCAAAGTTTTTCTTAAGTAAAAATATTTGCATTTCAATATTTGGGTTCATTTTTGAACATTGAACCACAGTTTTACTTCTGTAATTAAAAAAAAATTGTAGTATAGTTTGGTCACTACTGTCATTTAATTTCATTAAAATTTCCCAGATTGCCTTGGTGTACTGTAAGTCTCAGAATATACCAATAAAGTCTGTCAGTTTGCAGGAAGTCCTTCAATCAAGTGAGATAGAGATTAGAAAACTCCTGGTTTGCAAAAATTCTTAATAATGATTGAATTAAAGACCACAAACTGAAAATTTCCTAGATTCTGTCAAAATTTCAGTAAAAAAGCAAAAACAAAAACAAAAAAACCCCAAAACAGTAAAAAGAAAAGTCATCACTATTGACTTAAAGATTTCAACAATTTTCTGGAGTTGGGGGAATACAGAAAATGGATTGAGAGGACCTTTGAAACAGAAGAAGAAATCAAAGCTCTGTTATAAGTGCCTCAGATTATACTCATATCACAGTATTGGGCTGGATTAGATTTCAGAATCATAGAAAAATATAGAATATGTCTTGTTGAATTAGTTGTAGTCTAGATATATATTTTATATATGGATATACTTTATTTTTTTATAAAATATTAGAAAGATTGATAGCTAAGACAAAATTATTTGCTATTTTATAAGATAGGAGGAAGACAGTCCTACCGTTCTTCCCTCAGTTTGTTCAGCTCTCCCACCAGAATCCTTGAGAGGTATAGAATTTGTACATGCAAGGTATGAAATAGAGATAAGTAATGAGATACTTTGGGCAATGCAGGTAAAATATTTTCTGTTCAAGCCAATCACCAGAATATGGTGAGTTAAAGGAATAGTATTACTCTTTCCCCCTCTAACTATATAAACACTGTGGTTTACAGAGTTGTTTGTAATACAGTTCTTTTTTGCATTCAGTGTTCAGCATCAATCTCATCACCAGGATGATCTTCCTTCCATAATTCTCTCCATTTTCCCACTTACCCCCAAACCTGTCTTCTTAGCAGGTACAAAATAATTTATTTTATAGCTTGTTACAACAAAATGGTAAGTGGAATTATCAAAGTTCCATAAAAGACAATTTTTCAAAAGCATTGTATCTATCTATATAAGAAAACTAATATCCATGGCCAGGAAAAACAGGGCCTAGGAGAACTGGTCAGTGGTTGGAATCAACCACAAGTGTGTGTAGAGGTAGGTAAGATAGAGAAGGGAACAACAGTATGACAATAACTGGAAATAGTCACTCTGAGCGAACTGAGTATTGAGTAGGTAAAGGGATATTCCTGATAACCTTTCAGTATCTGTATTGCAAACCACGATGCCCAAAAGGAAAAGAGGGAGAGAGAGAGGAAGAAGAGAGAGAGAGAAGAGAAAAAAGAAAAAAGCTTCTGCCATAGTGGCAGACTGGGGGTAGGGTGGGGTTGAGGTGATGGGAGGGAAACTGGGAACACTGGTGCTGGGAAATGTACACTGGTGGAGGGTGGGGTGTTGGAACACTATTTGACTGAAACCTAATCATGAACAGCTTTGTAAGGGTATTATCTCACAATGATTCAATAAAAAAATTAAAAAAACCCACAAAATTGTTATATCTTACAATGGTATTATTAAAGTCATTGGGAATTTATCGATTGCTTGTTGCTTATTGAGCCTTCTTTGTTACCGTTTTTGCTGATTGAGTTTAGTGGGTGTCTATGCCACTTCCCCATCTAATTTGCTGACTTCCCACTGGGCTGTCAGTATCATGGGATTTGGAGATTTGCACAGCCTTGTGTGAGACTGCACACTCTTGGAGTTCTAGGATCAGTAGAACTGGGATGATTCTTCGCCTCATTCCTGAGGAGGCCTTAGAGTTCTTACTTAGCCTGAAGTGGATGATATGGTCTGTAGCACTGTCCTCCCTTTGTTCATCGATTTGCTCGAGTGGGCCCAGTAACATTGTAAGACTTGTTCTTACTGTGTTTGGCACATCGAATACATCGAATACACTGTGATTTCCATTGGCTTGTTGTCTCTTCTGAGATTAGTCATAAAGCTGCAAAGTCGGCAATTTACATGGCAGAGACTTTAGGATATGGGTACAGCTGCTGGGGTTTTTGGCAGGATGGAGGTGGAGGGAGACTCCCTGAGGTGGAGGGAGACTCCCTGTCTCTTCTCTGAGAAGGCCCCAGAAATTTCAGCCTCCTCCCCTCCTGAGGAAGCCCCAGAGTTTTCAGCCTGATGAAAGGCTGAAAGGAAAACTGTGACGTCCGTTGGCTTAGCATCACTTGCGAGATTAGTTGTGAAGCTGTGCTGTTTATATGGTGGACACTGTGGGATGTGGGTGTTTTATTACTATGTTTTTGAAAGATATTAAGTAACTTTGGAGTAATGACCTTTGTATTATTGAACTTAATGTATACTTTGCACATGAGAAAAATGATTGTTTGTTCCTCTCTTTTATTATTTTTTAAAATTTCTTTTTTGGGGGACCATACCTGCCAGTGCTCAGGGCTTACTTTTGACTCTGCATTCAGGGATTATTCATGGCGGTCTCGTGGACTTTATGGGTTGCTGGGTATTGAACCTGGGTAGTCCATTTGCAGGACAAATGCTCTAGCTGCTGTACTATATATCTTGCCCCCTGTCCCTTTCCTTCTAAATTCACTCAGCATAATACTCTTCAGATCCATCTAAGCAGCACTGAATTGCATAGCTGAGAAATATTTGAACACAAGACAAGATTGCCCACTATCACCACTGGTATTCAATGTAGTACTGGAAGTCTTCTTCATAGCAGTTAGGCAAGAAAGAGATATTAAGGGCAACCAGATCAAAAAAAAAAAAAAAGTCGAACTCCTATTTGTGGATGATATGGTCTGTAGCACTGTAGCACTGTCCTCCCTTTGTTCATCGATTTGCTCGAGCGGGCCCAGTAACATTGTGAGACTTGTTGTTACTGTGTTTGGCATATCGAATACATCACAGGCTTTGCTGTGTGGGCAAAATACTCTTGGTAGCTTGCTGGGATCTCTGAGAGGGGCAGAGGAATAGAACTCAAGTCAGCCTCGGGTTGGCCATGTGCAAGGCAAATTTCCTACCAGTTGTGCTATTGCTCCAGCGATATTTTATATATTAAAATATTGGTCCTGTATTTTTTTTTTTGTGTGCCACCTCTCCTGCACTTTTATTTTATTTATTTTTTTATGTAGGAGTACTGCTATTTATTCAGCCACTGATTAACTGATTGAATTGGGCATGGACTCCACCTTACTTTTTTTTTCATAATTTAATTTATTTTTCTTCTTATATTTATATATTAATCACTGTGGGAAAAGTTACTAAGCTTTCAGGTTTAAGTCTCAGTCCTATAATGATCAAACACCTTTCCCTTCACCAGTAATCATTTTTCACCACCAAAAACCCCAATATACTCCCCCTCCCACCCCTCCCAATGCCTGTGAGGCAGATGATTTCTACTTAAGTCTTCTCTACATTGATTACATTATTTAGACAAAAGATGCACCATTATTGTTTAGAATTTCCCCCCAACAATCAGAATTGCTGAAAAGGTGTTGTGAAATAGCTTGTTTTCTATAGCTGGTTATGAGAATCATATAATACCACAAGGTCGCGATTTTGGATTTCTGCAAAGAGATTGGTTTCTGTGCGTCTGGTGTTATGGTTGTGCCAGAGAGCTGCTCGGGGTGGGAGGGGGGGGAACTCGTGACCTCAGTAGGATGTCAAGGATGAGCCGGTACCACCCCCCCCTCCCCCCCCCCCCCCCCCCATGAGACTGCAGTTGCTCCTTCAAAGCAAGGCTCATACCTGGTTTTCCTATAAGCTCTGAGGCAGCGGCCACCTTGCTGCCAGGAGGGAAAAAGGTGGAAGGGAGCAACACCCTTTCCCTCCCGGGGAGGCATGGCACCTTAGCTTAACGCATGGTCCACTCACTTTTCTGCCGCATGCTGCCAGGCTCTGAATTAAGTCCTTTTGCCTTTGGAGCCATAGCCGTGCCAGAGAGCCACTTGTGGGGGGCAACTTGTGACCTCAGTAGGGTGTGAAGGATGAGCCGGTACCACCCCCTTTCCCATGAGACTGCAGTTGCCCCGTCACCGCTGGCTCATACCTGGCTTTCCAATAACCTCTGAGGTGGCGGCCACTTTGCTGCCAGGAGGGAAAAAGGCGGAAGGGAGCAACACCCTTTCTCTCCTGGGGAGGCAAGGCGCCATAGTTTAACGCATGGCGCATTCACTTTTCTGCCACAAGCTGTCGGACTCTGGACTAAGTCCTTTAGCCTCTGGAGCCATGGCCGTGCCAGAGAGCTGCTGGTGGGGGGCAACTCGTGACCTTGGTAGGGCATGAAGGATGAGCCGGTACCGCCCCCCTTCCCATGAGACTGTAGTTGCCCCGTCAACGCTGGCTCATACCTGGTTTTCCAATAAGCTCTGAGGTGGCGGCCACCTTGTATGTGGTCCAGATGCATTTCTGCCAAAAGCCACTGGGTTTCGAGATTTGTTTCTGAGTCTCTGGGATCATGGCCATTAATCAGCTTGATCAGAAACCAGAGAGACCTTTTGTAGGCGGCGACTAGAGGTCTTGTTGGGATGGGGAGGAAAGGGCTGGTTCCACCCCCATGTGGTGAGGCCCCGCGTTTCTCGTCACTACAGGCCCAAACCTGACAGCCCAGTGGCCTCTGGAGGATGGCGGTCACCAGGCCTCCAAGGGGAACAAGCCAAGGCACAAAACCTGTTCCCACCTGGAGTGGCCCAGCGCCAGTAACCTACTACAGGAACAGGACGCATTTCTGCCAAAAGCCTTCGGGTTCCGAGATTCTTTTCTGAGTCTCTGGGGATCATAGCCATTAAGCAGTTTGATCAGGAACCAGAGAGGTCATGCCTCCAATTTTATAGCTGAGCCGGAGGTGGTTTGTGGGTATGTCTCCCACATACCTAACTTTTGGCTGTTTACTTTCTTGGTAAACTTTCCTCCAAGTTTTTGGGGTCTGGCCAAAGGCACAGCAGCAATTTTGGGGTATCTGAAAGCCTGACCGTGCCATCAGGCTGCTGATGCACTTGCCTCACAGGTACAGATTGACCTGCTGGCGGCACCATACCTCCTAGTCCTGTATTTTAAATAAAATATTGTAACTCTATAAAAAAGCACCTAAAAACGATGGATCTAATATAGTAAACTGGCAGGCTACAAAATCAGTGTGGAGAGGTTCATGGCTTTTCTATATGCAGGTAATGACATAGAACAAAAAGGAAAGACAATCCCATTCACAATTGTGTCTCAGAAATCATGAGCCTGGAAATCTTAATAAAAGAGGTGAAAGACTTACACAAAGAAAACTAAAAATCACTACTAAAAGAATTAAAAGTGAATAAGTAGAAATAGAAACACTTTTCTTTTTCATGGATTGAAAGGTTTAATATTGTCAAAACATCAGTTTCCCCCAGAGTGTTATAGATTCAATGCAGTCTCTGTTAAACTCCCCATAACACTTTTTTGTTTTGTTTTGAGACAACACCTCTCAGTGCCCAGTGATCACTGTTGGCAGGGTTTAGAGGATCTTACAGGGTGGCAGAGATTGAAGCTGGGTTGGCTTTGTGCCAAACAAAAGCTGTCCCTGCTATACTAATTCTCTAGCTCACCCTTCTCCCCACCCCCATGGCATTTTTTAAAGACAGAGACCAAGTGCTGTTAAAATTTATTTGGAATGGTACCCATTCCCTTTCTGCTCGTGCTCCCTCTCCTAACCCCCCTCCTCCAAACCAATCCAAGATGGAACTCCTCTCTGCAACTTCAGACTATAAAGCTGTAGTATTTAAAACAATGTAGTGCCTGAAATAAGGACAGACTCTTTTAAAAAATTAAAATAGAGAGTCCAGAAACATCCTCAAGTATGTGGACAATTATTCTTTGATAAAGGAGTAAAAAGTATGACGTGGGGTAAGGAAAGGCTCTTCAACAACTGATAGTGGAAAAAATGGCTAGTAACATCTACAAAAATTAATTCGAACTCTGACCTAACCTCGTACATAAAAGTCAAATTAAAATAGACTAAAGACCTCAAAGACTTGAGTCCATAAGTTATACTAAGGAGGATGTAGGTAGAACACTTAATAACATTGAATCTAGAGGTATCTCCAGTGATTCTGTGCATTGGCCAAGCTAACAGGAGCAAAGATAAACAGATGGGACTACATAAAACTTAGAAGCCTCTGCATCCAACAGACTGGAAGAGAATTTTTGCCCACCACTCATCCAAGGTACTAAAAGCATTGGTAGAAAGAGGAAAAACAACTTCACCCAAAAATGGGAGAGAGAGATGAATAGAAACTTTTTCATAGAAGACATGCAGATGAATGATATATGAAAATATGTTCTGTGTCACCATCAGCAAAATATAAATCAAAAAAACTATGAGATATAAGCTTGCACCGCTGAAACTGGCACATGAACACAAACCAATTTTGGCTTGTGTATGGGGTAATATTGGACCCTCAGTTCACTGCTGGTGGGAATGTCGATGGCCCAACCTCTTTTGAAAACAATATAGACACTTCTTAAAAAGCTAGAAATTGAGCTTCCATATATCCCAGCAACTCTACTTCTTAGTAACTATACCTCGGGTCTATGGTCTTTTTCTTATGTATTAATAGATACTCAAGAATCATATTTGTATAATTTAATATAAGAAATATAGTGAAAAATTCTTGGAAGAAATAAGAGTAACACTACTTTTGGAGAGAAAAACTTAAGACATATATACTCTGTAGTTAGCATTTTTCAGAGAGTTGAGATTGTGAAATATTTAATCGTCAAGGTACTCTGTGTGATGTGAATAATGAAATACCAAAAGTGATTTTGAGGTAATAAAATATAATGGCTCAAATTTAAGCTTCTGCAAGCTAGAAAGATAATTCAGGGGGGGATAAGGCATTTTCCTTGTACATGGTCAATCCCTTTTCAGTTCCTGGTAGTGCGCTCCGCCCTGGTTTGTTTAATGGTCTCTCCCTGCCACAGAACAGCACAGGGCCCCCACATGCACTCATGCAGAAATTTTGATTCCGTCTGCTGTTCAGAGCGCTGAGAGCTGCCATCCCTTCACCAGCTCTGGCACTTGCCACTGTGCCACTGCCATCTTGACCAGGACTATCAGATTTTTAAGTGTGAGATATTTTTAAAAAAATACTTCAAATTTTGTGTTGGCTTCCACCCAGTGATGCTCAGAAATCATTCCTGGCAGGATCTGGGAAACCATACAGTGCTGGAGGTTCAGCCACGGATAGCGCATGCAGCATAAGGGTGGCGGCCTTAACTCCTGTACTCTCTCTCTGGTACCCAATACTACTTTAAATGTTTTATATATATTTTATTTAATTTATTTTATGAAGAATATAGTAAATATATTAGGACTTAAAAAAATTAGGGATGCCTGGAGCGATAGTACAGTGGGTAGAGTGTTTTCCTTGCACGAGGAACCCCCAACATCTCATATGGGCCCCAGAGCACCACCAGGAGTAACCCCTTAGCATCATGGGTTGTGACCCAAAAAGCCAAGAAGGAAAAAAAAAATTTAGGGGTTGGAGCGATAGTACAGTGGGCAGGGCATTTACCTTGCATGAGCCAACCTGGGTTCAATCTCCAGCATCCCATGGTCCCCTGAGCACTACCAGGAGTGATTCCTGAGTGCAGGGCCAGCAGTCCTGAGCATCACTGGATGTGATCCAAAAAGTAAAAAACAACAACAAAATACCTATAGTATATAGTTAATAATTAAAAATTATATGACACACGTTATTATCCTACAACTTTTGAACAATACCTAATCCTTGCTTTTTGACTCTTGACAGTAGATGGCCAGCATGTTTCTGTAATCTGGATCTCAACTTTTCTTGTCTACTTCACAATCTTGCTCCTTGGTATGCTGGAAAGACGATTTTTGTGTGATTGTGAAAACTACTGAAACCAATTTGTTTATACTTATTTCTGCATATATTATTTGCAAATAAGAAGTATTCTTGGGTTAAATGTATCTATTTGGTCGGTCTTCTCCACCGCACCATTTCACCTATATATTGATAAAATATATAGATATTGCCTCTAAAATAAGGCTTTCAGAATTAAAAATTATTTAATTATCTCTGGGACTGGAGCAATAGCACAGGGGGTAGGGCATTTGCCTTGCATGCTGCTGACCCAGCTTCAATTCCCAGCATCCCATATGGTCCCCTGAGCACTGCCAGGAGTGATTCCTAAGTGCAAAGCCAGGAGTAACCTGGGGTGGCCCGGCAACAGTAACCTACTGCGTGGTCCGGACGCATTTCTGCCAAAAGCCGCTTGGTTTTGAGATTTGTTTCTGAGTCTCTGGGATCATGGCCATTAAGCAGCTTGATCAGGAGCCAGAGAGGCCGTTTGTGGGCGATGACTTGGGGTCTCGTTGGGGTGGGGAGGGCAGGCCCGGCCCCCCCTCCCCCCCGTGAGGCCCAACAAGTTTCGTCACTGTGAGCCCAAACCTGATTGTCCAGTGGCCTCTGAAGGATGGTGGTCACTGGGCCGCCAGGGGAAAGACAGTTAAAGCATTGACAGCAGTCAGGTGACGTTGAATAAAATGGGGATTGAAGGGCATAGCACACTAAGAGCCTTATACTCAGTGGCGAAAAGCTGAAAACATTTTTTATTGAGGGAATACATTTTTATATGTAATTTTTATAACACTATATATTTGTTTTATTTTTTCAAATTTTTAATATTTTATTTTCATAAAGTAGTTCACAATAGTTCATTGTAGATAATCAAACACCAATCCCATCACCAAGCACCTTCCCACCACAATAAGAGGGAAGTGTGTGAAGGTTGTTGTATTTCATTCTTGGAACTATTTAAGCCCGTATATAGACTACAAGCAAGTATTTTAAAACCAATCAAATGTGTATTGCTTTTGGTAAGTGGGCTAGAGTATAAGAGGCAGCTGCATACGCCAGGAAAATTCTGTGTTGCCCTTTTTCAGGAACTTTAGTTTAGTCTCTGGATCTTGGCCAATGATGAGATTACATGATGCCGGGGGCAGTTTGTGGGTGTGACTGCCAAGCTACTAGAAAATGAGAACTGGGGGCGCGGAGGCCCAGTCTCTATTTGAGTGGAGACCTCAGTCACTGATCTGTGCATGCCTGGGTTTTTCTGCTGGTTCTCTCTTGGGTGAGGTCATCTGAGGGTGTGGAGAATGACCTTGAGCATATTGGGTGTTGGGTGCTGGAGGTTTTCAGCTGCTGGGGTTCTGCTTGGGGGGTGGGAGGGAAAGTCAACCTGCCCCCCTCCGCGATGTCCAGGTGAAGACAGTCTGGCACGGGCTCAGGACATTCTGCTATATATTTGTATGTTTAAAAGGTACAATTTGTTACCTGATCATGTATTACCAGTGTTCCACAAGCACTCCACCATAGTCTTCAGGTTCCCTTCTACCCTTTCTATCCTCTCCCTTTTTCTCTTGGTAAGCTCAGCAGAGCCTAAGGGTTTGGTATGTAGTTGTGCTTTGTACTTTGATTGTACTTTGTTACTTTTATTTCTTTGTATACCACATATGGGTGAGATTATTTGTTTTTCTTTCTTCTTTGGAATTATTATGACAGCTTAGCGTGACACTCTAGTTCTATCCTTGTGGCAGTAAATGGTGGTATTTCGTCTTATGTTCATCACGTGCCTGCATGCGCGCATGAACACACACACACCCCTCTCACATCTTTTTCTATTTATTTGACTTTGGGTCTTATAGATCTTTATTTGGGTACTTGAGTTTCTTTCATATCTTTTTTTTTCTTTTTGGGCCACACCCAGTGATGCACAGGTATTACTCCTGGCTCTGCACTCAGAAATTACTCCTGGCAGTGCTCAGGGGAACCATATGGGATGCTGGGAATCGAACCCGGGTTGGCCACATGCAAGGCAAATGCCCTACCAGCCCCCTTTCATATCTTTTTTTTTTCTTTTTGGGTCACACCCGGCAATGCACAGGGGTTACTCCTGGCTCTGCACTCAGGAATCACTCCTGGTGGTGCTCAGGGGACCATGTGGGATGCTGGGAATTGAACCCGGGTCAGCCGCGTGCAAGGCAAACACCCTACCCACTGTGCTATCACTCCAGCCCCCCCCCCCCCTTTCATATCTTAACTGTTCTAAACAGAGCAGCAAAAACCAGATGTGCACATATATCTTTTTGAATTTGTATTTTTGGATTCTTGGGATAGATGTAGCAGGCTGAAATTTCTGGTGCATAGATCTATTTTTAATATTTTGAGAAATGTTCACATTATTATTATTTTATAATGTAGGAGTACTGCTATTTATTCAGCCATAGATTACGCTGATTGAATTGGTCATGAACTCCACTAATGTTCACATTATTTTCCTCGAAGACTAGATTAGTTTGTATTTCCACCAACAGTGTATACGGGCTCTTTTCCTTCACATCCTTTCTAGTACTTGTACTTGCCTTTTTTGCATACAGGCCATTCTCATAGAAATGAGTACTATCTTACTGTTTTGATTTACATTTTCCTGACAATGGTTACAATGAGTATTTTCATATGTACCTGTTTGCTATCGATATTCCTTTCTTGGTGAAGCATGGTTTAGCTTTTCTTTTTTCCTTTTATTCTTTTTGAACATACCAAGAATTGTTGAAAGACTGCTCCTGGACCTGGCTCAGTGTGCATGGAGCCATATGGTACTGGAGATTGAACAAAGAGCTCTTCTGCATGCAAAACTTGTATTTCAGCATGTTGTCTCCTCACTTTTTTTAATAAATGTTTTATTTTTTATTTTTATTTATTTTTGAATTTTTGGGTCACACCTGTTAATGAGCAGAAATTAACTCCTGACTCTGCACTCAGGAATTGCTCCTGGCAGTGCTCGGGGGACCATATGGGATGCCAGGGATCTAACCCAGGTGGGCCACATGGAAGGCAAATGCCCTACCCACTGTGCTGTATTGCTCTGGCCCCTGTCTCTTCACTTTTTGATAGAACTTTCTGTATCTTTGTTAATGAGTTTTGTGAATTCTTTATGGGTATTTTTTCCCTGAGCCCCATTTTTATTTTTAATACAGTTTTATTGCTAATAGTCATAGTAAACTACAGAATTTCAGTTAAACAATCTTAAACAGTAAAAATTAAAAAAAAGCCTTTATGGATCTTTTATCTTAATGAGATTAAAGATGTGTATATTGAAAACTATATTTACTGTTACGTAGAGACAGAAATTAATTGAAAGATAAGGACTGGAAGAGTTAAGATAACTACCCTACTCAAAAGTATTTTATAGATTCAGTGAAATTCTATTAGAATTTCAGTGTCATTCTTTGAGGAAATAGAAGAAACAGTAGTGAAACTGTAGGGAATCACAGAAGACCCTTTATAGATATAACAATCCTGGAAAAAAAACAAGAATGAAGGCTGAATATGCCCAATTTTATATTATTGTTGTGATTTTTGGGCTACACCAGGCATTCCTCAGGGATGATTCTTGGAGGGTCTTGGGAGACTATACAGAATGCTGGAGATTGAACTCTGGTAGATCATGTTCAAGGCAAGTACCTTACCAGCTGTATTGTTGGTCTGGCCTCCATCCACTCAGTTTTAAACCATCATAATGCTGTAGTAACAAAACCATGTAATGTTGGAATAAAATTCATAGAGACAAGTGAAATAGAATTGAGAGCCCAGAAAATCATTCTCATGTAGATGAAGAGTTAATTTACAACAAAGGAACCAAGAGAATAAAATAATAAAAAGACTGTTCAGGACAAATGGTAGTATGAAAACTGATTAACTGCATGCAGACAGTCTTAGAAACAGTCACTTTATATAGCTACATGCAAACCGTCTTAGAAGCCATCACTTCTTTTACCTTGCACACAAAGTAACTCAAAATCTGCTAGGCCAGAGAGATTGCTCAGGTGATAAATCACCATATTTAGCATGCATGAAGCCAAGGTAAATCCCTGCTCCATTTATACTCCAGCATTTAGTGGTATAGGTCTTGATTCCCAAGTACTGCACTTAAGTACTGCACTGAGGGACTCTTAAGTACTACACTGAGGGACTCAGAAACTCAGCTACTGGGCTGAATATTGTAGGGCGTGACCAAACACCTTGAGCACCACTTGGTGTGGTCTCTCTAAAAACAGATTACTTACATGAATCATAGAATAAATTGATGCTCCATGAAAATATTATGCATAACTCATTTGACTTATAACAGTAGGGAAAACAAAAATAAATGGGATTACATCAAACCAAAAGGCTTTCACTGTAAACAAAATTCATCAAAACAGGGAGACATCTTGCATAATGGGAGAAATAACTTGCACAAAATACGTCTTAAAAAACATTAATATAAAATATACTAGAAAACTTTTTAAAATCATAAAAAAGATGAGATTATCAACTATGAATACTTTAACATCAGAAATCTTAAAGTGGGTAGATAACAGGAAAGTAAAAGAAATCCTTATCTGAAAAAAACTCATTATTTGCAAGTGATACGATAGTACATATGTAGACAACTAAAGCCTCCATGATAAAAGATGTTGTGAACCATGGTATATATCAATGCAACTGGCTATAACATTAGTATACAAAAACTTGCTTTCTTATGTGCAAATAATGAACAAGAAGTTGATATTAAGAAAATAATCACTTATATAAAGTTACAAAATATGAGATTAATACCCAAGAATAGCTGAGATCAGCACCAGGAGGATTACTCCATAACTTAGAGGCCAGCCGGGTATCCTAGAGGAAAGGGCAGTTCAGATAGAGAAGGGAGCACCAAATAAAGGGTGTTTGGAGGATCCTCCCAGGAGGGGAGATGCATGTCGAAAGTAGATTATGGACTGAACATGTTTGCCACTCAATGCCTCTTTTGCAGACCACAACACCCAAAAGGAGAAAGAGAACACAGGGGATTGCCCTGCCACAGAGGCAGGGGGGGATGGGGGGATGGGGGTGGGAGGGATATTATCCATGGTGGTGGAATGGGCACTGGTGGAGGGATGGGTATCTGATCATTGTATAATCGAAACCCAAGCACAAAAAATTGTAAATCTACAACTGTACCTCATGGTGTTTCACTAATATAAAAAAAAATCATAAAAAAAAAGAAAATAATCACTTATGTGTCCAAAACAAAATGAAATATTTAGTGATAAATTTAATAAGGTAGGTGAAAAATGCATTAACTTTCAACTGGAGCACACTGTTAAAAGACAGGAGGACATTGAGGAACAAATAGTGAAGCAGATAGGGCTCTTGCCTTGCATGTGACTGGTTCAGGTTTGTTCCTGCATACAATTCCGTGCCTCCCTAGCAGTGATCATTGAGCATAGCGTCAGGAGTAAGCCCTGAGCACCACCAAATCAGGCCCAAAATATAAAAAAGGGGAAGAAATTGAAATGAAAAGGTATTGTCCAGATTAGTAAAAGTATTATATGGATTTAATGCAATCCCAATCCAATGATACTTTTAAAGAAATAAAACAGAATTTACTAAGAATTAAATGGAATCATAAAAGACCTTGAAAATTGAAAGCAATCCTGAGGAATTACAATAAACTGCAGATATCATGTTAACTTACTTCAAACTGTACTATAAATTAATAGTACTTAAAACTTGTTAAAATTTAAAACTCATGAATAAAACAGATACATGGATCAATGGAATAGAACTGAAAACCCAGAAATAAACCCATACATTTTTGGTATATCATCTATCCAAGACTATACATTTGGAGAAAGGAAAGCCTTTTCAGTAAATGGTGTTTTTTTCTAACCAGATAGTCACGTGTAAAAGGATGTAACTGGGCTTCTGTTAATCCTGTGTACCAAAAATAAATAAATAAATAAATTCAGCACCAGGGACTTAATACTTAATTGTAAAGTACCACTTATCTTCAGTTTTGAGATTTTGGGTTCAGTTCTTGCCACCATACGTACTCAAATTCTAACTATAAACACACTGTATGATATAGCAAAACAATACTTAACACAAAAAATAAAGCTACCACAACACAGATAAACCACCAAATCATTACTCTGAGAGAAAGATGGTGTATTTTAAAAATTCGACATATATGGCTTATATGAAAAGCCTAGAAAAAGCAACTCTGTTATATAGAAAACAGATAATTGTGGCCTTGGGCTGCTCAAGAATTAGAGATTGACCACAAATGGGCATAAGGCCGCTTCCTGGCGTGAAGAAAATGTTTAAAACTGCACCATGGTGATGGCTGCAAAACTATAAATTTACTGAAATTGCTTGAATTGTATACACTTATGATATATGAATTCAAAGACATGGAAAATTATACCTCAAGAAAGCTTTAAATAGACAGTTAGCAAAGGGTAAGGAGTGGAGGCTTATAAACTAAACAAGACTAATGATTGATGTTTCCATTCTGAAAGAATATCAGGGTCTGTTTCCATTGGCCATTGTCTAGTCCTTTGATTTGTTTCTTTATAGTCCACGTATGGATGAGATACAGTCCTTTTCTTGACTCATTTTTACCTAGAGTGAAATCCCTCCAGTTCCATCCACATTGTAGCAAAATTCAAGAATTCAACTTAGAGCTGATTAGTATTCTACTGTGTGTGTGTGTGTGTGTGTGTGTGTGTGTGTGTATATATAACCCATGTTTCTTTGCTTTTCTTTAAAAGCTTTTTAAAAACATATTGTACAAAGGTGTGAGAAAACATGTTCTCTCTGTCTTGAAAGCCAAAATAATATAAATTGGTTGAACAGCTACGGAGAAAATCTGGCATTAACTACCAGAATGATAACCTTGTATTCTTTGAAAAAATTTTATTCTTAGGCTACATCAGTGATACAGATAATTCTTGCACACATTCCAAAGTCAACGTATTTATACGAGATTGCTGATGATAGCAATAGGTTGAAATTAAAAAAACATTTGTAGGAAATACTGATCAATTAAATTTTTATATATCTAGAAGAACAAAATAATTCTGCAGTTATTTTGATGACTAATGAAGTTCTTTCATGTAAATAAGGAAAGTTGAAAGTACAGAACATTGAATATCATACATTAGCATTTTTGCAAAAGGGAGATAATAAAAATACAATTTTTTCTTCCATTAATGGATATTTGGATATTTTAAAATATTTTTGGCTATGAAGAGCTATGTAGGGATAGGCATTTTTATTTCTCTTTAATGATAAGAATGTAGTTGCTGGGCCTGGAGAGGGAGATAGAACAGAGGGTAGGGCATTTGCCTTGCATGCTGCTAACCCAGGTTTGATTCCTAGTATCTCATATGGTCCCCTGAACCCACCAGTAGTGATTCCTGAGCACTGCAGAGCCAGGAGTAAGCCCTGAGCACCACCAGATGTGGCAAAAAAAGAAAAAAAAAAGGAATGGGATCACTAGAGATTATTTTATATTTAACAGCTCCCTAACTGAATTAGCCTTTTGTTTCCAAAATGGTTGTGTAATTGAAAATTCTAACCAGTTTATGGGGGCTTCATTTTTCATTTTCTCTCATCTTGTATGTACATTTTTTCTTTTATATAGTAGTCATTGCATTTTTATATCTTGATTTTCGGTATCATTTATGTTTTTATTTGAATTAAATGATTTTCATGTAATCATTTTAATAATAAAATTTAATTTTTATTAAACTATTTTAATATGCTGTTGCAAACAATTTTATATGTTATTATTTGCTATTATATACTGTTCATTAAAGTGTCTTTAAAATCTTTTCCGAATTGGACTTTTCTTCCTTTTATCTAAATTGTAAGAACTCTTTACCTGTGATTTTTAAATATTCTCCTACTCTATTTTCTCTTTTCATTTTCTAGTGGGTGGTGTTTGAAGATCATTATTGATTTTTAGAAATTTGATTCTAGTTTTCTTTATATAGTTCCATCAGTTATCATATGTTTCTTGAATGTTTAGATTCATAATTTTCACCAAGTTTGGGAAATTACTTTAAAGTTTTTTTTTTTTTTAATAACCATCATTGTTTTCTTACGTACCACTATTCACAGAGTGTCTACCGTTATTCTGTAGCTAACTGTTCTGTTTATCTTTTATAAGCCTTTTGTGTGTGTTATTTCAAGAATGCTGTATCTTGTATTTTCCTAACATTTTCTACAATGCCCAAGTTGACATATAGCCCTCTACAATGTATTTTTATTCCAGGTATTTATTATTATTAAAGTTTTATTTGTCTCTTTTTGTTTTTGGGGGGCCACACCTGGCAGTGCTCCTGGCTCTGTGCTCAAGGATTACTCCTGGCCTGGCTGGGGGATCATATGTGGTGCCAGGCAAATAATACTGGATCAGCTTGTGCAAGGCAAGTGCCTTAACTTCTGTTATCTCTTTGGACCTTATTTGGGTCTTTTAATCTTTGTATTTCTGTATTGTGTTTATTCTTTATTGTTTTGTTTTAGCAGTGAGATGCAAATTATTTCCATGACTCTGATGCTGCTCATGGCCTGTTTTATTTGTTGTTACTTGTTTTGTATGACTCTCAACTTGCTAATGCTCATCGTGTTTTTAAATAGAGGTGTAAGAAAATATGTGACAGATTTCATATGGTCTACAAAATCTAAAATGCTGTCTGACAACCCAGATTCAGACCAAAACAGTGTAACATAAGAAGGTACAGTTATGATAGTTGAAACAGATTAACGTTCATAACCTTGGCTAGATTTACTTAAAGGTACACTTTTTTGCTTAACAGTAAAAAAGAAATGTTTATTTCTAGGTATAAATACTGTTAACTTAGGCTTATAGTGTCATACGGTGTGAAGTCCAACTTTTAATCAGAAATTACAGCAAGAAAAGAAAAGAGACAAATTCGTAGAATCAAATTTAGATAGAAAGGTTTTAATGAGATAGGAGTGGATAATGTGCTAGAATATGTTGAGGTTTAAATAAGTAGACTAGTTTAAGAAAGATTCAAATGCAAGTACTGGAAGTATGAAGCCCAGTAATAGAGGAAAAATTCCTGTGATGGCATCAGTAGACAATACACAACTGAGCAAAATATGTATGAATTTGGATATAGACAAATAAAAATTAAGGCAAAGATAAAAAAATATAGAGTAAAACATCTAATTTATTTTGGAAATTATGAAACTATTTAAATCCCAGGAGAGAAAAATGAGAGGAAATGCTGACTCACAGGAGTGATTATGAATTTTCCAAATACAATGAAAAACAGCAAGCCACAGATTAAAGAAACAAAAAGCGACGAGGAGGACACACATAAGTGGACATTTGTGCATTCATCCCTAGATATCCACCCCATCTACTTAGGCACATCACATACAAACTTAAAATCATAGAGAATATTTTCAGGGCTACCAGAGAAATAAGACATTACCTACTTTAGAAGACTAAACAGAAATACAATATTTCAGAAACTACTCAAGCCAAAATACAGTGAAGGGACATTGTTAAAATTCTGAAAGAAAAAGTGCTGAATTCAAATGTAGAAATAAGGGTGTTTTCAGGTAAACAAAACTTTTAAGAATAGAAAGAGGGATCGGAGTCATAGAAAAGCAGGTTGAGCGTTTGCCTTGCACGTGACTGACCCGAGTTCAATCCTTGGCATTCTATCCCCAAGCACCACCAGGAGTAATTTCTGAGTGCAGAGCCAGGAGTAACCCTAGAGCATTGCTGGGTATGACCCAAAAAAGAAAAAAAAAAGGAAATATAGCCAAAAGAAGTAAGCTCAAAAAGAATAAAAGCTTGGAGAGGAGGTAAATAAAAATTTTTAATTTTCATTATGTCTGACCATTGTAAAACATGTCTAAAGTATAGGTAGTGAACTTTCTTCAAGGGTCACAATGTTTCAGATTTATAGATCATAGAGTCTTCTTAAAGTACTTAACTTTGCTCTTGTACCACTGAAATAGCTGTCGGCAATATATGAGATATAAATTTATGTTTGTGGCTTAGTAACACTTATAAAACTGTCTGCACCTGGCAATGCTCAGGGGACCATTTGTTCCTGGAGATGGAACCAAAGTTGGTGCAGGCAACCCCTATATTCTCTCTCTGGTCCTCCACATTTATTTTTTAAGCTATATTATACTCATTTTATATTCAGAACCTGAGTTTAACATATAAAGACTTTGTAGGCTATCTTACTAATGATTGATTTTTGCTAATGGTGTTGTGTTTTTTATTTTACTAAAAAAAAATTTAATCCTAGATTAGGTAACTTTTTTTACAGTAGTGTTAATGTTTTTGACAGCTGCAATTTTTTAATTTTATTTTCTTTTTTGGGGTCACACCCGGTGATGCACAGGGGTTACTCCTGGCCCTGCACTCAGGAACTACTCCTGATGGTGATGGGAAACCATATGGGATGCTGGCGATCAAACCCAGTTTGGCCGTGTGCAAGACAAATGCCCTACCTGCTGTACTATTGCTCCAGCCCTGACAGCTGATTTTGTTTGAGAAAATTTATTTGAAAATTTTAATGAGACACATCTAAGTGTAAGTCAGTGGTGGTATGTGTTGGTGTCAGTGTATTAATATACACAGTTCCCCTTATCTCATCTAGTAATCTGTTTTCTAAACCACCATCATTTGACACTGTCCATTTTGCCTTGTCTTACATACACAGATGAGTGAGATCATCTGGTATTTGTACTCCCACTGATTTATTTTACTTTAAGTGAAACCTTCCAGTTCTATCCAAGTTGTATCAGATTGCAAGATTTCATCTTTTAACAAGCTGCATATTACTCTGTTGTATAATTAACAGAGCTTCTTTTTCTGTTTATCTGTCATTGGACATTTGTGTTATTTTCATATGTTTACCCTGTACTGAGCCCTGCAGTGTACATAGATGTGTGGATATCTTCTTGAGTTAATGTTTTTATATCTTGGGGGTAGAGGCCAAGAAATGCAGTCACTGGCTTATACTAGTTCTATTCTTATTTTTTCTTTGAGAATCTCCTTATTTTCTATAAAGACTGAATCAGACAGATTCCCATCTATAGTGAATGAAGGCTCCCTTTCTACAATATCTCCGTCATTTCTAGTTGTTTAAAGGGTTTTTTTTTTTGTTTTTAATACATGCCATTCTTACTGGCATGAGATGAAAAGTTATTGCCATTTTGATTTGTACATGCCTACTAGTCATCTCCGTGTCCTCCTTGAGGAACTGTCTCCCCATTTAAAATTTTTTTTGGATGAGGCTTTTTGATTAGGTTTTCTTGTTGCAGAGCCTTGTGAGTGCTGGTTATTAGCTCTTTCCTTGATACCTGGTATGAAGGTATTTCTTCTTAGTAGGCTATCTTTTTATTTTAGCCTCAGTATCTTTTGCCATGAAAAAGCATTTTTATTTGATGTAGTCTTGTTTATGTTTATTTTTTGGTTTATCTTTTTTTTATTTTTTTTATTTTTGGATCACATCCAGTGATGCTCAGGGGTTATTCCTGGCTCTGCACTCAGGAATTACTCCTGGCAGTAATTACTCTTGGGGGACCATATGGGATGCCGGCGATTGAACCCAGGTCGGATGCATGCAAGGCAAACGCCCTACCGCTGTGCTATCGCTATGGCCCCTTTTTTGGTTTATGTTTATCAATGGCCTCTAGTCATTGAAGATACCTGAGTAGTCCGTATTGTAGAATTTTGCCTGTGTTTTCCTATGTAGTGAATTGCTGTCCACTTGGAATTCTGTGTCTGGTATAAAACACAGATCAATTTTTTTTTTTCTTTCTAATTGGTTATCTGGTTTTTCAACTTTTCTTGGTCCACTTTTAACACCCAGCTTCTTGACATAGATTAACTGTCTATAGATCTGAGTTTATCTCTGGGCTCTCAATTCTGTTACATTGTTCTAAGAGTCTGTCTTTATATTTTATCTTTATAAAGTCAACATTTTTATTACTCTAGCTTTATAGCACAATTTAAAGTTAGGAAATACAATACCTACCACGTTCCTTTTGTTTTCTTTCCCCCACAGTAGTTTTGGCTATTCAGGGAATTTTATGGTTCCATACAAGTATTTTAAGTTTGTTTTTAGTCCTTAAAGAATGTCATTGGAATTCTGATGTGTACTGTTATCATTATTAGGTTACAGTCTATATGAGAGGATCTTAAAAGTAGACTTTTCACCTTTTCTACATAACTCCAAGCGTAGAAAGCTAGTTTTCCATACTGTATAGAAATAAATGTGGTAAGATAGGTGGGAGTCATATAATAATATAGTTGCTGGAACTTTTAGTTGAGTCAGTTTAATCAACATAGGTTTCAGTGGAAGTCTCATTAAGAGTACCTAGTCCGTCATACTTCAGAAAATATTTTGTATGGCATTTTTAAAAGATCATTTGAAGATAAAAAAATTGTAATTCTTAAGCATATCAAATACATGTGCTTTATTAAGATTAAGTAGGACTGAGTTAAAACTTATATTGAAGATTTAGGTTTCATAAGAATAGAAGAAATTGTTAAGATTGAGTGTTTAAAATAATGTGTCAGTTATAACATTTGATTTTATTAGTTGGTTTATAAAGAGCAAACCTGATTTTCTTTAGCTTAGATTTGTAACTAAATTTTTTTTATTTGAATAGCAAAGCATCATAATTTAGTGGGATTTTCCTATGGTAAACAGAAGTACAAATTCATGTCATTTTTTTCTATATGAAAATTACTACACACTTAAGAAACCCTGAAAACCCCTAATATTCTTTTGGTTATATTATAATCTAAGTGGTTCTTGGGGCTGGAGTGATAGCACAGCAGGTAAGACGTTTGCGTTGCATGCAGCCAACATGGCCCACCAGAGTTCGATTCCTTTTCCCCTCTCGGAGAGCCCGGCAAGCTACCGAGAGTATCTCGCCTGTCCGACAAAGCCTGGCAAGCTACCAGTGACATATTCGATATGCCAAACACAGTAACAAGTCTCACAATGTTACTGGGCCCACTCGAGCAAATCAATGACCAACAGGAGGCAGGAGGACAGTGACAGTGAAGTGGTTTTAATTGCCAAACTATATATATATATACATATACATATATATATATGTTTTAAGGAAGTCTGATGTCTTAATATCATTTGTAATATAGATACCCTTACATCTGAGGTTGGCTACTTTGCTTTTACAAAAGATTTAATGTATCTGGCTTTTTGCTAATTGTAAGAAATCCAAAAAGGTTTCACTTTCACAACCAAAGATTAAAAGTGAAAAATAGCATTCCTTGTTTGTTCTGCAGTGAGCATGTGCCTTCTAAGCATCAAGAGTAGTATCATAAATTTCTCCTTCCGTGGGGGTAGGGGGGGCAAGGTGAGGGTGGGGGTGGGGTAGCGTCTTAAGAGAAGTTGTATATTGTTCAAACTCCTGCTTTTAATAAAGTTGGATGTTTAGACTTTATGTGATTTGAATGCAAATTTAATAGGTCACTTTTTGGGTCAGAATGTTCAAAAAATTCTTTCCATATAAATTAATGGTAATTGCTTCTCCACCTTACATATTTCAACTTAAAAAGTTTCAAGGGCCAGGAAAATAGCTCAGGCCCATGGAAATAGCTCGGTAGCTAGTTTGCATGTGGGAAGCCTGCTTTGATTCCCAGCACCACATAGCACCCTGAGCACCATTGGGGGAGTGAGTATAGCATTGTGCAGGGAGTGACCCTTGAGCACCATTGGATATGACCTGAAGCACAAAGAAGTTTCAGAGACTGCTACTGTTGAATATGGTGGGGCAGTCAGCATAAAGAAAATATGATCTGAATTCCAAACATTCCAGTCACAGAATGTAGTTTGTTAAGTAAGGACTTTAGTGGTACTCTAGTAATTTAACTTTGATTAGGTAATAAACATATTCTGACAATTAAAGCCCAAATAAGTATGATTGATTATATGCACTTTTTGATTCAAAAGGCATATAATAATTATTCACTGCAAGTCATTTGTTTTTATCTTATTAGATAATTCTAATCTGAATAATTACTCCAAAAATTTAGGAAAATGAACTGTGTAGATAATCCATGGTTTTAACTAAGGTGAATTTAAAATTAGTTTACTATTATCTTCTTAAACATGTATTTTGATATTTGTTATGTTGACCATTTATTGTTAATAAACTGGTGCAGATACTATGCAAGAATTGTTTTGAAAAATCTCTTAATGAATTTGGTCCAATATTACTTTGATTGTAATGATAATAATAAAAAAGTACTACTTCATATTAATAGCAAACATCTGGGATTGTAAGTGCTTTGTAAGAGGTAACTTATTTTTATTGTATAAATCCAGAAACAGGTATAAAGGTATTAACTGACTTGGCCCAGGCCAAGTAAGTGGTAAAGTGAGGTTCAGGCTCAGTGTGATTCCTGTTGTTTCTGAGAGTGGGCTCTATTGCAGAGAGAATGAGGTGGTGGTGGAGTGGGTGGTTGGTTGCCCTGGATACAACTGCCTAAAGAAGGTTAATTTTTAGGGGCCACTGAGCATTTTGGAGTGTGTGTGGAGTGAGGTAGATTCTCGGTGATTGGACAAGGAAGTTTGGGAAACTGTTGTCGTTTAGACCATGGGTGAGTGAAGGGACATACAGTAAATATTTTAGGTATAACCTGTAAGACCTCTATTATCGCTATTCTGTTTGATCATCCTAACGTGAAAGTATTCATAGTCAATATAGATTTGTGGTCTTGAGTTCCAGTACTACTTTTTAGTTACATTTGGATTTCATGTAATTTTTATAAGAAAGGTATAATTTTTTACCTTTATGATTTTTACTTATTATAAATAAATCTGAACATCTTAATCGTTGGAAAAAAGAATCCACTTGCCTTTCATTTCTGTATAACAGTCCTCTCACTGTTCTGACTAAAAGTGTTGCCTCCTCCTGCTCCCCCTTTCCATTGTACAAACTTTTTGGTTTATTTTTTGGGCATCACCTCTCAGTGCTCAGGTGTCGCTTCTGTTCGTGCTCTTTGGGCCACGAGATGCTTGGTATCAAATCTGGCACTCCTACATACAAAAGATGTTCAGCCTTTTGATTTTTCTTTCCCATGCCTTTGGAATCTTTTTGGTTTGTTTTCTGTGGTTCTCAGGATCTGTTCCTGGCTATGTGCTTAGGGTTCATGCCTGGCGGTGCTGCTAGGACCATAAGCAATGCTAGGATTAGCTACTGTGCCATCTTTTTGCCCCTCCATGTATGTTTTTAAATAAGTCAACTGTTATTCCTTTTAGTATATCATTTTGCTTTTGGCTAGTTTTAGGTTTCTTTTTTTGTTCTTTAATTTTTTAAGTAGTCAGATCTTTTAAAATGTGAGTTTGGGATATAGTTACTGTAATGTATATAGAAGATTTAAAAAATTTTTGTGTAATACTTAACAATCTTTCATAAATTTATCTTTTATAAACTAGTCAGACTCTTTTCCAAATTAAGTTAGTCGCAGATTGTTATATTTAAAACTTCAAAAAATTTTCTTTGTCATCCTAAGTGGTATTCACGGGTCTTGGAAACTACTTCCAGTGGTCTTTGGACAACCAAGACAGCTGTTCAATCAGAGAGCCCAAGGATATGGTGCTGCTCAAGCCTTACATTCCAGGATTACCCAGGGCACTTTTTTGGCACTTAGTGGGGGTTCCAGGACCTAGCCAGTGGTGCTCAGGAACCTCCAGGCAGTGCTCAGCGGGAACGTGGTGCAGTGGGATCAAAGCTGAGCTGTCACGTGCCTTAATTCTCACACCATTTTTCCTGCTTAACTCTGTCATTATAAATTATTTGATTAAAGGCAAAAATGTGTTAGATATTTCTAGTTGAGTGTCATCTATATCAGAAGTGGGGAATGTTCAGTTTGCAAAATGGTTACAACCAGCAAGATAATGTGGCTTGGCCCTGGAATATGGCCGGACAGACATATGCTTCTTGCTGGATATCCACAAGAATATCTGTTCTGTTGTATGGCAAATGAATGGTGTTATAAATATCAAGATGGGCCTTGACATAAAAAAAAGTTTCTCATCCTATTCTAGGTGAATTAAAATTTTAACATTTTTAAGTAATTAGGATTACTAAATTAATTTCATAGTTTCTATCCTCATAATTAGAAACTAATATTTTTTTCCTTAACATCATGAGTTATTAAAGGCACATAAAGTAGTTAGAAACTGATTTTCATATAATTTAAAAAAAAAGCATAAACCACAGAAGTTGGACAGTGTCATGAATCGGACAATAAGGTAAGCTTGAAGTTGAAACCCAAAGGTTTCATTTGTTAGATATGTAATTGGTGACATTGTTATAAATGCTGGATAAGGATTTTATGGTGACTTTTTAAAATATTTTCATTTTTGTGTCAATTTTATCTACCCTTTATAATATCCTTCCCTAAAATTATATTTTGAGTTTTCTCTGAGGTTCTTTCGTATTAGAATGAAAATGGACCACAGGCTCATTTAAGATTATTTTGACATGGGTAGCTACATTTTGCCTCCTGGTATATAGAAATATTTTGTACTGTAGAGCTGTTATCTTTTCATGAGGACCAAGCAAATCAAAAACACAATGAAAGTTATTCACTTAATTCATTGTAGGAGTTTCTTCGAGTTGCTGCTGTTCTTTGGAAGAGATGAGTTTTATGAAGAGCCGTTAAAGGATATTCTTGGATCATTCCAGGTAAAGCAGTTTTGCTGTTTCATGGTGTGTGCATATTTAAAATAGGCCTTTATTTTCCCTTTAAAATTATTACATTAGTTATTGCTTTTAAGGCTTTATATTCTTTAAGGTTAAGATGGCAGAATTTATGAGTACGTTATACTGGTGGAAAAGAAAGTTTTTGGTTTTTCTTTTTAAAGGTTTATTGCTAATCACTTCATTTATGGGCGTCTGACTAGACCAGAGCTTGCTAAACATATCTTGGGTACTTTTTTACAGGTTTTGGTTTTAAAACCCCATGTAGAACTTAGTCCTAGTGTCTATAATAAAGAAGCAGACTATACCTTGCGATTTTTTTTTTTATCTTTGCTAAATGCTGATTTTCCCCATAGTTTGACCAAAAATAAGAAGGTCCCAAAAATAAGCAGCAAGATACTTATTTTGATTAAGATATATTAAGATTAACATATATTTTCTAAATTTTTTTTTGTGTTTGTATGCTTATGATCTATGACGTAAGAGAGAGCAAACGCAGGAAGGAATAAAACCAGGACTTTTCCTATGGATGCCGAGCATTTGAGAGGCAGTATCTAGGCTATCTAGGATTCCTTAGGGTGGAATAAAAGAATATGTACTTTGAGCTCCCCCTAGGGGTTAAGTGTTTAGACAACTGGCCCTGAAGACCAGGAATACTGATAATCTACTTCCAGAAAGGGGAGATCAACAGACTTAAAGAAAAAGCTACTTCAGTGCCTTTTCTCGCCAGAATTTTTCTTTCACATTTATTAAAAGAGAACGTTTAGACTGTGTTAAAATAGACGTTTAAGATTACTATGGTTTATAACTAAAAGAGGAAGATCAGCAAATTCAATTGAGTAAAATATATCAACAACTTCTTCATATTAGGATTCTTTACAGCTGTTTTTCTACTTACTTGCCATTGTCTGTTTTACACACCATTTTGTCTTCAGTTGCTTAAAAGTGTTGGTAATGTAGGATTTTCTAAAATAATATAGCATCTAGGCTGGAGAGATAGTACAGTAGGTAGGGCATTTGCCGTGCACATAGCTGATCCAGGTTTGATCTACAGCACTACATTTGGTTCCTGATCACTGCCAGGAGTGGTAACTGAGTGCCTAGCGATGTGTAAGCCCTAAGCACCACTGGGGCAAAAAACAAACAAACCCCTCTTCCTCCCAAAAAACAAACTGTCACTGGTACTGGACTTGTAAGATCTGGTGTCATGGTTTTGTTTAATTGACAAAATGTTGACTCCTGTTTCAGAAATATTTTTTAATTAGGTTAATTGCCCTATATCTTTCCCATGTCATTTTGGTCCTAAGGATTAAAAAGAATATCCTACCTAAAGTAGAATGCTTGCATGCTTGAGTCCTGGGTTCAGTTCTTGGTGTTTAAAAAAAAATACTCCTGCTAGTCTCCTGTATTTTATTCTGTTTCACCAATAGATCCTTTCAGAAGTTTTTGTGTCATGTCTCTGAATTTAAATCCTGCCTTTAATTCTAGCTCATTTCGACCAATATGGACCTGACATACATTTTTTTTTCTTTTTTTGTTTTTATTTTTTGGATCACACATGACGATGCACAGGGGTTACTCCTGGCTTATGCACTCAGTAATTACTCCTGGCGGTTCTCGGGCAACCATGTGGGATGCTGAGAATCGAACCCAGGTCGACCTGTTGTGCTATCGCTCTAGTCCCCCTGACCTATATTCTAATGCAGCATTTAATATTAAACATAATCTGATTTCAAAGTTACAAAAATATGAAAAAATACATTTTGAATCAGTGAAATTATGAATATTATATTGAACATCCTATTCTTAAATACATAGCAAGTATAAAATATTTGGTACATGTGAAATTTACAATCTAATTAGAGTCTAAATTCAATTTCTTAGAACTTCTTTTCATTACATTTTTTCTTTGAAATTTACATTTTTGATAATTCATACATTTACTCAGCCGATGTTTACTGGGTCACCATATAAACCTTATGCTAATCTCTGGAAAAGTCAGTAGTAAGCATAAACAGAAAAATTCTTTTAATGTGTAGTTTAATTCTAGTTGAGAAACAGAAAGCCAAATCTATTTAATTCAAAACTATTTTAGAAAGTAACTTAGAACTGAGTAGGGAAGATTTCAGTTTGGAAAAAGGTTGATCGGGGAATTCTTCAGGGAATGTTGACTGAAGGTCGTTAATGGGAACCAGTGACTTGTTTATAAAAAAAATAGACAATATTTGACTTCTGTTTTAAAATGTGTACATTTAGAGTGATTGGAGATATTAAGAAGTAACACTCAACCTTCTGCTGCTTACAAAGAGACACACTTGAATTTTCATGACAAATATGGATACAGAGTAAAATACTGAAAAGCAATCTTACAGAAAAATGGATGCCTATAAAAAGCAGGGAGGAGATGCTTGTGTCAGATAAAATAGAGTTCAAATTCAGAAGTATTAAGAGAAAGGTTGACTGTAATACATTGATTTAGAGGACCAATACATGGAAAGGACTTTATTCTAGACCTTGAGCTGTATGGTGTTTACGTTGGACATGGCTTACCCAGGTTCGATCTCCGACATCCCATTTGGTCTCCCAAGCTTGCCAGGAGGAATACCTGAGTGCAGAGCCAAGAGTAATCCCTGGGCACCATTGGCCGTGATCCCAAACCAAGAACAATAAAAAATAGGACTTTATTTGAATAACCAGCATGTATGCACCAGATGAAGAGCAGCAAAGTTGTTGTTAAAACTGTTCTTTAAACAGTAATCAATAGATGTGAGGAGAGATAGCTACAGGAATACACTAGAAATAGGAAATTTGAGCTTACATTCATTGGATAGATAGATCAACCAGAAAGAAAATAAATAAACAACAGTCTTAATTTAAGAACTGGAATGGCTTAATAAAACATGTATAAGGATCTCTACCCTCCAAAAACCGAATATTCATTTCTTTCTAGAGTTTTCCAGGGTAGACCATGTGCTGGACAGAAAACAGGTATCCATAAGTTGAAGAAAATAGAAATTATGTCAAGTTTTATTAAGGCCACAAATATTATGAAGTAGGACTCAATTATTAAAAAAAAAATTATAGAAAATACCAAAAACCTCTGAAGACTAAACAACATGTCATTCAACAACATTGAGTCAAAGAGGAAATCAAAGAAGAAATAAAAGATTCCCAGAAATGAACAAAAATGAAGACACAAGTTGTCAGAACCTGTGAGTCACAATGAGAGTGTAGTACTACTCAGGAAAATTCATAGCAATTATAGGCTTGCATCAGGAAACAAGAAAAAACTCAACTACCCAGGCCTCACATCTTAAAGAAACTTGAAAAAAAAATCAAAAATGAAAATCAAAATCAGAAAAAGAAAGGAAATAATAAACACTAGAAAGGAAAAAATTAAATATAAATCAAGAAAAGTGTACAAAACGTTGTTGAAAACAAGGTCTGGGATTTCAAAATTATAAACAAGATTGACAAACTCTTTTAGCTAGGCTCATGAATAAAAAAAGACTAACAAATAGGTGCAGAAATGAAAGGGGAGAAGTTACCACAGATACTTCAGCTCTCCAAAAAACCTTAAGAAATTACTATGAACATTATACATTGGAGAATGTGGAAGACACTGATACATTTTGAGAATTTGCAACCTTCCAAGAATGAATCAGGAGGAAATAGAAAACCTTAACAGACTAGTTATTAGTAAGAAAATTGAAACAGAGTCTGGAGAAATAGTACAGTGGGTGGTGCATTTGCCTTGAGCATGGTTGACTTGAATTTGACCACTGGCCCTCCATGTGGTCCCATGAACACCACCAGGAGTGATCCATGAGTACAGAGCCAGGAGTAAACCCTGAGCACAGGTGTTTGTCACTCAAAGTAAAGAAATTGATAATAAAAAATTTCTCTAAAAGCAAAAACCTAGGTCCAGATATATTTACTAATTATTAAACTTCAAAGAAAATCGATTACCTGTCCTAGCACTTATAAAAGTGATGGAAATTTTTCCTAACAATTTCAAAAATTATCTTAACATCAAAAGCAGAGACATCACTAAAAAATTATATACCAGTGTTTTAGATGACTGTAGATGCAAAAATCCTTAAACCCCCCCCCCCCCCCAAATTGTGGGGGGAGTAGAGCATATGTGGCAGTGCGCAGGGCTTACTCCTGGTGGTGCTCAGGAGACCAAATGGGATGCAAGGATTGAACCTAGTTATGCCACGTGCCTGTCAAGCACCTTGCCTCTCTCTTGCTCAAAATTAAAATGTATCTCATTAAGGGACAATTCACCTAGTGAGCTGAATTCCATAATATCATATAAGATGAGGGGTAGGAGCTATAGCACAGCGAGTAGGGCGTTTGCCTCGCACATGGCCGACCCGGGTTCGATTCCCAGCATCCCATAGGGTCCCCTGAGCACCGCCAGGAGTAATTCCTGAGTGCAGAGCCAGGAGTAACTGTGCATCGCCAGCTGTGACCCAAAAAGCAAAAAAAAAAAAAAACCCAAAAAACCCTTAATATCATATAAGATGATCAAGTGAGACTTATTTTATAGATGCAGATGATCCAACATATTCAAATAAGTTATTGTGATACACCACGTAAAAGGAAAATTAAAATATATCATTACCCTATATGTGTGAGGTTCTGTGTTGGATCCCTGGCACCATTCCCACCTTTCATTTCATACACAGATCATCTCAGTGAAAGCAGAAAAAGCTTTGATAGTATTCAACACCCATTTATGGTAAAAGCTCTCAACAAAATGAGAATGGAAGGAACTTACCTGAACATATAAAATGCATAGAAGAATGTATCTAAACATAGTAAAAGCCATAAAGGACAAAACCTCAGTAGTGAGAAACTAAAATCCTTTATCCAAGGTCAAATGCGTAGCAAGGCTGTTCACTGTCTCCCCTATTTTCCAAAATAGGATGTTTTCAGACACGACTTGGAAGACCTAGCCTTAGCTATTAGGCAGGAAACAACGAAGGAATTTAAATTGGAAGAAGTTAACTATCACTATTTGCAGAAGATATGATGATTTGCATAGAAAACAAAAACTTGTATTTTATTTTTATGTACTTTAAAAAATTTTTTTTAATTTTAATTTTTTAAAATTTTATTGAATCACCGTGAGAAAGTTACAAGCTTTCATGTTTGGATGTTTGAGTTACAATCACACAATGATCAAACACCCATCCCTCTACCAGTGCAACATTCCCCACTACCAGTATTCCCAGTATAACCCCACTTTCCACCCTCCCCCCGCCTCCATGGCAGACAGTAGTCCCCATACTTACTCTCTACTTTTGGGCATTATGGTTTGCAATACAGACACTGAGAGGTCATCATGTTTGGTCCATTATCTACCTTTGGCACACATCTCCCATCCTGACTGATTCCTCCAGCCATCATTTTCTTAGTGATCTCTTCTCTATTCCATCTGTCTTCTCCCCTCCGCTCATGAGGCAGGCTTCCAGCTATGGGGCAAGATTACCAAAAACTTAAAAAAAAAAAAAAGTCAGTCAATACAAGTAAGTAGTAGTCTATAAAAACCAGCAAACAAAAGTCCTTTGCATTCTGAATGCAGTCAAGAACCTATAACGAAGGGGGATGGGGGGTGGGAATTCCATTTATAGTTGTGTCTGAAAAACATCCAAGTACCTGGGAATCAACTTTTTGAAAGTTTGTAAGAGATTCATGAAAAACTATTGTCACTATTAAAAGAAATAGAAGACACAAGTTAATGTGTTCACATGCTCAAAGCATCATACAGATTCAGTACAATCCTTATAAAAAGTTCAGTGGCATTTTTCAAGGATATCAACTACTACTAAATTTTGTATAGAACCACAAAACTCTCCAAATAATCAAAACAATTCTGAAGAAAAAAGATGGGAGACATTGCATTTCCTTACTTGAGACATTGCATTTCCTGACTTTAAGCACTATTATAAAGTTTTAGTAATTAAAGAGTGTGGTACTGGAATAAAATCAGAGTTTAAACCAATGGAATTGAATGTCCAGAAATAAACCCTTAAGTGTCTGATAGTTAATTTGTGACAAAGGAACTAGGGTTATTAAGTGGAAGAAGGAAAACTTCGTCAACAAGTGGTGGGAGAATTGGTTAAGGCACTTGCCAAAAATTAAATTGGATCTCTGTTTCACATAAGTTAATTTTAAATATATTAAAATCACTAATATTAGGCCAAAATCCATAGAAAACATTGAGGAAAGCA
The DNA here is from genome assembly GCF_029834395.1 of Sorex fumeus. Taxonomy (NCBI): domain Eukaryota; kingdom Metazoa; phylum Chordata; class Mammalia; order Eulipotyphla; family Soricidae; genus Sorex; species Sorex fumeus. The sequence goes on along the minus strand of NW_026606172.1, from coordinate 4,651,815 downwards.
AAGGTAGAATGCTCCATGATACTGAATTCAGGACCATTTTCAATGATTTCATATCAATGAGTTAGAAAACATAAGCAAAAATGAACAAATGGGACTCTATCAAAACTATAAAGCTTTTGCATTGTGAAAGAAATTGTGACTGAAATAAGAAAATATCCTTCTGAGTTGAAGTGTTTGCTCACCACACATATGATAGAGGGCAGATATCCAAAACTACAATGAGAAAAATAACCACATCCAAAAAATGGATAGAAGAGTAGACATGTCTCCATAGAAGAAATACAGGTGACCTGTAGATACATGAAATTTGTCTGTCACTTATCGTTAAGGAAATGCAAATCAAAGTGACAATGAGATTTCACTTCAAATCAGTGAGAATAATATATATCAGAAAGACTGGAAACAACTAGGAAATTGAAAGGGGGTTGTCATCCCCTGTTGGCAGAACAATTGTCTGGATTTGGCTCTGGAAAACAATATGGAGATATCTTTAAAAAATCAAAAATAGGACAACCATATGACTCAGCAGTTCTATTCCTATACTTCTATCTGAAGAACACAGTCACAGTCACAGTCCTCCCGTTGTTCATCGATTTTCTCGAGCGGGCCCAGTAACGTCTCCATCATGAGACTTGTTGTTACTGTGTTTGGCATATCGAGTATGTCACAGGTAGCCTGCCAGGCTCTGCCGTGCGGACGAGATACACTCGGTAGCTTACCGGCCTCTCCGAGAGGGGTGGAGGAATCAAACTCAGGTCAGCCATGTTGGCCGCTTGTAAGGCAAACGCCCTACCTCTGTGCTATCGCTCCAGCCCATCTGAAGAACACAAAAACATTAACTTGAAAAGATATGTACACACCTATGTTCATTGCGGTGCTATTTATGATAGCTAAGTTCTGGAAACAGCCCAAATATTCAGTGACAGATGAATGAAAAAAGCAATTGTGGTATATATGCATGATGGAATGCTACTCAGCTATCAATGATAACAAAATTTGCCTTTCACTACTATTTGGATGAAATTATGGGGATTCTGTTAAATGAAATAGGCCTGATGGAGGATAAATCTTAGATGATTTCACTCATATGCATTATATAAGGAAATGGATTAGATGAATAACAGTGTGTAATGAAAACACCCTTGGACTCAGCCAACGAAATTTGGATTATGAAGTAGTGGTTGTGGGCGGGGGGTGGGGGGGAGAGTGAGAGATGGGGCAGACTGAGAAGTGATTGAGGAAGTGTAATAGAAGGTTTTTGGCATTCTGGTGCTGCTGCTGATGCAGTAACTTTGTACATCTAAAGAATAAATGCATTGTTAATTTAAACCATGTGACTTTAATAGTAAAACTAAAAAGTAAATGTGTTCAATTTACAGTATTTGTGAAAGGATACATCCTTTATGCTTTCTCATGACAGGATTTCCATTGAGTTACCAAAATAATTTTTCTTTTTTAAGGTTTTAGTGTGTGTGTGTGTGTGTGTGTGTGTGTGTGTGTGTGTGTGTGTGTTTGTGTGTGTGGTTTTGGGACCACTCTGCACTCAGAAATCACTTTTGGTGGACTTGGGAGACCATATAGGTTAAGGGGATCAAATAACCCAGGTTTCGGCTGCATGCCAGGCAAGCACCCTGCCTACTGTACTATTGCTCCTGCTCCTCAAATAATTTTTTTAATGGAGTGTTCATTTTTTTGACCCCTTTCTATCTTCTGCTCAAATTCTAAAGCCTACCATATCTCTCTTTTGTTACTATTCTTTTAATTTCTGCCATTTCTTTTTTTGTTGCTATTGCTTCTTTCTTTGAATTTCTATGTGCCTCTAACTCCTGCTTTTTAGAATTTTTCATCCTTCATTCCATTTTAGCTTTAGTTAGAGAAACATTTCACTGTTTTCAAATCTGAGTTGCTACCTTTATTGCTTCCTATACTTTTGCTCTTAGGATAGAGGACTGTTTTGTAGTCCATTAGTCCATTACATATTGTGCCACTCTCCACTCCCCCTCAGCCCTCTGCCTCCAGCTTGCATTTGCTAAAGGTAATTCTCCAGGCTGTGAACTGACCTACTGATAATTCATTGACATTCTCAATTTTTTTTTTTTTTTTTCGTTTTTGAGTCACACCCAGCGATTCTCAGGGGTTACTTTTGATTCTGTGCTCAGGAATTACTCCTGGTGGTACTTGGAAGACCATATGGGTTGCCAGGGATCGAACCTGGGTCAACTGTGTGTAAGGCAAATGCCCTACATGCTGTACTATCCCTTTGGCCCCTTCAAAGATGTTTTAAAAGTCTCCCTATCCCATTGTATTTTCTAGTGCTGCAAACATGTTTCTTTGAGTGTTTGATTCTGTCCACCTTTCAGGTAGATTCATAACATTGTATTCTTTCAGCTCTGCCTGAGATGAACTACTGCAGTGCTAATACTTTAAAGTATTTAAAGATTTCTTGGTGATCTTGCTAATATACATTATCATTTTGTAGTTCCTGTGTCACGGTCTGAGAGTTTGCATTTCTAATACAGTTTTAGGTGATGTCTATGATGTTTTTTCCTGAACTACATAATGAGTAAGAAGGAGCACATTCTTTGCTAGTTGATTATTTCTTCAGAATTTTTCCATATTCCAACTGTGATTATTGCTTTGTTACCTGCTCCTGTGATCTTGGGTGAGGTTCATTATTTTTCTTCAACTTCCTTATCTGTAAAATAGGTATGATAATTCTTCTTGTTGCATAGGGTCAACAGGTTGGCATCATTCTTGGCAAAATGATTTTATCACTTACTGTTCTTACTGCAAACCTTATTAGTCTGGTGAAGGATGAGAGGTCTAGAATCATAATACTTGAATTTCTGTCTGTAGTCATAACAAAGTCTGGCTTTAATATCTTCCACAGATTTCAGATTTTTCCAAAATCTGAGTGGTTAAAATAGAAAACTTTATGTCTTCTTATCCACTTACTGTTAATTTTTCTTTGTCTTATTCCAGAAAGAAAGTTTACTGTTAGTACCAGGTGTTTTATTTACTGGTATTTTAATCATTTGACTTACAGTGGTTTTTCCCCCACAACACAAAATGATGAAAAATTTCTTACATGATACATGTATGTCATTATTTTTATTCTGTTCATTGATAAACATTCCATAAGATTGTGAGAATGTTCATGCATTGAGTCTTCAAAACCCATTGTTTACTTCAGATTGACAGTGGAGTAACAAAAGCAATATAAAAGGAAAAATTACTTTGTGAATGCTGGAAGCTAGAAAAAGTTGCCTGTGTCAAGCAGTGACAGATCATATATTGCTTGAGTAACACTGTGACTAAATAGGGAAGGAGGAGTGTGTATGTGTCTGTGTGTGTCTATGTGTGTCTGTGTGTGTCTGTGAGGGGGGGTAGGGGGGGAGGTGGGGAGGGTAAGGAGAGAGGGGGAAAGGGAGGAAGAGGAAGAAGAAGAGAGAATTATAAAGAAAAAGCTTCCAGTGCTATCTAGAGGAAAGAGCAGATGGTGGCAAATTTGTTTTGTGTCCAGTTTTAGGAAGTATATCAGGTATGACAGACAGAATACACAGAACAGAAGTTCTGATGTAACTGTTATATCTACATTTTAAATGAGATGTATGGCTCAGTATTAGTGTTCCTTTTTTTTTTTTTGAGAATTAAGTATGAATTAAACTAAAGGTAGCCTACCCCTGAATATCTAGAGGTAAGAACATTCTATAATGAGGTTTGATTTCTTCACCTGTAAAGAGGTTTTTCCTCTATTGCTGCATAGGTCATTAATCTAACAAACTTAACAACTTTTTCCTTCTTTGGGTTTGAAGGTTATGAGAATAAATATCTTACATTTATTGTAAGGTTTTTTTTTAAAGGGTCAGTTGTATTGTTGTAAAAGATTATAATGAAGGGACAGTGTCCCCCAAATACATGATACATTGTATGAAGATGAAACTATTACATTGAAAATGTAATGAAGACAGTCACCATTTTGATTAGCTAGTGATCAAGTCACTGTCACTGTCACTGTCCTCCCGTTGTTCATCAATTTGCTCGAGCGGGCCCAGTAACATCTCCATTAGAGACTTTCTTGTTACTGTGTTTGGCATATCGAATACCTCGCGGGTAGCTTGCCAGGCTCTGCCGGGCGGGCAAGATACTCTCGGTAGCTTGCCGGGCTCTCCGAGAGGGGCAGAGGAATCGAACCTGGGTCGGCCATGTTGGCTGCGTGCAAGGCAAATGCCCTACCACTGTGCTATCGCTCCAGCCAGCAGGACGGTGGCCATAGAAGTCGGAATCCGCTAAGGAGTGTGTAACAACTCACCTGCCGAATCAACTAGCCCTGAAAATGGATGGCGCTGGAGCGTCGGGCCCATACCCGGCCGTCGCTGGCAGTCGGTGACGCGTGAGTGATCAAGTCAGTGGAAGAAATAATTTACAGGCTTTTAGTTGGGGTAGGGATGCTCAGGGATCACTTCTGGCAATCTCCTCAGGGAACCGTATGCAGTGTTGGAGATCGAACATGCAAGGCAAGTGAGTTCTGTGCTCTCTCTGGCCCTGAAAAAATAATTTTAAATACTTATCAAATCATTCTGACTTGTAACCAGTATGAATACCCACAAAGAAAATTATAGTCTTTAATTATAGTCTTTAATTTTTGGTAATACAGGAAAGGTTTTTACAAATATAGAGCTTACATAGGAAAAAACAACGATTTCCCACAATGAAAAAATCAGACCAGCAGTCAATTTTTCCATTGTAACAAAGAGCAAAATAAATGATATCTGTGCAGTTTTTCAAGGAGAAAAATATATATTTATAATATGTGGTTAAATTATATAGTTAGTGAGAGAAGATAGTAGAAATAACCCAAATACTTGGAAGATATATTTTTTTGGAAAACAAAGAAATAGGTCACCTGATTTAGGAATGATCAAAATAAATTTACAAATAGTAAAAAAAAAATTAAGGAAGGTGGACTGACCTGAGAACATATGTAAATAAGTAGACCGATGTTCATACCTGTTATGAGAATTAAATTGACATAAAATGATTATGGATAAAGAAAATACAAATAAAAATAGAATAAAATAAAATCTCAGATGATATTGATTGGGTGAGATAAAAAAATGAAGAATCAAGTATATTTGGGCAACATAGAGTGGTGGTATGCACTAAATGAACAATGATTATTGGAGGAAGAGCAAGATGAGGATGAAGATAAATTTCATACCAGAAAAAGTTTTAAACATCCTTGGAATATTCACTGATGTTAGATGAATGAGTATTTTATAAAACCAAGAACATGTATTTTATTAATCCAGAGAAAAATAGGTATATAGAGCCTCTCTCTCCCCCAGGAGCTATAGCACAGCAGTAGGGCTTTTGCTTTGCACGCGGCCAGCCTGGCCAAGCCGAGTTCAGTTCCTCCACCCCTCTTGGAGAGCCCAGCAAGCTACCGAGAGCATCTCGCCCGCAAGGCAAAGCCTGGCAAGCTACCTGTTATGTATTCGATATGCCAAACACAGTAACAACAAGTCTCAAAATGGAGACGTTACCGGGCCCGCTTGAGCAAATGGATGAACAACAGGAGGACAGTGCTACAGTGCTATGGGAAAAATATAGAAACACCCTATTGTTAGTAAAATAACAACATAGAGGCCTTCCTTCTAGACACTGCAAGTTTTAATGACCCTAATCTAACCTCAGACAGAAAACCTTTCTCCAATTCCTTGGAGTCAAAGTAAAAGTTACAAAGATCTTTTTTGTGACTGGAAATAGGTCCTTAGCTTTCTTTGTGGGATTCCACTGTATTTATTAATGTGGGTGAGTAGGAGAAGGAGGTACATAGAGGCAGGGAACATGATTTTCTAAACAGAAAACCCACGGTTATCTTACTACAATAACATTTTGGGAGAACAGTCAGAAGTAAAAGAACCAGTCATGTAGAGGAATTTAGTAATTTGTACCCTACCTTGTTTGAGATAGGCTTAGAACTCTTCAGCCCACGACTCCCTCTCCTCCCAACAAGAAATAGACATCATAAACCAGCAACTCACTTGTCACCATAAATCATCAAAGCTCCAAAAATTTATTATTTTTAGCTAACAAAATGTTCAGAACAATTGACTTTATATAGAGAGCTTCTCAAAGCCTGTACCATGGACTATTTGGAGTAAGTTGCCCAGGACTTAATTTGGCAAATTGAATCTTGGTATTCAGAATCACTTTTATAGTGCTGAGTAGACTTTTAAACATGACCTTATCAGCTTAGTAGCAAGACAAGGTTGTGAGAAGCACTTTTAAAACTGTTCCCATATTGTCTGCTCTAACAGAAGTTCTCTCCTGTCTCTGATCAACTTTGCTTTTATTTATTTATTTATCTATTTTTAAAAAAATTTTTATTAGTGAAACACCATGAGGTACAGTTGTAGACCTACAAATTTTTGTGCTTGAGTTTCAGTTATACAATGATACTGGTTATGCACAGGGGTTACTCCTGGCTCTGTACTCAGGCAGTACTCCTGGCGAGGGGGAGCATGTAGGATGCTGGGAATCGAACCCGGGTTGGCCGCATGCAAGGCAAACGCCTTACTTGCTGTACAACCACTGGATGTATTGCTCCAGCCCCATCAACTCCCTTTAACTCAGCCCCCTCAACTCTGCTTTAACTGAATATTCTGCTTCGGTTTTTTTCACTGATATTAGAGCACTAACTATGCTCTGTCCATGTTTTAATAATCTTTACAACTATGCCATCAGCTATGATGGGCAGAGACTTCTTTCATCTTTGTCCTTAGGATATATTTGCCAGCACAGGTGAAACGCAAGTCATTTCTATCCATGTCTAGCCATTTCTTTTTTTTTTTTTTTAAAGTCATGGTTAGAGATGTATCAACCTTTCATCCTTTTAAACTCTGAAAAACAAGAAACAGTGAGGCATATTGTTCGGAAACTTTATCTGATAGTCCAGTGGCTTACCACTGTTAATTGAGATGGAATCATCAAATACTTGTGTATTTTGCTTTGACAGTGTGCAGAAAAAATAGAAATTGAAGTGTGCTCAGTTGTGAGGATGGTATATGGAGAGATTTCACTGTGAAATAAATATACTTAAGTGTGTCTCATTTTAATGCTGAAAATAAACTAAGTGTTGAAATTTAAGACTCGGAAATCATTTTATAAAGATTATATTTGATAAATCTTGTGTTGTATTAGGTGAGGTTTTGATATTTTTCCAATGGCACTTATCTTTTTGAAATTGTTGCTCCTGCTAGATAATTCACATATATATATATCACCAGATAGATAATTCATATCTATCACCACCTAAGGGAGATTTACATTTTCTCAGTGTATTTTTAAAAAACAATCTTATTTTGGAGAATGAAACACATTATTGCTTCAGCTGTCAGAGTTGTTTACCTTGAAGAGCCAGAGTTATTTTAAGCATAAAATACATAATAAATAAATTTGAGTGTTAGCTCTAGGGAGATACCAAAAGCATGCGTCCAAATGATTGCAGTGTGAGGTACAAAAATTGTATTTATATGAAAAGGCCATTAATTCCTTACATGACATAGCAGACATCTCAAGGGACAGTAGCAAGCACTATGCTTTGATGATAAATCACAGCCACAAACAGAAATCTTACATTGTAGACAGATTGCAATATTTTATTTTCAGGAACAGACATGTAACTGTTTTCAATATCAGTGACAGAATTAACACTTTAAAATCAGCTTTAAGAGCACATCAGGATTATTGAGGCATTCATAATTCATTGAAAACTGATTTTGTTGAATGTACACATATATACTAACTAGAATTTTATCAACATAATGTTTGAAATAGGTTGCCTTTTATCAGAAAAAGTATTATTAGATTATAGAAAATTTAGCTATAAATATTCCTACTGAGGGTCTTAGGTCCATCACATAAAAAATAATAACTTGATGGAACTGAGAAACAGAGAGAATTTTTTATTCTTCTACTCAAAAATATTTAATTGAAATCAAACAGATTTGCCCAATTTGTAGTATAGCTATTACCATCACCTTTTCTTTCCTCTGATTCTAATGTTCTTTCTGCTTAATGAAGTTTCAAATTTAGTTGTGTTTGGGAACCTGTGCTCAGGTAAATCTTGCTTTCACCTTATTTCTGCTGCCTTACAGGTTAAAATAGTAACAGTAGCAGTTTTCAATTGGCCATATTTCATTACTTAAAATGTTTATGGTAGATTGTGTCTACATTTTGTTAGCATGGCAGTTAGCATGGCAGTCACCAGTTTGTTTTGAAATTATATCATGCTTTTGTTTTTGATGGTATTACAGCAGTGGTGATTAATCTTCTTTTAGGCAAAAGTCAAATGACATTCAAATTTGTTTCTTAAAATTTATAAATATGCAATTTGTTGTAGTAAACAAAACAGCTGCTTATATTTAAATATTCACTTTTTAAAAAGTCAAAACGAAAGGGGGCTGGAGCCATAGCACAGCGGGTAGGGCATTTGCCTTGCATGCGGACAACCCGGCTCCAATTCCCAGCATCCCATATGGTTCCCTGAGTACCACCAGGGATAATTCCTGAGTGCAGAGCCAAGAGTAACCCCTTTGCATTGCCAGGTGTGACCCAAAAAGCAAAAAAAAAAAAAGTCAATGGAAGGTATCTTTAATATTTCATTCAGGATATGATTCTAGGTGTTTCGTTGTTGTTATTTTGGCAGGGATACCCAAGGGCTTTACCCAGTTATTATCTGACTGACCAGTGATTCAGTGCTAAGCCCAGAGATGTCATACTATTCAAAGGTCCGGGGAACTACACCCCCACCCAAGTGGTGCTTGGAGGGCCATCAGGGCTGGATCCCGCAATGCTCATGGAGACCAAATGGGGATTAATGGGATCAATTGCATGCCACACATGCTCCTTAACCCCTGAATAACCTCTCTGACCCTAATTGTAGTTATTTTAAAAGTCCAGTATGTACAATATATTAATATATTTTTATTATTTTATACTGAAATTAACTATTGAAATTGTTTAATCTAGTTTCCTTATTTTACAAATAAAATAAGCTTTAGAGGATTTCAAGTTTATACAAGTAGAACAAGAGCCTGTAAGTCTTAACTCTCAATTTAGGATTCTTTCTAGTAGTCTCAAATATATTACGTGAAATGATGTAAACATGCTTACAATATTTATATGTCATCAGGTTTAAAATATTTTACATATACTATTATATATAAATGCTTCATGCTATAACATTTTAAAACCTGCTGAAAACTTCCTTCTTTTGTGGAGGGGAACAAGAAACTTGTTTGGTTATCTGAGTGATAGCAGGTAAAGATTATAGCAATATAAATGACAAGGAAGAAGCCAACTGGAAGATGTTAAAGAAAACTGAGAAGGGCTGAAGAGATATAGCACAATGAGTAGGGCGCTTATCTTGCATGCAGCCGACTTAGGTTCAATCCTTGGCATCCCGTATGTTACCCTGTGCACTGCCAGGAATGAGTACTGTGTGTCATATGGAGCCAGGAGTAACTCCTGAGCATCACTGGGTATGGCCCAAAACAACAACAACAACAACAAGAAAACAAGGTATTAGGATCAATAGAATAAAATGAGTTCTATATTTAATTCCAAACACATTTATAAAATTAAAACAATATATAGTATTCTCCTGACTTGTATTATCTCACCTATGCAGTTTCTCAAAAAAAGGTTTGAACATGTATCCTTAGTATCACTTTATCACTGTCTTCCTATTGTTCATCGATTGCCTTGAGCACGCCCCAGTAACGTTTCCTTTGTTCTAGCCTTGGGATTTTAAAAAGTGCCACATTCGAGGCTCTTTCAGGGTCAGGAGAATGAGAACCCATCATTGTTACAGGTTTTTGGCATATTGAATGTGCCACAGGGAGTTTGCCAGACTCTGCCGTGTGGGGAGGATACTTTTGGTAGCCTGCCAGGTTCTCCAGAGTAAGAACTAGATGATAAGGTGTCGGGAGCAGGGTTTTATAGTCTCTGGGTCTTGGCTGTTGATGGGATTACACAGCGCTGGGGGCAGTTGGTGGGTGTTACGCCTACATACTGGAAGATGGGGGATCTGGGTGGAGGAGGTCCCGGTCCCAATCCGAGCAGGCTTGGAGATCTACACCCCGGATCCCGAACTCCTGGGTTCCTCGGCCGGTTCCTTCATGCATGAGGCTCCTCCGAACGTGTGGAGAGTGGTCTTAAGCATGGCTGTGACTGGAACCGGAGGTCTTCAACTGCAGGGGCTCTGCTCGGGGTGGGGAGGGAACCTCAACCCGCCCTCCTCCAAGGGGCCCCAGTGAGGGCAGCCAGGCACGGAGATATCCTCAGTATATGTATATTTATTATTTACTTACAAGTACTGATACTTTAATTAAAAAGAGAAAGACCTTTAAAAAGACTACAAGTAAAATGTTCTTGGACTTGTTTTTCTTAACTTGATACCCTCCATTTTCATCCATGTAGCAGCAAACTGCATGATTTCATCTTTCCTTACACTGCATAGAATTCTTTTGGGGGGATGGAAGACTCACTGGGGAGCTCAGAGGTTAGTGCTGGCTCTGTGTTTAGGAATTATTCCCTGGTGGTGCTCAGGGGACCATATGGGATGCTGGGGATTGAACATGGGTTGGCAGCATGCAGGACAAACACTTCCCCATTGTACTATCTCTCATGCCACACTGCATAGCATTCTATTGTGAATATATACCACAACTTCATTCAGTTTATGGTTTTAATGAATAGCATAGGTTGAAAAGATACCTTTGATAGGTCACCTTTTTTCCCCCCCCAAATTATGACTCAGTTTTAAAACTTATACTAACTTTATGGTTTTGAAATTTGACTACTAAATTTCTATTGGCTTGTTTTCTTGTACTTAAATGTTTGCAGTCTTTAAGATGTTCCAGATAAAAGCTTTAGGCACAGTTACTAGGTAACGGGGATTTGGGACACCTATATTCATATGATGGCACAAATACTTCCCAGACAGTCAGTCCTTCAAAACAGTTTTCTCCCAGACTGGGAAGAAGCTCAGAGAACTGGAGTACATGCTTTTCATGTGGGAGGCCCAGGTTCAATCCTTGGTACAATATCTCCCAAGTACTGCCATGATTGACCCTGAACACTGAAACAGGCATAGCCTCTGAGCATTGCTGGGTGGTAGCTCCAAAACCAATGAACCAAACCGAAAGTTTCTATATATTTTCCTCCGTAAGTACTTTTATTTTGAGAAAAGTAACTGTCCCCTCCGCCCGCCATGATTATACTGTCTCCTTTATTCTGTATGACCAAACTCAGAATGTTTAGCACTTTTAGAAAATCAGGTAAATATTCTGTAGGCATTACCTCCCTCCACCCTCTCCTTTCCTCCCAACCCCTCTCCTCCCCCTCCTGTGTTCCCCTTCCTGTCCTCTTCTCCCCTCTTTTCCTTCTCCTCCTGCCCTCTCCTCCCCTTTTCACTTCTCTTCTCCCTGTCCCTCTTTTTACTTCCCCTCCTTTCATTCTCCTTTCCTTCCCCTTCTCTCTCTCTCTCCCTCCCTCTCTTAATATTTGGGGAAAGGGGAGTGCTGGGTCACATCTGGTGGTGCTCAGGATTATCACTAGGTGGTGCTAGGGGACAGGACCTTATGTGGATATGTGGAGACAGGAATTAGAACTGGGGCCCATAACCTCTATACTCTTTCTCTGTATCCCCACCCCCAGGCAGGTATGTAAGTACATTAAAGAACTTGTATTTTTTTGCTTTGATATACTGCAATGACTTATGAATGAATTTGACATGTAATATTCAAAAATTTTATTTTAATTCAAGATAAAACATTATAGAGTCTTTGTTTATTTTTGTTTTTGTGTTTTGGGCCACACCTGACGATACTTAGGGGTTAGGTTACACCTGGTCCACTACTCAGGAATCATTCCTGGCTATGCTCAGGGGACCATATAGAATGCTGGAAATTAAACCTGGGCTGTCTGCATACAAGGCCTTACTTGCTGGACTATTTCTCTGAACCCTCTTCTACTTAATATTTCTATGAGACCCTATTTTGATAGAAAAAGTTACCTCTTACTGAGAATTTGACTTCCCAAATTTGTCTCAAGAAGCTTTTAACTGTGTATGAAGGTATGAAGGAAAATAGCGGTATTTACTCAATAATGCAAGGCCTTCCTCATAAGCACCAGAAGAGTGAATTGGTATAGATTTGCACTACCGTAGAATAAATTTATTACGAATTACAGTAATTAGTGGAGGCTACACAAGGTAAAATTGAACTGAAAAATATGAAATGATTAAAATAAATTTATAGTTTCATAGGCTGCTGTAGGAGCAGAGTGAAATGAGAAAGGGCATGACCAAGAAAGTAAGATCAGTTTGAGAGATTTGGAAGAGGCCAGGCTAATAAAAGGAATTTTTGAAGGTGCAATAGGAGAATGAGTAAATGTGAAGATGGGCAACGGTTTTATTATGTCTGCCAGAGGGCACATTTATATAGAATGATCAGACTACAGATTTTAGCTACATCAACAAAATGGTGGTGAGTTCAGGAAGAAAACCTGTAAGTAAAATATTCAGCCCACTCCACAATACAGTCCAAAAGACTAAAGAAGTAAGTTGTGTTTATTGTCTACTTTCGGAAAAGTAACAATATTGAATGGAGGTTTTAAGGGAGTTAATTTTAGCTATGTGCCATTAATTACAATGATAATGTATGACTTAACAGAATTACATTCATAATTTTTATGCACTTTTATGTAAACATTCTAAAAAGAATATAAATATACTCTAGGAAAGAAAAGTCTTAGATCTGCAATGATTTTTGAACTTTTTTATTTCAGAAAATTTTTAATTAGGACCCTTCCCCCCCCCACACACACAAGTTTTTTTGTTTGTTTTTTAAATTAGGACCAATGTAGATAAAGATTCCTGGTTTCTATCCAAAGAAATTTCTTATAGGCGTGGTCTCCAGAGTATGATGTGCATTACTCAAGAAGTACACACTCAAATCTCTCTCTTAGAATGTTTTTTTTTTTTAATGGGCTGGAGTGATAGCACAGCGGTAGGGTGTTTGCCTTGCATGCAGCCAACATGGCCGGCTCGAGTTTGATTCCTCCACCCCTCTCGGAGAGCCCGGCAAGCTACCGAGAGTATCTTGCTCATATGGCAGAGCCTGGCAAGCTACCCGTGACGTACTCGATATGCCAAACACAGTAACAACAAGTCTCATGATGGAGATGTTACTCGGCCCGCTCAAGCAAATCAAATGGACTTAAGGGAATAGATTCTTAATAGTTATAATAATAGAAAAACTATAGATTTTTAAATATTAAATGCATATTGAAGATAGGCTATAACTTTAATAGTATTGTTAGGGGTTAAGGAATATAATTCATAAGATAACATTTTAGGAAAATGCACCAGAAATGGAGGAGGTGCCATTGAAAAAAAAATTATGCCAGAGTTGACTATCAGTCAGGTAAGGATTGTTAAGTACACAAATTATTGGGGCTTTTCCATACAGATTCTGATTGGTTTGGTTAAAATTAGGGCCTAGGGATCTGATTTTTTTTTTTTAATGAGTTTCTATTGCTTCTTGTTGTTTTTGATGGGTAGCCAGACCCAATAGTGGTCAGGAGATATTTCTGACTCTGGTCAGTAGCCATATGTTATGCTAGGAATTCAAATCAGGAGCAGCAAAGATGCAAGGCAAGTAAGTACTTTAACTCTTGTTCTCTGTCTGCAGCCCCATTTCTTGTTCTTGGTCAGGTGTACATCTTGCTTACGGCAAACCAAATTCAGGTTTAAATCCCATGGTACTAATGCTACATGATTGCTGCCCACCTACCTGAGTAATGCTAAGCCATGAAGATGGGTTGTCCAAGGGTTAAGAGTAAAGCTAATGGTTGCCAGCCATTCAGGAGCCAGCTTCTGGGTTACTTAGTTGGAACAAAAGCCAGTTTACATGGTTTATTTTAGGGGAAGCAGTATGTATATCTAATGTAATTTGGGCCCATATATATCTTCAGTTTTTAAATTGATGATTGCTTTTAACCATGAAGCTATTGCCACAGATTGTTACCATGGTTCTGTGTGTTTAAAAAAAAAAAGCCATAGCGGATGGGTAATTGTCTCTTGTAGTCTATGTAGCTTTTTGGTTTGGGGGCACTACTGACTTTGTGCAGGCTTTCGACCCCCAACCCTCACTATTGGTGCCAGGTATAAAACCTGGCCCCCCTGCATGCAAAGCATGTGCCTCACTCCCCTGACTTATATCTTCATCCCCTTTGCAGTTTATTTTACATGAATGTTTTAACATGCTGGCACATGAAAATGCAGAAATTGGGCCAGTGAGAAAGTAAAGCAGTAAGGTACTTTGCATGCAGCCAACCTGTGTTCTATTCCTGGCACCACTTATGGTCTCATGAGCAGCCCCAGGAGTGATTCCTGGGCACAGAGCCAGGAGTAAATCCTCAGTATAGCCAATGTGACCCCAGAACAGCAGCAAATGAAAATGCAGAAATTAACTTTATGTTAAGGCAACTGGTTGTCTTAGATATTTATTCAAATTACTAAAGGCTATTGGAAATAACTGATAACTTATTAAGTGCCAGGTACTTAGTGTGCCAATTTTTTGATAACAGTCCCATTTATTTTTTATTATGTCAGTCACCACTGTCTCAAGTACTTTTCAATATTGCGTTACTTAATCATCACAGCTATTCTATGAATTCGGTATTTCTAGTTTTCATTTTGGTCACTAACTGGAAGAACACAGAGGTTAAGTAACTTGCCCATTGTTTATAAGGCTTTTTGTTTTGTTTTTGCTTATTTGCTCATTTTAATTTGGGATGTCCTCAGTAACTTTTAGAAGATAATTATTATGTTTTGATTGAATGGTCCTATGACTTATTTGACTGAATCTTGATATACCTTATTTCTATTGCTTCTTCTTTTGTATATTTTATACCTAGGAATGAAAAAGTGGCAAATAGAAATTTCTTTGAAATGTTCAAATAATGAAAGATAACAGTTCAACAAAAGCAGAGTCTATTGCCAGATTGAATATGTAGTCTGCTAATCGATGTATTGTTTAACACCCACGTTTTACTTTATTACTGTTATTACATTGTAATGTCTGAGGGATTTTTGGTACACAAGGAAATTCTAATAGGTTTTACTATAATTGATGTGAAATTAGTACTCAAAATTCTTAACATTGCCAATTTTGATATCCACTTTTTCCTTTAACCTTATTTTATTCATTGTTAAGAATCAATTCATACTTTCCCTAGGATTTCAGTTAGTTTATTAACCAAATTAAATTTTCTGAAATATATCAAAAAACAACTAACAGTATGTCTTGAAAATAAAAAGCTTAAGTAGATGATCAAACCTTGTAAATCTGTTTAATAAACCAAATACATAAATTCAGCAAACAAATTCTCTTAAATATTAAGCATTTATAAATTGAACTTATTACATATTTTATATTATAGTCCCAAGGCTAAGGTAGTCAGTTTTCATAAAACATTTGGAATCTTTTAAAAAATGTCTCAGAAAATGCATAAATTGTAAGTTAATGCCCAATTTACTGTTATATCTTTATCCTAAATCTACTCCAATTTTAGACACATTTCTTAAGTCTATTATTTCTTCATTGCAGAACTCCAAATTTATTTACACAAAACAGTATGGAATATAATTTCCATTTTCCATTTACCACAGCTAAAATTTTTCATTTGGGATCTGGGCAAGGGACCTGTGTCTACTTGCCAGACTAAAGTCTGCATTGGATAGGGGTACCTGTATCCCCTGTCTAATGTCATGCTTTTGCCTGCCATTGTGAAGATTTATGAGCCCTCACTTAAATGTAACCTAATGCTTAAGTTTTACATTTTTGCAACCTGGTTCTTTTCCTAGAAATGCTGTATCATTTAAGTTTTTCCCTTAGGGTTACACTTCATCCCTGTTATAAAGGGATTTCCTAAGTCCAGTTAAGTACAAGTTGTGTAACCTTTGGCATTAAAGCCTATTTGTGTACTAATGGGGTTTTGCGACCCTTCTTAGGTTACTATAGTAACCCCTTCTCTTTTATAATTTAATAGCTGCCTCATTGACCATCAGTCATTTTATTGACAATGATGATCAAGTTTAATTTTTAACCCCTTTAAATTCACAAAGCCAAAATGATTTTTCTCTCCTAGGAATGCCAGAATCACCTCCGCAGATATGGAAATGTGAATCTGGAACTGGTGACTCGAATCATTAGAGATGGTGGCCCATGGGAAGATCCAGTGTTGCAAGCTGTTCTTAAAGCCCAGCCAGCATCTCAGGAGATAGGTACTTCAGGAAATTTAAAATCAAAACCAACATTCGTGAGACGCAAACACGATATTATTTTCCAGCTAGAGCAGTAATAGTATATTTATTTTATAGTACTGAGTAAAAGTAATGTTTTTTCACATGAAGTGTGTTTTGTTATACTAACCTGGCCCAAGAGTGATTTTAGACACCAGACTAGGTGTATTGTGATGGGAAGAATGCATTACTATCCAGATAGTTATAAAAGTTTTCTTTTTCACTTTAATTATAGTTTTAAAAATCTATTTAAGTAGGAATACCCTTTAAAAAAAAGCGCCACAACAAAAAAGCCCTAATTAAGTATATGGAAGCTATTTTCCATAGGAAACTGTGAAGATTGGAATTTTTAACAATTCTTGTCAGACTAATACATAGTTGACTTAGCCCACTGCCTAGTATAAAGTAGGTGCTCTGTATATGTATTAGTTGATGAATGAATGACTGCATAATGAATAAATAAATGAATGAGTGACTAATTGAATAAATATGTTAAGTCTCAATTCTAAATACTCTAGAGCAGTACTTACCAAACTTCATACATTAATGCAAATTAAGTTTTACTGCATTTTCCCCTACCATCTCCATACTTCTTTGATATCTCCTCTCAAACATCGATCCATAGTGATTCCTTTTGGATCAAAATTTCTTTTTGTGGCAGGAGGATCTGCCAATCATATCTAGTCAATTTTTTAAAATGTTATGTCATTTCTGAGCTCCAGAACTTTTGAATTACAAAAATTTAAATATAAGTTCGACAGTAATGAATAAAGCATAGTAGTGTGGAAAAGATTTTAAAGGGCAGAGCATAGTAGATGGCTCAGTTCTAGAGTTACTCATACCTCTGTCCAGTGAGAAACATATTTCATAACTACAGATTTTGCTCAACAGTTAGGATCTTTCCATTTGTCTCAGATAAAGCATCAAGTATGGGTTGTAAGTATAGCTAAGTGAAGAAGGTTTTATGATTCTTGCTTGGATTTAAGACCAAGTTCACCCTGATACAAATGCAAGACTGATAAATGTGAGAGAAGGGGTTGAGAAGGAGTGTAAAGTAATGGGGATGAGTTGGTAAGTAAGGCAAGACTAGAAGGAATGTATGTGACATTGGTATCGTGATACATTCCCAAGATTACAAAGAGAACTGGTACTTGATGTGAGAGTCTCAAAAGTGAGTAAATAAATTGGATGGAGGGGAAGAAGTTGGAACCAGGAGGAAGAGTTGAAAATTTTTTTTGTTTCTGCTTTTGGGGTCACACCTGGCAGTGCTTAGGAGTTACTCCTGTTTCTACTCTCAGGACTTACTCCTGGTGTGGTCAGGGGACGATATGGGATCCTGGGGATCGAACCCAGGCTGACTGCATGCAAAGCAAATGCCCTATCCTCTGGACTGTCTCTTCTGGCCCCAAGAGTTGAAATATTAAAGGGAAAGTATTATCAGTCAAATACCTGTAAGATAAAGGTGACAATCTGAGTAAACTATGCTGAGTTTTTAGGCTTGTCTCAATAGAAGCGAAAACATACCTGTTGTTTGATGTGAGGGCTGGCTGAGGGTCTCAATGGATATATGTGTGTGTGTGTGTGTTTCATACTTTGCCAGCATATTTCATTTTTGGAAATGCTGCTGTAAATGAAAGTCATTAACATGAATGTCTGGTCTCTACTTTGGTGATCTTTTGGAGTAAGTCCAGTCTGAGGTTTATCTTTGCATTTTCTGTCTTAATCAGTGCCTTTCATCATATATTACAAAAATTTAATGAAAATTGTAAAACCTAAATAAGATGTAACTCATGAGCATTCTAGAAGCCACCAATTAAGCATTTTTAATTATAAAATTAAGCATTTTGAATTAGAAATTATAAAGTGATGGGTTCAGTTTAAGTACTGCTGCTTAGTAATTCTCTGTTCATAGGGAGGTCATTTGGTCTCTTAGATTCAGTTTTATGGTTTGTGAAATGTATTATGATACCTATCATAATGTTAAGTCTAAATAAGTGTGAACAGATTAAGGTGTTTATATATTTTTAAATTGTGTAAAGCAAGTATTAGCAGTTATCCTTAGTGATGCATGAGCATATATTAAGCATTCCTATTTTTGGCAGTCTACTTTCAGCTTAATTTGTTTATTGGAAAGTATTAAAAGATTTCTTATTGTTAATATTTCGTCATTAATTTAAATTACATTTTTCTATAATTTGATGTGTTTTAATGATATGAGGTATAGTGGTTTCATCTTACAGTTGCAAAATATTAGAGAGAGGAAAAGTATGAAATTTAGACTAGAAGGAAATTTTAGCACCACGATATTTGAAATATGTTTTGACATATTAGTGAATTAACCCAAAAAAGAAAAATTTATTTTTATATTTTCCCTTTTGAATTTTTAGGTTTTTCCTTTTTATACTTAAAAGAGAAATCAGCAGATATTTTTTGAGTACAGTTTTGGTGTCACTTTTATTTTTCAAACATGCTATTCTTCGTACAAAATCTACTAAGGAAATGCTATTTAACTAAATAGCTTCTTCACTTAACCGGACACCATACTCCAATTGTAAATTTTCAAATCTTCAGAGGATATTTTATTAAAAGTAATGAGTCCAACACCCAAAAGGAGAGAGAGAACAAAAGGGAATGCCCTGCCACAGAGGCAGGGTGGGATGGGGGGATGGGTGTGGGAGGGATACTGGGATCCATGGTGGTGGAAAATGGGCACTGGTGGAGGGATGGGTACTTGATCATTGTATAATCGAAACCCAAGCACAAAAGTTTGTAAATCTACAACTGTACCTCATGGTGTTTCACTAATTTTTAAAAAAAAAGTAATGAGTCTTGTTTCCTTTTGAATATAGTGAACAAGTATTTAAGCTCTGAAAATCCACTCTTCTTTGAACTGCGTGCCAGATACCTAATTGCTTGTGAACGCATACCTGAAGCAATGGCTCTTATTAAATCTTGTATAAATCATCCAGAAATCAGTAAAGACTTATACTTCCATCAAGCACTCTTCACATGTTTATTTATGTCACCTGTGGAAGATCAGCTATTCCGGGAGGTATTGTTTGAGATTATATTTGCTTGTTATTGTCTTAACCAAAGAATGTTGCCTGTTCTTTTATAGTAATATCAAAAGTTGTAAGATTACCTACATGTTTCTGCTAGCACTATTCTTTCTAAGCTTGTGTTGAATTAGAATCACATACAAATGATTGAAATGAACAAATTATGAGATAAAACATTTGTTAATAAAAATTATTCATGTGGTACTTCAGAGGAGGTCAAATAAAAACAGAGCATTGTCTTTAAAATACTAAGACAATACTAAGACATTTGCCTTTAAAATATTAAGAAGTCAAATGCTCATGTTTATAATTTTGTTATTTTATGGTGAAATATTTTCCTAATATAGCAAGTCATTGAACAACTTTGTTTCCTTCAATACTAGTTGTTGGGGGGCGGGGCGGACTATCCTGACTAATGGTGAACAGAACAAAGTTATTCAAAGGACTGCTTTCACTTTTGCTTAAGGCTGCAGTTTCCAAGAAACTATATATAATAATTAAATGAGGATTTACTGTAGTAACTTAATACTTAGCTACATGCTGTGGGTAATAGATTTAAATTAGTCGTTTTAAACTGTAGGTGCTATATAGTAAAACTATGAAACCCTGAAAACATTTGTTTGGTTTTTAGAACTCTAATTTCTTTATAATGCTTCTTTTAAACATACTGCAACTAGCTTTTTAGATATTTCTAATGATAAGAACTGTTTTTTCTTTTCCTTTCATAGCACTTATTGAAAACTGACTGTAAGAGTGGAATTGATATCATCTGTAACACTGAAAAGGAAGGCAAGACTTTGTTAGCTTTGCAACTCTGTGAATCTTTTCTTATTCCACAACTCCAAAATGGGGAGATGTACTGTATTTGGTAAGTGTTCCTAATGTAGAAATTGATTAAATAGTAAGATGGAAAAAAGAAGAATTTGCAGAATCTAGGCTTTAAATTTGTAAAACCGTGATAATATTAAGCCACATTTCTTCCATTTATTGTGCTTAAAACAATAGGTTGTAAGACCTAAAAATTGAATAAGAATCACCCAGTGTAAAAGTTTAAATGAAACAGTTAAAAAATTCGGGATATTAAATTTTCGGAGGCTTTTTTTTTCTTTACCATATTTTTAAATTTTTATTTTAATCACCGTGATTTTTAATACTGTTAATGATAGCATTTCATGCATACAAAGTTGTAATACTGCACCCTTATCAGAGCACTAGAATGTCTGCTTCCCTCCAACATCGTTTTAGGGTTCTGTTGCCTTTTGCCTAAGACTGCCTAATAGCAGTTTTAAGTTTACAACAAAATTGAAATGGAGGTACAGACATTTCCAGTATATTCTCTGTACCATGCATAGCCTCCCCAATTACCAAGGGTGAATCTACATTTATGTATAAATCATTTAAGGCCATGACTTACCGTAGGACTTACTCATGTTAAATATTCTTCAAGTTAGGAAAAAAATGCATAATGACATTTATCTATCATTGATAATAGCCTCCAAAGTATTATCACAGCCCTATAAAACCTGTGGCCTATCTTTCCTTCTAAAGGAATTGTAAGGTTGTGGAGCACATAGATGACAGGTTCCTCCACCCACCTCTGGAAACCACTGATTTTTTTAAACTTTCTCTATAATTTTGCCTTTTTCAGAATATAGTAGAAATCGTGCCTTTTCAGATTGACTTCTTTCACTTTATAATAAGCATTTAAAGTGCCTCTATAGCTTAATAGTTGTTTTCATAGCTTGAGTGCTCAGTTTCTTTTAGCAATGTATAATATTTCATTATACCATAGTTTATTTGTCCATTCACCTACCAAAGAATATTTTGGTTGCTACCAAGTTTTGGAAACTGAATAATGCTGTTATAAATATTCCGTATTTTGTATGGATATGTTCTCCGTTTCTTTGGGTAAATACCAAGGAACATGATTGGTAGGTTTTTTGGTAAGAATGTATTTAATTTTGTAAGAAACTGCCAAACTGCCCTCCAAAGTGACTGCACTATTTTTCCTTATCAACACTATGAAAATTCTTGTTGTTTCCTGTCTTCACCAGAATTTGGTGGTGGTAAGGATTTTTGCCACTCAGTGGGATCTCACTGTTGTTTTAATTTGAATTTTTCTGTTAACACATGATCTGAATCATTTTTTCATCTGCTTAATTTCCATCTGTATATATATACATCTGTATATATTCATTATCAGTTCTTTATCATGTTCAATACTACATTTATCAGTTCTTTATCACACGTAACTTTTACAAATATTTTTCCACAGTGACTTACTCAATTCTCTTGATCCTGCTATTCATAGAGCAAGTGTTTTAAAATTTTTTAAGTGTTTTTAATTTTAATAAAGTTAGCTTATCAGTTAGTATATCATGTCTTTGTTTTGTATGTCTAAAAAGACATCACAACAGGGTCATCTTCTGTGTTTTCTTCTAGGTTAGTTATGCTTTTTTATTTTAGGCTTGCTTTTGAGTTATTAATCGTTGAAGAATATAAGGTCTGTGTCTAGATTAATTTTTTTTATTAATCTAGATTTTTTTTATTAATTGCTTTTTGATTGTTTCACCGCCATTGTTGAAGACACCTACTTTTGCTACGTTTTGCTTTGAATTTAATCTTTTTTTTTTTTTTTTTTTTTTTGCTTTTTGGGTCATACCCAGGAACGTTCAGGGGTTCCTCCTGGCTCTTACTCAGGATTTACTCCTGGTAGTGCTTGGGGAGCTATATGGGATGCTGGGAATCGAACCCGGGTCAACTGCATGCAAGGCAAACACCTTACTCGCTGTACTGTCACTCCAGCCCCTGCTTTTAATTTTAAATACAAAACTTCCTTTGTATTCAAGTTATTCTGCTTTTAGGTTCTCAGTTCTGTGTCATGAATCTATTTGTTTACTTTTTCACCAATACTTTATGATAGTTACTAGTTTTATAGCAACTCTTGAAATCAGGTGGTATCAGTCTTTCAACCAAATTTGCTTCTCATTTTCAATATTATGTTATTCTATATGAACTTTAGGATAGGTTTGTCTGTATTCATAAAATATCCTGCTTGTAAGGCCAGAGAGCTTGTACAGGAATTAAAGCACTTGCCTTGCATGTGGTTGATTCTGGTGTGAATTCTTGGCACTATGTGTGGCCCCTGAGAATACCCTGAGCACCACCAAGAGAAAAACCCTGAGTTTGGAACCAGAAGTAAGCCCTGAGCAACTCTCCATGACTCCAAAATCAAAAACAAAGAAAACAAATGACTATTGATTTTCAATTGGAGTTGCATTGAATCTGTAGATTCTAAATTGGTAAGAACTGACACCTTGGGAATGTTAAGCTTTCTAAGCCATTATATATATATAAAATGCATATTTTTCTTATTCATCAGTTTTGTACTTTACATATAGAGGTTTTGTACATATTTTCTTAGATTTATACCTAAGTACTTCACTTTGGGGATGCTGATATAAATTGTATGGTGTGAGTGTTACTTTTTAAATATTTGAAAAACTAAAATTTCTCAGTACGTACATTATGTGAAACATCAAGCTTATTCAGTAATTAGAATGTGGTATTATGAATAATTACCCTTTAGATGCTATTAGATGAAATTATGAATAATTATAAAAGAATCTAATAACCTATACACATATAAGAAATGCTACCACTTTGATACTTACTATTTTCTAAGGAAAATCTAGCTTCATTTTCTGAACATTATAATATGAAGTTAGATGGACTGTAACCATTTATTTGATTAATAGTTTAGGATTTTAAATTTGCTAATAATTAAAATAATTACCTAAGGAATATTTAATGATAAAGGTTTTACTGTTTTATAGTTTAAATTTTGCAGACTGAAAGACAGCTAATTAATAATAGAACTAATCTAGGAATAAGTGGAGTTATTGTTTCAGGAAATAGTATACTTTGAAATGATGCAGATCTTTATACAAAACTGCATATGTAAATTAGAATTTCAAATAGACTGGCAACTTGTGTGTGGTAAGATATGTACTTTTGAATAGTTTACAGAATATTATTTCTTGATATGTAGCTATTTTCTGACTTTTTTGTTTGGGACTACACCCTTAAATTCAGGGGTTACTCCCATCTCAGTGCTTTGAGTTGCTTCTGGTGGTCCTAAACAGGTAATTCTAATCCTTTCATTTGAATATACTCATAAGCGGAAATCAAAAACATAATTTCCTTCTCTTAGCTAACCAATTTCTACTCTTGACGAAGGCCTTAAAAATGGAAAAATGGGGGCCAAGAACAGGTGTTTGATCCCAAACACTGCATGGACCCCGGAGTGTTGCTGGGTGTAGTCCTGGAGGCCCCTGAAGCGCTGCCAAGGATGGCCCTGGTGGTTCCCAGCTAGCACCACGTCCTTGAGTCTTAGCAGTGAACCTCTGGCCTGATAGGCCAAGTGTTGCCAGGAGTGATCCCTGGGCATCCTGTCTCTTGGGAAGCCCCCCAAGCAGTGCCAGTCTTCTCTGTCCTGTCAACACTCTTTGCTCTAAGAATAGAAGTTGAGTGAGTAACTAACTCACAGTTGCCTAACTGGATAGGAATCTTTAGCTTGCTGCTTAGTCTTTTCTGCTGAGTATGTGAGGGTCTAAGGCCTTCTTTCTTATTTCTTCTACAGCCTCTAAATTTTTCAAATGTTAGGAATTTTTTCTCAATAATAATTTAACAGGGGCATTCCAATAAAAGAAAAGGAAATTAAAAATTAGATTATTACAAACATGAATCTTTGGGGGGGAATTATTATTTAATTTTTTTAATTGAATCACAGTCAATTCAATCACAATGCTGTTAATAACTGGGTTTCAGTCATATAATGTTCCAACATCTGTCTCTTCACCAGTGAACGTATCCCACTGCCAATGCCCCACACACATCAACCTCCCCTCCTCCATGGCAGACACTTTTCTTTCCCTCTCCCTCTTTCTCCCTCTGTTGGGCCTTATGATTTGCAATACAGATACTGAAAGGTTATTAGTTACATCCCTTTAACTTACTTTCAACATTCAGTTCTTGTCCAAATGATTATTTCCAGTTATTATTGTCATACTGGTCCCTTCTATATCTTAACTGCTCTTCGCCTGTCCCTCTCCTCCCTACTTCCAGCCCACCTCCAACACACACTCTTGTGACCAGTTTCCAAACATTGACCAGTCCTCCTGGCTCCTGTTTTCCCTGGCCTTGGATATTAATCTTCTACCTTTTTTTTTTTTAAATATTTTGGGAGTTCTTATTCTTGTGCCTAAAAGTTGATTTTCAGTTGGGGTAGGGGTGAAGAGTAGTGTGGGAGGGAACCTTACACTGGTGAAGGGATGGGCGTTGGAACATTGTATGACTGAAATCCAATCATGAACAACTCTTGGTAACTCTATATCTCTTGGTGATTCAATTAAAAAAAAATAAAGTTGATTTTCACTATAACTTGAAAAGTAGAAATTTTCCATCCTAGGTTTGTGTTGTCTTTCATTGGGCCATTTCTATGAACTAATTAATTCTTCATCTTATCTCCTTGAGCATAAAAATCAAATCCATATTTTTAGGTACTCTCTCAAGCCATTAGACCAAGTTACTAACTTCATTTTTCTTACAGCTACCACTAAGAATAGTAGCTACTAATAATTGCCAAGCACTTCCTGTTATCTATGATTTACGTATGCATTATCTCATTTATACCAGCACTCCTGTAAGGGAGATAATATGCCCAGGCCATTTAGCTTGTAAATAATAAACCTAGAATTCAAATCTTGATACCCAGCCTCTGCAATTAAACATTATCTACAAAAAAAAAAAGAAAGAAAGAAACCCAACACATTGTTTGGGTGACTACAGACCTTATTATAGGTACAGGCTGTTCTCTGCAACTTGATACCTTCATGATTGAATGTTAGTTAGGAAGTGGTTTTGAGTTCCCACTCGTAAATTAGCTCCATGTTTTCTAAAGCACCCTCTAAAGGAAATCTAATCTTCATCAAATACTGCCTTCATTTTGGCAAAGACCATTACTAGTTTGTTCAGATTTTTTGTTGATTTTCCTTCAAAATAGCTGTTCAAGCAAACTATCATAGTCCTTTTCTAAATCATAATGTACCTTCATAACTATATCCTGAGATTTTTGTTTTGTCTGCTGTCACTGTCACTGTCCTCCCGTTGTTCATCGATTTTGCTCGAGCGGGCCCAGTAATGTCTCCATTTTGAGACTTGTTACTGTGTTTGGCATACGTCACAGGTAGCTTGCCAGGCTTTGCCATGTGGGTGAGATGCTCTTGGTAGCTTGCCGGGCTCTCCGAGAGGGTCAGAGGGACCGAACCTGGCTTGGCCGGGCTGGCTGTGCGCAAGGCAAACGCCTTACCGCTGTGCTATCGCTCCAGCCCAAAGCTAAAACTGTATACTGGTAGCCCACTTCTAGCAAATTAGAATTTGGGGATACATTATTTTCAAGTTTCTATATTAGAGATAATGAGAAAATTCTTTCAAAAAGGAAAAACAGGCCTGCTTTAAGAATGACTTTTAAAAATTTCAGATTATTGTTTGGAACAACTGGAAGAATAAATTTCTAATATATTAAACATTCATCTGAGTGCTACTGATTGCAGTACCCATAATTCCCACCCATCATCTTTTGCATATTTTGTCTTTAAATCTTGTAGAGATATATCACTTAGTCTGTCTTCTATCCCTTTGTTCACAACATACTCTTTCAGTAAGTATACGCTGTCATCTTTTACATCATTATTCACTACATTTTCCCTTTACTTTGTCGAGAAACTTCTCAAAAATTGACTGTCACTTAAAAATAAAAATTTTTAACCAAATTATTAACTAAAATTTACTGGATAAATTTTATTACTTGGTATTGTAAAGACAAGGAAAGGAGATAGGAAACTAATGGTATATTAGAACAGACAATTCACTTTGATGCTTTCACTTATCTGAATTCTTTTCTTAAAAAAACAATATTGAATATCTGTGACCTAAACCATTCCAAATTGAAACCAAATTCCAATTGAAACCAAACCATTCATGATTGGGTTTCAAACTTTCATTTATCTCTGAATTCTTTTTTTTTTTAAATTGATTTATTGAATCACTGTGAGAATAGTCACAAAGCCTTTCAGTTCAAGTCTTGGTTGGTCATACAGTGATCAAACACCCATCCCTTCACCAGTGCACATTTTCCACCGCCAAGAACCCCAGTATACCCCCCCACTCATCCCCCGCCTGTGTGGCAGATTTCCACTTTACTCTCTCTCTACATTGATCACATTCAATATTACCACAAAAGACCCAACATTGTTATTTGGAATTTTCGCCAACATTCAGACCTCCCACAGAGACATCATTAGATAATTTGTTTTCTATTGCTGATTATGAAGAGCATATGATGCTGTGTGGCCATAACAGCGGCCATGCGAATTTGGATTTCTGATAAAAGGTAAAGGCCCTCCAGTTGATCATCGATTTGCTCGAGCGGGCCTAGTAACGTCTCCATTGGAGACTTTGTTGTTACTGTGTCTGGCATATCGACTACGTCACGGGAAGCTTGCTATGCTCTGCCGTGCGGGCGAAATACTCTCGGTAGCTTGCCGGGCTCTCCGAGAGGGGCGGAGGAATCGAACTCGGGTCGGCCATGTTGGCTGCGTGCAAGGCAAACGCCCTACCGCTGTGCTATCGCTCCAGCCCTAATAGTAATAAACCCTGAGGGATTACTGCCAGAAGCCTGTAAGTTCCGAGATTGATATGTGTACTTCTGGGTTCATGGTTGGTCAGAAGCCGAAGCAGGTGTTTGAGGGTGGCAACCCGGAGCATTGTCATGATGGGGAGCAGGGCCGATTCCACCCCCCATCCCATGTAGCCCCACGTGCCTTGTCAATGCAGTCTCATACCTGGTTGTTCATTGAAGCTCTAAAAGATGCAGGCCACCATGTTGCCGCTGCAAAGGTGCACAGGCGGAGGGACAGACTCCCATCCCTTCCCAGGGCGGCATAGCACCATAGTTAAATACACAGTCCAGATGCATTTCGGTTGGGCATTATATTTTGCTCAGATTTTCCCACCACCATTCAAGCCTGTTTTTCAGGGACAAACACTAGATCATTTACTTTTCATTGATCACTTTGCATATCAGGAAATGTCAGTTCGGAAAATAGTCCTGGTGCCCGTGTACCAGAGCCATGCTTGTAGAAGCTCATGGTCACTGGGATTCCATCTGGAGAAGGCAGAGAGACAGCACCTACCCCATCTGGGACCTCCTGGTGATATCGGCTCTGTATGGGGCCCAGAGAATTCTCCGGGAATTGTGGAGCCCTCCAGCCGGTTTTCTTTGCTGCTGTGTGCTGTAAGATGGCGCTTGGGGCAGGTTGTGGGCATGACTTCCGGAATCAGAGGTTGCCTGGGAGCTGGGGCAGCCCCATTGCAGTTCAGAAAACAGTCCTGGTACCCACATGCCAGAGCCATGCTTCTATAAGCTCATGGTCACCGGGATTCCATCTGGAGAAGGTGGGGAGACAGCACCTACCCCATCTGGGACCTTATCTCTGAATTCTTTAAAAAAGAAATGTATTGAATATCTGTGAGCTAAACCATGGCAAAGCTATTCATGATTGGGTTTAAGTCACACAATAATCCAACACCCATCCTTCCACCATTGCAGACCTCTCACCACTACTGTCCCCCGTGTCCCTTTTTTTTTTTCCCTTTATTTTATTTTATTTTTAAAGTTGTAGATTTACAATTTTTTGTGCTTTGGTTTCAATTATACAATGATCAGATACCCATCCCTCCACCAGTGCCCATTTTCCACCACCATGGATAATATCCCTCCCACCCCCATCCCCCAATCCCCCCTGTCTCTGTGGCAGGGCAATCCCCTGTGTTCTCTCTCTCCTTTTGGGTGTTGTGGTCTGCAAAAGAGGCATTGAGTGGCAAACATGTTCAGTCCATAGTCTACTTTCGACGTGCATCTCCCCTCCTGGGAGGATCCTCCAAACATCCTTTATTTGGTGCTCCCTTCTCTATCTGAACTGCTCTTTCCTCTAGGATACCCGGCTGGCCTCTAAGTTATGGAGTAATCATCCTGGTGCTGATCTCAGCTATTCTTGGGTATTAATCTCATACTTTGTTACTTTATATCCCCCAGATGAATGCAATCTTTCTATGTCTATCCCTCTCTTTCTGACTCATTTCGCTTAGCATGATACTTTCCATATTGTACCACTTGTATGTAAATTTCATGACTTCATCTTTTCTAACAGCTACATAGTACTCCATTGTGTAGATGTACCAAAGTTTCTTTAACCAGTCATCTGTTCTTGGGCATTCAGGTTTCTTCCAGTTTCTGGCTATTGTAAAGAGTGCTGCCATCACCCAACACCTCCCTCTCCCAGCCTTGGCAGGCACTCTTCCTCCCTTCCTGTCTCTTTCTCTCCTTTTGTACATTATGGCTCGCAGTGTAGGTACTATGATGTCACTGTGTTTGTTCAGGGCGTTCAGTATTTTTATTGGGAACGTAAGACTGAAGTGTTTATATAACTTTTATGACATGTTTTATAAAATCTTAATTTAGTGGGCTGGAGAGATACTACAGCAAGGAGGCCTTGCACACAGCCAACCCAGGTTTGATCCCCAGCATTCATATGGTCCCCTGAACACCACCAGGAGTAATTTCTAAGTTCAGAGCCAGGAGGAACCCCTAAGCATCGCTGGATGTGACACAAAAAGCAAAAAAAAAAAAAATTGGTAAAATGTGATAAAGTATATCTTTTGATTCTTTTGCCTTAAACTCCACTATTTCCATCTGATTCTCCTAATAACCTTGGCAATATTGTAGAAAGATCAACCTGAGAAAGACTTTAACTGGTTAATAGAGCTTGTTTTAAAGTGTTACATCATTTAAAAAATAGTGTTTTTATTGAATCACTGTGGGATATAGTTACAAAGCTTTCATGATTGAGATTCAGTCATACAATCATTGAACACCCATCCCTCCGCCAGTACCTATTCTCTACCACCAATGTCCCCAGTATCCCTCCCCCTACCCCTTGCCTCTATGGCAGACATTTTCCTTCTTTCTCTCTCTCTACTTTTGGGCATTATGTTTTGTAATACAAATACTGAGAGACCATCATGTTTGAGCCTTGTCTGCTTTCAGCAAAGTGTTACATATTAATGGAAGAAAGAATGATCTAAAACATAAAATTTCAGAATCATATTATAATATATTGAAGATTTTTTAACCTTTAGTAACTTTCACTATCAGTAGATTGAAAAATATGAACCATTGATTTGTATAAGGTGTTTAACACTGATTTCTAAACCTGAAAGGGATTAATTAAAGTTCTTTTTGAAAGTCTAGATGTATTAGTATTGATATATCAAGATTTGAATGTTTTGATCAAGTACTAGAGTTGCCTTGATCTTACAGATATGATTACTTTTGCGTTAGCACTGCACAATTAGAATTTCTGATGTTTCTTTCCCTCCTACTTTCTGTTCTAAAATAGGTAGCAGAAGCAGCTTGAGTGTTAACGTAATAAACATTTACACCTTTTTTTTCTATATCATAGTCAAGTTACTATAGAATTAGAGAAAGATAGCTAATGTCTGTTTAAATGATGTGTATTTTTAATTATTTTTTTTTTTATCTCACAGGGAGTTGATTTTCATATGGAGTAAACTTCAGCTTAAGTCTAATCCTTCAAAACAAGTTTTTGTAGATCAGTGCTACCAGCTTTTAAGAACTGCAACTAACGTGAGAGTCATATTTCCTTTCATGAAAATCATTAAAGATGAGGTAAACAGAATATATTTAACCCTCCATTTAAAATAATAGTCTACTGAAACTCAAGTCTTTTATATATTATGCAATCGGAAAAAAATTTTAAGGTCACATTTTCCATATATTACATCCTTCCCAACCTCCAGCCCCAGACTTTCAACATAGGATACAAAGGTTAAAAGCAGCTGCAAAAAGGACAGTAAAGAAGCCCACTGTTACTTTAAAATTTAATATGGGAATAGTTCTTCATAGAAGAAGGATAGTTACATAATTTTCTTATACTTAAGTAAGTCTCATGTTTTTAACACTATCCTAAATTCTGTTTGTCGAATTTTAACTTATTTTCATTTTAGTATATGTATACGTTACATATGTTACTGTCATAGAGAAATAATTTATAGCATAAGTCTGGTATTTGATGAAAAGGAACAGTGGCTTTTTTGAAACTTAAGAATACATTTTAGGTTGTATATTTGAATAAGGAAAAAACTCCCCATTACATGTTTTTAAAAACAGCACTAAAATGGGACTAGAGTAATAGTAAAGGAGGTAGGATGCTTGCCCTGCATGTGGCCATCCAGGGTTTAATCCCTGGCACTACATATGATCCCCCAAGCCCGACCAAAAGTCATCCCTGAGCACAGAGTCAGGAGTAAGCCCTGAGCACTGTCAGGTGTGGGCCTCCACCCACCCTGCCATCCCCTCAAAAAATAACACTAAAAAGTTTTTTCATGGACAACTTTAAAGTGAGTTCAATTCTCCATGTCATTCTTAACATAGATAGGAAAGTGGTTCCTGAAAGATCATTTAAATATTTCTCTAATATTAACTATTAACTTACATTATTATTATTATTTTTTTTTTTTTGGTTTTTGGGCCACTATGTTCAGGGACTACTCCTGACTTTGCTCAGGAATCATGCATGGTGGTGCTTTGGGGATCATAAGGGGTGCCAGCACCCTTAACAGAACTTTGAATACAAAGAAAAGATAAGGCTAGTCTGCATTTTAGATATCAATATAATTGGGTTGCCTTGGAATATATAAGGAGATATCCATTATATATTAAAATTTGTCTTAAATTTTATGCATTTACTACATTTATTAAAGACCATGTAATAATTATATTTCCTTAATATAAAATTGGCAGCATTTTATATAACTGCATGTCAGATGTTTTATTATTTTCGTCCCTATTTATTTTGCTAACTGTATTTAAAAGATTTTACTAACTAGTGAAATTTTATTAAGATGCTATTAGGGGCACTGGGTAGGTATCTCCACTACCTCCACTACCCAGCCGCCGCCACGCTCCAGGATGCTTTCCGGACCGCGCGGCTGGTGACACATTATAAGACACTTAATACCCATCTTCCAGAATTGCCGCACCATATTTGATAGGGTTCAAATATGGTTTGAACCATGGGAACACCTACAAGGGCAATTAGAGGCCGCCCCAAAACCTCTATCCCTCTCGGAGAGCCTGGCAAGCTACTGAGAGTATTCCGCCCACATGCAGAGCCTCGCAAGCTATCCGTTGTGTATTCAGTATGCCAAAACCAGTAATTACGATGGGTTGGAGACGTTACTGGTGCCCACTCGAGCAAATCGATGATTAACGGGAAGTCAAGTGATCAAGTGCTATTAGGGGCATAGAGAGATAGTACAGCATGGAGCACTGCCTTGGACACAGCCGACCCAGGTTCAGTTCCTAGCATCTCATATGGTGGTCGCTCAGCCCTGCCAGGAGTGATCCTTAGGTGCAGAGTGCAGAGCCAGAAGTAAGTCCTGAATATGACCAGACGTGGCCCAAACCTCCCATCCCACAGCCCCAAAAACGACATCAAATTTAACATCTCCCCCTACCAAAAAAGAGGGAGAAAAATAAATGCTTTGAAATATGCTCAGCATTTGAAGTGCATTAGAATCACCTGTAAATGCCTTTAGAAGTTAAGATGTATTTATTTTTATAGTATATATGCGAACGAATATGCATATATTATATATACATATATAGTATATATATTCGTGTACATTATATATGTGTGTATATTATATAGATAATATACACATTTGCATCCAAAATTGAGAAACTTAATTAAAGAAAGTTTGCAGAATTTAGGTAGAATTCAGTTAATCATAAAGAAGATGTCTTAGACTAGAGTGATAGTATAGAGCCAGGAGTAAGCCCTGAGCACAGACATGTGTTGCCTAAGAACAAAACAAAATCATAGAGATATCATATATCACCGAATGTAACCTGCCCACACGGCAGTCTGGCAAACTCCCCATGGCGTACCCAATATGCAAAATACCAGTAACAATGATGGGTCTCATTCTCCTAAAGAGCACTTTCTTAAAAATCTCAGGGCTAGGATGAAGGAGACGTTACTGGGGCCTGCTCGAGGCAATCATATTTTTACACATATCTAATCTGTCTAGGAATCTATTAAGAAGAAAAGTTTAAAAATAAAATATTACCAGTGATCTTAATAGGTTACACTGTACTAAAAACTTATGCATCAGTGGAAAGCAGCACAGAAAATGCTCTTCGTTTAGAAGCATACACTGTACATGGCATACCAGAACAGGCTTCTTAGACAAAGGTAGGTTTGAGTGACAGATGAAAATAGTACACCAGGAGAGTTTTGCTTTTTACAGAGCATAATTGCCTCAATAAAATGAGGCATTATGACCCTATTAATAGGGTACAAAAGAAATGTGGGAAGTGTATAGGAGATGAAAAGCTAATTGGAAATATGTAAGACCTACGTTGTTCTTAGAGATCCTAATGAACAGTGCCACATTGTAAGATGGTACTTTAGTCAATAAATATAACAGTTTAATCTGTTTTTTGTTTTTTTCTGAAAAAAATGTTATACTTGTTTTAATTTCATGATTGAAGATAGGGATTATATCATAGAACTTTAAAGAAAAAGGAATTGTTTTGAACCAGTATATTTGAAATTGCTGTATCTGGAAAATGCATCTAATATTTAATTGTAACAGAAATAAGAAATTTGAATTCAGAAAAGTATTTCAGAGTGTGAAATGATGGGTTTGTAGGTGAAAAATAAAGTCAGTGGAATACATCTGATCCCATTTATTCTGTGAATATTTGTGAACATTTATTCAAAGGCCACTATATGCTGACTTTTGTGCTAACCGTGGTAGGATACAAAAAGTGAGATTCTATTCATTTGACTTAGGAATTCAAAGTTGGAGGTAGAAACATAAACAAATAGTTGTAAAATAATAAATACAAATCTTTTGAAAATAACTACGTAATTTCAGTAGAAACAACAGATAGTCTTTTAAGTTCACCCAGAGAGTGCCAGAATAGATGGTGAGAAAAAAAAAAAATTTCAAACTAGAATGGATTAAGGGCCAGACAGTGCCGTTGGGTAAGGCACTTACCATGCATACAGCTGAACCTGGGTTCAATCTTTGGCACCAGCTATGACCCTCCAGCCCTGCTAGGAGTGATTTTGGAGCCAGGAGTAATAAGCCCTGAGCACACCAAAATCAAAAAGAGAAAATGAATTCTCAGAGACAGATGGGCTAGGAATTTACTAGCCAGATAAAGTAGTATGATGAGTGTGGTCTCTGAGTGGAACTGTAAGTAGTTATGCGGGGTTATACAGCATATAAAGGACTAAGAAGGTAGGAGGCTGGTAAGGTAGTGTTCCTTCCTGTCGTTTGTAAAATATTCAGTCTGAGGATAGGATGAGGCTTATACCAATTTGAAAGCATCATTATTTTATATCATTTTAGTCAAACAATCACCTAGATTATGACTAATCACTAAAGAAATTAAAGTTGGAATTAAACAAATTCCCAACTTAAAGCTGGTGCAGTTATCTCTGACTCTTCAGTAAAAGTTTCAAAGCAGGAATAATTTTCAGGTAACTTCTAGTAGGTTCATTATTCTGGAACTTAAAACTCACACATTTGTAAAAACTGAGTTATTCAACCATGATTTAAGATTTGTATATAAAAAAGATTAATTGATATAATAATTTTTAAGTACTTAGTGCTAATGTTTTTTTTACAGGTTGAAGAAGAAGGCTTACAAATTTGTGTTGAAATATGTGGTTGTGCTTTACAACTAGATCTTCATGATGATCCCAAAACTAAATGTCTAATTTATAAGACAATTGCACATTTTTTGCCAAATGATTTAGAGATTCTCAGGATTTGTGCACTCTCAATATTTTTCCTTGAACGCTCGTTGGAAGCTTATCGTACTGTTGAAGAACTTTATAAACATCCAGATGAAGAATATAATGAAGGCACAAGTAGTGTTCAGAATCGGGTTCGTTTTGAATTACTTCCAATTTTAAAAAAGGGATTATTTTTTGATCCTGAATTCTGGAACTTTGTAATGATTAAGAAAAACTGTGTAGCATTACTGAGCGATAAATCAGCAGTTAGATTTCTAAATGAAAGTACACTGGAAAATTCAACAAATAATCTTAAAAAGGCAACGGGACAGCAAAGTTTAGATGAAGAACTTGATTCTCTTACAGGTCATATCACTGCAGAGATTGATTTTGATGCTGTATCTGGAGTGCATCCTAAAGGTCATAGCAATACCAAGAAAAACCTTGCAGCTCTTAATGCTTCTAAAGTTGATCACAGTGTCCCAAGGCATCGATGTATGTTATGTAATAAGGAATTTCTAGGTGGTCACATTGTAAGGCATGCCCAGGCTCATCAGAAAAAGGGCAGTTTTGCATGTGTAATATGTGGTAGAAAATTCAGAAACAGAGGACTTATGCAGAAACATTTGAAGAATCATGTTAAGAAAATGCAGAGACAGCAGATTGCTGCTGCTCAACAGGAAGAAAGCCCTCCTTTAGAAGAAATAAATTATTCCAGTTCTTCCATTTCATTTGAAAATGGGAATTCTGATAAAAAAGATCTGGAAGTAGAAATTATTGCTAGTTCTAGTGACACAAACAAAGAAGCCATTCCTGCACATAGGGCTGAAGTCATTGAAATTCCTGTAAGTGTATCAGAAGATACTATGGAAAACATTGTTGAAAATGGCAGTCTTAACGCTTCTTTAAATGACACTTCTGAGCCTTTATCTGCATATGAGGATGACTATGAGGAAGAAGAGGATGAAGAATGTGATTATGAAGAGGATGATTATGACCTAAATCAAGGAACTTCAGTACTTCATAAAATCAACGGAACTGTATGCCATCCAAAAGATATATATGCTACAGATCAAGAGGGAAATTTTAAGTGCCCTGCTCTTGGCTGTGTCAGGATATTTAAAAAAATTGGATTTTTAAATAAGCATGCAAGGACTGTACATCCAACTGATTTAAATGTACGACAGACGGTAATGAAGTGGAGCAAAGGAAAATGTAAGTTTTGTCAAAGACAGTTTGAAGATTCTCAACACTTTATAGATCACCTGAATAGACACAGCTATCCAAATGTGTACTTTTGCTTGCATTTTAATTGCAACGAATCCTTTAAACTACCATTCCAACTTGCTCAGCACATAAAAAGTCACAGGATATTTCAAGCGCAGTGTAGTTTTCCAGAATGCCATGAGCTTTTTGAAGATCTTCCTCTGCTATATGAACATGAAGCGCAGCACTACTTAAGTAAGACACCAGAATCATCTGCACAACCAAGTGAAGCAATTCTTTGGAATGTTACAGACTCAACTCCTGATTATCAGGAAAAAGACTCATCTAATAACGAGAAACAGACTATTAGTCTGCCAGTTTCTACTAGCAAATCAAGGAAAGATTTTACAGAACCAAAGACATGTACAGAAAGTATGGAAAAGACAACAGACAGTTCAATTCAGAATGGAAATGAACATTCTGATAACACTGTTTCTAATATAAGCTTGATAGACCAAAAGATGCCTGACATAGAGCCAAATTCTAAAAATAACTGTAGGGTTAGTGATTTAGTAAATGGACACAGTGGAACTGAGCATACACCTTTAATGTCATCAGATGCTGCTTTGAAAATTGATACAAATAGAATCAGGACAGAAAATGGTTCCATTTTATCCAGTGTTGTACCACAAGAACACAGTACCCTGCCAGTATCTCAGGCACCTTCCAAACCAAATCTGACAACTGAACATACTTCATATGGCTTAATTTTAACAAAGCCATATGTCAGACCATTGCCTCCCAGTTACCTTGATGAACGGTACCTTAGTATGCCAAAACGCAGAAAAATTTTGACTGATAGAGTAGATGCCTGCTCTGATCAAGATAATGTTTGTAAAAAGTCAGTGAAAAGATTAAGATGTGGCAAATGCCTGACCACCTACTGTAATGCAGAAGCACTTGAGGCTCACCTTGCACAGAAGAAATGTCAGACACTCTTTGGATTTGATTCAGATGATGAAAGTAAGTATTTTCTCAGTAGATATATCTGTAGAAATAGAAAACACTATCTTTATTTTCATAAAATAAAGGGTTATAAAAATTTTATATAGCATTATTTCATACATTATTTCCTTTAATACAAGTAATCATTATGAGGTGATATTACTATCTCTGTTTTATACCTTGAAATTCCCAAATAATTGGCATAGACATAGACCTATCAACATGTGAAAGTGAACGTTTGAACAGTTTTTCTACTCTGTTATTCTCTCAGTATATCAGAGGACTTTCTTCATTCTAAATTTTGTATAATAGAAATTGTAGAAACAAAGTAATTATGATGAGTTTTGTCATTTGCACACTAGGTTATAAACTAAGAGACGGCGAGCCTCTCTTAAAGAAATAAAAATGAAAGGAAACTTGAAAATAATTGAAGCACAAAATTGAGCAAAACCTTGACATTCTGTAAATGCCAATATTTTATATTAGTAAGGGTATTAAATAGGAATTGACTTAGAATTGTAGGTGAACATCTATAAAATCTGCATTAATGGAAATACTCTGTTTTACAGGTGCCTGATAAAAGTTTCAGAAAGATCTGTCGATCAAGAAGTAGTGTGAAAAAAACACTACAAGAAAAGCATCATCAATTTCTATTTCCCTGATGGCCTTAATTTTAGAGTGGTCTCGGATTACTAAAGATAAAGATGAAGCACATTTTCTAGACTGAATTCAGAGAGATGTGCTGGTATAGACTCCAAAAGGGTTATCACAGAACTCCCAAAGTACCAGTTTTCCAGAAAACCACATTTTAAAATAGATGATGATGATGATGATGATGATGATGATGATGATGATGATGATGATGATGAATAGCAGCATGTTCAGTGTCACTTATATGAAAAACATGTTCAGGCAACTAGTCAAAAAGAAAAAAACCAGTTATGGCCTTACAGAAAGGGAAAGATAACCCATTATAAAAGGGGAGGGGGAGATTGGTTTACAATAAACTACTTTTAAAGTATTCTGAAAACGGGATTTGTTTCCTTGTCATGCATAACCAATGTATGTCCTCCTTTCTGGTCAAAGATGATTTAAGAAATTGTTGCTATTTTATCATAATTTAGAAACAAATACATAGAACTAAAACTTGATTTAAAAACATTTTATCCATAAAAGATTGTAACTTCTTTCCAGGTAATTGATTAGACAGATCAAAGTTCAATGAATGGCATGCCAGCATAGGAAATCAAAAAAAAAAAAACAAATAAGACACCAAAAAGCAATGCTTTATTAATAAGCTCTTGAGAGAATCTTCCGCTTTCAGTTTTTGTAATACAAATGAGTTCTGTTTAAAAAACAACAATGTCAATTAGATAGAAAAAGTACCATCAGTAATTTGGGAGAGAGATGCAGGAATCCAAGACTCTCTAGTTGAAGGTAAACACTGAATTGCAAATTCCTCAATGTGAATAATGGTATAAGCACACTGGGATATTTCTATTTGTATATAGAGTAGTGTTAGGACATTGCTTGATGATTCATGCTAAGGTCCTTTAGACACTAATGTGAGTTCTCTAAATACAGTCCTATAAAAATAACTTGGCTGTTAAACAAAATGCCAGCTGAGAGTCAGGTCAAGAATTCATTGGTTTTATTCAATTAAGAGAGTTATTCTAAAGCCATACTACTCATGCTTTTAATTTATTAGTGATAAATTTGGTCTGAATAGTAATTTTTATATATTAAAAGGAAATATTTAACTCAAAAATTTGCACAGCAAGAACACTGATGTATCAATGCATTTATTTTCCTTGAATGATCAGTAATTTTCCTAAGGAAGATTTTAACTTAGTAATCAATAAATTATTAAAACAAAAAGATGTTTTTTAAAAAAACCTCATATTTGCCACATGTCCATTCTCTAAAAGAGGAAGAAAGAAAGAATCTCCTTTACCTATACCTGAGTTTGTCAGTCTATAACAAGGTTAAAATAAGTGAAAACACATAGGCAAAATTCTTTGAAAATGGAGCTAATAATCTACCCAGGTCAAGCAAATAATTACCATTATTCCATCTTGTTTCTTCTTCAAAGCTGATAGTATCAGACCATACTATTATGTTTTGGATATTAAAGCTTTGTTGAATTTACTAAGGAAGTGGGACATTTCTTGCAGGGTAGCATCCAGATTTGATTAAATTAGAGTTTCCAGGCCATGACAGATCAGATAATCTAAAAAATATTCAATTTTATTATTTTAATGTGGGCATTCACTACTATGCAATTGATAGTCATTAGTTCATTCCAATCAAATTTAGGTTTGTTTTTGTTGTGTTATGTAGCCTACATTAGGCTGTTGTATTTACATTTAAATAACAGATAAACGAACACAACTCAGAGCTTTAAATGCTTTAAAATCAATTCAAAAAGTTTTTCCAAACTTTCTGATACAGAAAATTGAATACTTGAGTTTTATTTTAGTTGAATCTGAAAGTATATAATATAATAAAAAGATTGTTTGAAAACTAGTTTATTGGGACAGTGAAATTTTTTTAAATAAAATTTCTGCTTTGTTCTTTGTCTAGAAATTTAAAATTACAACTTAATCATAATCATTTTAAATTTTGTTCAAGTTATAAATTAATACAAGTTAATAAATTAATTCCACAAATTGTTATTTTCATTTTTGCAGTTCAGACCAAGATATCTAAACGTGATCCAATTCTATGTTTTTGTTTGATCTTTAAGTTCAGTTTTTATTTCTGCTTTTTTTTTTTTTTTTGCTAAGGGAAAACTGTTTCTGAAAGAATGAGATCTAATTGGTTCATATATAATTATATCAGAATGTTTATAAAGTATTATTTGACCACACTGTTCAGTCATCTTTATATGCTTCTCAAATAATGGCCTTTGAAAAAATGTGTACATTTTATTTTGTATGTCTTATTTAAATCATTTTGTTTTCGTGGAATTACATAAACTTCCAACAGTTAATTTGCTATTCTTTCACAAGAAAAGGAAACTTTCTTACATCTTCTCTTTTCTGCTTCTAATTTGAGATGTGTTTATCTTACATGGACCAAGTTTCAGTTTTTTGTTTTTAAATAAAAATTTCCTTCAAAACATTAAATATTAACTTCTGCTATGTTTCTGTAAGGTCAAGAAAATAGCAAATATGAGTTTTTGCTGCTCAGATACTATGGAGGAGATAGAAAATGGGGAATCTCCGTGGATTAGGACACTGGTACTTTGGGCTTTAGCCATACTCATTAATTTTAAACCATCAATTATAAAATGAATAATTTATAAATTTGTGATTGTTTTCAAATCACACATGAAGGTTTAAACTGTTGTATGGATGGAGAAACCTAAAAGGGATGATAATGTTTATTTTTTAATTTATTTGGTACTGTATAACACCTTTTCAGAATGATGAAATGCTGCATATGCATTTTAGAATTGTTAATATGTGAAAGATATTACAGATTCAACAAGAAAGGAAATTTGTGCTTCCTTGTTGAACATTAAATTATTTTATTTTGCATTTTTTAAGAGTTCAAATTAAAACTGAGCCATTGAACTGCAATAAATCAACAATAGTGTCTCATTTCAAGAAATTTTTTGTACTGTACATAGATTTGTTCAATAAAACATTGTCCTTGTTGGTAATGAAGTGTTCAATTTTATGTAGATAATGCTTCAAAAAAGAATTAGTCATTAGGTCCATTAAATAAGATATTTGTTTTTCTTATTGTAAGAGATTGAGGTATATTAGTTAATAATACCATATTCAGATTGAGAGACTATTTTAAAACAAAAATCTAGAGGCTTATAACAAGATATTTTAGGCACTGTTTTAACTAGTATCCATCTGTGGCACTTACAAATTGTTGCCATTGATCTTTACAAGTCATTGCAGGTAAGTGTCAGTGTGATATAGTGCCCTCTGCAAACTTAGTCGATAGAAGACAAATGTTAGAACTCTTAAAATGCAAGACAGTAAATGAATTTTTTTCATATATTGGTTATTCATAGAGAACTATGATGGAGCTTTTAAAAAAGATTGTGGACTCACTTTGAAATTAAATGTAAATGGTAACATCACTTCCTACATAAACCTT
Organism: Sorex fumeus; assembly: GCF_029834395.1. Lineage (NCBI taxonomy): Eukaryota > Metazoa > Chordata > Mammalia > Eulipotyphla > Soricidae > Sorex > Sorex fumeus. Next base: position 4,611,091 of record NW_026606172.1, on the reverse strand, counting down.
ATGGAAAAAGTTTGAAGCCAATTAGTAATCTCAGTCTTAAGTCTCTGGGCATGAAGGCACTTATTCTTGTTCATTAAGAAGGGAAAACTATACAACATTTGCTATGCTATGATTTGCAGTTGGGAAATAAGGGATTCAGAGAAGAAAATGAACCTCTGATGTAATGGGATAACTGCTACCAGTGAAAGAACAATTGTAATAAGTACGGTGATTTGCACATATTAATGTTTACTCTGAAAAATAATGAAAAAGTCACTGAGGCATTTAACAGCTGAGATCTAGAATTCTCAACATGTGATTTTTGGTTGTATCACCTTAGACTTAAAGGTACTTAGGTAATGAGATAAAATTATTTATTGTGGTGATGAAAATTTTCCACCCCATCCCCAAATATCAGATATTTTGGAGGAACTCAAGTATTACTAAGTGTACTTCCAAGAATTCCAAAATAATTTGCTTTTAGTTCATAGCAAACATAATTTTTAGGAATCAGCTTGTATTAGAGAAACATTTGGGTTATATGTCAAAATATGAAATGGAGGCAATCCAAAACTATACTTAATAAAAATGAAATGGGAGAGGTTCATGGGAGGCTGCACATTGGAGAAGAATTGGATTCTGTCACCTGCACAGCAAAGCCTGGCAAGCTCCCCATGATGTATTCCATATGCCAAACACAGTAACAAGAAGTCTCACAACGGAGATGTTACTGGGCCCGCTGGAGCAAATTGATGAACAACCGGAGGACAGTGCTACAGTGCTACTGTGTATTGGCTAGTGTTATCTCTTACTGAAAATCAAAACCGTAAGTTGACATTCTGTCATGCAGTTTACCCTCCAAACAGGACACGAAGGGATCTAATACAAAAAGTCAGACCCGTCTGAGGATCGGTGCTGTCAGACAAAGGATATAATATCAACATAGCTGCTGGCTGGCTTACTAGCTTTACTTTTGGTGGGGTCGTGGGGCGAAGGCACACACATACCCAGGACTGCTCAGGGCTTACTCCTGGCCCTGAACTGATGGGATGCCAACTTACGAGCAAGAGCTAAGATTCTGAAACATGCCAAGTTTAAGAGAGAAAGGGAACCACTGGGCATTTCTGAAGTGAGAATCAGAAAGATAAAAGCCAGAGTCTTCATAATCGCCCACAGGGCAGCTCTAAATCTTCATTACCTAGTAGAGCAGCCTTGCCATGCCACGATGACTATTGAAAATTTAATTCCTCAGTGTACGAGTGTTCAGTAGCCACGATTGTCAGTGTATAGGAAAACCCAAGGTATTTTCATAGTATCCAAAGGAACATATGGTCTGTATCACTGGTTCTTAATGTGCAGTGATTCTACGCCCCTTACCTGACAAGTGGGGCTAGTTTTTGCTAGTGTCACCTGGGGGGTGTGAAGTGCTACCTAGTGTGTGTGTGGGGGGGGGGAGGTGCCAGAGAAGCTGTTCAGTACCTTGCAATGTTTTGGACAGCCCCCCACAACACTCATCTACCTCATTATGTCAACAGGGCCAGAGTTGGTAAATCTCTCTTTAGATCAGTCTTAACAGATTACCTTCTACTTGCACAAGCTGCTTCAGACTCCTGCCTGCTGACCTACAAGCCAGGCACTAAGTTCCTTACTGTAGTCTCTATTTTTGCTTCCTTCTAGAATCGTCTTCTGTGGTTTCTTTCTGCTCTCCAGCTCCTTCCTTCAGTGTTTGAGAATCCATTCTTGACGACCTGTATAAAACAGCACCACCTCATCTCCCTCATGGTTTATTTTTCTCGATAGCATTTCCTGGGTATGCAATTTCCTCTCAGTAGATTACAAAATCGAAATCATATGTGTTCCCAGCCCAAAATACAATGACTGGTGTACTGATAAGAGGGCCGTAGAGGGCACAAAGTATAGTGACTGGCATACTGATAAGGAGGGTGGAGAAGAGGGAAGAGAGAAATGAATGCGAATTGGGTATAGCGTGATCAACACTTACCTGCCTTTTTTTTAATCAAGAGCTCCTGAAAGGTGAGTTCATAAATACCTCGAATGGTTTATACTTGATAAGAAATGAATTGTTTTCTGAGCAACTGGTATTCCAAACAACTTCTGGAGAACTTTTTATTTTACTAATTTATTAATTCTTGAGTGTCTTGACAACAATTTCAGCTTATTAAGTTTTTTTTGGGCTTCCCCCCCCCCCCCCCCCCCCCACACACACACACCCGTTGGTGCTCATGGCTCGCTCTCTTCCCTCTGCGCTCAGGTTCACTCCTGCTGGGCTTGAGGAACCTGGGTACCAGGAAATCGAGTTCAGGTCCGCTGCATACTATCCGCTGTACTATTGCTTCGGCCCAGAGTTGTGATTTTTTTTTTAAGTAAAAAAAAAATAGCTTGCTCACTTAGATTAGCAAAACTGTGTTACCATTTTAGCGACTCAGTGGAATTACCCTTACTAAGCATGAACTAAGTCTGAAATATGAGTAAAAAAGGTCACAAGATAGAGAAGTGATCAGTCTGAGCCTTCCTGCTTTGCTCCAGCCAGCTGTGATGGTGGTTGCCGCCACACAGCAATAACTGCTAACACACGCTCCCACTTCGTCCCTATGCCATCCATTTGGATAGAAACCCGAAGGACAGCCTAATAGGCTTGTCCATGCCCTGGTCGTAGCAAAACCTTGCCCATCCGGCTTTCAGGGTCCCCAGCCTCAAGCGGGACGCAGCGAAGCAGCGGCTGATTGCAACAAATTTCTAAGGAGACTTCAGCACGCGACAATGGGCGAATGGAACACAGTCCAGGTTGGTGGTGTCCGTGTCCCCCGCCCTTAACTTCCCATAGCGTGTGTTAAACAAACGGAATTCTTATTTTTTCAAGAACGTCGAACTACGTGCTCCAGCACCAGCAGCGACCAAGACTAACGGCGACTGGCTCCTGGGGGCGGCCGGGAGGGAGGAGGCACCTCCCTAGGCCCGCCCCCGGGCCACGCCGTGCGCCCCATTTCCCACGCACCTGCACCTCCGCAGCCGCGCCGCGTACTCTATGCAGGCGGGACTGCCGAGGGGCTCTGGGCTTCCCCTTCTGCAGCCAACTCCCCGTCGGCGACAACTACACCACGCCGCTCCAAAAGTGACATCCCGGAGACGCCCCTCTCCCATGCCCGGCCTGAGCGGAACAATAACTCAAGGGACCGTGTTTCCCTGTGGGCTTCAGGGACGGCCGCTTCCGCCCGGGAACCGCGGGATGCCCGAGACCGTTTGAAGGGCGCACACCCAGAGAGGCACTTCCGGTGTCTGTTTCCTAGGCGCCCGGCCTGGGCCCGGATGGGTCGGCGTCGTGGGTGTCCTCCTCTCGCCCGGGTTCCCGGGGCGACGTCGCGATGGCGGGGCTCTGCTCTCCCGAGAAGGAGGGTTGCCGTAAATTGTTGGGCCTGCTGAACACCGACGACATCCTGGCCCTGTGCGACACCGTCACCAACCGCCTGGTGCGGCCCGAGAACCGCGCAGGTGAGAGCGGGTGGCGGGGCGGGGTGAGCGAGAGGACCTTGCGGGCCGGGGCCGCGGAACCCTCCCGCCCGCCCCGGGCCTAGAACCCCCGGGGGGCCGCGCCCCCGCCGGACCCGCCCTCCTCGCGCCTCCTCTCCTGGGCCTGTTCTGCGCAGGGGCCGCTGGCCTGACACCTCTCGGGTTCCCAGGTAGAATCTGTTGTTTTTCTCTCTTACTCGGCTTTGGCCAAGCGGGCCAAGTTTTGGGTTTCGATTCCCGGTTGGAGTTGCCAAACTTTCAGTTTCCGTCAGCTGGGAATTGTCAGGCGGCAGCCAGGGGGGGCGGAGATCGCACGTGGGGCGGTGCCGGGGGGTGGGGTGGGGTGGGGTGGGGGAGCTGGACTGGTAGGAAAGGAGGTAGTTTGAAACCTTTTTGATTTTTTTTTACTTTTGAAAAATTGTGTGTGTGTGGGGGGGGTGGTATACATAATTAGTGGCAAGTAAAAGTATCGGTAGAGAACCTTAAAGATAGCACAGCGGGCGGGGGGATTTCCTTGCACAAGGTCCATCCTTTGTGTCACGTGATTGCCCCGAGCGTGACAAGAAGTGATCTTTGATCACAGGGTGGGGAGTCGAGGAGTGGGGGTGATGGGAGGGAACCTGGGGACACTGGTGCTGGGAAATATACACTGGTGGAGGGACAGGTGTTGGAATACTAGTGTATGACTGAAACCTAATCATGAACAGCTTTGTAAGGGTCTATTGCACAGTGATTCGATAATAAAATCTTAAGGAAAAAAAAGAAAGTAAAGCCTGTGCACTGCCAAGTGTGGCCCTTTAAAGGATCTTTAATATTCTGCCGGATTGTAACCCGCATAAGAATGTCATGTCTGTGTTTCTTTTCATTTTGTGATCCACATAGCAAGGTTTGTTTGAAATGCACGGTATATGATTTTAAAATGTGGAGCTTTCCATCTCACCTATATTTTAGTATTTAAGTGTCTACCAAAGGCTCTGTCTTTTTTAAAAAATAAAAAAAAAGTTTGGGGAAAAATTTCTTGGTTACATTTTTGAGCCACATCAGGCCCTGTTCTACCCGATTGGGTGGTTGGTGCAGGGGCTCCATCACCAGCCTGGTGCCTGCAACCTGAGGTCAGCCGGTTGAGCTTTCTTTCACCTGAAACTTTCATGGAAGTCTGAATGTTAGGTAAATTTCTAAGAATTTACATTATTATTATTATTGAATCACTGTGAGATAGACCCTTACAAAGTTGATCATGATTAGTTTCAGTCATACATTGTTCCAACACCCATCCCTCCTCCATTGCATATTTCCCATCACAAGTGTCCCCAGGTCCCTTCCCATCACCCTCCAGCCTCCAGCCTGCCTCTATGGCAAGCGCTCCCCACTCTCTCCCTCTCTTCCCTGGCTCTCCCCACCCCCCTTTTTGGGCATTATGGTTGGCAATGCAGATACTGAAAGGTAATCAAGTGTATCCCTTCATCTACTTTCAATACTCAGTTCCTGTCCAAAGTGATCATTTCCAACTATTATTGTCATACTGGTTCCTTCTCTATCCTCAGTTCTCTTTGCCCTACATACACTTGAGACAAGCTTCCAACCACTATACGTCCATATCTTATAAGATGAATAATTTGTGGCTCAGTTAATTCCTTAAAAAGAAAATATTTTTTTCTTTTTTAAGAAAGTGAAATTAAGGGGCTGGAGAGATAGCACAGCGGGTAGGGCGTTTGCCTTGAACGCGGCCGACCCGGGTTCGATTCCCAGCATCCCATATGATTCCCTGAGCACCGCCAGGACTAACTCCTGAGTGCAGAGCCAGGAGTAACCCCTGTGCATTGCCAGGTGTGATCCAAAAAGAAAAAAAAAGTGAAATTAAGATTTCACTTTCTTTTTACCTGGGGTGGTTGGTAGTATGTGGGAGGGGCCACAGCCTACTCTGGGTCTGTGCTCAGGGATCACCCTTGGAGGGGCACAGGAGACTATATGCGAGACCAGGAATCAAACCCAGGTCTTCTGCATGCAAAGAAAGTGCTCTACCTGTTATCCTATTTCTTGCCCTCACCCCCCATCCTAGATTTCATCTCTTTTATTTCTTATTAGAAGTAAAAGGGAAAGAAATTTTAGGAAGAGAAATTTTATCATTCTTTTTCAAATCCCAAATCTGACAATCTACTCTGACTTTTAAAAATGGTAACTGTCTTAATGAAATAATGTCATGATAAGAGTATGAATATCAATAGAATTTCTCTACAATTATAGGTGACTTGTGGATTTTCTATTAATCTTTACAATTGCCTTCTAGATGCCATTCGTGCAATATTAGTATACAGTCAAAGTGCAGAAGAACTTTTGAAGCGTAAAAAAGTCCACCGAGATGATATATTTAGGTACTTGGCATCGGAAGGAGTTATTTTACCTCCAACTACTGAAAAACATAATCTTATTCAGCATGCGAAGCATTACTGGAGTAAGCAGATAGTCACGAAATGGAAGGAAACACCACTGCCTATTAAGACACAGGACCTCAGTCTCTTTCAGAAGGTGGAGTAGATTTTAACAGTTATCTTGAAATGTAATTCTAAAACATTTTAGAAAATCCTGGATATGGACTTACTTACAATAGTTAATAATTGCACTTGTTTTGTTTTGTTGTTGTCTGTTTTAATTTTATCACATCCTTTGCATCTTGCAGGAAGATCAGTAAAGCATTGAAAAGATAAACTATTTCTGAAATAAATGTTTTTATTCTTTTGTCAAATAAGGACTATTGGAGTTTTAAAAAGAGTATGTAGACTGCAGTATCAATTTAGTTTCCTTAATTTTGTCTCAAACTGTAATTTTTTTTTCTCTCTGTAAAATAATGCAGTTTAACCCTTCTCGCGCTGGAGTGATAGCGCAGCGGTAGGACGTTTGCCTTGCACGCAGCCAGCCTGACTGAGCCAAGTTCGATTCCTCCGCCCCTCTCGGAGAGCCTGGCAAGCTACTGAGAGTATTCAATATGCCAAACACAGTAACAAGAAGTCTCACAGTGGAGATGTTACTGGGCCCGCTAGAGCAAATCGATGAACAACGGGAGGACAGTGACAGTGACAGACAAACCCTTCTCATTTGGAAAACTCTCTTTGGCATTAAATTGCAAAACTTCCATGAAGGAAGCATATATTTTTTTCCATTTGATCTTTTTTAGCTAGAAAAAGATTTCTGTTGCAGTAATTTTCTTTAGCCTACATTGACTCGATTCCTTTGTATCTATGCATTTTAAATATGTAATGAATATTCAAATATTGGTTGAAGGAACCTCTAGGAAATTTTCAGATTAAACTGTTTGCTGCATACTTTGAATTGATGAAAGCTTACAATGAGAACTATTTACGTGAATGTTAAGAAAGGATTTTCTATGAACTTTTTTGGGAGTGAGGGGACACTCCTGGTAATACTGGAGGGATCATAAATGGTGCTGAGGATTGAACTGAAGTTGGCAACTTGCAAGGCATGTGTCTTGCAGTCCAAGAGTTTCTTAATGTACTGAAACTAGTGTTGAGTTAAGAAGGAGACTGCTAAGTGGTGCTCAGGAGATTGGGGCCCCTCCCACAATTCTCAGAAAAGGAGGCCAGTGGTTCAGTGGTTTGAGGAAAGGGCCCTTCAGTGCTAGGTAGTGCCAAGGCCATACAGTGCTGTTTGCTTGAGGGCCTTTAGGGCTGCACCTCTGGATGCTCAGGGAACCACGTGTTCCTGGCGAGCACGAGTTTCAGATCCCCAATTGCAGAGAGACCAAGGTGTTGTGCACGAGTTTCAGATCCCCAATTGCAGAGAGACCACGTCCGCACACGATAATGCAAAAGCAAAGGAACTTTTATTACGAGGCTGAGCCAGCGCTAGCCTGAGCTAAGGTCCAAGTCTCATCCAATACCGTGGAGTCTTGTACAAGGACCCCCACTCGAAATCACAAGCAGTTTATATAGGGTTCAGAGTTAAGAAGCAGTTTATATACTGTTCTGTTTTTAACATTGTCATTATTACAACGGTGGTCAGCTATTAGGCAATGGTTAGCAACTGTTTCAAAGAAGCGTACAGGGACTCTTCATGACTGGCCAGACCCAGCTGCCCAGTTTCTTATCTAGGTGAATTGGGAGTCTACCAGAAACTGCAAACCCTGGGGAAACTGAGGCCTAGTTGAGACTTAATGTTAGCCACAAATTGTCATGGCATCAGTTTCACCCTCACAAGGGTAGCTAGATGTGCTTTAAACTTGGTATGTCTCCCTGATGAATTCTATGAAAGGGATGTTGCCTTTTGAAATCATACTTACGTGATTTCAAATTAGAATCTGCTATGTATAAACTCCAGACAGTAACTTACTTTTTCTGAGCCTGATTTTTTTTATGTTTGAAATGGATATAATGATACTATTCACATCATGAGGCTTCTGAAGGTAATTATTGAACATGTGCCCACTATTTAAAATAGCAGGAGCTCAAAAACTTAAAGATATCTTCTCTAAATAAGGCATAGAACACATAGATGAATAAAAGCTAGCCTCTCTGGTATAGTTTTGTATTAAAAATTGTTTTGAGAAAAGAAGTAATATCAGAAAATTAATCTTAATCATAAGAAATAACCTGTCAGTAATGTTGAAAGTATATTTAAAGATAGTGAAGTGCTAATTTTAATTATATTGTGGCATAATTTACGTGCAACAAAATATCCGCTTAAATCATGCAGTTGGCCTAGGGAGATAACTAAAGGGGCTGGATTGGAGCCTTTGTTTTGATTGCCAGCACCATATTGTTCCCTGAGCTCCACCAAGAGTCACCCTGAGCATTTGGAAGACCATGTCCCTGTACACTGGTGTGTGTGGCTCCAAACCCAATAAATGAATAAATAAAATGTAGGATTTGGGAGGCAGGGGAGGAAACAGAGGGCTGGAGTCTTGCGTGTCAACGCAAGATTCTCAGCATTTCATGACAGTCTGAGCCTGCCAGGTATGACCCTGGTGGGCCTGACAGTTCTACATGTCTGAGCCCCAAGAACTAAACTACCAGTAGACCCTCACTTCTGGACCAGATATCACTGTTTGGGGCTCCCAGGCCTCTGAGTGCTGCTGGGACGGTGCCCTCCTACCACACAGAAATGTTTAGATGATGTGTACAGTCTGAAGGCTTTGGTACAGGAAGGGAAAAATTTTTGTATAAATTATTATTTATCGTTTGTTCTTAATGTTATAGAGGCTTTGTTAAACCTTAGGTTCTTAGCCATATTTCAGGTGTTTAAGCTGGCAACTTCTACACTGATTTCTCCCCTTTTTGAAAGAGGAATTACTATTCCATAATAGGTTGAGTGAATTCACTTAGAGTTCATCTTCCTCTGCTATAATCAGTTCATTAAAGCTTAGCTCTGAAATGTGCCAGATAGAGAAAATAGATGTAAGCTTTACTGTGATTTTATTTTGTATTATATTTTTCTTGTGCAGCCAAAGCAAGAAGATCAAACTGAGTCTCTTGATTTTCATCTATTAGGAGAAAAATTCTGCCACTGGTTCTTTGAACTTCTCAATTCTCAGAATCCTATGCTGGGATTACCTAAAGAAGAATGGGGACCTCAGCACTTCTGGGATGATGTAAAGCTGAGATTTTTTTATAATACTTCGGAGCAAAATATAACAGAATACCAAGGAGCAGAAATTGTGAGCCTTCGTCTGTTGTCTTTAGTGAAAGAAGAATATTTAATTCTTAATCCCAACCTAGATCCCCATGGACTAAAATGCGCTTCTTCCCCATATGGTCTAGTTATGGTTGGAGTTGCGGGGACTGTCCACCGAGGAAACTCTTGTTTGGGCATTTTTGAAAAAATTTTTGGGCTCGTCCGCTCCCCTTTGGTGGCGAATACTTGGAAAATCAAATTTATCAACCTGAGAATTATTGGCGAGAATGCCCTTGCTTCAGTACCACCAGTGAAACCAACAGTCACATTTGAACAGAGTGACCTGGAGACCTTTCACAGTCTAATCGCTTCAATTACCTGTGAAGTCCGACTTAATGTAAGACAGGCAATTGGATGAGGAAAAGAGAACTGAATTCACCTAACCTTCCAAAGCATTATCCGATGTCAGCTTTTAAAAAATCTATACAGAAACTTTCAAATGAGGCAACTAATATTGTAAGTGGTTTCAGGTGTCAAGATTGATATTTTAATTGTAATAGCCTTTCTTGACTGCAGACTAACCTGTGAACACTTAACCTATTTCTACCTGAGTTTCAGCAAATATTCCAAGACCTTAATGCAATTCTTCAAATAAAAGTCCATCACTTTATATGTTGTAACTAATGTGTGCCTTAAAATGCAGGTAATATATTTTTATTTAGTGAATATTCTGCTAAAATATGTAATTTTCATGTGGGAAGGTTAATAGTTTTGAAGGTATCTCCCTTTCATTTCTCTCATTTTAAAATATTTCAAAATATTTCAAGAGCATTATTTAACATTAACAGCACTAGTCTAACATAAATATTTTATGATCTGCAGTGTTTAATGAATTGTTTAGGGTAATGATAAGTACTTTTTTCAAAACACCTTATTCATATCTAAAGCTTCAGGTAACAGCTCCATAGCTTCATTCTTTGTAATATGTAAGAGAATATTCTGTAAAAGTCCTTGGTTTCTAACTTTTGATATTTTTTGCTCTTTGTTGATCTTGGAAGAGGTTGCACATTCATAATGTGGGCATATGTTTATAAAGATACCTTCCATGTCATAAAATTTGAGTAATTTTTTATTTCTGATTTGTCTTACTAGTTTGAGTTACAGGTTTAAGTTGCAGAATAATTACGGTTGTTGTTTCATACTTTTTATTGGCCAGTAGTAATTCACTGATCCAGAATCAATGCTGTGCCCCTGTACAAAGAAAACAGGAGCTTAGTAAAGGAAGAGATTCCCTTTGTTCTGCTCTAAGGATAGTATATTATTTAGATTCAAAGCTAAGTTACCTTTCTCATCTTTGAGCTTTGAATTATAACACGTAATAGTAAATATTCAAAGTCCAGCACTGTCTAGCACAGTCCTCCCGTTGTTCATCAATTTGCTCGAGCAGGCCCACTAATATCTCCGTTGTGAGACTTGTTACTGTGTTTGGCATATCGAATATGTCACGGGTAGCTTGCCAGGCTTTGCTGTGCAGGCAAAATACTCTCAGTAGCTTGCCGGCTCTCCAAGAGGGGTGGAAGAATTGAACCCGGCTTGGCTGGGCAGGCGGCTTGCAAGGCAAATGTCCTACTGCTGTGCTATTGCTCCAGCCCAATATTCAAAGTAGAGAATAAAATATAAAACTATTTGTTTTCTTTGTGTTATTGCTTAAGCACTGCAGAAATATGCTACAAATGCTTAAATGGCAGAAATTTCCTGTAGCTATCTTGAATACTGAATTTTTAATATGTTTAAAAAATCAGGTAAGGCCAAAGTCTTTGATCTTTTAATCAAAATCTTTTGCGAATTGAAATTACACCTTTGGTTTTTTGTCTTTAATTCCCATAGCTATATACCTAGTAGGATCTAATACTCAAGTGAATAATAAATGAATTAGCAAAAGAAACTTACATACTTCTAAATATTTTTGTTTCATTTTGGGCCATAGCCTGCAATGCTCAAGGGCTTACTACTGGTGGCTCAGTGCTGGGGGGTTGCTCCTGCATAGCTCAGAAACTTCGTGGTGCTGGGGATTGAACCCGGGGATCCAGCATGCAAAGATTTGCATTATCTCTAGACTGACTTTTGAGCTGTGTTACCTGCCCCATACTTACATTGGTGGGTACATGGGTCAGGAAATGACTGTTTTTTTGCATCTAGTTTCTGCCTTTATTTATTTCTGGTTTTTTGTTTTTAATCACATTCTCTTGAATTTCATATGTGGATACACAGAAAATTTTAGGCTGCAAACTATCTCAGACTTGGGGAAATTTCTAATTTTCATTTCAAATTTACTGAATTTTAGGGCTCTATGATTACTTACAAACCAATTTAGTGGGGAAATGTATGGAAAAATACCATGAAGAAATGGAAATTTGTTTATAAAAGTCAAATAGACCCTTATGAAAACCTTTGAGAGGTCCAGAAGAACAGTGGAGATTAAGTTGGTTTTTGTTCCAGACCCAGCAGTGCTCAGGGATACTTCTGGCCTTGTCCTTGAGGGGTCGCTTCTGGCACTGTTCAGGGGTCTTTAGTGCCAGGGATCAAACCCAGACTTCCCACTTGCCAAGCATGTGCTCCACCTATTGAGCTTCTGTCTAGCCTAGATTCAGTTATCCTCACACTACCTTCTTCCCTCCCTGTTTACAGGGTTTATATTAGGAAATGGCAGAGGCTTCAGATTTATGTCTCTTTGGCTTTTGTTTAACTTAGCTGATACTTGGAAAGTCTGTAATCAAGTAGTAGAGAATAAAACATTCCTAATAATTCAGAGTAATTAGATGGTCACACCAGGGTGATCTCTGAGCTTTATTTACTGTAGGCAGATTTGATGTAAATATAAGGATGAACCTCAGGTATCTTGTCAAAATTTTGTCTAGTTACAGGAGGATATTTTATTGGAATCTACAATGACAACTTTCATGTGTCCAGTTTAACTGGAAATACCAAGTAACATGAAAAAAAAAACATTGCTGATTTATTAAGTCAATCTGGCATAGGTCAGGAAAATTATTTCTTGGTTTTCAGAAAAGAAAGGTATGTTTTTATGCCAAAGGAAGCCAATTATGTAGTCACAAGAAAAACTAATACCATCTAGAAAAGGGTTTAAAGAATAGAGTGTAATTTTTTTTTTAAATCACCAGAAACAGTGTTTTAACAAAATAGCCAGAGTAGATTATCAAAAAAAAAAAAATGAAAACTGTATTTTAATGCTGTTTTCAGCATCTCTCACAAATTTAGAAGCCCTTTTCCTCACTGCTCAGTTACCATAGGTGGTACTCAGTGGGCCAGGCTGTGCTAGGTGTTGGTCCTGGGTCTCAGGCATATATGCTCAGCTTGTTGAGCTATCTCTCTGGCTCTCTTCTCTGATTCTTAACTTGAGTTAGGGATATTCCCCTCCTGGCGAATATTTGCATATTATAGTTGTGTATTGCCGCTGAGTTGATGGACTTCACTAAAGTATCCTGTATAGAGCTTTATAAAATCCTATGTTAGGGGCTGGATAGTGCAGGAGTTAAGGACGCCTGCCTTGCATGTGGCCGATCCCAGTTCCATCTTAGGCACCACATGTGGTCCTCTGCGCACCACTGGGAATGACCCCTGAGCACAGAGGCGTGAGTAGCTCAAAATCTTGGCCCAAAACCAAACCAAAATTTTTAAAAAAGGTAAAATTATTTTTAGAAAATTTTGTTCCTTTGCCAGAGTACTGACATCAGAGGACTAAGTAAAAGTAAAGTAAAGGCCCTCCCGTTGATCGTCGATTTGCTCGAGCGGGCCCGGTAACGTCTCCATTGGAGACTTTTGTTGTTACTGTGTCTGGCATATCGAATAATCTCGGTAGCTTGCCGGGCTCTCCGAGAGGGGCGTAGGAATTGAACTCGGGTCGGCCATGTTGGCTACGTGCAAGGCAGACGCCCTACCCGCTGTGCTATTGCTCCAGCCCAATAATCTGTTGAGACTATTAATTTGATTGTGAACTTGTGAATTTTTTGTGATATAGAGAAAAAGCAGAGAATAGAAATATGGATCATGGCAAACCCTTAAGCCTTGTATTACAGAATGGGGAGGGGTGGAGAAAACGAATGGTGACAGGGACACTGGTGGAAGGTTATGGGCACTTTATTGGCGTTTGATGCAGTAATTTTGTGCATCACTATTGTAAACTTTTGCACTTAACCTCCTTGTGCAAATAATAATGCTTAAAAAAAATAGGAACAATGTTATAGCTCTTTTAGAATTTTAGCAGGTTTTCTGGTTGCTGCCAGAAAGCCAAGAAAAAAAGAAAAAGGAACTTTTCCTCTGCAGGACCTTTATATGTTATTTTCCTATTTTACACTACTGCATTTCAACCCTAACCCCAATGAAACTATTTATAACCTTTGCATATGCCAGCTTTTTAAGGCTGATAGAATTGCAGCGCAGGGAAAGAAGACTTTCTGAATCTGGATTTTCTGGTGTTTTTTTTTTTTTTTTTTGGTTTGGGGGCCACATGAGCAGTGCTCATATTTGGGTTACTTGTGGCTGTGCTCAGGGGACCGTGGGATGCCAGGAATTGAACCCAGGTCAGTCAAGTATGGTTCTTCTTGCTGTACTGTGACTCCAGCCCCTAGGTTCTATATGTTTCGTTGACATTTGTTAAATTGGGCATCTGTGGGCTGGAGCGATAGCACAGCGGGTAGGGTGTTTGCCTTGCACGTGGCCTACCCGGCTTCGATTCCCAGCATCCTATATGATCCCCCAAGCACCATTGGGAGTACTTCCTGAGTGCCTGAGCCAGGAGTAACCCCTGTGCAACACCAGGTGTGACCCAAAAAGCAATAAATGAATAAAAAATAAATAAATTGGGCATCTGCAATTTTTAAGTCACTGAATTAGGCATGTTAAAATAATTCATTAGTAGGTTATTTACCTAAACTTAAATTGAAGACAGAACTCAATCTCTGGAGATTTTAGGTAGCTTCTTTTATATGGTCAGAAAATAATAACTGAAATTTTAAATAGCTATATGGCTTTATAATTTTTATATAGATTTTTTTAATATATGGGATATTTTGATAGACCTCTTTGAGTTATAAAGAAAATGTTTCAGAATATATATTAGTTTGTGTTAAACTCTCAGCTTAGTTTCTAGTTTGAACCTTCCCTCTTGTCTCTTGGAAAAGTGTTTATATTAAGTTTGACATTTAATGTGCCCCAAAATACTTGTGTCATTAAGTTTTAATAAAAATTACTGATCTTTCACTACTTGGTATCTTCTAATTTCTATTTCCATCACCACCAATTTTCATTGGTCTTGTTAGCTATTTAGTGATTTTTTTGTTGTTTTGGGGGCCACATCTGCTGGTGCTCTAGGGCCACATAGTGTGAGGGATCAACCTGGGCCTTCTCCCATAAAGTGTACACTCCGCTGGCTGCACAGAGTGAAATTTTTTTTTAACAGTTTCATCTTAAGATTTTGAACACCTTAAATTGAAATGGGGAGTTTAAGGATTGAAGGAATGACCTGCTAATACATATTATTTGATACTTTTCTGAACAAAAATTAGCAGCTATTTGCTTTTTCTGCCTAGCCTTTTTTCAGACTGCTTGATTTTCGTCTTTGAGGTATTTGGCTTGAATGTTTTCTTCTCCCTAATGGACCCTGATAGTACTTATCAGAGCACTTTATTTGTTTCAATCTTAGCACTTTAGATATTATCGTCAATTTCTAATTTCTTAATTTCCCCAAGTAGAATTTTATCTAGAGCACAAATGATTGTATTTCCATTGCTTTGTACAAAAACTAGCAAATAGATATTTAGAGCTTTATACATACCTATTTGTTTGTCTGCATAAGATAATGCTTTAGATAATGTCTAGTATTTACATATATGTAGACATACATGTATACATGTTTGCATATATAGAACTCAAATTTGTGATGAATAAAGCCAGATTTATATTAATATATGAACTCTAAAACAATAGTACTCTTTGTTAGAATTATTATTAAATTCATCTTACAGTGTAAAAAATATTGTTAATATAGTTTCATTGAGGTTTTTTCTTCTGGCTTTTTGGATTTCACCATTTTTTGCAGGATACGGGGGTGATATTGCAATAATATCTAAATTGCAAAATATTTGCACTAACCTTTTGTGCTCTCTTCCCATACCCTGAGGAAAGTTTTGCTTTTTTAGATGACTGAAAAATACTTCTCTATCCTAACAGGTACCCATTTTTCAGTTGATAGGTAGCTTATGTACTTTTATTTACAGAGGTGAGGGGTGGGATGACTAGAGGGTCGGCATATTGGGCAGTACTTATTAACTGCACTCAGGTATCACTCCTTGCAGGCTCCAGGGACCATATCAGGTGCCTGGGATTGAACTTGGGTCAGCAGCATGCAAGGCAAGAGCCCTGCCTGAAGTACTATTGCTCTGGGCCATCTTCTTAAACTACGAAGTCTTTTTTTTTTTTTCTTGCACTTTATTTTCATTATGATTATTGGTGCTATCTTATTTTGATGGAATTACAAATAATTCTCAATTTCTTTACATGAAAAACTGAATGCTTAGATGGGATTTCTAAAATGTATTATTGTGATGTTATTTAGTTTTGTGACTGTACACTTTCTTTCACTAACTGGAGACTATTTTAAAGAAATGGTAGTTGATTCTCTGCTGGGGTGTTGCTCCTGGCAATGCTTGGGGGATAGTATAGTGTCAGAGACTGAACCTAGGCCTCTAGTATGTAAAATTGCAGAATATTTGCACTAACCTTTTGTGCTCTCTTCCCACACCCTGAGGAAAGTTTTGCTTTTTTAGATGACTAAAAAATACTTTTCTATCCTAACAGGTTCCCATTTTTCAATTGATAGGTAGCTTACATACTTTTATTTACAGAGGAAAAAACAAAAGAATAAAGATACACATCTTTTAAATAGAAAAGATCTGAAAATGTTAAAAATATTTTTTATATTCTCTAATCACTAGAAATTGTGAAGTTGTTTGAAACTATTATTCTTTCAAGCTTTTTACAGTAGACATTGAACACTATACTGCCATTAATCTTTAGCAAAAATTAAGATGTTGACAAAATACTCAGATATTCACATGTACATGGCCTTTTAAAGAAACTAGACAGTTATAGAGCCCATACCTTGCATATGTGGAATCCTGGGTTTGATTCCCCCATTGTTTCCCCCCCAAAAAAAAATTTACTGAGTTGGCAAGTACTTAAGGTGACATTGGAAAGAGTGGCAGATTTATTAAAATTTAAGTTTTCTGTAGGAAGTGTGACTTGGTTGTGTGCTGCCAATAAGTTCATTGTTATTTCAGGAAGTTTAATGAAAAACATTTGTTTATCAGATAAGAAATTTTGCTTTTTGGACTCCATTGATTAGTACAACTTTATGATAGAACAAGCTTAGAGTATAGAATCAAGATAGCAATAGAAAATCATGTTAGGGATTTTAATGTTTCGGACTAGTAGAATGATCATAAAGTCAACAGTAGATTCCTAGGAATCAAAAAATTACCAAATAAGATAAAACTTCAATTGTAGGAGCAAAGTGTTAGGATGGGAGAAGTTGATTTTAAATGCCCTATGAGTATTTTCTCTTAAATGTTGTTTGCATTGGTAAACATTTATGGGTTTCTTATTATGTCCCAGTAATTTTCACAAAATACTGTTAAAATATGAAGAAATGTTTATTTATAATTTGTTTTGCTTTTCTTAATTTTGTAAACTAATACTGTTTAATAAAAATTTTTATAAAAAAGTGATTCTCTGTGACCTCTCATTGATGTCCTTAGTTTTTTTTTGACTCCCTCTCTTTCCCTGTTCCCTCCACCCCCAGCAAGTTTAGGCACCGTGATTTACAACAATAGTGTTTCAGGCATACACCATCCCAGCTTCAAAACGATCTTCTATGTCAGCATCCCTCCACCAGTATCCCAAGTTTTCTTCCCTGTCCCGCTCCACCTCCTTAGCACAGCCTCATTGTTTTGTTAAGTGTACTTCGGGTGACTTATTTACCATAGTTTTGACTTTTAGGATTGATGAGAAAGGTTATCTCATTTCTCCAACATCCAAGAGCCTGCAGTTCCTGAGCAGGGACCCTGTCTGTTAATGGCCAGTTCACCTCCTCTTTCTACCCATCCTCCCCCAGCTTCCCTCAACATAGCATTCTCATATCTGCCTTCCTTTTTTCTTTTAATCATTCTCATCTTTTTGGCACATACTGTTCTAATTCATCTTTGGAACAATAGTGATCACTAATAAACTGTTAAATACTTAGGCAGTTCAGAGAAAGGAAATGTACTGAAACTAATTTTCACATCCTGCACATAATTTTACAAATCACATGTTTGCAAAGTTAAATATAGGATTTGGAGCAAGAGAGGTCATACAGCGGGTAGGCACTTTCCTTGAATGTGACAGATCCAGTTCAGTACCTAGCAGTGCATATGGTCCCCCAAAGCACTGCCAGAGTGATCCCTGAGCACAGAGCTGAAGTAAGCCCTGAGCACCTACCATACTCCTCCTGTAATAAAATCTTATTTTCATAGAAATCTTTTAAGTTTTTAATAGTATCTTACTCTTTATGTACAGTCGTAGGTGCATTTATGTAGGACAAGGACTGTGCTCATGAGTTTACTTCAGCTAATATTCATCTTTATTATACTTTTCTAATAATTTAATGTCTGTTCAATTTGGATTTTATATCGATATTTCTCTTATCCCTGATTGGCAAATTATCAACAGTGATTTAAAAATACCATAATGTTGAGAGATTGTGGAAAAAACTTAGGTGTGAATGCAGAATTAGAACCTATAGTATGTGCTATGTAAGATTCTGTGAATATGTTTTCAAGACAGCTGAACCATATCAAGAAGGTGATGAATCGCTGAATTATTTTCCCCGTCAATCCGTTAATAATTAGTCACAAGCAAATATTTGTCCCATCAAATATTTGTCCCATCAAATATTTGCATCTTGCCACCAGTTTTCACAAATTTTAAAGCATATTATATCTCTTGTAATTAGTAAGGTAATTTTCTACAATATAAGGTCATACATCTCAGCTAAAAGTGAAATGCAGAATGGTCCAAAATTGTGAAGCATTATCCAGAGTTGTATATTTCTTAAAATATTACAGGAATAAGACACCATTGGCAATTTCCTAGGTTCTTGGCATAGCGCCCGCTCAGTACTTTATGGGTGGACCCATCACAGGTTAGATCAGCCACTGGGGGTTGACCTGATAACCTGTTTTAGGGTAATTGCTTATACATCAAAGACAGTCTAAATATCTCATCTTAATGATTATGTCCATTCTTTATTTGTTTCCATTTGTTGGGTAAACACTGTCTCTTCACAAATAATAAAGCAGTTGTTACATGTGCATTTGAACTGGTAGACTGGGTTCAAACTCAAATCTGTGATAGAAAATTATACAGGACATTGACACCGTGAAGCTTGTCAGTTTCAAAACTAATGACATATAAGAATAAGAACAAGTGATTGCAGAAAATTCTATCAAAAAGGAAAATTGTTTAAGTCAGTGATACCATGGGGAGCAATTCCTATTGATGTGTTCCAATTCCTATTGATGTGTACTTTGCAGACAGAGCAACTAATCAGCAGCACTTAAACCATTATTTGATGCATGTCACATATGTGAATGAGAAATCCTTAGCCTTGTGTTCATTTTACTCCTGAAAGCTCATAAACATGGAAACAGTATTATACTGGCAAACAAGTATTGGTGAGCACTTAACAGGAATGTTTTACGTTATCTTAAATACTGGGAAGCCAGCAAGGAAAGTAATTGTTAGGTCATACACAAAAGTTGGTCTACTTAATTCTTCCTAATAGAAAGCAGTTAATCTTCAATAGTTGTCAGGATGTTGATTTAGTGTTCTGGGGAACAAAACATATCAAAATTTTCACTTCAGCTTATACCATCTTTATGTTTTCACAATGCATTTTACCATTTTAAAAAATGGGACAGAATATTAGAAATTGTTTTTTCCTCTATATTGCATGTTTAGAGAAAAGTGTTCCCATGAAATGTGAAAATAAAAGCAAAGATTGAAAATATTTCTTTGTTAAGTTGTTAAAAGGATTAAAAATAATTATTTTTCCCAAGTGGCAAAACATACTAACCAGTTTATATATTATCTTTGAAGAGATATTCCTTCAGGTCTGTAATATTCCTCCAGAACTGCACAAATGACTCAGTTTTAATGAATTTCAGTCCTCCATTCTTTTTTTCCCCCCTCTTTTTTGTGATGGTGGTGGTGTGTGTCAGCGGTGGTGGTGGTGGGGGGGGGGGTGGCCACATCTGGTGATACACAGAGCTTATTCCTTGTTCTCCACTCAGGGATCATTCGGAAAGGAAAGGCTCAGGGGACCATACCGGGTGCTTGGAGACCAAAACCAAGCAAGCTGCATGCAAGGCAGGCAACTTACCCACGATAATATATCTCTGTCCCCTTCTTTTCCTTTATTGCCTTACCACAGAAACATATTTTGGGACTTACTTAAAACTCTATCCAAATACTGTTAGCATGAAACAATGAGGTAAATGTAGGGGATTGATTTGAAACCTCATTAACACCATAGATAGGTTGATCTCTTATGGCTCCAGATTAAAATATATTATGAGAGACTGGAGAGATAGTACAGAGGATAGAACACTTGCTTTGTACGTGGCCAACCCAGGTTCGTTCCCTGGTATCCCGTTTGATCTCCAGAGCACTTCCAGGAGTGATTCCTGAGTGCAGAGTCACTCAGGAATAAGCCCACTGGTCTTACAGCCCCCTCACCCTGCCAAAAAAAAAGTATATTGTGAAAGCATATCATTAATATGCAGGTCAATAATTAAAACAAGAAGTTTTGTAAATCACATGTCTCCTCAGAATACCCAAGCAATGACAATAAGAACGTAGTATAAAGAAAAGACTTGTAAAAAAATAATAAAATGGCTAATGTCTCATGTTTAGAGAAGTACACTAATAGATTAGGTTAACCTGACTTCAGTAGTGTTAAAAAAAATAAAAGGCAGCCTTTCACAAGAAGTTTAACGGAAAAATCACCTACTTTTTTTTTTAAATCACCTACTTTTAAGCAACCAATTAAGTCCTTTATTTTCTTTTTTTTTTAATTTATTTTATTTTATTTTATTTTATTTATTTTTTTTTAAATTTATTTATTGAATCACTGTGGGAAAGGTTACAAAGCTTTCAGGTTTAGGTCTCAGTCATGCAAATATCAAACACATTTCCCTTTACCAATACTTATTTTTTACCATGAAGAACCCCAATAAAACCCCACCCCCCCACCCCTCCCCGTCCCTGTGAGGCAGATGAATTCTAGTTAACACTCTATCTGCTTTGATTAGATTCATTGTTTCAATAAAAGATTCACCACTATTATTTAGAGTTTACGCCCCCCCCAAATCAGACATGCTGAAAAAGCATTGTGAAGTGATTTGCTTTCTACAGCTGGGTTCAAGAATTAAATGTTGGTTTTGGATTTCTGCTGTTTTACCTATTGACCCTGGAAGTATTTCTACTGAAAGTCAGATAGTTAAGAAATTGGTTTCTGTGTTCTGGAGTCGTGGCCGTGCTGGAGAGCCGCTCGTGGGGGGCAACCGGTGGCCTCGGTAGGGCGTGAAGGGCGGAGCGAAACGCCCCCCTTCCCATGAGGTTTTAGTCGCCCCCACACTCCCGGCTCATACCTGCTATCCACAAGGCTCCCATGTGGCCGCCATCTTTCTTTCCAGAGAGGAGAGGGCGAATGGGGCAACACCCTTTCCCCTCCGGCAGACTTGATGGGCTGGATCAACGCATAGTCCGTTCACTTTTCTGCTCTAAGCTGCTGGGTTCTGCATTAAGTCCTTGTGCTTCTGGGGCCATGGCCATGCTGGAGAGCCGCTCGCGGGGGGCGACTGGTGACCTCGGTAGGGCGTGAAGGACGGACCGGAACGCCCCCCTTCCCATGAGGTTTTAGTCGCCCCCACACCCCCGGCTCATACCTGCTGTCCACAAGGCTCCCATGTGGCCGCCATCTTTCTTTCCAGAGGGAGGAGGGCGGAAGGGAGCAACACCCTTTCCCCTCTGGGCAGAAATGATTGCCTGGATTAACGCATAGTCCTTTCACTTTTCTGCTCCAAGCTGCTGGGTTCTGCATTAAGCCCTTGTGCTTCTGGGGCTGTGGCCGTGCTGGAGAGCCGCTCGTGGGGGGCAACTGTTGACCTCGGTAGGGCGTGAAGGACGGACCGGAACGCCCCCCTTCTCGTGAGGTTTTAGTCGCCCCCACACCCCCGGCTCATACCTGCTGTCCACAAGGCTCCCATGCGGCCGCCATCCTTCTTTCCAGAGAAGAGAGGGCGAATGGGGCAACACCCTTTCCCCTCCGGCAGACTTGATGGCCTGGATTAACGCATAGTCCTTTCACTTTTCTGCTCCAAGCTGCCGGGTTCTGCATTAAGTCCTTGTGCTTCTGGGACTGTGGCCGTGCTGGGGAGCCGCTCGTGGGGGGCAACTGTTGACCTCGGTAGGGCGTGAAGGACGGACCGGAACGCCCCCCTTCTCGTGAGGTTTTAGTCGCCCCCACACCGCCGGCTCATACCTGCTGTCCACAAGGCTCCCATGCGGCTGCCATCCTTCTTTCCAGAGAAGAGAGGGCGAATGGGGCAACACCCTTTCCCCTCTGGGCAGAAATGATGGCCTGGGTTAACTCATCGTCCGTTCGCTTTTCTGCTCCAAGCTGCTGGGTTCTGCATTAAGTCCTTGTGTTTCTGGGGCTGTGGCCGTGCTCCAAACTTAACTCTGATTTTCAGGGAGAAAGATTGGGTGGTTTACTTCTCATTGATCACTTTGTATATAGAGAGATGTCTATATACAAAGGGGTTCCATCTGGGGGAGGCGGGATGCGGCACCTACTCCATCTGGAACTTGCCGGTGATCTCGGCTCTTTTTGGAACCTGTTTTTTCTTTTTTTTTTTTCCTCCGGGATCCCGCACCCTCCATGTGTTCCTTCTCTTATGCTGAACGCTTCAAAGATGGCACTGGGGGGCGGGCTGTGGGCGTGACTTCCGGAATCAGAGGTTACCTGGGAGGTGTAGTCCGGCAGATTTGAGGAAAAGTCCTCGTTCCCGCATACTCGAGCTGTGTTTGTAGAGGCTTCTGGTCACCGGGGTTCCATCTGGGGGAGGCGGGATGTGGCACCTACTCCATCTGGAACTTGCCGGTGATCTCGGCTCTTTTTGGAACCTGTTTTTTCTTTTTTTTTTTTTCCTCCGGGATCCCGCACCCTCCATGTGTTCCTTCTCTTATGCTGAACGCTTCAAAGATGGTGCTGGGGGGCGGGCTGTGGGCGTGACTTCCGGAATCAGAGGTTACCTGGGAGGTATAGTCCGGCAGATTTGAGAAAAAGTCCTCGTTCCCGCATACTCGAGCTGTGTTTGTAGAGGCTTCTGGTCACCGGGGTTCCATCTGGGGGAGGCAGGATGCGGCACCTACTCCATCTAGAACTTGCCGGTGATCTCGGCTCTTTTTGGAACCTGTTTTTTCTTTTTTTTTTTCCTCCGGGATCCCGCACCCTCCATGTGTTCCTTTTCTTATGCTGAACGCTTCAAAGATGGCCAAGTCCTTTATTTTCTGAGCTTCCATGTCTCCCATATGTATTCTGACAATTTTGTCAGAATTCACCATCTCTTTTATCCAGACTAAAGTTGAACTTGAAATGTTTTTAGTGAAAGAACTAAAGAAGGTAAAGGTAAAGTTAAAGGCCCTCCCGTTGATCGTCGATTTGCTCGAGCGGGCCCAGTAACGTCTCCATTGGAGACTTTGTTGTTACTGTGTCTGGCATATCGAATACTCTCGGTAGCTTGCCGGGCTCTCCGAGAGGGGCGGAGGAATGGAACTCGGGTCGGCCGCTTGTAAGGCAAACGCCCTACCACTGTGCTATCACTCCAGCCCTTAATTATGTTGGAAAAATTATTTGGTTTATATTGAACCAAATATTATTTGGTTTATATTCGTAGTTATAAATATTCTCAGAATGACATTTTATCAGTATAGCTTTTGCATTTTTTAAATTTTAGGTGCTATATCTAATGGTACTCAGGACTTATTCCTGGCTCTGTGCTTAAGGATCAATACTGGCTGTGCTTAAGGATCAATATGGGGTGCCAAAGATCAGACTTGGGTTGGCGACATGCAAGGCAAGCACTGTACCTGCTGTATTATATATAGTTTTTGGCCTCAGTATCACTTTTGTACTGCATAGAATAAGAGGAATGGTTCTTCTTGATTTATTAGAGGACAGGGGTATTAATCAAATAATTTTGTATTCTGTATTATTTCCTAGCCAAAATAAATTCTTTCTTCAGTTTCCTCATTAGTAGATGGGACAATACATTCCTATTTCTATTTTCAAAAGGCTCACAGTGGTTGTAAGAATTTCTTTTCCTGCGCTAACAACAGTATTTCAGAATTCTCCAACAACCAGGCATTTAGACACAGGAAGAACAATGAATCTAATAAGAATTGAGGGGGGGGCTATAAAAATTATCATTATTTTTTTATTTCATAAGAATGTCTTTTCAAAGTCCCAGACTTTGTGCTCTAGTTTCGGGGGGAGAATTCATTTTATTATTTTAATATATTTTTACATGTTAATGATTTTGGTGTACAAAGTTACTACACCCACACTACCACCAAAGTGCCAAAGACCCTCCAGTTCTGTCCGTGTGTCACTTCTAGACTCCCACTTCCCACCCCATACCCAGTCACGAATCACCCTACTCAGGGTACATACGCTGAATTCTGTTGTTAAAATCCAGTGGTTTTTTGATTGTTTGCTTTTGTTTTTTAATACAGTTCAGTTTCTGTGCACAGATACCTTCAAGATCTATATGCTCTGAGAACCTGGGTAGGGTGGTAGTGGTAAGAGTTGCATTTCCGCATCCGGTCCCTGCAGTAGGTTACCGGTGCTGGGCCAACCCAGGTGGGAATAGGTTTTGTGCCTTGGCCTGTTTCCCCTGGCAGTCCGGTGGCCACCATCCTCCAGAGGCCACTGGACAGTCAGGTTTGGGCCCACAATGACAAGACATGCAGAGCCTCACGGGATGGGGGGTGGAGCCGGTCCTGTCCTCACCACCCCAATGAGACCCCAAGTCATCGCCTACGAATGGCCTCTCTGGCTCCTGATCAAGCTGCTTAACGGCCATGATCCCAGAGAATCAGAAACAAATCTCGAAACCCAGTGGCTTTGGCAGAAATGAGTTCAGACCCCACAATAGGTTACTGTTGCCGGGCCACCCCAGGGGGGAAAGGGTATTGTCCCTCCACCTGCTCCCCCTTGGTGGCTCTGTGGCCATCATCTTCCAGAGGCCATTGGACAGTCAGGTTTGGACCTGCAGTGACGAGACATTTTGGGCTTCACGGGATGGGGGTGGAGCCAGTCCTGTCCTCCCCACCCCAATGAGACCCCAAGTCATCGCCCGTGAAGGGCCTTTCTGGCTCCTTATCAAGCTGCTTAACGGCCATGATCCCAGAGACTCAGGACCAAATCTCGGAACCCAGCAGGTTTTGGCAGAAATCCCTCCAGATTTAAGTGTTAAATTTTCGGAATTCAGTGGTGAATAAATCAGTGATGAATAAATAGCAGTACTCCTACATTTAAAAAAAAGTTGCATTTCCACAGGAGACTTCTTTAAGCAGCAAAATACCACGCACTCCAGTAGGAAGAATAAAAATAAGTGCTGTGACACCCAGGTTCTCTGAAACACCTCAGGGTATTATTGTAGCCCTTTTTCTTCTCTCTGATGGAGCTCCCTCAGTGTGCTCCCTACTCCTGACCTCCAGGGGGCATGTGTGGACTCCAGAGAGCAGAATCCTCACCGGTGTGGAAACAATGCATGGATAGGTGAGTACTATCTGTAGAGAGCAGCTGCCTCATCCCCTCCTCCCCCCCCCCCCCCGCCCCCAACACACACACACACACACACACACACACACACACACACACACACACACACAGAAAGTAGACACAGAAAAGGTAAAGGTAAAGGCCCTCCCGTTGATCGTCGATTTGCTCGAGCGGGCCCAGTAACGTCTCCATTGGAGACTTTGTTGTTACTGTGTCTGGCATATCGAATACTCTCGGTAGCTTGCCGGGCTCTCCGAGAGGGGCGGAGGAATCGAACTCGGGTTGGCCATGTTGGCCGCTTGTAAGGCGAATGCCCTACCGCTGTGCTATCGCTCCAGACACAGAAAAGGTACAGAAAAAGCTTTCTCGTGAGAACAAAGAACGCACAAAGAACTGAAAACGTAAACAGTGGCACCTCTGCTTCCTTGGAATAGATCTAAGTAAATCCTACTGCTGAAATGGAGGAATCATTCATGAACAGAGTTGAAGGGAAATTAAAAAAAAAATCCTGTGGCACTAAAACCATTAGCTGATTGAGAACTGGAACTTGATTACTCTGCAAAAACAATCTTTTCATCGTCCTGCCAAGAATGTTCTGTTCCATTTCAGAGGACTATGCAAATTGCAAGAAATCTCCAGGAAACAGATTATAAACAAGTATGTGCTGCTAATGAAGTGGTGGCCAAGTAAGGACAGAGGAATACTTGGGTCTTACATGTGTGTGGGGTCTGGCTTCAGATTTTTGTTTGTTTGTTTGTTTTTTGGGTCACACCCGGCGATGCCCAGGGATTACTCCTGGCTCTGCACTCAGGAATTACTCCTAGTGCTCAGGGGACCATATGGGATACTGGGAATTGAAACCAGATCTGCCGCTGCCTGCAAGGCAAACGCCCTACCCACTGTGCTATCACTCCAGCCCCCTGGCTACTTTGGTAGCACTAAAATATTATAGATGCTCATGCTTATGGAATAGGATCTTGACTCCATTTAGGCACTGTATGGGCCCCCAGCATCAGCGGGTCTGACCAAGAAGACTAAAAAGTCAAAATACTGAGCAATGTAGTATAATGGTGGACACTAAGCTTCCCTACTAAGTTCAGCAGCTGTCCTGAAACCATGGCAGACCCCCCCCCCCACCAGGACTGACTCCAGTTTATTGGACGCCTCTTTCACAAACCAAAATGATCTCGACCTATCTACTTCTGAATTACAAGCCTTGCTTTATAACTGACTTATCTTTATGGTTTTTAAAGCACCTGTCAGAGAACTCTGTAACTCTGCTTAATGCCAGCTTTTTGAAGAGAGCTCTCCTGACCACCACAGGAAATTGGTGTGAGGCATGCTCACTTGTGCAGGAAGTTCTGTTAACCCATTTTTGTTTTCAGGCATTGTCCTATATAACGGTGTACACTGAAAAATGATAGTGATAACAGAATTGGACCGTTTGGTTTTATTTTTTTAGGGAAGGTTTGCGGGCCACACCTGTGGTGCTCAGGTACTATTGCTGGCTCAGTGTTCAGGAGTGACCCTTGGTCTCAGGGAATGTGCACAGGAGACCATGTGGGGTCTAGGATGCATCCAGTATAGTCTGCATGGCAAGGCTTTAACTCCTGTTCTATCTCTCCAACCCCATGTGGGTTTGATTTTAAGCAGAGAAAATGAAAGAAGTTACAGCATAGATGTCTCCCACCTTTCTCTTTGGTTTTTAAGTTGCTATCATTGATGGAAAACTGAGAGATATCAACTAGATATCGTATCTATTTGATACCGATCTATCAACTAGTTGACAGATCTCTTGTTCATGTTGGTGGTTCCATTCCTTTGATATTATGTTCTTTGTTGTTTAAAAATTTTTCTTTGATGCAAGAGGTTGCACCCAGGGACCACACATAGTAGACATACCACTCCACCACAAAGCCATATCCCCAGCACTCACACTGCGACACTATACACTTTGATTGTATGTTAATCCTATATGACAAATGTTCTGATCATTAATACTAAATTCATAATTAAAATGCATATGACTGGACACGTTCAACCATTTCTTTTTTTTATTACTGCCTAATGAACTCGCCATTTGCATGTTTGTCCATTTGGCATTTTATATTTGCTTAGATTGTAGAACGTGATTTATTTCAGTGTTTTTCTGTTTGTGGTACATGTATGTTTCACATATTAGAAAAATATTTTGTATAGTAGCAGTTTTTTTGAAAAGACAGTTTTGTTCAAAATTGTTTTTCAAAAAACAAATATGATTTACAGTTCAATGAAAAATTAAATACACCTGATTTCAATTGCTAGACTTTACATAGTGCTTACATAGTGCTTTACCTAGTGCTTTGCATAGACTTTACCCATAGTCAATGTGATGTAACAATAGATAGGTTCCCCAATAAAATATACTATTAAAATATAGAACTCTTGAATAAATAAGCTATATTCTAATTATATTTTTGAAGACTAGATCAACTTGGATCATAAAAAGTTTGATACTCTTTGGAATTATGTATATGAACATGCATTTCATTTTCTAAGATAAACTTGCTTTCACGGATAGATTAATTTTTTTCTACGAATCTGTTAATGTTCTGGGTATTTTATTTTGTTTTGGATCAAACTGGTGGTAATCAGAGCTTACTCCTGGTTATGTGCTCAGGGCTCGCTGCTGGTGGGGTTCAATGGACCATATAGAGTGCCAGGAATCAAGCCTGGGTCAGCCATTACAAAGCAAATGTCTTACTCCAAGTACTATCTCTCAGACAACAATTTTCTGAAGATTAAAATTAAAATGTCATTTTGTCCTTTTAGGCTGTTGTCACTCCACTCGGTGCTCAGGGAATGTGCAATGCCATGAATGAAGCCCAGGCCTCACTCATGTAAGGCATGCACACAACCTGTAAAGCTATCTCCCCGGCCCAAGAACATGTCTATTTTTACAAATTGTAAAGCCATTATAAAGAAATAGCTTTAAATTACTGAATTTTTATTTTATTTAAACATTTTTTGGATTTTCATTGGTGATGATCCTGATATTGCAAAACTACTTTGTCTTTTCATCATTCCTTTTTCTCACAGTCACCATTTTGCAACTTTCATAAGTCTCTCTCTCTCTCTCTGTCTCGTCTCTCTCCTTTTGGGACTTATGGTTTGCAATACAGATACTGAAAGGTTATCAGGTATCTCCCTTTACCTAACTCTTTCTTACATTAACTTTTTTTTTTTTTTAGTTAAGAAGTTAAGACTTTAGCCTTCTCTTGTTTAGAACTCAAATACTAGTATTTTGAAGGAGAGAAGCTTACAACAGTTTATTAAGAGTGTGGAGTTTTAGTGACATCTTGTGGCCACGATTTTTTTCATCGTGTTCTACAAAAAAAGAATAAGCTTTATATAGGAAAGGACATCCAACAGTAAACAAGTACTTTTCAAGAGTTTCTGAAGGCTTTCTGTAAACTACTCAGCTTTGAGAAAAATAAAATCATACAATTCATTGCTTCATGTATAAATATGGAGAGTATCACTCTGAGCGAAGTTAGAAGGAGAAAGTCAAACACAGGATAACCTCTCTAGTCTGAAAGACATAAAGAATCACAGTAGGGAAAATAACAAATGTCCAAAATCAACAGAAACTGAGAACAGGGCTTTGTCAAGAAGCTACCTTAGAGGGGAGACAGGGGGAGGTTTACTGGGACAATGGTAGAGTGAGGCTGACCCTCTGGTGAAGGATGTGGTGCTGAAATGTTTGATATATGAAACCCTAACTAAAAACAATTTTGTAAATCATGGAGGGCTGGAGCGATAGCACAGTGGTAGGGCATTTGCCTTGCACACAGCCAACATGACCGACCCGAGTTCGATTCCTCCGCCCCTCTCGGAGAGCCCGGCAAGCTACCCAGAGTATCTTGCCCACATGGCAGAGCCTGGCAAGCTACCCGTGATGTATTCGATATGCCAAACACAGTAACAACAAAGTCTCCAATGGAGACGTTATTGGGCCCGCTCGAGCAAATCGATGAACAACGGGAGGATAGTGACAGTGATGGTGCATAAAATAAAATTAAATTAAAAAATAGTTTTAAGGCAATCAGCTTCCTTATCCTCATTTTATTGCCCTCTCCTTGCATTAACAAAATCTATGTTTTAGGTACTGGACCTCCCTGTCCCCTTCACCCCTAGCTTCCCTTTCATAGTTACCATTATCCTAACTTACAAAAGAAAATTCTTGCTCTTCCCCATCCTTACTAAACTCATTGCCCTGTATCTAAAACTCTGGATGTTATGCAGAGAATTTTGAAACACTGTTAGTACAGGGAAGGGAAATATCTACAACTGTTCAACAAAAGTTGAACAAGTCAGGTGGTTGATAAATTTCCTTGAAATAATTTGGCTTCAATCACATAAGAACAATGTGAATTTAGTTTTCAGCTGCTAGATTATTCACTGAAAATAAATCGTAGTACTACATTGTTAGTTGTTTTCCTTTAGTCTTAAATTTAATTTTAGAAAATTTACAACTATTCACTGACTCTTCTGCTGCACGAGTCAGTGGCTGTGTACACACCGGAGAGGAAAAGGGTTTGGCCACATTGATGCTTATCGGCACCATGCAGCTCAAGGGGGCGAGTTGCATGCGCAAGTGCCAGCTAAGCGGCGCAGTCTTCTTTATCTTTAATTTATTTTTTTTAAAAAGGTTATTTATTTATTTATTTATGCTTTTTTGGTCACACCCGGCAATGCACAGGGGTTACTCCTGGTTCTGCACTCAAGAATTACTAATCGAACTGGGTTGGCCGCGTGCAAGGCAAATGTCCTACCTGCTGTGCTATTGCTCCACTCCCCCTCCCCCCCAAAAAATGGTTAAAGTGGAGATTAAACCTGCCTTCGTGTATTTTGCACTGGAGAAGTGACTTTGCAGCGGCAGGGGAAAATTTGCTGGTTTCCTCTGGGAAAATGTTGGGAGCATATAATCGTTTTCACAGCTTTGTCGTGTTGTGCTCAGAGTCTGCAGGTAAATAGGTTGTTTGAGAAGTGGCGATAACATTATGATACTGTATTTTTCAAGAAAAATAAGTTCGTTTAAAAAATTTAAGGTACTTATTTACATAATAGAGTTGCAGGAATACAGTGAAAATAGATTTTTTTTTTGATACCCCAATGGTGTCCCATAGTAGAAATGCCCCTTGTCTAACTGGGTCCAGGAAGCCAACAGTATACTTTGCCTATTGTCTCTGTTTTACAGTGCAATAACTTGGTTTCTGGGGACTGGAGAAACAATACAGGGGATGACCTTTGCTGTGCTCCAACAGGGTTTGGCACCCCATAAGGTGCCCTGAGCCCCACCCAGATTTATCCCTAATCTTAGAAGTGTAAGCACTAAACTGATGCCATGACAGGTGGCAGAAATCAGCAAAAATCAGCTAACCTCAGGTTCACTTAAGGGAACTAGAACAGTTTCAGTTTCCCAGCAATAAAACAATGTCTAATTAGCCAAACTGAACCCACCTGGGAAAGTTCCTGGACCCAGCAAGTGGGCTCAATCAATCCCAATTCCCCCAGTCAAAATGCCCCAGAAATTGTCTTTTGCTAACCCTAAAAGAATGAATAGCACTGTAGCACTGTAGCACTGTCCTCCAGTTGTTCATCGATTTGCTCAAGCGGGCCCAGTATCGTCTCCATCATGAGACTCGTTGTTACTGTGTTTGGCATACTGAATACATCACGGGTAGCTTGCCCAGCTTTGCAGTGCATGCAAGATACTCTCGGTAGCTTCCGGGCTCTCTAAGAGGGGCAGAGGAATCGAACCCGGCTCAGCAGGGCCAGTTGCGTGCAAGGCAAACACCCTACCGCTGTACTATCGCTCCAGTTTATGTAACTCGGAACTGTTACTGGAAACTATTTAACTACTGCCTGACCACTGTTAGTTACTAGACACTTGCCAAAACACCTTTGTTTGGAAAGTAGTGGGTTTTTTTCTGAAATAATAAGGCATGTATAGTTTATGTAATCAAACCCTATATAAACTGCTTGCTGCTTGAAGTTCTCTATCAAGAGACCACTCTGTGTGTGAGATAGTTGACCCCAGATTACTGGAATAAAATACCTACTGCTTTTGCATTATTGAGTTAGTGTTTCTGTCCCTCTCGGTGCTTGGAAACCCATAGTCCCAGGCTGAACAGAAGCAGGAGTAAGCCCTAAGCACAGCTGGGTGTGGCCCCAAACCAAAAATAAATAAATTGGTGTTTAGGGGACAACAAATAACAATTTCAGAATATAATATAATCAGTTCTTGACTTTATAGACAGTGGTAGGGCATTTGCCCTGCACCCATCCGACCCAGGTTCAATTCCTCCGCCCCTCTCAGTGGGCCCAGCAAACTACCTAGAGTATTTCGCCCGCATGGCAAAGCCTGGCAAGCTACCCATGACGTATTTGATATGCCAAACACAGTAACAAGAAGTCTCAAAATGGAGATGTTATTGGGCCTGTTCGAGCAAACTAGATGAACAATGGGAGGACAGTGCTACAGTGCAGTGCTACAACTGTTCTTAGTAACAGGTTCAGACAGTTGAACTATATAAAACTATAATATTGTTCCATTCTATATATTAGTGATGTAAAATAGAAAAAGGATGAATTCTGATTTATAGAAACAATAATCCCATCTCATTAAGTTATAGATTCTAGCAGAATGTGTTATTTTGATCAATTTTAGACTAATATTTATAAGAAATAAGTTTAGAAACAAATTCTAGAACATGAAGCATTATAGGGAAATTAAGAAAATGTGATTATATTTTTGCTGCATAGAAATGTTGTACCATGATCTTTAGATATTTTTAGCAAAAAATATTTCTATGGGGAATGAAGATTAAACGAGTTTAAGTAAAATTTCTAACTGTAGAAAAGGAGCTTGTTTGTAAATAAATAGATATTGGTGGGTACAGAAGTCAATAAAGTTGGATACATTTTAAAAGTTAGAGCTTTTTTAAAAAGAAAATTGCTCATTTTTGATTGAATGTTTCTGTTGAAATATTTCAGATGTCAACTGAAAATTTGAGGGGGAAAAAGTATATATCCATATACCTTGGATATGCAAGCAAATTAAATGTAAAGAACAGGATTTCATATTGTATCACTTGGTCTTTTGTTCATTGGTTCAGATAATATGTTTGGGAGGAAAACCATTGACCTTTGACTTTTTTAAAATTCTGTTTCTATTTGAGGGCCATGACTGAATGTGCACAGGGTTTACTCCTGGGTGTGTGCAGAGATCACTGCTGAAAGGACTAGGGGACCATATGTGGTGGTAGACCAGGATCAAACCCTGGTCTGCCAAGTGCATGTGTCCTTCCAACTGAACTATTTCTTGAGCACACTTGCTTTTTAGATGTGATGATTGTCACTAAAATTTGTCTGAATACTTCATTGAATATTTTGAATCTGAAGCATATTGTTAGATCTAGGAAGCTGGGGTCATTATGGCATAAGGACTAATCAAAGTAAAGGAAAAATTTCTAAAAGAAATTTCTGATGAGAATAGAAATATATTTGGGGCTGGAGAGAGACTACAGCATCTAGAGCACTAGCCTTGCATGTGTCCCATCCTTGTTTGATCCTTGACATCTCAAATAGAACTCTGAGCTTGCCGGAAGTGATCCCTGAGTGCAGAGCCAGGAGAAAGCCCAGAACACAGTTAGTGTGCCTCAAAATCAATATACAAAACACCAAACAAAACAAGAATTGAAATACATTTGTTGGTCTGACTGTAAGATTTCATAAATGGCACTTTATAAATGGCACCATTAAATTACTTTTTAGTGATTAAAAATGGGATCACAAAAAATGAGGTATAGAGAAACTAACCACCAAACAAAAAATTTGCAAGAACAGTGTTAGGAATATTAAAATAATGGACTTGAGATAATGCAGCGCATGCTCTGCATTCAGAAGCTTCATTGTTTGATTTTTAGGACTTCCCGGTCCTCTGTGCACCCCAGGAGCAACCGCAAGCACTGGGGGAATCACCCCTGAGCACGGCCAGATGTGTCCTTTCCCCAAAACAGAAATATTGAAGTCAAAGTGTATGAATATGAGTGCCTACAATTGAAGAAATAAGCTGCATATATCCAGCAGGTCTTAAGAAAGAGGTTTCAAATTTGTATCTTTATTTGACAAAGTATTCTCAATGCTGCCATATTGGGGGCTCTTTCAGGGTTAGGGGAAAGAGACCCATTGTATTTACTGTTTTTGGCATATAAAATATGCCACGGATAGCTTGCCAGGCTCTGCTGTGTAGGTGGGATACTCTCGGTAGCTTACCTGGCTCTCCGAGAGGGATAGAGGCTTTTAGGGTGGCCTCTAATAGCCCTTGCAGGTGTTCCCATGGTTCGTATTCCCAAGAAAATGAGTGACTGGTTCAACACCTCCATGATTGTGTGAGGAACACCGAGAGAGAGAGAGAGAGAGAGAGAGAGAGAGAGAGAGAGAGAGAGAGAGCATTGTAGCACTGTCCTCCCATTGTTCATCGATTAGCTAGAGCAGGCACCAGTAACGTCTCACAACAAGTTGTGAGACTTCTTATTACTGTTTTTGGCATATTGTAAAGGGAAAACCACAAAAAGACGCCTGTCTTGAGAAACTCTCGAGCTCATTTGCCTACATGGCTTGGCACGAGCCTCAGGCAATAACAAGTGAACGTCGGAGCTCACAAAGCAGTGCAGAGAAGAGATAAAGGAAGACCTCAAAGAGAGAAGGCAGCAATGCTGGCCGATGCGGCAGAAGCCAGGAAAAGCATTCGCAACACCCACTTGTCCTTTGCCAACTACAAGACCAAGATGACTACCCTCCAACGTCCTGATGGATCTATCACATCTTCTAGAAGGCCAATGGAGAAGATTACCCATGACTTCTACTCGGATCTCTTCAATAGCCATGTCCACCTGCCCACATACTAAGTTCCGCAGGATGAACATGTCATTCCCAACGTTCTCCCTTTCGAAATCTGACGCACCATTTTGTTGGTAAAGAAGCGAACAGAACCCGGCCTACACAAGGTCAGACCCAAACCCCTGAAGAATCTGCAATTAGTACTCATCAATACACTGGCTCGGCTCTTCCCATGCTACCTGTCGGAATGCAAAGTTTCGTCCCAACGGAAAACCAGCAGGGCATCCAAGACATTGGCAACTGATCTGCCTGTTGTCTGTTGTCTACAAGCTGCTCACTCAAGTCATCCTGAATAGGATTGGCAGAACACTAGATGAAGGACAACCATGCGAGCAAGATGGTTGTGAAAAGGATTCAGCACGGTTGACCATATCCACACGGTAACCAAGCTCATGAGGTTTCTAGGGAGTTCAGGATGCTGCTCTATCTAGCGTTCATCAATTTAAAGAAGGTCTTTGATTCTGTTGAGACTGAAGTGGTCATCAAAGCCCTAGCCAAACAGGGCATTCAAACTCAGTACATCAGGATTCTTTGTGAGCTCTATTATGGATTCACCCCCAGAATCTCACCATTCTACAAGGAAGTGATCATCTACGTAAAGAGGGGTTCAGCAGGGTGATATCATTACACCAAAACTCTTCAGTGCCACCCTTGAGAACGCCATACGATGACTGAAATGGGAAGGAGTGGGAGTAAAGATAGATGGTCGGCAACTACACCATCTCCACTTCGCTGATGACATCGTTCTAATAACACCAAATATTAGCCAACTGGCAGAAATGCTGGCCAACTTCAATTGTGAGTGTGGAAAGGTCGGACTGCAGCTGAATCTCATGAAGACAGTGTTCATGAGAAACGGACTTGTTCCTGACATTCCATTCACTCTCAACGTAATGAACATCTCTGAACGCAGCAGTTATGTATACCTAGGTCGAGAAGTCAACATGACAAATGACCTGGCACCTGAGTTGTGCAGGAGGAAGAAAGCGGCATGGAATGCCTTCAAGAGCATTGAAGAAATAGCTAAGAGAATTTAGAAACTCTGGCTCTGGGCACATCTCTTTGACTCCATCATTCTCCCTGCATTAACATATGCCTCAGAGACCTGGGCCCTACAAAAACAGGATGAAAACGCTATTCGGGTCTCCCAAAGAGGAATCAAAACAGCTATGCTTGGAGTATCATGCTTCGCTCAAGTGAGAGAAGGAATCTGGACTTCCGACCGCCATTGATGATCGAGAATCATGGACACTGTCTCATTTGCCAAGGCATCAAAAATCAGATGGGCTGGACACGTAATGTGATTTGGAGACAACTGCTGGACTAGAGGCATTACCGACTGGATTCCACGGGATCAAAAGATTGCATAGTCATTCACCTAAGAGATAGTGAGACTTCTTCATTAAGACTTCTTCCTGAACAAATGGTTTGAGGCTCTTCGTGTTCCTGGAGTGAGTAGACGCAATTGGGTTACAATAGCATGTGACAGGGACAAATGGAGACATTACTGGTGCCCACTCTAGCAAATTGATGAGTAATGGGATGTCAAGTGATCAAGTGATCAAGTGATATGACAAAGTTTAATGTGCTATGGCTCCCATTTATTATCACTAGGAACTACAAACAACAAACTCCAAGTCTGTTATTGGCACGGCATTGTTGCTGGGTTTTAGAGTTCATCAGAGTTGTACAATACTATTTTAGATAAATGTAAACAAGAAAATTTAGTAAACCGAAGACAACACAGTGAATACTAACAATTAGGAAGCATTCATAGACTAGATTGAACTATAAGTAGAGAACAGGACGGGACAGAGGTTGGCTCCAATGTCCAACCAGCATCTGTTTTTGTACACTATCCTAAGCTAAAAATAGTTTTAATGTTTTTAAATGACTGAAAAACACTAAAATAACAACCTTTGGTGACACGTGAAAATTATGAGATTCAAATTTCATTGGAGCACATCTATGTTTCTCACTCATTTATTACTGTGGTGTTTCTGCTCTGTGAGATGCAGTTGAAGAGCTTTGCCAGAAGCTGCATGGCTTGTGATGCTGGATATATTTTGTACTTTATATTTAACACGCTTTTCTATCAGGGGCTGGAGCGATAGAACAGCGGGTAGGGCATTTACCTTGTACACGGCCAACCTGGGTTTGATCCTCAACATCCCATATGGTTCCCCAATCACCACCAGGAGTAATTTCCTAAACGCAGAGCCAGAAATAACCCCCCAAAATCTTGGGGAGTGATTCTCAAAGAAAAACAAAACAAAACAAAAAACTTTCCACACTTATTTAAGTGTGTGTGATAAATAAATTTGTGCTGTGTAATAAAATGGAAGTGGAAGAAAAGTTTGTAGAAGTGGATTAGGACCAAATTTTGCATCAGTCATTGAGATATCATAGCAATTTCGAATGCCAGAAAATGATTTCATACTGTCCTTTAGAAAGTTTAACTCAGCAGCAGTCTATAAAAATGGGCTAGAAAGCAGTTTTAACAGCTGTTTGGAGAAGCAACTTAGAATATTATGACTGGTATAAATATTAAACAGTATGTTTCTTGAAACTGGTGATTTGAGGATGAGATGAAAGCGAGAGTTAAACATGGGCTATAATATTTATTATTGATTATTATTAGCAATAAGACTTTAACCTCTTTTTATCTGGATTTTACGTACAGGTAGGAAACATAATTTGACCTAAATAAAAAATGTACAAATACAAAATCATACAAACAAAAAAATTCTGCTCCAAATGTGCAATTAACCAACCAATAAGAAAATGCCATCCCGAAAATAAACAAACAAGAAAACAAATAAAACCCAGAAAATACCATGTCTTTTTTTTCTTGGCTCTGTCCTCACTTATGCTCATGGAAGTGCTCAGGGAACGATGTGTGTGCTCTGGACTGGACTGAGCCTCGTTCAGCTCATGCATGGCAAGCACCTTACCTGCTATATTCTCTCTGGCCCCAGAAAAATATCTTCTTGAATGCAGTGTTGATAACTTATTCATCTACTAAATCATTTACTCTGTACCTTCTATGTTCAAACTATTTTTAGAGATGAGTGAAAGTATAATGAATAAAAGAGAACAAATAGTCATCTTTGCAGAGATCACATTCTAGTAGGGATAGAAAAGGAGCAAATTTAAACTATATCAGATGGTGATAGAACTATTGGGAAAAAGCAGAGAAGGTCTTAACTGTGAAGGGGGTTAGATGGTCATAAAGGAAAAACTTCCTAAGAAAGGCACATTTCATTGGCGTTGAGATCAGTGCAGGAGTGAATGTTGTGATTATGCAGGAAAAGAGACATCTAATACATACACTTTGAGCTAGATTGTGGTTAGCAAGCTGAGGCGTGATAAAGAGACCAATGTGACCAGGATGAATTTCTGAGCCAGGAGACGAGTGGGAAATGAGAAGTAATGAGAGAGTACAAAGAACAGGTTATCTATATCATCACAAGATCATTACATGTGAAGCCATTTGATTAGGGAAGAGTTATCATCTATCTTTATGATATATGTGATGAAAATGAGTAAGAGCAAGCTGGGAGTTGAAGAAGTGTGACTGGCTATTTGCAAGTAAACCAGGTGAGAGCTAGGAGGAACCATAGATCAATCCAGGGCAGGATCAGTGGAGATTGTGGGAACCACTCACATTCAAGACATTGACTAAAGACAGAGCTGACAGAATTTCCTTGTGGCAAGACATGAAGAAGAGACGATGGTGACTCCAGAGTTCTGGCCTAAATACCTGAAAGGATGGAGTTGACATGCAACTGCTGAAGATGTGGAAGTGGGGTAGGAATTGGATGAAGAAAAGCTGGGAATTTTTTCCAATATGCTCATTGGAGATATTTACTAGATATCTGAGATAACTAGTTTGAAGCTGAAAATGAACTAATGATAGCTTGAGTTTCTTGAGTCAATAAAGAACAGAGCAGAGGTTCACATTTGGAAGTCCTTATTCTATTTAATGGTCATAGAATGGCAAGATTATCAGTATATAAATTTCAGTCACTAAAGTTCTAGGTCCTTCCAATTATAAGAGGTCAGTGAAATGAAATGTCAGGATGAGAAATAGAGAAATAAATGTCAGGACTGGTCAATTAGGAAGAAAACCAAGGAGAATGGTTTTACTTCTAATAAACCATTTAAGGGAAGGAATATAAGTGACCTTACTTTTGGCAACTTCATTGTAGTGACAAAGTGTAAAGCCTGTATTTGGCTTAAGAGAAATTAGAATACTAGAATAATAAACACGCTAGATACTAGAAATTCTAGATAACAGAATAATAAACACTCTACAAGAGCTATTAGCTAGTAGGGAACAGAGATAATTGCTTGAGAGTGATGCAATAGTTTGAGAGTGATGTAAAGTCTGGGGAGGATTTTTAAAAATTAGAGAAAATTTTTATCTTCTGAGTAGGAGTGATAGAGGTAAACCAAGGATGCAAGAGATAAGGAAGAACTGTTGGAGTAATAATCTAGGATAGTCATGTAGAGACCTAATCCAAGGCAAAGTAGCAGAATTTCTCTTTTTTTATTTTATTAGTGAAACACCATGAGGTACAGTTGTGGACATTACAATTTTTTGTGCTTGGGTTTCAGTTATACAATGATCGAGTATCTATCCCTCCACCAGTGTCCATTCTCCACCCCCAATGATCCCAGTATCCCTCCCACCCCCTCCATCCCTCTCCATTCCATTCCACCTCTGTGGCAGGGCATTCCCTTTTGTTCTCTCTCTCCTTTTGGTTACTGAGGTTTGCAAAAGAGGCATTGAGCGGCAATCATGTTATGTCTATAGTCCACTTTCAGCATGCATCTCCCATCTGGGAGGATCCTCACAACACCCTTACTTGGTGTTCCTTTCTCTATCTGAGCTGCCCTTTCCCCTTACATATGTGGCTGGCCTTCAAGCCATGGAGTGAACCTCCTGGAACTTGTCTCAACTAATCTTGGATGTTAGTCTTCTATTTTGTTACTTTATATTCCCCAGATGAATGCAATCTTTCTATGTCTGTCCCTCCCTTTCTGATTCATTTCACTTAGCATGATACTTTCTATGTAGTACCACTTGTATGTAGATTTTATGACTTCATCTTTTCTAACAGCTGCATAGTACTCCCTTGTATAGATGTATCAAAGTTTCTTTAACCAGTTATCTGTTCCCGGGCACTCAGGTTTTTACCATATTTTGGCCATTGTGAACATGCAATGAACATAGAAGTGCAGATGTCATTTAAGCTATACTTTTTTTTGCCTCTCCAGGATATATTCCCAGGAGTGGTATTGCTGGATCAAATGGGAGCTTAATTTCTAATTTTTTGAGAATCGTCCATACTGTTTTCCAAAAGGGCTGAACCAGTTGGCATTCCAACCAGCAGTGGAGAGTTCCTTTCTCACCACACTGGCGCTTGCTTTTGTTCTTTTTTATGTGGGCCAGTCTCTGTGGTGTGGGATGATATCTCACTGTTGTTTTGATCTGCATCTCCCTGATTAGTGATGTAGAGCGTTTTCTCATATGCCTTTTAGCCATTTGTATTTCTTCTTTGAGAAAGTTTCTGTTTATTTCATCACCCCATTTTTTGATGGGGTTGGATGTTTTCTTCTTGTGGAGTTCAACCAGTGCTTTGTATATCCTTGATATAAACCCCTTATCATATGGGTATTCAGTGAATATACTTTCCCATTCTGTACATTGTCTTTGTATTCTGGTTACTGTATCTTTTGAGGTGCAGACGTTTCTTAATTTAAGATAGTCCCATTTGTTTATCTCTGTTTCCACTTGGATCGTCAGTGGAGTGTTGTCTTTGAAGTCACCGTTAGCATCAATATCGTGGAGGGTCTTGCTGACCTTGTCTTCAATGTACCTTATGGATTTTGGCCTGATGATGAGATATTTAATCCATTTTTATCTGACTTTTGTGTATAGTGTTAGGTCGAGGTCTAAGCCCAATTTTTTTGCGTGTGGTTAGGTCGAGCAGTTATGCCAGTTATGCCAGCACCATTTGTTGAAGAGGCTTTCCTTGTTCCACTTCACATTTCTTGCTCCCTTATCAAAGATTAGATGTTCATACATTTGGGGTTGTGTGTACGGAAATCCCACCCTATTTCATTGGTCTGCGGCCCTGCCTTTGTTCCAGTACCATGCTGTTTTAATTATTACCACTTTGTAGTGGAGTTTAAAGTTGGGGAGGGTAATGCCTCCCTATGTCTTTTCCCCAAGAATTGCTTTTGCTATTCGTGGGTGTTTGTTGTTCCATATGAATTTCAGGAGTGCTTTATCTATTTCTTTGAAGAATTTCATGGATATCCTTATAGGGATCATATTCAATCAGTATAATGCTTTGGGGAGTATTGCCATTTTGACAATGTTAATTCTTCCTATCCATGAGCAGGGGATATGTTTCCATTTTCTCATGTTCCTTTTATTTCATGGAGTAGCATTTTGTAGTTTTCATTGTAGAGATCCTTTACCTCTTTAGTTAGGCTGATTCTAGGTATTTGATTTTCTGGGGCACGATTGTGAACGGGATTGTTTTTTTCCTGTCATTTTCTTCTGTCTCATTATTTGCATATAGGAAGGCCATGGATTTTTGGGCATCAATTTTATAGCCCGCAACTTTACTGTAACAAGTCTATTGTTTCTAAGAGTTTCTTAGTAGAGGATTTAGGGTTCTTGAGATACAGTATCATATCAGCGAAATTTCTCTTGGAAAGAGCACAATTTCCTTCACATAAATGCTGCACAACAGGAAGAAAGAAGTATAAAGGAACTGCCTCAGGCACTAGCTGTGTGATCAGACATCTCTCTGCATCTGGTCTCTCTGAAAAAATAAGGAATAAATGATTCCTGGCTTATAAGAATGTCATGAGGATGAAGTTAATTTATATAAAGTGTTTAGAACAATTTCCAGAAAACAGTCACGTTAGTTACTGTTATAACACATAGAATATATAGGATCTGTAATATACAAATCATATTACTACATAGCATATGTTTTAACAGGAAGAAGGATAGAGTACAAGTGCACAGGTATAGATTGTAAGGCAGATAGAATGATAATGAAAGAATAAAGAAAATTTGTTAGATTGTATTTGTCTATCATGTACTGTCATGAAAATAGGAAGCAAGACCATGAGAGGAAGAGGTTATATATCAGATACTTGAAAACAAGGAGAAAGCAATGGGAAGTAGTTACTTAATAGAATGGAAATGAATTGGGATTGGGGGAATATGGAATTTCTTGGTAGCATTTTATGCTCACAAAGTTAGTGAGCAAAACTTCAAAGTGAAAATTAACTTAATTTGTTCTTTCCATATTCATTTTCTGGGATATAAGCAAGGAGTAGGCATAAAATTAAATTTGATTGAGGTTGGGTTTCTGCTAAAGGGTAAAATGAGGACAAGGTAGCCAAGTTGAGGGTAAATAAAAGAGAGTGATTAGAATAACAGATAGCGGACTCTAGGTTGATGCAAAGAAGGATGTAAGGAACTGAAAGTTACATATCATGGTGTAAAGATCATAGGATTAGTAGGTCTCAGAGTGTTTGGAATGCTTGCAGCATTACGTGACTGAGATGGAAACAGAAGAGAAAATGGAATATCAAATTGATATTTAAAAATACATATAGTCATGATTAATAAGGTAAAGGATGAGAGTAGTTGTCTTTTTTTCCTTTTTGGGTCACACCCAGCGATGCACAAGGGTTACTCCTGACTTGTACACTCAGGAATTACTTCTGGCAGTGCTTGAGGGGCCATATGGGATGCTGGGAATTGAACCCTAGTAAGCCTCATGCAAGGCAAATGACTTACCCTTTGTGCTATTGCTCCAGCCCTGAGTAGTTGTCTTAAGCCAGGCTGTCATTACAAAATCTAGATGGTGTCAAACAATGGGAATTCACTTTTCATAGTTTTGGAGTTTGGATATCCAGCATCAAAATACCAGTGTCCTTGTTGTGTCCGTGCACCCGGCGCACCCAGATAAACAGAAAAAAGGTGGAAGCAAGTTGAGCGGTGCATGTCTTCTTGTAAGGACACTAACCCCTCACCAGCCTGACTTCATCTAAACCCAGTCACTTCCCCAAAGCTTGAGGGCAAGATACCATCACATTAGGAGTTATAGCTTATGAATGGGGGCTCAAAGTTCCTTCCCTAGCTGATAGGGAAGAGTTAAAGTGCAGATTGCTGAAGTAGAGGAGGACTGTTATTGAATATTAGAGTGCTCATAAGTGAAATAATAGGAATAATGTTGAAGAAAGTAATACTGGACCAGGATTTAAAACCTCAAAGAGTGTGCCAAAGAACTGTAGATGATTGCAGCAAGGAAGATGTTGGCATACTCTGAGGGCATGAGATTCAGAATTGAGTGTTTCCACATAATGGGAAAACTGATGTGTGCAGTTGATTTGAGAGGGAGGGATGTTGGAATACATGGGTGGCAGAGGTGGGTACGCTGATAATGAGTGTGGTGTTGGATCTATGTGCCTGAGAAACCATTGCTAACAGTTTTGTAAACCATATAATCTCAATCAGTATGTATATATTTTTAATTGAGTGCTTCCAGGAAGGAGAGAGAATGATAGTTATTTTGATGTCTCTGACGGAGGAGTGTCCTGGAAGGAACTAGCTGCTACTTGACGAAACTGCAGAGAAAGTGAAACCCTCAGTTTACATTCTGGGTG
Organism: Sorex fumeus; assembly: GCF_029834395.1. Taxonomy (NCBI): domain Eukaryota; kingdom Metazoa; phylum Chordata; class Mammalia; order Eulipotyphla; family Soricidae; genus Sorex; species Sorex fumeus. The sequence goes on along the minus strand of NW_026606172.1, from coordinate 4,568,343 downwards.
GAAGTTTAAGAGACTGTTAATAGCAGATACCCCCTGGGATATTTATGAAAAGAGAGACTAAGTACAAATAGCTTCACTACATTTGGGGATGGGTTCAACCTTCACTTTGAAAAGTTTTGGTTTTTCTTTGATGATTTTCTAAAGGTTGCATGATTTCTCTTATCGATATGTCATCTGAAAATCATATGAAGTTAGAATTTTAGTGAGTATAATTAGATGTTAAGTGTTATCAGGGACCTATTATTTAATGCAGCACAATGGTGACTGTTACAATGATTTCCCATACTCTTATTTTATTTATTTGGTTTCTGCTGCTCAGAGCTTACTACTGTCTCTGTACTCAGGGATCATTCCTGGTGGGCTAGAGGGACCGTATCAGATGCCAGCAATCAAACCTGAGTCAGCCTCTTGCACAACAAAATGCCCTGCCTGCAGAACTGTCTCCCAGCCAGCACCATCTTCCCATGCTCTCTTTGGACTGACCAAATAAATAAGAAAAAGCTATGACTGTGATTGTGATGAGGAAACTCATCTATGCTAGAAGGGTTAGGCTGTGCAAGAACCAGAGGCAGGTGCCGGACAGTGAGAGTGAACAGCCATACGTATAGTTACAGCAAAGTGGGGTTTAATCTTTACTCTGGAAAAGTTATGGTGTGCCATAGGACACAGACAGCAGGGGTACAGAATCAGCTCCCCTCTCCCTCCCCACCACACGCCTTTTTTCACTATAGTTATCCACAGCGTTCTGTTTCTCTTTTCAAAATTAATGTCCTCTGAGTTGACCTTGTAATCCCTCTTCATTAATATTATTCCAATGATGGATGAGAGCGATCCGCTGAAAGGAAGTTCTTTAAAACTCGCATTCAGTCTTGGTAGTCGGAGAGTGATTTTATCTATGGAAAACTATTTTAATGGGAAAAGGTATATTCTAGAAGATTGGCTAACATTTTAAATTTGAATGAATCGATTTCTTTTTTTTTTCCCAACAGCTCATGGCAACGGAAGTAGTAGAAATTTTGTAGAATATAAATGCTTGATATCCAATGATTGGATTGGCAAATAATGGATTCCAAACTCCTCTACCCTGCTTCACCACTAAACCATAGCAGACAACTATAATCAATCTTTTCATTCTTTCCCACTGAGCTCAAAGGAGGTCACACATTCTTGAATACATTTTCCCAGGCACCATTCCTAATCAATTGGTGTTAAAAAGAGAAATAAAATCCTACTATCATCTCAGATCTAGATGTCTTCTGTGATTCATGGACAATGTAATCTTTAAAGGGAGTTATGTCCTTGAATTTGTAAATACGGTCAAATTTTTAATAACACACTTTAACTGTGGACTTCATTGTGTTCTATAACTGTGGGATATATCCTTTTACTGTTTGTAATGAGATATATTTATATAGTACTTCTAGTATTATAAGATTATTATTTGAGCAATTAAGTCCTATGGTTATCATAGTGATTATAAGTAAGATTTGGTTTAATAATTTAAAAACTGTATTTATAATCACAAAGGCTCTTTAGTTAATTGCATTATGAATAGCATTTACATATAAATAGATATTTGTATATAGATAGTTTCTACTAGTAACTTCATGAGGAATGTATCTTGATAATTTAAATATCTTTAATTAAAATATAATTTAATATAAATGATTAATTACATCATATAATTATATGGTTTAGAATTTGGAGAGATTATAGAGACAATCTATTCCTCCTTAAAGTAGTAGTGCAGAAATTTCTTCCATAGCATTTCTTACAGGGAGTCTTCCAAATTTTTTAGGACATATTTGGTAAAAGAAAGGTTATTCTCTCCCCAGATAGTTCATTTAAGTGGAGGAAACTATAATTAGATGATGTTCTTATTTTCTAAAATGCAAATTCCAGATATGCTGTTTCACCCTTAAATACTTCAATACTTTCTTAAATGGAGAATGGATTTTCTAACAAAACAAAAAGTATTTTATTTAATGGAACTAAAAAGGGGAAATGTATTACATAATTATTGAAAATGTATGATTTTTTTGTAGAATAATAGATAAAAGGGTATCATTATATTCTCTACTTCTGAACTTGGAAATTAAGAAAGACTTTCCTCAGGCAAGTGAAAATTATTAAATACTTTTATTGATATAGAAAGACAATGTTGTTTTAATGTCTAAATTTAACTAAGGTAGATAAATATGCTGAAAACTATAAAATATCTTGACTGACAAAATTGATTTTAGTGCTTTTTATTTTTACCTGGAATATACTTACTATACTTGGAAAATTTAAGTGAAATGTAATTTAGAAATGATTTGTCCCTTTTTGATTTTTATTTAACTCAAAGAGTTATAGGAAAATTTCCCTTTTCAGATGTCTCAGAACGGAAACTGAGGAAATAACTTAAGGATCTAGTTCAGTGGTAAAAAACATGCTTCATATTTGTGAGAAGGCCATGGCAAGTACTTACACACACACACAAACACACACACACGCACACACACACCATAAGAAATACTTCCACCAAACCAAAAACAACAACAACAAAGTCCTAAGACCATGTATTAAAAAAATTAAATTCATCTTCATTTGGGCTGGAGCGATAGCACAGCGGGCAGGGCATTTGCCTTGCACCCAGCTAACATGGGCGACCTGAGTTCGATTCCTCCGCCCCTCTCAGAGAGCCTGGCAAGCTACCGAGAGTATCTTGCCTGCACAGCAAAGCCTGGCAAGCTACCTGTGATGTGTTCCATATGCTAAACATAGTAACAACAAAGTCTCACAACGGAGATGTTACTGGGCCCGCTTGAGCAAATCAACGAACAATGGGAGGACCGTGACATCTTCATTTGCGCTTGAGATAAAGCTCAGTGGCAAAACGTGTGAGATCCTGGGTTCAATTCCTGGCACTGCAAATAAAACCAGAAATTCTTCCTAGCTTATGACAGAAACGGGCTCTAAGTGTGGCTCAGTGGTAAAGTTCATATCTCATATGCAGAAGACCTCAGTTTGATCCTTAGAAGTGCACACATACGTACACACACATACACACGCACAAAGAGAAAAAAATGAGAAAGGAAAAACATAAATCTGAAGAAATCACTTTACTAAGATTTGACACAGCATTTGGAATATTTAAGAATCATCTGAGAGGACACCTTGAGGTGACACGGATTTCCTCATCAAATATGTACTGATATTACTTAAGTATCTTATTGTTATGTTAGTTATACAGAGTATTTAAAGAAAAATTTGCAAGTCTACAACTGTATCTTACGGTGTTTCACTAATAAAAATAAAAAAAAAGGACATGAATCTTTCATGGAACCAGTAGGTCAGATTAAATATGTATTATATTAGTAACCTTACATATCTTCCTTGCTCAGAGAATACCTCAAAAGAGGTTGGTTACTGTTTTGCAAAAGAGGCATTGAGTGGCAATCATGTTTGGTCTATAGTCTACTTTCAGCATGCTTCTCCCATCCTGGGAGGATCCTCCCAACACCCTTTATTTGGTGTTCCCTTCTCTATCTGAGCTCCCTTTTCCCCTAGCATGTGTGACTGGCCTCCAAGCCATGGAGCAAAATTCCTGATACTAATCTCGGCCATTCTTGGGTGTTAGTCTCCTATTTTGTTACTTTATGTTCCCCAGATGAATGCAATCTTTCTATGTCTATCCCTCTCTTTCAAAAAAAAAAAAGAGGTTGGTTACTGAACTTGAAGTCCCTTCTACATCTGAAAATAAAGGTATTACATATCCTCATATCTACCTCTGTATTTCTTTCTTATGTTACTTAGCTTCCGGGAACTGTACTCTGTGTGTTTCCTTTTCTTTCTTATCTCTACTTCTCTATCTACTTGCAGCTTGATTTCTGCTCCTCCTATTCTGTTAAAACAAAATCATCAGAGACTGTTTTAACTGAAAATTTTAAAAAAATTAGTTTTTTTTTAATCTTACCGACATTTTTTGATTACTTCCCAGGGTTGGAAAATTTTCTCAAACTGTTTAAAACTTGAAACCTATGACATCCATCTCGCATACCTTTTTAATTAGTGTTGATAATATATTGATGGCAATGAACTAATCTGTTTAATCTATTCATTTTTATATCACCCAGGTTTTGACACTTGCTGTATCCTCTAAGGGAATTAGGACATTCGGCCATGAATTTTCAACAGCAAATGTAATTTGAATATTTTTATCCTTGCAAGTAGTTTTGTTTGTTTGTTTTTTGGGCCACTCCAGGCTGTGCTAGGCTTGACTTCTGGCTTTGCACTCAGAAGTCACTCCTGGCTAGCTCTGTGGACCATATGGGATGCAGGGATCTAACCCTGTAAGGCAAGAACCTTATCTGTTGAACTATTTTTCTGGCCCCAAATATTCTTTAAATTCTCTATTAAAGACGAAGATGTGGAAAATATTTATATTTTAAAGGAAACTCTAGGGGGTATGGTGCCGCCAGCAGGTCAATCTGTACCTGTGAGGCAAGTGTATCAGCAGCCTCATGGCGCCTTCAGACTTCCAGATACCCCAAAATTGCTGCTGTGCCTTTGGCCAGACCCCAAAAACTTGGGGCAAAGTTTACCAAGAAAGTAAACGGCCAAAAGTTAGGTATGTGGAAAACACACCCACAAACCACCTCTGGCTCAGCTATATAATTGGAGGCAAGGCCTCTTTGGTTCCTGGTTGAACTGCTTAATGGACATGATCCCAGAGACTCAGAAACGAATCTCAGTACCCAGTGGCTTTAGGTAGAAATGCGTCTGGTCTCTGCAGTAGGCTACCGGTGCTGGGCCAACCCAGATGGGAATAGGTTTCGTGCCTTGGCCTACTCCCCCTGGCGGCCCAGTGGCCGCCATCCGTCTGAGGCCACTGGATAGTCACATTTGGGCCCCCAGTGACGAGACACACAGGGCCTCATGGGATGAGGGTGGAACCGGGCTTGTCCTCCCCACCCCAACGAGACCCCAAGTCATCGCCCACAAATGGCCTCTCTGGCTCCTGATCAAGCTGCTTAATGGCCATGATCCCAGAGACTCAGAAACAAATCTCAAAACCCAGTGGCGTTTGGCAGAAATGCATCCGGACTCCACAGTACATTACTGTCGCCAGGCCACCCCAGGGAGGAAAGTGTGTTGTCCCTCCGCCTGCTCCCTCTTGGCGACTTGGTGGCTGTTATCCTCCAGAGGCCATTGGACAGTCAGCCTTGGGCCTGCAGTGACGAAACTTGTTGGGTCTCATGGGATGGGGGGGGGGAGGTGGAGCCGGGCCTGTCCTCCCCACCCTAACAAGACCCCAAGTCATCGCCTACAAACGGCCTCTCTGGCTCCTCATCAAGCTGCTCAACGGCCTTGATCGCAGAGACTCAGAAACAAATCTCGAAACCCAGAGGCTTTTGTCAGAAATGTGTCCGGACCCCGCAGTAGGTTACTGTCGCCGGGCCACCCCAGGGGGGGATGGGTGCTGTCCCTCCGCCTGCTCCCTCTTGGCGACTTGGTGGCTGTCATCCTCCAGAGGCCATTGGACAGTCAGGCTTGGGCCCACAGTGACGAAACTTGTTGGGTCTCACGGGATGGGGGGGGAGGGAGGTGGAGCCGGGCCTGTCTTCCCCACCCCAATGAGACCCCAAGTCATCGCCCACGAATGGCCTCTTTGGCTCCTCATCAAGCTGCTCAACGGCCATGATCCCAGAGACTCAGGAGCAGATCTCTAAACCCAGTGGCTTTTGGCAGAAATCCCTCCAGATTTAAGTGTTAAAATTTCAGAACTTCAAAACTACATGGCCCTACTGCAGCCACACTACATCATATGTTATTCATAACCAGCAATAGAACACAAATTGTCTATTGTTGCCTTTTCAGCAGATCTGAGTGTTGGGGTAAAATCTTAAATAATGGTGGGTCTGGTGTCGAAATAGTGAATGTGATCAAAGTAGAGATAGAGTAATGTAGAAATCATCTGCCCCACAGGCAGGGGGAGGGTGTGGGATGGGCGTATACTGGGATTTTTGGTGGTGGAGAATGGGCACTGGTGAAGGTATGGGTGTTTCATTGTATGACTGAGACTTAGACCCAAAAGCTTTGTAACTGCTCTCACGGTGATTCAATAAATAAAATTATAAAAAATGGAAAAAGAAAAAAAAAGTAAGGTGGAGTTCATGCACAATTCAATCAGCTAATCAGTGGCTGAATAAATAGCAGTGCTCCTACAAAAAAAAGAAAAAAAAAAGGAAACTCTTATTGTAATGGATACATCTGATTTGTATCCATTAAGGTACAAACTCTAAAGAAAAAGGAGCAAGTACTATTTTGAATTTTTCCCCCTAGAAGTTTGGCAGACATTTAAAGTCCTTTAGCTTCTTAGAAGAAGGGTAGAGATATTAACTTTAAAACATATGAAATTGTGTATGTTACAATTTTAACAATTTAAGATTTCCACTAAGATAAGTCTATAAAGGGGATACACAATGTCAATAAAAATGTTAAAAATCACACAAAAAATCAGAACAATAAAATAGTAAGAATTAAGGGCTGGAGCGATAGTGCAGTGGGTATGGTGTTTGCCTTGCATGCAGACAATTCAGGTTTGATCTTTGGCATCCCATATGGTCCCTGAGCACTGCCAGGAGTGATTCCTAAGTGCAGAGCCAGGAGCAACCTTTGAGCATCGCTGACTGTGACTCAAGCCTTTCCTCCCCCCACCAGAGAAAAAAGCAAAAATAAGTATTTAGTAAGTACTTGGAAATAAGTTAAAAATAAACAGGCATCATTTAGGAGAAAGTCAACTGACTAATAAACTTGTTTAAGTTCCTTTAAAATATATAGTACACAAATTAAAGTCACAATAAGAAACAAGTTTGACTCAAATGAATAAAATATTATTTAAAATCTTTTACATACCAAATTTTGATGAAACTATGAACCAATGGGGGCAATACTAAGGATGAGTTTTGAAACAAATTCTACAGTTCAATAATTTGACTCCTATGTATATAAACTCTGAAAAAACCCTCTGGGATATAAGTACAAGGAAATGATTTTTGAAATATTGCTTATAATAGAAAAAATAGGGAATAAATTTAAATGTCTACCAACACATAATGGATTAAAGAAAGTATTTGATGGTAATGGACTACTCTATACATTAGATTAAACAAATGAGTTAGGATTACATGCATTGAGAAGGTTAAGTATGGAGAACCCTGACCCCCAATCCCTCTAAGTTGTAGGATAAGATATATAGATGATGAAAGTCGAAAAAATGAAGAAGTATGTTATATATTACTTAGAATTAAATCTATTTACTGAAAATTTTTAACAAATGCAGACAAATGAATAATAGCAAAATTACGGTAATAGCTGTTTGAGAGGGGAAAAAAATCCCTTTGGGAAATGGTTTCATTGAGATCCTACACTGTGGTTTTAGATTTTTATTACAGTCCTCTCTATGCCTATTATGTTTTTAAAATATTTTTAAATAATATGTGCTTTTAAAAAAGTACTATAAATGCTGGAGGGAGGGTGGGGAAATCAACTTTGACAGAAAGGAATCAACAAAGGTAACAAACTAAGCTTCTCAAAGACCTTTAATTTGCAAAGGAGTCAATGGCAGTGACTGAAGAGAAGAAGGCACCAGGGCAGAGGGAATACCATGACCTTCTCCCTAGAAACCAGGAGCAAGCTCAGAGCTGAGGATAACATGGTTCTAACTGTGCAAAAAGACAGTAGAGGACAGGAATAAGCATAAATCGAAAGTTTCAAAAGCAAACCAAGAAAACAAAAAAAACCCTCTGACCATTAGAGTTTGAAAAATATCTTTACTTATAACAGGACCATATTTCAGATTTTTTGATAGGGAATGATAACGTTGTCTGTCTTCTTTGGAAATACTAATGTGATTTAGAATAAATGAAAACTTGAAATGTAAAATCAATAAACCTGATATGTGAAGATATTCAAGAGACCATTGCAATATTTCACACAAGAGATGATGGACAGTTACTTGTAGCTAGGAGGGTGGCACTGGAAGTAGGGAAGAAAAGATTGATCTGAAAAATAGTGTTGAGATAATAATAAAAAAATATGATGGAGCATTGGGGTGGGGGCAATATGAAAGAGTCATAGACACCTCAGGCTTTTGAAACTGAAGAGCAACGTAGTTGTGGCATCAATAAAAAGCTGAAGAATCAAGAAAACACACCATTTTGAAAAGAAAGTTTAATTTTACAGAGAATGAATTTTAATATTTCTTATAAAGATGTCAAGAAGGAATCAAAAATGTATCTGCTTGGCGCATATGCTGCCTGAGCACATGTGTCGCCTGCATCTCCCCTCTTGAGATGTGTACTTTCATGTTTTCATGTCTAATGCTGGGATGTGTGTAGGGGGTCTCTCCGCCCTTCGAGAAGCCCGGGCTCTCTTTTGAGCAGATTACTCTCCACTCTCTCCCACTTTCTCTCTCTCCTTCCCTTCAAAACCTCCATATAAAAACTGTAATTTCACTGCAAAAAAATGTATCTGCTTAATGCTGGTATTATAAACCACTGTTAATTCCATCCAAAACAAACATGTAAAGTATTAATGGGAATAGAATACTCTGGATTGACTTTTTAGAAATAATTGCATAACCAGTGCTAAGTAAAGAAATTAACTGGGTGGTTATAGCATCATGCTGAAGGAAGGTGAGGGAACAGGAAGTCACGGGTTCCTACTGAGAGTGATTTCAAAAGAATGGCTAAAATTGTAATGCATTGTTTGAAAATTCTGAGTATAAATTTGTTTTTTTTAAATATATATATATATATATATATATATATATATATATATATATATCTCAAACTTGGGTCGGCCATGTTGGCTGCGTGCAAGGCTAAACGCCCTACCGCTGTGCTATCGCTTGGAGAGCCCAGCAAGCTACTGGGAGTATCTCACCTGCACGGCAGAGCCTGGCAAGCTCCCCGTGACATATTCCATATGCCAAACACAGTAACAACAAAGTCTCCAATGGAGACGTTACTGGGCCCGCTCGAGCAAATCGATGATCAACGGGAGGGCCTTTACTTACTTACTTACTTACATATATATATTATTGAATCACCATGAGAACAGTTACAAAGCTTTCAGGTTTCAGTTTCGGTCATACAATGATCAAACAACCATCCCTTCACAAGTGCACATTTTCCACCACTAAGAACACCAGGATACCCTCCCATCCCAATCCTCCCCTTGCCTGTGTGGCAGATGATTTCCACTTTACTCTCTCTCTACTATGGTTTCATTCGACAAAAGGCCCACCATTATTATTTGGAATTTCCCCCCAATAATCAGACCTGCCAAAAGGCATCATTAGATAATGTTTTCTATTGCTGATTACGAAGAGCAGATGATTTTGGATTTGTTATTTTAGTAATTAAGTGCAGAGGAATTTCTGCCAAAAGTCAATGAGTTCTGAGATTGGTTTGTGTGCCTCTGGGATCATGGCCATTCAGGAACCGGAGGAGCCGGACGTGGCAACTCGGGGTCTCTTCGAGGTGGGAGAAGGGCCAGTTCCACCCCCTATCCTGTGAGGCCCCTTGTGTCTCATCACTGCAGGATCATACCTCTCTGTCCAATAGGCTCTGAAAGATGGTGGTCACTATGCCGCAGAATGGAAAAGGTGGAAGGGACAAGGTCCTTTCCCACCCAGGGTGGCATGGTGCTGTAGCTTAGTTTACAGTCCAGACACATTTCTGTCAGAAGCCACTGGGTTCTGAGATTGATTTGTGTGCTTCTATAAATTAGTTTTTAACCATAAAAATTCTAGTGCTACTTCAGTTTGATTTTTTTCTAGTTTGTTTCTTCCTTCCCTTCATCTTTGTCACTCATCTATAATCTTTTCCCTCATCAGGGCATTTACAACTAATAACTTCTAGAAATAGTTTACAAGACAGATAAAGAATATTGAAACAGTCTAATTTAATTTTTTTAACCCTCATGGACAGAGGCATCTTCCAAAGCTCTTAATTGAAAAAAAGGGGAGGGGAATTTTGCAGGCTATGAATATGGCTCAGTGGGATGAGCACAAGTTTGCATGCAGGAAGCTCAGATTCACTCCCTGCTTCTATTTTCCCCTGAGCACTTTGGAAGTGAACCCCAAGGGAAGAGCTGACAGTCACCTCTGAGCACCACCAATATGGCTAAAAAAGCAAAACAAACAAAGAAAAAAGAACTTTGTCCCAGTGATCTTAATGGTAAAGCTTATTATGTTTGCAGTGATAGCACAGGGGGTAGGGTATTTGCCGGGCACACTGCTGACCCGGGTTCGATTCCTCCATCCCCCTTGGAGAGCCTGGCAAGCTACCGACAGTATCCCACCCAAATGGCAGAGCCTGGCAAACTCCCCATGGCGTATTTGATATGCCAAAAACAGTAACAACAAGTCTCACAATGGAGATATTACTGGGGCCCGCTTGAGCAAATCGATGAACAACAGGAGGATAGTGTTACAGTGCTACAGTAATATGTTGAAGTAATGAATTTGTTTGATTTTCTTTTCAGTATTTTAATCATATGACTTGCTCATCCCTAAGATCCAAAACTATAATTTTGGTATTCCGTATGCCAGCATCCTTTATCCAGATCATTTATATGGTACAATGTATTTCTTTGTAGATTAAACATGACTTTCTCTTTAAGTTAGATCTAATAAAATTGCCAGTAAATTCTATTTTTTTTGCATTTTGTCTAAAATTTATATTTATTGGCACCATATACAGTTATAATGACTAATACAAAATAATATGAATTCCATTATGGGCATCAAACTCTATTAGGAACTGATGAGGAAACTAAAAGAGTCAATAACAATATTCCTTCGCTTTAAAAGGTACATAGTTGGCACAATCTTTAGTGTATCAACTAAAGAACCCCAAATGGACAGATGTTAGTATTGAATTAAAGAAAAAATGAATGGTTTTAGTTAATAAAAGCTTATTCTAAGATGTGGAAAAATTCATAACAGATAAGTTGATCAAAGGGAATATATATATATATTTAGTGTGCATATGTAATGCATATTATATAGTGTATGTACAAATTATATGTGTATATAATCTATCTACATATTTGTTTTGAGGGCCATACTCAGCTGTGTTCAGAGATACAGGCTTACTTCTGGCCCTGTGCTCGGGGATCACTCCTGGCAGTGTTGGAGGGATTGAATTTACCGCTGGGGATTGCACTGAGGTCAGCCACGCACAAGGCAAGTACCTTATCCACTGTACTAGATCGTTGGCCCTTTACATTTGCATGTTTGAATAAAAGAGTCAAAGTTTTTATTTAGTGTGAGATGCTTTGAGAGTATACTTCAATTAAAATAATTTTTTGTCTTCAAAAAGGGTTGACCAGGAGGAAGGTAAAATTTTGCTAGAATTTTTCTTCCATTTTCCCTCATTTAGAAAAAATTTTCACTCTCCACTCAAAACTAGAAAAACGTTTTATATACAAAGGCACTTTAAAGTGAATCTGTATGAAAACAGGAGATCTGAGATATTCAGTATATGCTGCAGAGTTGGAAAAAAATGATAAAATTTATACTGAAGTCAGTGTTTCAGGTTAATATTTGTAAAATGTCAAGGGAAATGGAAATGGTTAATAAAAACATTACATCTAAAGTAAAGGACTAGACATATAGTAGAATTGCATCTCTATTTTTCTCTCCTAAATAATTTGATTTTTTTTTTTTAAATTTTAAATTACCTTTGGCAACATGTAGCCTGAGAGAGAATAGGCTATTAGGAAAGAAAGCACAATCAACTGGGCCAACTTGACAGTAAGTAATAATGATTAAGGGATGCTCATAAAGTTTTGGAGCTAAGATTAATTTTCAGGAAACTATTCAAATCAGGTTCATTTAGTATTTATATTTAATAAATGGCTGGAAGCGTTACCTTTCCTTACCAAGGGAGAAGCATGTGCTCCCACAGAGGAAGACGCTATCCTAGCTCTGGCCACAGTGTGGAGATGTTGTGACACAGATTCACCTGCCATGTCCTTAAACGGACTCACATGGATTTTCACAGGCTGCTTTTCCTCTCCTTTCCATTTTTATCATATATAATACAACATCTTATCATAAACAAGTGCTTTCCACTTTCTGAATCAGTTCCTAAGTGCGTATGGCACCGTCTCTTTGTAGAACACTAGGATTTCTATGTATCTGGTACCTCTCAGTGTTGACATGTAATATGACACCTTTAAAAGAAAGTCCTCGATACTACCAAAGGACTCCATGTAATGCTGAACAAAACCAGTTTCAATGTATAGTGCACTTGAAAGACCCACCAGAGCATATAAAATAATAGCAACCACCATCAGAGTTTTGGATTACATCTAAGAATGAAAAGGGCTTCATTGTAAGAAGCATTCATAAATTCATGTGCAAATCTGGCTGTTCATTCATTGCACAAATGTCAAGTGCCTATTCTGTGCCAGGAACTCTTTATGGATATGCAGAGGGAGACAAAACAGACTTGCTATCTACCTCCGAGAATAGAATAACTTGAACAAGCTTATTGTATAAAAGATTATTATATATACTTACTATTTTAGATAAATGTAATGAAAAGAACTAAAACAAAAAATAAAATCACTATTATAGGATAATTTAGATGAAATAAGAGGAAGAGTGCAATTTAAATGTTTTTAAACATTATTTTACTTTAGGTAAAATGGTCACAATAATATTAATATTAATGATTTGAATGTACAAAGTTACTGAACCTTCAAAACCAGAAGCGCTCAAACCTTCCATCACTGACCTTATTTTCCTTCTAGGTCACCTTTTCCTACCCTTCTCCACCTTCCCACCCTTGCATTGCATGGCAATTTCACTTCTGTAATCAAAGACAGAATTTGTCATCATTCAGTAACATCTAGTTCCTTATTTTGTTTATCTGTATACCACAAATAAGTGAGATCATGTAGTATTTGTCCTTTTTCCTCTGACTTACTTTTCTTCACATAATACTCTCTAGTTCCATCCCAATTTGCAGCAATCACAATCACAACCATCCTGTTATTCGCCGATTGCCTCGAGCAGGCCCCAGTAACGTCTCCTTCGTCCTAGCCCTGAGACTTTTAAAAAAAGTGCCATATTCAAGGCTCTTTCAGAGTTAGGAGAATGAGACCCTTCACTGTTACTGGTATTTGGCATGTTGGGTATGCCACAGGGAGTTTGCCAGACTCTGCCGTGTGGGCAGGTTACATTTGGTAGCCTGCCAGGTTGTCCAAAGTAAGAATGAGATAATAAGATGTCGCTCTTCCGGGAGCTGGGTTTCATTGTCTCTGAGTCTTGGCCGTTGATGGGATTACATGGCGCCAGGGGACCAGCTGGTGGATGTGATCCCTGCCTACTGGAATTTGGAGGATCTGGGTGGAGGATGCTCAGCCCCGATCCGAGTAGGCTTGGAGATCTCAGCCCTGGGACCCGCATGCCTTTGTTCCTCTGCTGGTACCTTCATGTGTGCGGAATTGAATTTGCAGCAAACTTCAATATTTCATGTTTTCTTATTTTCTTGTATAGTATTCCACTATATATATGTACCCCAACTTCTTTATCCATTTACCCATTATGTATATTTGTACCCTGCAGCTTCTTTATCTACAACCCTGCCAACACTGTTTCTAGTCTTTATTTTTATTTATTTTTTAAATTTTTATTAGTGAAACACCATGAGGTTGTTGTAGACTTACAAATTTTTGTGCTTGGGTTTCAGTTTGTTTCCAGTCTTTAAATCTGTTATTCTCTGTGGTGTGAGATTTTTCATTGTTTTCATTTGTATTTCCCTGATAAGTAATGATGAACAATTTTTCATATGCTCTATGGCCATCCATATGTCCTCTTTGCTAAGTATCTACTCATCTCTTCTCTCCATTTCTCTTTTGTTTTCAATCAACTAACTGGGCTGAAGGTTTAATTCACGGATCTAAGGATGTGATGGCCCACAGGTCCTGAGGTACCAGGAATTATTATGGTGCCCCTACTGGTGCCACGGCCTGCAAGGCCACACCCAAAGTTCTTAGAGAACTTCAGGGCTGTATCCAGTGATGCTCAGAGGACCACATGGGGTGGTACGTCTTCTAACAGCTGTATTGCTGTGTTATCTTACAGATCCTCCTCTTCCAATTTTTATTTTATAAAATTACTGTTTTGTTTGTGTGTGTGTGTGTGTGTGTGTGTGTGCTGTTACTGTTATTGAGTTTGTGAGTGCTTTAGATACCTTGTATTGGTCTTTTATTTAAGGTATGGAGTGAAAATATTTTCTCCCATTCAGTAGGGGAAGGAGGGGTCTTCATTTTAGCCTGTTTTTATTTTTGCATGCAAAAACATTTTAGTTTGATGAAGTCCCACTTAAAATTTTTATTTTTGTTATCTTTGCTAAAGGAGTTGAATCACTGAATATACTTCTGAGGTTTATATCCTGAATAGTTCTGCCAATGTTTTCTTCAATGTTTTCTATTAATCCTGGGCTAATCTTGAGTCTTTAATCCACTTTGAATTTTGCGCACAATGCAAGATATGGACTAAGTTTCTTCTTTCTTTTTTTGTTTTTGCATGTGGCTATTCAGTTTTCCTAGCATTATTTGTTGAAAAAACCTACCTTGTGCTATTTCATGCTTCCAGTTCCTTTATCATAGATTATATGTCTGTGAGCCTGAGGATTACCTCTGGGAATCAATTCCATTCCACTAGTTTAAGAGTCTGATTTTATTCCAGTACTGCACAGTTTTGATTTCTACAGCTTTATAGTATCATTTAAAGTCAGGAAACAACCCTTTCATCTTTTATTCTCGAGTATCTTTGACTAATTGTGCTGTTTTATGATCTTATACACATTTTCAAAAAGCTAGTTTGTAGTCCTTGAAGAATATCATCAAATTTTTTTTGTTTATTTATTTATTTATTTATTTATTTATTGCTGTTGTTTATTTTGTTTTGGGGCCACACGAAGCAGTGCTCCTGGCTTGTTCCTGGCTCTGCATTCAGGGATCACTCCTGGCATGTTTTGGGAACTGTATGGGCTATTGGGATTGAACCTGGGTCAGCTACATGTAAGGCAAGCACACTATCCCTTGTATTATTGCTCTAGTCTTATCATCAAATTTTTATGGGGGTTGCATTAAATTTATATAATATGTTGGTAGAGCAGTCTTCTGCCCCCGCGCCTGGCTGTTCCTCCCCGAGGCCCCTTGGAGGGGAGCGGGTTGAGCTTTCCTCCCCGCCCCGACCAGGGCTCCGGCAGCTGAAGACCTCCAGGACCAGACACCACCATGCTGAGACCACTTTCCGCACACATGAAGGTACTGGCAGAGGGACAAAGCCACAGGGTTCCGGGGCCGAGATCTCCAAGCCTACTTGGACTGGAGTCGAGCATCTTCCACCCAGATCCTCCAAATCCCAGTAGGCGGGGTTCACACCCACCACCTGGCCCCCTGGCGCCGTGTAATCCCATCAACGGCCAAGACGTCTTATCAGGACATCTTTTTATGACATCTTATTATCTCATTCCTACTTTGGACAAACTTGCAGGCTATCGAATGTAGCCTGCCCACAGGGCAGAGTCTGGCAAACTCTCCGCGGAGTACCAAATATGCCAAATACCAGTAACAATGATGGGTCTCATTCTCCTAAAGAGCCTTGAATATAATCTCAGGGCTAGGATGAAAGAGATGTTACTAGGGCCTGCTCGAGGCAATCGACGAGTAACAGGATGATGAAATGAAATGAAATGAAATGTTGGTAGAATGCTGATTTTGACAATATTAATTTAGGAAGAGTTAAGTTAATGCTAGATAGGTGGAAATGTTCCTAGGCAGAGGGAGCAACCTTTATAATGGTTATGGGATTGAGAGCAGAGTTTGCCAAGGTTAACAAAATGAAACAGTGTTACTAGGTTAATAGGGCTTAGAGTATTTTGAGCAAAGACTTGTAAATGTGGCAAGAGATGAACTACTAATTCAGCGGGGTGTGTTCCTTTGGGGCCTCTGTGAACTGACAAGGATTTTAGCTTTTATTCCTAGTTGGGTAGAAAGGCATTGGAGAGTCTGAAGAAAAAAAATCAAGATTAGCCTTTTTGGATTGGAAGGATAGCACAACCGGCTGAAGTATGTATTGCATGCAGGAGACCTGAACTTCATCCTTGGTACCACATGGTCCCTTGGTGGGTGAGACGCCCTTTCCCATACCCTCAGCAATAAGATGGGAATAGCATCTGTTGGGTGGGAAACCAAAAGGTTTTTTGAGTTCCTTCCTGCCCCATTTCTGTTCTCTCTTATATTTCCTAAATGAAATATTTGATAATAAAATTAGCTTTTTGCTTTCTGATATATGATGTGAATTTGAACTCTAAACATCAAAACTTTAAGGATACTTTGCTCAATTATATTTATTTTCCCAGAAAATGCCTTGACCAGGGGATGCCTGAAGTTTAAGGTATAAAACATGATGACCTCATGATGACCTCATGACATCATAATTTAACATTAATATCCAAACACGGTTGCACTAGGGGTTAAAACTTTGACATATGAGTATTGGGGGATGGGAGGGGCATAGGTCATCTACCTCTGCCTTGAAAGAGCTGTAAAATTCTTTGTCTTATTTATTTATTTTTATTTGTCTAAATTTCTTAGAAAGTACTTTTCTCTTTGGGATGTGTGTGTGTGTGTGTGTGTGTGTGTGTGTGTGTGTGTTTTGTGCCATTTCACCCTCTGCATGCTCATATTGTTTTTCATAAAAAAGGAAGTCCCTGTCCAGGTTTCTTCAAAAGTCCTTTCTCCTATTTTATTCTCTTCTCCATAAATTCAAGTTTCATTGATATCCATGAAAAACAGTCTATGTTTTCTTATTCTACTTGTTATCTCTTTTCTGTGCTGCATCTGAAAATTGCCTGCAGGGTAGAAAACTTGAACAAATGTAATACTCCCTTGCAGTCCTTTCCTCTTAGGGTTCTCATCTGCTGTTGTTTGAAAAGAGTTATATTTTTTCATTATTTATACTTGCTTTTGGCAGGAGGTAAAATCTCACAGGAGCCATTCCTTCATGGGCTGAAGCAGAAGTTGTTTTAATTTTCATTAAAAATTAAAGATCTGTTGGGGCTGGAGAGATCGTACAAAGGATAGGGTACTTGCCTTGCATGCAGCCAATCAAGGTTTGATTGCCTGCATACCATATAATCCCTCGAGCCCTGCCAGAAGTGATCCTTAAGCACAGAGCCAGGAGTAACCTCTGAGTACAGCTGGATGTGGCCCCCAAACAAAATGAAACAAAATTAAAGATTTGTGATTATTTAACTTATTTAAAAATGATCATATTAATAGTCTTGCTCTCTAGGTATATCTAGGATAGATAGATAATAGTGAGAGGTAGGGCAAGTCTAGATATATCTGGAGGACAACATATATCTATTTTACCATTCTCAATAAATTAGGTCACATTGTGGTTCCAATTGCAGCCTCAAAGCCCTCAAACTATATTCAATTAGAATCTGGTATGAAATCTTATCAAAGTTCAATTTCACAATAGAAAAAATATTGTGAAAAAGTGCCCCCAATTGTAAGCCACAGCTTTAATCTAATAATCTAAACGTTTTGTAACTTGTGCCCTTTCTCTTCAGCCAAGAAAATTTAGAAGGCTTCTCTGAGGTTAAGAAAGCAAAAACAGACCTCTCTGAGGCTTATCATTGGGAGCATGTGACAGTCCCTCGCTGGGAGAAGCCACCTTGTTATATTCGTTGGCCCTGAACCAAGGCAGAGCCTTACTAATACCTTTGAACTGATGAAACCCTAGACCATAGGTCAGAACTGGCGGGTGGCGGGAGGGAATGGGTAAGACTGCAATGCAGCCCTCCTCAACTTGGTCACCTTTCTCCTTAGTCACCTTTCTCCTCCCTCAGTTAAACAAACCTTTAATGATGTGTCTCCATTTTCTATCCGTGCAGTATATGTTACTGAATATCCTCAACTGCATGTTCACTATGCCACTGTCCCCTCCTCATAAACATGCATGTTTTCTTGAACAATTTCTAAATATGTATAGATGGCCAACAGTTACTTCCTACCTAGCTCAAACCAGATCCTTAGTTCTACCGTTCCAAGTTTGCTCTATAGAGCGCCTTCGCTGCATGAGTTGGTTTCTTGCTAATAAAAACTCTCTTTGGGGACTGGACCGATAGCACAGCGGGTAGAGTGTTTGCCTTGCATGCGGCCAACCCGGGTTCGATTTCCAGCAATCTATATGGTCCCCTGAATACCGCCAAAGCCAGGAATAACCCTTGAACATCGCGGGGTGTGACCCAAAAAGCAAAAAAAAAAAAAAAAAACAAAAAAACCCTCTTTTCTATCCAATTTCTTTTGGCAAGTTTTTGAGCAGGCCAAACTTGTAAAAGTGAGAATGAATGAACTAAGGGCCTTTGCTAAACAAATATATAATGAGCTAATGATCTTTTTGTGAAACAAGTATCTTATTGGGCGAATATTTTAGAGCAGTCACTCAACCTTTTCTGGAACAAATAATTACTCAGCAGCAGTAGGAGAGACATCTGATTTTTAAAGCCATACAGGTGATGATGCACATAAAATATTGAGACTTACCATTCTAGAGCTCAGAGTGGAGAATGCAGTAGAATCAGTGGGAAGCCTTGTTCAGCCTTGTTCAACCCCCCCTCCCTGTGACTTTGATTGATTAGAACTGACTAGAGCCTAGAAATTGCGCTTCCAGCAGTTTCCCAGATGAAGCTGCTGCCGCCCATCCTGGGACAATTCCATGGGGATCATATTCAATAATATTTTGTTCTTTCACTCTGACAAGAGCAATTTTTGACAGAAAATATTTTATTGATATTGTGATAAATTTGAGAGAACCATGTGACACAGTCAAAGAAGTATAGAAACTAGAATTAAAATAAAAGCTATTAGATACCATGGCTCAGGTTTCGCTCAATCATCTGTTAGAAAGTAGTTCTGTGTTTCTAAATTTCAGATTTGCCATTTGTAGAAAGGGAACTTTAGGATTAGCTAACCTCATACATAGCACATAATAAAATTACTTTCACGCTACCTCTTTATATACAAACTTCGTTGAAAAGAACTTATGCGGATAGTAAAGTGTGGACTCATTTTGACTAAAAAGACTAAACAACAAGAGCAAAAACCAGACAGACGGAAACTTAAAAATATAATACAGATTTTTAATCATCTTGGCCAATTTCGGTATAATTACACAAACCTAAGAAGTACAGTGGACCCTTGGGGATCCAAAGAGTGGTCGAATAGCTTAAGGTACCTAGTTGTACTCAAGGTTGTAAATTTAAACCCTGGCGCTATCATACGTGCTTTGGTGATCAAAAGATTTCCTCTGTTGTGATCTCTTGTAGGAAGGGTCTGAAAGATGACTTAGTGGCATAATGTGCTAACTAGGCAAATGTAAGGATGTAGAAGATGGATTCATGCTTGAAAGTGCACGAAGGCAAGCTGGAGGTCCTGAGTTTAATCTCTGTTCCCTTGTGTACACCAAAGTGATCCTGCTCATCCAACAAACAAGGGTGAGGAAAATAAAATCAGAAAATAACTGAATTCGGCTGGCCTTGAATTCTGACTCTATAACCTTAATCTTTTTTTTCCTCTAATCCCTCCTTCAAATACACAAATTCTGGATTTATGTTAGAATTATTCAGAAATGTTTAGACTTCAATAATTTAAGGCATAATTATGAATAGGTATACCATGAGTATTTTAAACCCAAAACAACTGTGCCTATTCACTAGACTTTATGGTTTACTTTTTGGTCATTTGTGAGAAGTAACTTGACTTCATTTATGAGAAGTAATTTGAGTTTTCTTGAAAGCATTTGCCATGATGATGTATCAGTCATTAGAAGGTTGCTTCTCAAGATAGACATGTTACACAATGTTCTTTCTACATTTTCCTGCTGGAAGGATGTGTAATGTATGTTACCACTTCTGTCATTAAGGGTATGGATCTTGCTTAGCATGACATTTTGTGGGATACTAGTTGTGTGGTATATTTATAGGCATCTAACTGGATGAATAACATCTGATGAGTTCAAAGCAGACACATTAATGGTAGTATGGACATCTTTCTGAATAAACTACAAAACAAATATAACTTCTGTAGTAGTGCTTCCATCTGTCCTATGATATTCATTATTGTGGAATATCATACATTGGTGGTGTCACTAATGTTATGTCTCTGGAGCATCATGTAACCTTGGGAGCAGAAATATCTGAAGAACCATAGGAGAGTAAAGGCTATAATTAAAAATAAGCCCCAAGAAATAGTTTCCATGTGGTTTCAAGAAGCCCTTGAGCACAGCTGGAAAATTTCAGGCTGAAATATGTTGGAACAATAGTTTACAGAGGAAAGTAGCTGGGTTTGTGGTTACACTTGGAAGTGAAATTTCCTTGCTTGGTCATAATAGCAAACTAGCTATAAAGTTTGAAAGAGTATTCCCTCAAGAAGATTTTTACTTCTGAATTAACAAAGAGAAACCTAATAGAAGTTGATTTCTTAAGTGAGAGTATGGGCTTGTACTCATTAAAAATAGTTTATTATATGAAAATTTAAATGTTTTAAGGTATAATGAAAAATGCTGATTTATTTAATAATAATGGGTTGAAGAATCCAAAACTTCAAAAGATTAGGTTTAGTACAAAAGTGTAAAATATGGTTAGATTTTAAATCTTGTGGTTCAAATCTCTCCTTTTTGTATTTGAATAAACATCTCAATGTATCCAGAATCAACTCATCATTTCCTTCCAAATTCACTTCATCTTCTTCAAATTCCTTTTTGCTGGTACTAGCTTCATCTTCCTGCAGGTAACCTAATCTTGGAGCATTGGTGGTGGTTTTTAATTTCTCTCCATTTTCCAAATTAAATTAATCCCAATGTCTTACAATTGGACTGCTAATAGATTATTTACATCTATATAGATTAAACTGTTTTGAGATGGTAGAACTTTTAAAAAAAATTCTTGAAAAAAATGTGAGGCAAGCAGAGATGTACTGAGAAGTTGTAAAATATCCAGGTATGAATAGTCCTTTGGAGATGGGTAGGTGTGGTGGCAAGGTGGTTAACTTGTAGTTAATGAAATTTTAAAAAATCGGTGCATTGAAAAGCAAAAGGGAAATCCAAAAGTGAGGGTAGGAAAGTGAAAAGCAGATGTGTGGCAGGCATATGTGGGTAATCATGAATAATATTTTGGATGATAGGGGCACATTTTAGAACAAGGATGTATAGTGCTGCTGACAAGCAATATTATCAACCTATAAAAAATGATTCCAAACATGGTCTGTCTGGGGTGCAAATGGAATCTTCCTTTTAAGAAAGTCGTTTCAATCAGTGTTTATTTTACATCCAGACATATTATAAGGCATGTTATTAAACTGTTTTAGAATTTAATGTGGGAGATTTTGTTCCAATTTTTTTTCTTTCTAACACTGGTAAAAGTTTTATTGCTACAAAAAAGGAAGCTTCTAAAACCAATGCAATCCATTATTGTATTAATGTACATATTGGCTCGGTGATTTGGATATCAACATATGTTAAATTTAAGTCATTTGTTCAAGATCAGAACCATAATGTAAATTCAGTGTGTCCCTTGATGAGCTCTGGGATTGTCTCTCAGTAAATTAGTTTTTATGTGCTGCAGAACAAATTGTCACAAATTAAACAAAATAAATTCCAGTTGCTCTTTACAACTCTCCAAAGGAGTAGTAGGGGTTGGAGGATCTGAGTTTGCTGCTCACAGTCTTTGAATGGTGAGTACAAAATATCCAATGACTGTCCCATTTGGAGTTGGGAGTAATTCCCCTCCCCACTCCATTTTATTTTATTAAAACACCTTGAGTTACAGATTTATTTGTAGTTGGGCTTTTGACATTCCAGGTTCTATCACCTGTTCCTCTCCCCATGTCAACTTCCCTCCCTGTGGTCCTTCTTATTGGCAGAACTCAGTTCCTTGCAAGGAACAGATCACCATTTCCTGGTGGGCAGCTGTTCTTGCCTCTGGTAACCCATAAATGTTTCTCTGAGAGGTTTCGTCTTTATGCTTCAGGTCTCTGTGTTTTTGGCATTAATAGAGTGGAAGTGGAAAGGTGGAGTGCCCGGTGAACTAGTTGATTTAATTGGTCACTTTAAAACTCTCTTTTTCCCTCTTTGCCTCCTTATCTACCCACAGACAGACAGTAAAATAGCAGGGATCTCACCAATGGGATCTCCTCTAAGACAAGTTTTTTAGACTGCTTGCTTTTGGGCTGGAGCAATAGCACAGCGGGTAGGGTGTTTGCCTTGCACGTGGCCCACCCGGGTTTGATTCCTCTGCCCCTCTCGGAGAGCCCGGCAAGTTACCGAGAATGTCTTGCCCGCAGAGCAGCTCCCCATGTAGTATTTGATATGCCAAATACAGTAACAAGTCTCACAATGGAGACGTTACTGGTGCCCGCTCGAGTAAATCGATGAACAACAGGAGGACAGTGCTACAGTGCAGTGCTTTCGTTTCAGGCCTCAGGGTGGTGCTCTGGGACTACACCCAGCTCCAGGCTTGCATGTAGTGGGGATCATTGCTTCTGATTTTTCAGGGGAGACCATGAGTACCCGCCCTTGAAGGCTGACCTGCCTGTGATCCAGTCTGTACAACTCTCTCAGGATATCTACTTAGGCTTTCTACTTAAAAATGTCTAACAAAATAAATACAAAGGGATTTTTGGTTAATTTGAAGTCAATGAAGTTACCAGTATTTTATGCAGCTATTCTTGTATTAAAAACTACAAGCATTGAATTTAAAGTGAATTTAGAGAAAGAGAATAATTAGCCATTTATATATTTTCAAGGAAAAGAATAGGAACAATACCTGGAATTACTATGATTTTCTAAGGTCAAAGAGCAAAATAGTAAATATTGCCTTGTTAAGAAAATTTTTTCTAATAAAATTACTGGGTCTTTTCTAAGGTTTTTCTGGCAACATGGATGTATTCACTCCATTTACACATAAAAAACTTTGTTCTTATGAATTCTGTCAAAAAATTCTCCCAGGAAAAACTTCTCGCAAAAAATTGAGCAGGTTATAATTAATTTATATAAACAATTATAATTAAATAATTCAATATAGCCACATTCAAATGCATGCACATGTTTTGATTCCATTAATATGTCTGTTGGGACTATGAATAGATGTTTCATTCTTAGAGGAACTTTGAAATTGAATTATTAAAAAAGTGAGTAACTTTCTGGATTGAGGCATAAATAGGAATCTTACTTTTTTCTGCTTAGCAATTAATAATTTATTTGGAAAATATTAAGAAACGGAGTTAAAATTGAGTGAATTTCCACCTCTGGTTCCTCATAGGAAATTTGGTGGTGTTGCAGCAGAATGATGGGGGTGCCAGGTAATGAGCTTTTGGGAAATAATAAAATTTAACACATCGCTGAATCCTGAAGTAGCTCAAAGGCATTCGGAACACATTCCTTTAAAATGCAAATCCTGAGCTCCTTGGAGATGGAGAAAATTGAGGTACTATCTGGCTATAGAAACCAAAGAACCACCCAGAGGAGAGCGGACCCTTTCAGAAAAGGTGAAGCTACCAGAACAATCTAAAGGTGATGATAGGAATAAGAAAGAACCATCAAGAGAAACATTTTGGAACTCCAGTGCCGAGGTTAGGACAAGCTTACCCGGTCCTACTAAGAGCAGGTCCTAGCTCCAGCCTGAGTTCCATGGCTGCTCAATAATTCTGTTTGGCTGACAGAGTAAGTGGACTTCAGGTGTGGTTTGTCAGCTGCCTCATGGGGCTGATGAGATATGCGTGTCTCTGCTGTCTTGGTGCTCGGAGCAGACTTCTCGTCCTAACACATGCCAGACATTTCTCTGGGTGGCTGAGGTGAGTTGAGGAGAGAGGTGAAAGGACTGTTTTCTGGAGGCTACTTCTCTTTCTTCCCACTTTATGAAGTCACCCGGAGATAGTGGTAAAAGTTCAGAAGGACAAACCTCTGTTAGAAAATAATACTGAAGCAGGCAGATATATGGTGGTGGGGGTGAGGGTGTGTGTGTGGGGGGGTCAGGGGTGTGTACTGGCAATGAGTTCTTAAGATATAATAGAATTTGAAGAAGTTACTCTGTTTCTACCCCTAAAGCAGCTCAAAAGGATTATGGCTAGACCCACTTTGCAGACACAGGATCTGAGGCTGGGTAAGATTCTAACCAGCACAACCCAGAGAAGCTCCAACAGGAACTGAGGGCTGTGATGAGGACATGAAGGTAGACCCCTGTAAGTTTCAGTCTTTTCTCCTGGACAACACTTTAGCAACAGGGACTAGATAGGAAAACTCCCTATGGGGCAGCATTGAAGAAAACCTATAAACCCAACTCTGCAAAGGCAAGCACAGCGCCTCCTCTTTCTGGGGCAAAGCTGGCCTGCACCTCCACCTGGCCTGTGTCCTCTCAGCTTTCCCCAGCTTTGGAGAAGCCCACATTCTCTCTTGAACACTTTATTCTTTCCTTCCTCATCGTCTCTAAACAGAACTCAGAGAGAGAGAGAGAGAGAGAGAGAGATTTATAAGAGCTGCAAAATGATGGCTTATTGGAAGAGCATTGCTCTGTTTGACACGAAACTAATTTCTGGGCTGAGGATGTAGTTCAAATACTTGCAACTAACTATGAGGCCTGGGTTTGATCCCAGACATCACCAAAAAAGAAGAAGAAGGCTAACTTCAGTGAGATCTAACCTCAGAGCATTCATTTTACTGTTTTCAAGGAATTTTATATAAGCACAAGTCTCTTTCTTTTAAAAAACAGATTGTGGGACTGGAGAGATAGTACAAGAGTGCAGCAGGTACGGTGTTTACCTTGAACACAGCTGATCTGAGTTCCATCCCAGCATCACATATTGCCAACCTTCCCTCCCATATGGTACCCCCCTCTTCCAACAGAGCATAAGCCCTGAGCACAGAGGAGTGTGGCCCCCAAAATGGAAAAAGGAAAGATTATTATTATACTAGTCCTTGTGAATCTAGGCTGCTAATCATCTGTGAATATTTCTGTAAATCAAAGCTTTTTGCAGTCCAGGTCCCTCTTTGTCTCCTCCCCTTCCCTCCCAGTATCCCCCTCCCCCAATTAGGACTCTCTGGGGTTATGAAAAGCTACAGCATACTGCTCTGAAGCTTTTAGTTTGAAGAGGGGCACAATGCTCTCTGGGATAAGTTGCCCTTTGCATTCTAGCTGCTCCCAGTGGGCCAAAGCAAAACTACAGTAAACCGTTTTTCCCCCCCCCAGTAAAACTTTTGCACGCTAAATACCCAGGCCCCTGGCCAGACAGTAACAGCCACTGGAGACTGTGTAGTACAGTCCTTCGTGCCCTCTTGCCTCTTGGCTCTTCATTATCATACTAAAAACACCCCTGATGATGTTTTTCTGTCATTTTCCACACACGCAACATAAGCTCATTTTATGTTCCTAAATTGCACATGCTCGCTATTGTACCTCATGAATATGTATGAGTTTCCTGAAAAACTACTAGAATATGTATAAGCTATTACATCACTCTATCTCTGTTAGGCATAAAACCAGACCCCTACTCCCTGTCTTTGAAGCTGTCCTCCGTCCCGGGCTGGTGGACAGCACGCCAAACTTGTTTCTATTGCCAAGAAAGACCTTCTTTTCTATTCAGTTATTCCTGTGCTTTTTCGAGTATGGCACCTAGAATATGAAGCCAAAACTAAATTTATATTATTAAATCGATAAGATTAATTATGCCATGCTTTCTCCTTCTTTCACCTTTTCATCCTTAAAGAGAAAACTTTTCTCTTAATTTCACAAATCAATTAATTTTCTTATCATACTATATTACACAATGAATATATTTTATTCATGAGAACTTTATTCAATTACTCATTTAAAAAATGCTTATATGAATCAAATTTAATGGTTTATCAGCATGGGTGATTTATTTCTAGTTTAGAATAAATCTTAAGTATAGAAAAACTCATTAATCAGAATGTCATTAATTTAAAATGTGTAAATATTCAGCCTGGATTAATTGGAATTAACCTTTTATGATTTGCAAAGAGATAATTAAGACATTTTATTTTTATATGGGGCAGACATTAAGCAAGGTGAAATATTTAACCTGAGGTTAAAGGATTTTTTTCTTAGTTCTTTATATAATTTTATTTCATTTTAGGAAATCTCGCTTCCCTCTCTATCTCTTCTTAAGGACATTTAATTGGCTTTATTTCATCGTTCTTGAATTGGGCAACTTTCTGTCCAGCAAATCTAGGACCTTAAGGGAATAATACAAGATGTAAAGTGTAAATAGAGCCACAAGGTTATTAGGAAAAGAACAGATTTTTTCAGAAAAAGCTATTTTGCTTCAGGGAAGGGGATGTGTGCTTATCATGCAGATTACCTCCTGAGTGTATTCTGGGAACTCCAAATTGACTGGTTGAAGATTGTGCCCCTGGGAGAGACTTAAAAAAATCGATTTACAATTGGTTTATGATACAGTGGGAGATGAAACGGGTGACACCCTGCTTAGAGAGGCCCAGCAACAAGGTACAGAACAGCAAGTGCCAGCAAGAGAAGGGCGATGTGTTCTTAGGCCCAGACAGAGGCCAGGTGGAGAGATTCCAGATAGGGCACTTGTACAGAGAGGTGAGAGAATGGCAGAAGAACAAGACAAGATCATTCATCTTACACTGGAGGCAACTAAGGCATGGTAATCTGAATCATGGAGATGTGATCTCTCTCTCTCTCTCTCTCTCTCTCTCTCTCTCTCTCACACACACACACACACACACATACACACACTTCACAAATGATTTTATACACCAGTGATCCCAGACCCATCTACTTGAACTATAGAATAAATGTTAACTTCTTAAGCATCTGAGTTTTGTGTGCAAATCTTTCATGCAATTCTCAAGAACCCATGTGCTCAGGAATAAATCCACTTTTACCCTAACATTGACAATACTCTAGAATCTCAAGGATATAGCACCTCACCTCTATATGTGTATAAAATTCATTGAACCTACCAAGCCCATTAAATTTCTAGTGTCATTTCATGACTAACATGATCCTTTAAGCATTGTGATCTGTTTAAGCATTCCTCTAGGTATGCTAAATAGGAATCACGGTAAAATGTATTGCTGTTCTCAAAAGCAATGTTTAACTTTACTCAATATATATTCAATCTTTAAATACTAGTTCTAGGTACTGTGCAGGAGATAATAATAGTAATAATAATAATAATAATAATAACTCATTAGTGGAAAATACTTATGAAGCAACTGTTATGTGCGAGATTATTTGCTAAAATTATTTGTGTTCATTCTTTTTTTTTTTTTGACTGAAATGCGGATCAACTAAACTCAGGGCCTCAGACATGCAAGTCACTGAATCACATCTACAACCCTATTTGCTAAACTCTCAGCATGCATTAACAATAATATTAGTAACAAAATAGTAAGATAATGAAATTAGTAATGAAGTTGCTATCATCTTATTACATAGTTTCTATTATTATACACATTTCTGTGATAATTTTTCTAAGAACAAAACTAGTTTATTTTAGGTTCAGAATAAATATAGTAATATCTCTCTAGAGACAAAAATTATATTTTTATAATTACCATTGTATTAGAAATAGTGAAAGAAAAAAAGAATTCCTGCTCTCATCAACTTATATCCAACTCATTAGAAAGAGCATTAATTAAATAAATGATTAGACATAGTAGTATATTTTATAAACAAAACAAAACAAACAGTCATGGGAAAATTTAATTTAGATAGAGAAATGAGTGAGAATATCTATGAAACATTGACGTTTACGTTTACATCCTAAGTAGGGCAAGGGGAAGTTAGCCAGAATGTAAACAGGAAGGAGGAAGGGATGACAGTTTCAATCTAAAGCATGTGTATAAAGGTAAAATCCTAAGATGGACTAACCATGGTAAGCTAAAGACTTACAACAAAGTTAGTGAAGGAAAGAGTGGTGTGAAATAGGTTGAGGAAGGGATCTATGAGCTATTAGATTTAATTTTTTTCAATAGCATTATTCACATCTGTGGATGGATCTAGAAGATAGAGGATTCAAGTAAGAGTAAGTTAAATAAATCATCATTTAATTTAACAGAATAATATAATTATGTGAAAAATTATGACATCGCTCTATTATAAACAAAAGGAGAGGAGAAAGACTGAGTTTATCATTGGAGAGGTAATTATTCTAGAATTCAATTGGTGAGTTTAGACTGTCAAAGGATAGATTCTGTTAGATTCCATAGCAGCTTATTAAAACATCCAGAACTTTGCATTAGGCCTTACACATTCTTGTTCTAAAAGTATTATGTTTTTAAGCAATTATTAAAGCTCAAACTGCAAGGAAAAAAATCTATTTTCAAGGAATTGCCTATACCTCTCAATTTTAATTTTAACTTCACTGGGGACCACTCTAAGGGTTTTTATATATTTAAATAATTTTTCAGCCTTTAAATAAAAGAACAAACTAGAATGAGGAAGAAAAGGTGTAGTTACAGCTGAGATTTGACTAAATTAGCAATAGAAATGAAGATTAGATGAACAATTGAGTACTAGTTAAAACATTCATACCTGATGTGGGTTGGCGGTGATAAGAGGAAGAAGAAAATGGTGGGAAAAGGGAAAGAGGAAGAACCAGAATGAAATAACCAGAGAAAGAATAAGAAAACTGGGTGTCAAATGCTGAGGGAAGAACTGTGTTAAAAGCCTCTTAGAAATCAAGACTAAGGATACTAAAAATATTTCATTATACTTGCTAACATGGCCGCTAATAGTTTTTACAAGTAGAGTTTTAATAAAACAATGTGGGTCTAAAGTCAGATTAGAGGCAATTAGTGAGTAAGTGGAGACAGCCTGTGGGTAGACAGTTTTTTGACTGTTGAGGGCAGTAGCTAGAAAGAGATTTGAATTTACTACTTTGATTTAAGAGGTAGATTAAAGACCACAAACCTTGCGGCTTCCCCCATTGAAGTAGTTTTTGTAGTTTCTTCCCTTAGGCTGTCTTTGGTGAATTACTGATTAATAGAACGTAGCAAAGTGATGTTCTGGGTTTCTTTTTTCTTTCTTTTTTAAAAAAAAGATTTTTAAAAATTGAATCACCATGACATAGACCATTGCAAAGCTGTTCATGATTGGATTTCAGTCATACAGATTCCAACACCCATCTCTCCACCAGTGTACATTTCCCAGCACCAGTGTCCCCAGTTTCCCTCCCCGCAACTCCCTCCTCAGCCTGCCTCTATTGCAGGCACTTTTTTTCTTTCTTTTCTTTCTGTGTCTTTCTTTATCTCTCTGTCTCTCTTTTGGGTATTGTGGTTTACAATACAGACACCGAAAGTTTATCATGTTTATCCCTTTACTACTTTCGACAATCAGTTCTTGTCCGGTGTGATCATTTCCAATTATTATTGTAATACTGTTCCCTTCTCTATCTTACTATCCCTCGTCCCTGACACATTTGTGGTAGATTCCAACCATTGACCAGTCCTTCTGGCTGCCTTTTTCTTTGGCCTTGGGTATTAGTCTCATGCTACATATATATTATATACTATATAAACATATATTCATCTGCCGTATACAAATGAATATATGTATTCATATGCAGTCATTCTGCATCTGTCTCTCCTTTTGACTCATTTCATTCAGCATGATACTCTCCATGTCCATCCATTTATAGGCAAATTTCCTGGTTTCATCTTTCCTAACGACTGTGTAGTATTCCATTGTATAGTTGTATCATAGTTTCTTTATCTGGTTGTCTATTCTCAAGTAGATTCTGGCTATTATGAATAGTGCTGAAATTAACATAGAAGTGCAGATGGTATTTCTGCTGCAGATGGTATTTCTGCTGTGTGCTTTTGGACTGCCAGGATATATTCCCAGTATTGGTATTGCTGGGTCAAATGCTGGGTCTCAATTTCTAATATTTTGAGGAACATGCATACTGTTTTTCAAAAAGGCCAGACCAGTTGGCATTCCTACAAGCAATGAATGAGAGTCCTTTTCTCCCACACCCACATCGGCACTGGTTGTTCTTTTTCTTCTGGATGTGTGCCAGTCTCTGTGGTGTGAGATGATATCTCATTGTTGTTTTGATTTGCATCTTCCTCACGATTAGTGATGAAGAGCATTTTTAAAAATTTTTTTTAATTGAATCACCGTGAAATACAGTTACAAAGCTTTCATGTTTTAGTTTCAGTCATACAATAATCGAACACCCATCCCTCCACCAGTGCACATTTTCCACCACCACTGTCCCCAGTATCCTTCCCCATCCCAACCCTCCTCCTGCCTGTATGGCAGACAAATTTCCCTCTTATTCTATCTCTACTTTTGGGCATTATGGTTTGCAATATAGGTACTGAGAGGCTATCATGTTTGGCCCTTTATCTACTTTCAGTACACATCTCCCATATCTTGAACGATCCCTCCAACCATCACTGACTTAGTGAGCCCATCTCTATTCCAGCTGCTTTCTCCTCCAGCTCATGAGGCAGGCATACAACCACAAATATTCCTGGCCCTTTTCTCTACTGTCCATGAGTGTCAGTCTCATATTATATTACTTTATATTCCACAAATAAATACAATCATTCTATGTCTGTTCTTCTCTTCCTTACTCATTTCACATAGCATGATACTCTCCATGACTATCCTCCTATAAGCAAGTTTCAAAACTTCAGTTTTCTTAACAGCTGCATAGTGTTCCATTGTGTAGATGTACGAAAGTTACGATAACCAGTTATTTGTTCTCAGGCACTTGGGTTGTTCCAAAAGAAAAGCATTTTTCATGTGCCTTTTGGTCATTTGAATTTCTTCTTTGAGGAAGTTTTTGTTCATTTCTCTTTCCCATTTTGTTTTGGGATTTTCTTTTCACAAAGATTAAGTCATTAAAAACCTTCAATATCTAGCTGTACTGCTTAGAATATTTGCTCTTGGAGAGCTTGAGAGATGCATAATAAGTTGAACATTTGCTTTCCATGCTGGACACTAAGGTTCAATCCCTGCTTCTCACCATATGATCCTACATGCACAGCCAGGAAAAAAGTCCCTGAGCACTGTGCTGGGAGTAGTCACTGAGGACTGCCAGGTGTGGCCTCAAAACACAACAAAAATAAACAAAAAAGAAGAAAAATTTGCTCTTTAAGTCATGTGTAGTCATATAAAGAAGGTTAGGAACAAGGAGGCTGCACTTGAAGAAGAAAGTCTTAGATGTAAAGCGGAAAACTAGCATGGCTCCAATTGTTTAAACTACCCCAAATGCAGGTGATAAAACTGGTGTTAAGAATTCATCTTGAGGTGGGGATGGTGCCACCAGCAGATCAATCTGTACCTGTGAGGCGAGTGCATCAGCAGCCTGAAGGCACCTTCAGACTTCCAAATACCCCAAAATTGCTGCTGTGCCTTTGGGCAGAGCCCATAAACTTGGGGCAAAGTTTACCAAGAAAGTAAATGGCCAAAAGTTAGGTGTGTGGGAAACACACCCACAAACGACCTCTGGCTCAGTATATAATTGGACTCGTGGCCTCTCTGGTTCCTGATCTAACTGCTTAACAGTCATGATCCCAGAGACTCAGAAAAAAATCACGGAACCTAGGGGCTATTGGGAGAAATGTGTCTAGTCCCTGCAGTAGGTTACTGGTGCTAGGCCACCCCAGGTGGGAATAGGTTTTGTTCCTTGGGCTGTTCCCCCTTGTGGCCTGGTGGCCATCATTCTCCAGAGGCCACTAGACAGTCAGGTTTGGGCCCACAGTGACGATACATGTGGGACCTCATGGGATGAGGGTGGAGCCAGCCCTTTCCTCCCCTTCCCAACGAGACCCCAAGTCTACGAACGGTCTCTCTGGCTCCTGATCAAGCTGCTTTATGGCCATGATCCCAGAGACTCAGAAACAAATCTCAGAACCCAGTGGCTTTTGGCAGAAATGTCTCTGGACCCTGCAGTACCTTACCTAAACTGGACCACCCCAGGGGGGAAACGGTGCTGTTCCTCCACCTGCTTCCCCTTGGCAGCTCAAGAGCCACCATACGCCAGAGGCCACTGGACAGTCAGGTTTGGGCCCTCACTGATGAGACATGTGAGGCTTCACAGGTTGGGGGTAGAGCTGGCTCTTTCCTCCCTGTCCCAATGAGACCCCAAATCACCTCCCACAAATGGCCTTTCTGGCTCCTGATCAAGTTGCTTAACGGCCATGATCCAAAAGACTCAGGAACAAATCTCAGAACCCAGCAGGTTTGGGCAGAAGTCCCTCCAGATTTAAGTGTTAAAATTTCGGAATTTCAAAATCGCATGGCCACTACTGCAGCCACACAACATCATATGTTATTCATAACCAGCAATTGAAAACAAATTGTTTTCTTTGTCTTTTTAGCAGATCTGAGTGTTGGGGTAAAATCCCAAATAAATAATGGTGGATCTGGTGTCAAAATATTGAATATAATCAAAATAGAGAGAGAGAGAGAGAGTAATGTGGAAATCATCTGCCCCACAGGTAGGGGGAACGTGTGGGATGGGGGTATCCTGGGGTTTTTGGTCGTGGAGAATGGGCACTGGTGAAGGTATGGGTTTTTCATTGTATGACCGAGACTTAAACCCGAAAGCTTTGTAACTGCTCTAATGGTGATTCAATAAACAAAATTATAAAAAATGAAAAAAAAAGTAAGGTGGAGTTCATGCCAAATTCAATTAGCTAATCAGTGGCTGAATAAATAGCAGTACTCCTACATAAAAAAAAAAAGAATTCATTTTGTGCATTGTAAACTCAGCTAGAAGAAAAATTCAGAAACCCAAGTTATAACCAGAAATGAGGTTGAAGATGTTCAGGGGTCACTCATAGCTCTGCATTCAGGAATTACTCCTAGAAGTGCTCAGGGGACCATATGGGATGCCAGAGACTGAAGTTGAGTTAGCCTTGTGCAAGGCAAGTGCCCTACCCGCTATATTATCTCTGGCCTAGCATGTCAACCATTTGAATCCAACCATCTGAGGACTCAATTACTACAGTACAGAGACAAACCCTAACCACTGAACTACTTGAATTCCAAATTCCTGATTCATAACATAATAACACTAAACTATATCTATTTTTGGCACTGCTTCCCTCTCTCAAATAATGGATAACTGGAAAAAATTTACACACATCCAATAAGTATTTAATTGAACAGCATAATTCTAAAACATTTGATGCATTAAAAATTTAGGGAACATGTGCTTAAAATGAGGCCTGTAAGTATGTATATATTAAAAGCTTCATAATATATGTAATGGAGCACTTCATTAATAGCACAGCGGGTAGGGCGTTTGCCTTGCACAAGGCTGGCATGGCCGACCTGAGTTCAATTCCTCTGCACCTTTTGGAGAGCCCGGCAATCTACTGAGAGTATCTTGCCCCCTCGGCAAAGCCTGGCAAGCTACCCATGACATATTCGATATGCCAAACACAGTAACAAGCCTCACGCTGTTACTGGGCCCGCTTGAGCAAATTGATGAACAACAGCAGGACAGTGACAGTGACAGTGACAGTGACCCTACTAGTCAAAAATCTATTCAAACTTGCTTATAAATATTTGCACTCAAATCAATTAATCTTTGTATATATTAAAATATAATATATATTATATATAATATAAAATATATAATATAATATATAATATACATAATATAAAATATAATATATATTATATATTATATAGCACAGCGGGTAGGGCGTTCGCCTTACAAGCGGCCAACATGGCCGACCCGAGTTCGATTCCTCCGCCCCTCTCGGAGAGCCCGGCAAGCTACCGAGAGTATTCGATATGCCAGACACAGTAACAACAAAGTCTCCAATGGAGACATTACTGGGCCCGCTCGAGCAAATCAACGATCAACGGGAGGGCCTTTACCTTTTTTTTTATATTAAAATTAAA
The DNA here is from genome assembly GCF_029834395.1 of Sorex fumeus. NCBI lineage: Eukaryota > Metazoa > Chordata > Mammalia > Eulipotyphla > Soricidae > Sorex > Sorex fumeus. The sequence continues at coordinate 4,534,345 of NW_026606172.1, read as the reverse complement.
TGCAACATTTTTTTGTGAACAAATTTTGAAAAGTTCTGAAATAACTTGATACATACTTTCTTTGCCCCAGACATTATTCTAAGGGGTTAACATATTACTTAGCCGAATAACAACAATGCCAAGTAGGTCAAACTGTTTAATAGAAGGTAAAACTGTTTAATAGCAAAGAAAATTTATTGCATATAGGAAGCAACACAATAAAGACAAGGACAGCTCATTTCAAGCAGGCAGGTAGGCAAGTCTATACATGGCTGGGGAGATGAGCCAGTAAAAAGAGAAAATGTTGGGGCCAGAGGAACAGTATAGCAGGTAGGATATTTGCCATTTGCTGTGCACACAACTTACCCAGCTTTGATCCCTGTTACTGCAAATGGTCCCCTGAGCATTCCCAGGAGTGATTCCTGAGTGCAGAGTCAGGAATAACCTCTGAATACTGTTGGGTGTGGTCCAAAAAAAAAACCTAAATGTTAAATTCTACCAGGTGCTTGAGTTTTCCATTTTTCTCTTTTATAACAGTAAAGATTAACACTTAATTTTTTATAAGAAAACTTTTGTAAAAAATCTCTGAGGGCAGCCAGGGGGTGATCCCGACACTCTTCCCCTGGCCACCCAGGTTCTGGGGGGCTCGGGCTGCTCCCCCAGCAGGGGAGGCCTAGGCCATGGGGCAGATGGTGGACAAAATGAGGGCCAAACCGGTTGATTGATCAGCTGCTGTTTATTCCGTTCTCATCCCCATTCACTCCGGTCTCTCTCTCTTTCTCTCCCAGTGGCCAATCTGGACCCCCTTTTTCCTTCTGGATCTGGCTCCAAAAAACCCCAGTCCACTCTTACAGTCTAGTTAAATCCCAAAAGCATGAGGGGCTGGGTTTACACATAGGTGTGGTCACAATCAATAGGGTTAAAGTTCTTCCCCTCAGGGGATGCTTCTTCTTGGACAGATTCTCTTTCAGCAGACAACCCACCCAAGAGCAGAATCCCATGGTGTGTTTTTCCTCTCCTTGTCCAACAAACATATAAGCATTCATAATATCAATCATTTTGTATGGACACAGTAAGAGATGCATTAAGTTTATAGAATAGCTCTCCTGGGCTCATCCCAATCTCAGACTACAGTGCTTAGGCCAGATTAGTCTTTCCTATTCCTAGCAGGGTCCTAGTCTTGTCGTTACTTTTGGATCATGACAACATTTGTTCATGATCAAGCTCTTAACTTATAGTTAAGAATCGTGGCGCTTTGGCCTGGCCCATCTCAATGCCAGGGTAGCACATAGCTTACCACTTGCCCTGGTTCCATCCAGTCCCTCATAAGGACCCTGCTTTGGGGGGGTGGCACTAGGAATTGAGGGCTTAAGTTGAGAAATCAGATGCCTGGGAATAAATAATATTCAAAGACAATTAAATCCCAAGTTAAAAAAGCATAATATTGTCTTCTTGTGTCTATACAAAAGGACATTGCTTTAAGGTATTCAAAAGACATAAGGAGAGGAGAAAGGCAATATTAACTTACAATACAAGTTCAGTGTCCTAGAAAGATCTGATCTTACAAATTAACAGAAACTGATTAGGGGAATAAGCTGATTAACTGTGTGGGGAAGAGAGCATAGAGAAGTAGTTACAGATAAACAAAAGAACTGAGTGACTCGGGATGGGTGTGACCCGATAAACCTAAGCACCTTGTGGTAAGGGAGAAAGGACAAAGCAATGTTATCCTACAGACTTTACTTTCTAGTCCATGATAATTTTCATATCATAAACAACTTAAATAATAAGATCCGACTAAATCAGATTCATAAGTAGTTTCAGATTTTGTTCTTTGGTATTATCTGCTTTCAAATGCTTTTATTATAGGTAGTATATTTATGGTTTTCTAAGATTTTTTTTTTTTTTTAGAAATCCACCTTTAGGTTTCTGCCATTCATTTTTCTGACCCTGGAATACCTCCAAACATTTGGAACAGAAAGTGTTGGGTAGCAAACTTTCTGTGCTTATTTTCGACTTTCTGAGCACAGAAACCTAGTTGGTCTAATTTGCCATATGCTCTGGAAATAAAACGTTTTTTCAGCCCTGCGTGATAAGTTTTTATTGATGTATTAACTATAATTGACATATAGCATTATATGTTTAGTGCACCACATAATGATTCAGCTTTTGAATATATTGTAACATAATCATTGCAAGTTCAGTTAACATCACTCACCATACATAGTTACACTTTTTTCTTTTTGATGTGAGCTTCTTAATCTAGATTCTTTTAGAAACTTTTAAATATGCAGTAGTATTATTAATTATAGTCAGCATGCTGTATATTATATACACATGGCATTTTTTTATAACAGAAAATTTTGACGTCTCTACCCCATTTACCCATATTACCCAGTCTTCACTCTGGCAACAGCTAACCTCTTCTCTGTATCTGTGAACTTATGCCACTACACCAATACCCACCACCAGAGAGTTAGGATCCCTTTACCATTAACACAAGATCCTTCCACCCCTGGCCTCCTACCCTCTTAATTGCCCTCAGATTACAGTTGTTTCCACTCTCTAGTTCTATGCTTTGTTTCTTTATAATCTGCATGTGAGTGAGATTATTTGGTACTTGTCTTTTTTACATAGGAATCATTTCACTTAGCTTGACTTTCTCCCGTTCCATTCAAGTACAAGATTTTTGTTTTCTGATTTTAAGATTTTTGTCATATCAGAGTAGTATTCCACTGTGTACATATGTCACAGTTTATCTACTTAGCTGTAGTTGGGTACTTGGTTCCAGATCTTGCCTTTTATTAGCAGTGTTTCAATGAACATGAATGTGCCTATGTCCTTTTGGATTATTGTTCTTTGTGTTCTTGGAGTAACTGCCCTTTTCTGGATAAAAACATAAAAGAGGCATTGTTATATATGATCGTCTATTTTTAATTCTATGAAGAATATTTTTGTTTGTTTTACACCACACCTGGTGGTGCTTAAGACTTACTCCTAGTTTTATTTAGGGATCACTCCTGGCCATGCCCAGGGACCATATGTTCTGCCAGGATGGAACACCAAGGCAAGCATCCTACCCACTGTACTGTCTCTCCAGTCCAGAGGAACATTATTTGAGAAACAATTTCCTATAGTTGCTACACCTATCTATGTTTCACCAACAGCACCCCTAAATTCCCTTTTCTCCACATCCTTGCTAACTTTTTATTTCTTATTTACTTTTTGACACTGCTAGTCATCCTACCATGATTGAGATAGCATCTCATTGTGGTTTTGAGTTGCATATGTGTGATAATTATAGAGGTTTCACATCTTTTATTATGTACCTGTTGACCACTGGTACATACTTTTAAGAAAAGTGTCTAATGGTTGGAACTAACCACAAGTGTGTGTGAGACTGAGGAAAGGTAAGATAGAGAAGAGACCGCTATGGCAATAACATCTGGAAATGATCACGCTGGACAAGATTTGAGGGTTAAAAGTAGGTAAGAGATTTTCTTGATAACCTTTTAGTATCAATACTGCAAACCCCAATGCCCAAAAGGAGAGAGAGAGACAGAGAGAGAGAGAGAGAGAGAGAGAGAGAGAGAGAGAGAGAGAGAGAAGAGAGAGAGAGAGAGAGAAGCTCCATAGAGGCCATAGAGGCAAGCAGTTGGGGGTGGGAGTGATGGGAGGGAACCTGGGGACACTGGTGCTAGGAAATGCACACTGGTGGAGGGATGGGTGTTGGAATACTGCATGACCAAAATCCAATCATGACCAGCTTTGTAATGGTCTATCTCACAGTGATTCAATAAAAAAGTTTAAAAAAGAAAACTGTCTGTTGATGGCCTCTCTTTATGTTTAAATTGGATTATGTTTTTCTGCTTTTTAATTGTATGCTATTTATATATTTTCATTTTCATTCCTTACCAGATTCATGATGAATGGGAGAAAGGAGTACATTCAGTAAAGTTTCTTTTTATTTTTTTTTTTATCATTGCCTTTATTGTGTAGTGGGTTTTTAGTTAGATACAGTCAATATTATTTAATTTTTGCTTTTGGGGTAAGAGACAAAATGTCATCTCCAAGACAGACATCACAGAGATACCATCTATTTTTTTCTCTAGAGTCTTTTATGGCTTCAGATTTTACATTCACAGTTTTACCCAGCTTTCTGTTAGTTTTTGTGTATGATTTAAGAATGGCCTAATTTGATTTATTTGCAAGTGGTTTGCTCAGTTTTCAACAACATTATTTGTTGAAAAGACTGTTCTTCCCACTGTATGAGCAGAGGGTAACTTTTGATTAATTTAGGCCAATAACAGTGATTACTTCCATCTTGTTATCGGTTTAGACATGTGCACGTCTTCTGGCCAAGGAGATACTTGGGAAAGTCATTCCAGATTGTGTTAGCTTCTAATTATTGCTCCTCATCTCTCAGCACATTCAGAAAATACGCTATATGATAAATAATGACATTCCTTTAACCCTGTGAAGTATGATGTAAAGTATTTTCAATAGAGGGAGCTGAAGAGACGCTGCAAAAGAGCATCCTGGCAATTTGTAGTCCAACTGTGGATGTCAGAACTTGAGGAAAGTGCTGGATTCACTGACCTGGAACTCAGTCTTGCTATATAACTATGCAGCCTCTGCTTGGTGACTGGCCTGCATGCACCCTTGGCCAAGCACGTAAGCGCTGCGGCCTATAGGAGAGGAGAAAATAGTCAGAAAACTTGGTTTGCGAGTTTTTTCCACCAGACTCTCACACTCTGAAGAGTTTTGCCCTCTCATGTTATCATTGAAATAGCACTGTATCACTGTCATCCTGTTGTTCATCGAATTGCTAGAGCGGTCACCAGTACTGTCTCTATTCGTCCCAGTCCTGAGATTTTAGCAGCCTCTTCTTACTCGTCCTTCCCAACGCTGCTGTATTGGAGCCTCTTTCAAGGTCAGGGGAATGAGACCCCTTATTGTAACTGTTTTTTGCATATCGGATATGCCACGAGTAGCTTGCCAGGCTACACCGCGCGGGCGGGATACGCTCAGTAGCTTGCCAGGCTCTCTGAGAGGAAACACTGAAATATAAGCAGTCATTTTTGGCTTAATGGTAAGAGACAACTGCTTGATGATATTATCTTGATACCGAGCTAACCAGCCCTGATATTGTCCTGCCTTCAAACATCTCATATAAGATCTATATTTTAAAAATTATTAGTTTTGGCAACATGGTCATAATGCTGTTAAAATTTGTGGTTTTGATGAACACTGTTACCACACCCTCCTCCACTGTCCTTAAGTTACTCTTGTTCACCTTTTGTTTTCCCCAAGCTCTTGTTCTTCACATAATCTTAGAAGTCTGAGTTTTGTATTCCAAGGCCAAGGCTTTGTCATTGGTCAATACGATATGTTGTCTTGGCTTGTTTCTCTGTGTACTCTACATGGGTGAGGTTATCATATATTTGTCACTCTGACTCATCACCCCTAATATGATTCCTTTCAGTTTCATCCAAATTGCAACAAATGATAAGATTTTTGTCTTCTCTTAAAATTTCATAATATTCCATTGTGTATGTATTAATGAAAGATCTTTATCCATTCACCTGTCATTGAACTTTTGGCTTGTTTTTGTAACCTAGCTATTCTAAGTACTGCAGTGAACATAGATGTGCATTTATCTTTTTGAATTAATGTTTCTGTAATTTGGGAACCCAAATATTTGAACTATATTTGGTTGAGATTTCAATTACTTGCAGCACAGGTCTTTACACAAAGATGTAAAATATTCCTATTTTAAGTCCCTATTATTTTAAATATATATATTTTAACAGTCCTCATTGTCTGTTGGCCATCTCAGATAATGGTATCTACTTACTATTGATGGCATTTCACTACACAATTGTTGCAGATTGTATGCCAGTATTTTTTTTTTTTTTTTGCAGAAAAGGTAGGGTGTAACTATTCCTTTAGTTCTTTTTGGGAAGCCACATCTAGCAGTGCTCAAGATTTAACTCCTAGCTCTGTGCTTAGGGACTACTCCTGACTTGCTAAGGGGAACAAATGTACTACTAGGTATTAAACTGGGGCCAGTCACATGAGGCAAGAAAAATGTCTTAACCCCTGTATGCTCTGGCTTTGGAGTATTTGTTTGTGTGTGTGTGTGTGTTCCAGTATTACTTAAAAAAGTGGGGGGAGGGAGGTGATTATACAGCAATGAGGATTGTATAGAGAAATATTGTATTTTTCTTTTTTACTTATTAGATTAAAATACCTTTTTCCCTCTTTCCTTGAGTCTCTGAGTTACACCTGGTGATGCTCAAGGGCTGCTCTTGTCTCAGTGCTCAGGTGGGTCTGTCTCTGGTGGTGTTTGAGGGTTAAGCCTGGGCCTCCCACATGGAAAGTATACGCTCTGGTCTTCCGAGTCATCTTTCTGACTCTTTCTTACTCATTTTACCTAACACAGTCACTTGTAAGGTTCTTTTCATGCTACATATATTGAAGTCCCTCACATCATAGGATAATTTTGGTACTTAAAAAATTAGCTATTTCTTTCTAGGTTATGTTAAATTGCTATCATTCTATGTCAGGAAAAAGGACTACTAACATAAAATCCTTATGTATAATTTTTGAGGTTAAAACATCTCTTAAATATCAGTTTCTTCCTCAGAAAACTACAAGGTCTTTCTCCTCAGAAGCAGACATTTCAGCCAATTTCCCAATTCTCTACTTGTGTGCTGTTAGATATAATTCCTTAAGTCTGTTCAGAATTGATAGTATACAATGAACCTAAGAAAGCATAAAAAAGAAATACAGCACTCTAAAGTCTATTGTCTTATTCTATTGTTTCTCATAAGTACTTAAAAATTTCATCTTTGATTAAAAGGAAGTCTTTCCAGAATGGGGTAAGCTCAGGGAGAAAACCAGCCACAAGGCTTTTCATGTAGATTCATCTCATTATTTATTTATGGCTACTTTGTTCTTTATTTTCAGCATAAAATTGGAGATTTATTTGCTTGTTGTGACTTTTTAAATTCATTTTTTAGAAACATGAAGAAAACTATAGGTATTGCCAATATCATCCAGTTGGAGTCAGTGATTAGAATTTTTTGTGGGAGACAAAAGGTCTTAACATAATTTATCCATTCCATCCTGCCCAATGCACTTCACCAACCTCTTTTTCTGCACTGGATAACTCATATGATGATTGTTCTATTGTCTTTTCCCTCCAGATCTTACCCATGAGCTCTTCCTCTTCCCACTTCCTCACCTCGGCAGCCCTCCCATATTTACCAAGTGACTCACTGAACTCCATTAAAATGCTATTTCTATTCTGGGCTTTGGGAGACCCAGCGTCCCTGAACTCCTTCCCAGATAGACCTGGTGGTCTGCACGGATATCCTTCCAGCTGGTATCTATCTCCTAGTGAATAATGACATCTATGTTTCTCACAGAGCTACCTAGGGAGTCTGGCTACTCCTAAAGTTCATTACGGTCTTACTCATCGGAAAGTAAAGTTCAGACTCGTCATGTGGAAAATAACTGATGTTTGTCTCTAAATAGGATTCAGGCTTAGACAAGGGTTCAGGAATGAAAATGTAGGTGGAAAGGTGATGCTTCCTCTTACTGACCCCTGTAATGCTCCTCTCCAGAGTGCACAGAGAAATCTACAAGTATAAGAAATGAAGGTTCCACATAGTTTACGGGGTATAGAAGAAACCTTTAATGTGTGGGCTATACACTCCAGAACCCTGATTCCTTAGCAAGCCACTCGCAAATGCATAGTATACTCTTTAATTCTATTCTCAACCCTTCAGTACAAAATTATAAATGATGACCTTCTGGTCAGAAAATGTCTTTATATTTTAAAGTGAAAGAAGAAAATATACCTATCTCTTTGAAATGCATAGGAGCTTTCAAAGATGAAACACTAATCTAAAGAGCAGAGTTTGAGAGGCAATTCATTTGACAATAGGGGCAAGGAGCCTTAAAATTGAAATTCAAGAGCATGGCTTCCTTTTGTGAATGTACTGAAAGACCTGACTATATTATCACAGAGCCCTTGCGCCTGTTAATTTGGTTGCTTTCTTCTTTGGAGGGAAATGAAGAACTTCTACAATAATACTGAAAATTGGTCTCTGTGGTCTTATTTGTCCTGTCTCACTTCTATCCAGAAGTGAACGGTGATGAATTAAACAAGACAGCTAGAGTTGCCCTATATTCGAACAGTTTATGAACGGTTTCTATGTGACCTTGAGTTCTCACAACCCAGCATGACCAATTCCAAATCTCTCTTCAGGAGTTAGTTCTATATTCTTAAAATCATTAGGGATATCTACTAGTTGTCAAATATCAAATTCTGCATTATATCCTGTACTTTCTTTTGAGCTGTATTTTTTTTTAACCACACCTCAAGGCTCTTAGGGACTAGTCCTCGCTTGGTCCCCAGGGAATCAAATGGTGCCAGGACCTGTACTCAGACTTCCTGCATGCAAAACATGAACTCCTGTCCTTTGAGCTATCTCCTTGTTACTCCCAACATTTTTATGTCTAGGAATTTATTAGTTAATTAATTTTTGTTTGTGCACCATACCTGGTGGTGCTCAGGACTTATTCTGCACTCAGGGATCACTTCTGCTGGGTTTCAAGGGACTCTGGAGTGCTAGGGGTTGAGCCCAGGTTTTCTGTATGCAAGCAAATGCCCTACCCATTGTACTATCACTCTGGACTCTATGCCTAGGGATTTAACCTAAAAATTATGTATGTATATAAAAACTTGAGTTTACTTTATAAACTGGGCTGGAGTGATAGCACAACAGATAGAGCATTTGCCTTGCACGCAGCTGACCTGGGTTCGATTCCTCCGTCCCTCTTGGAGAGCCCGGAAAGCTACCAAGAGTATTCTGCCCACACGGCAGAGCCTGTCAAGCTCCCCGTGGCATATTCGATATGCCAAAAACAGTAACAAGTCTCACAATGGAGACGTTACTGGTGCCCGCTCAAGCAAATTAATGAACAACAGAAGGAAAGTGTTACAGTGATACAGTATATAAAAACTTAGCTGCAGAATATTTTATTTTACAATTGCAAAAAATCAGTATATGTGATATATCTCTATATACTTATATATAGATAGTATATACTATAAATACATATATGTGTATGGCAATGCTAATCATGTTGCTTTTGTAAAATATTCAATACCCCAAGAAAATAGTTTAATATATATATAATCAAGTTAAAATGAGAATTATTATACATGCTATATATATCATCTTACATCATTTTCCCCTACTTGTGCTGTATCTATATCCACATCTGTACCATACATTATTAGTTGTATTACCCTCACTATGTGTCTTTTCTTGCCCATGATCTTTTCTATCATTCTTATATTCTCCTTCCCTCTTGGTCGCTCAAATATTACTCTTACTATCTTGGAGTTATGATTATGTCTGGCGTATACTTTCTTCCTTCTTTATGACTGTATTTAATAATTATTACCTGTAATTTAGGAGTAATACATGGCTGTAATGACTCATGGTTAAAACTTCCTAAGTCTCAGAAATGTTCTTAGCTATAAGGGATTACAATGAAAAAAACCATTCTGCCTGAATTATTAGTGAGTTCATACCGTTTGACTGGTTCTCACTTTACACAGACTCTGAAAGCTGAAGAACCTTTAGGAGGTTATCCAGACCAGTTATTCATTTTAAATTATTCATTTTAAATTATTCAATTTAAGGAAATAAATTGAAACCCAAAGCTGATAATCATGGCAACATAAGAAGTCCCAGAATTGGTGGCGAATCCAAGATTCTCACTAGGCAATGGCTTTTCTAAGGACAAAATGAACTTGTTTGAAAGCCGATTAGCTGGGACTTTTACGGGCTCATCCCATGAAACCCTATCAAGTCTATGCCATTTGTGGAGCTCCAGGCCCTCGGTCCCTGGGCTCGTGGCTTCTGTCTTCTTCTTAGCACTTGTAGAACACCTGGTCCTTCTCTGGCATGGTACCCCCGGGTTGAAGCAGGCATGGAAGGAAAGGAACCGTGGGAGGAAAGGAACTTCTTGCGAGGAGCCATACACTCTCTCACCCCACACACTCTGCCCAGGACTGTCTCTACAGTAGCAGTGGCCTGGGCAGCTCGCTGCTCTCTCTGAGCTGCAGTTCTGGATTCTGGATGATAGTGGGCATCCGCTGGCTTTCAGGGCTTCCCCACATCTTCTCTCTCTCTCTTATGGCAAATCCTCAGTTCACTTGGGGATCTCAGGATTCATCTCTGTGACTGCTCAGGGGCAGCTCTTAGCTGTCGCAGAACTCCGTGGTTGATAACTGCATCCCTACAATTACTTAACCTGTTTTCCACTTCCCACCCCATCCCAACTAACACCAATCCTGGAGAATTATCCCCATTTAAAAATTTGTTTTTTGGAGGGCACACTTGGCTCTTGGACCATACTGGTACCAGGGATCATTAAATCAGTTGGTTACATGCAAGGCAAGTGCGTTACCCACTTGTACTCTCTTCCTATAGGGAACAGAACAAAGCCAGGTCTGTGCCAAGATCTGTGCACACGTTTTGAGTTCTCACTGCTTTCTCCGGATACCATTCTGAAGCCCCCACAATCTTGCCTAAACCAAAGACTTATTCCTGTTTCCAAAACTTGCCATCACACATGGTGTTCAGGTCAAAGTCCTAAATGTGATTAGTTTGGGAGAAAAGACTAGATATTTCCACCCAAAGCTGTTGGAGAACATAAATCTCTCTCTCTCTCTCTCTCTCTCTCTCTCTCTCTCTCTCTCACACACACACACACACACATACACACACATACATATTGTTTTTTGGAGGGCACACTTGGCTCTTGGACCATACTGGTACCAGGGATCATTAAATCAGTTGGTTACATGCAAGGCAAGTGCGTTACCCACTTGTCAAAATGTTTAAATGGCAGAAAAAAAGGAAATAAGTATAAGTGTGACACATTTAGGTATGCTATGCTTAAAAATGCAAACAAAATATACAGCTATAGCTTTATTTTACCTGACTTTTTTTTGTCTTTGAATAAAAAGCACTGTGTGCTTACTACCCAGCGTGTTCAAGTTGACAATTCATGTTAGACTGTGCTCTGTAAAACTGCACCAGAGAACTTTCTCAAGACCTCCATTTGAGTTCCTGGTTCCCCATTATTTGATCTAGTTCAGTGTGGCATGTTGTTTGTGTTTACACAGAGTAGTAAGACATCTGCTGCCCACCAGAACCCATCATGATCTGTGGCTCTTCCCAGCTGACTGCCATCCTATTTATATTAATTGAACGCAGCGTATTCTACATACACTGCTGATTACCCTCATTTATTTCAGGTCTTAAAGTTCCAGGATTTCTCTACATGCCCTTATAACTTTGTTCTACTCATTTGGCTCCAATTAGCTTCAGCTAACAAAAATACATTACAACAAACCTCTTATTAGCCATTGCTGTTTCTAATGACATAATTTGTGAGTTTTTAGCTCTTGAAAGTAAAGACATTGGGAATTAGGTTATAGTATCTTATGTGGGGCTGAGAAATATTAATTGCAGACATATGGGCTCACTTCCTTAAAGAAGATCTGTGACTTCTATTTAACTAATAAATGTTGACATAATTGAAGGCCTATAAGCTCCATATGTTGGATTTTCTGAGGAATTTCTGATTATACCCTTGTTCAGTTAAGTAAGAAAATGCTTTGGCATTAACACTATATCAGGTTTATTTTCACTTAATATTTTATAATTATAGTGAATGGTGAAGCACTTATCTGAAAGAGTTTATTTAGGAATTTATTAAAGGATGCAAATTTATCCCTAAACTATAAAAAACATCATTAGTTTACCAAACAGTGATATATTTTAAGGTTAAAGTTTTCTTCTCACTAAGCTTAACTTTTCTATTCTAGTTTCCTGCTTTAGTCCTATGGGGATCACTCTAACAGCTCATGATTTAACGATAATAATCATCGAAGTAAATTTTTAATGATTCTTCAAAAGACAAAAAAATTAAGAGTCACTTATAAATAGATTCTATCACAAATTATGTTATCTTACTCCTTATTAATAAAAAGGTTATAACCTAGAAGTCCCACAATTTTCCTGAATTTTAGACCAGGTTTTTGCATGTTTGCCCAACTGTTCTTATGGTACAAAATCTGGATTTTGATCTGTTTTGAAATATAATCAATTATCTTATACTAGTCTGAGGAAATTTTATTGTTAAATTATAACCCCGAGCAAAAATCTTTCTCCTTTTATTCCTTTGAAAGTTTTACTTTTTTAATGGTGTTCTCATTGCATTTTATGTTTTTTTCCCTTTCCGTACCAAACTTGAAAAGACAAGGCCAATCATAGTCAAATACCGTAAAAGCTGTGCTCCCACGGTTTTTATGTAAAGTTAATAAAATAAATAAGAGGCAGCTGTGCATTTCAGGAAGTCACTCCATTGAGAGGTTCTGGGAATATTATAACCACAAGTGTAAAGCAGGAGTCACCAGAAACCCTCAATGGAATTATAGTTCAATAAATCAAAATTTGTTTCTTGTTACCTTTATACTCTAACTTTGCATTCTAGATGGTGCGTATGCTTCACAATATACCCACCGCTATCTTTTTTTTTTTTTTTAATAATCGTGAAACTTTTGCTTCCTGTTTCAGCAGGTTCAGGCTTTTTCAGGGAATCTTGCTATATGCCGGGAGGCAGTGATTTTCAAGTCTTTTGGGCTTACTGACCATGACATGGTAATAAATGCCATGCCACTTGCCACTGCCAAGTAAAAAGAAAGAGTGAATATGAATAACTGTGAGACATTTTGATAACATTTCATGGAGGTGTATAATACGTCCATTGCAGTTTGTAATATCATCCATGGCAATAGGTTCATGACTGGCAAATTGACTACCTAGAAGGCTATTTTCTGAGTATTACTGTTGACTGATCAACTGTCAACTATCAGTTGCCAGTTGTCAACTGTCAAATACCGCTTTTGATAATCATTGTCATACAGCTGTATTTTTTAAAAATTTATTTATTGAACCACTGTGAGAACAGTTACAAAGTTTTCAGGTTTAAGTCTCCATCATACAATGATCAAACACCCATTCCTTCACCAGTGCATATTTTCCACCACCAAGAACTCCAATATACGCCCCCATCCCAACCTTCCCCATGCACGTGAGGCAGATGATTTCCACTTAACTCTCTCTCTACTTTGATTACATTCATTATTTTGACAAAAGATGCACCATTATAATTTGGAATTTTACTCCAACAATCAAACCTGCTGAAAAGGCATTCATGAAATAATTTGTTTTCCATTGCTAGTTATGAAGACCATATGATGTCTTTATTTTGGATTTCTAATATTTCACTAATTAAGTCTGGAGAGATTTTTGCCAAAAGCTGCATAGTTCTGAGATTGGTTTCTGTGCAACCAGGGCCATACCTGTGCCATACAGCCGCTTGTGGGGGGCAACCCATGGTCTCAGTGGGGTGGGAAGGACGTGCTGGTTCCACCCCATATCCCATGAGGCCACAGTTTGCCCATCACCACCTGCTTATACCTGCTGTCCAATAAGCTCTGAGGTGGTGGTCACTGTGCTGTGGGGCGGGGTGGGGAGGAAGGCGGAAGAGACAGACACCGTTTCCCTCCTGTGGGGGGGGCACAACTCCATAGCTTAATGCATAGTCCATTCATATTTCTGCCAAAAGCTGCTGCGTTCCAAATTAGGTCCTTGTGCCTCTGGGGCCATGGCTGTGCCGGAGAGCTGCTTATGGGGGGTAACTCCCAGTTGTAATTTTTTATCTTTAACATGTGAGAGCCCTCCCCACCCCAAGTGACCCAGTCGGCAGCTGACCTCCACTGCCCAACCACCACCAGGCTCCAGGCTGCTTTCTGGACACTCAGACCGAGCCACACGCATGAATGAAGTTCCACAGAACCCAGATAATGCGGAACTTTGTGACCTTGAACTCTGGACTCAATGGGACCTGAGAACAGAGAGCCTTTGCCTTCTTCCCTCAGTCTCTGGTGACTCAGGGATCACCCCTGTAAGCCACACCCTGCCGGCACTAAATAATCTCCTCATTGGCAACCCTGTAGAACTCACGGCTGCTCTTCCCAGACGGGAATATAAAATGAGACTCCCAGAACCGTGCCACTGAACTCCGCGCCAGGCAGTGGGGAGGGCCTCCCCACTCCAAGAGACCCAGCCCCAGTAGCCAGCCTCCACTATCCAACCACTGCCATGCTCCAGGCCGATTTCCGGATTGCAGGACCTCTTTGTGGCCACACCACATTATAAGACACTTCCTACCCATTTTCCACAATTACTACACCATATCTGATGGGGTTCAGACAGTAGGCAACAAATCATAGAGAGAAATATATAAATAAATGCCTCTCAGAGAGCCCTCTGTGGCAGGGCATTCCCTTTTGTTCTCTCTCTCCTTTTGGGTGCGGTGGTTTGCAAAAGAGGCATTGTGTGGCAATCATGTTCGGTTCATAGTCTACTTTCAGCATGCTTCTCCCATCCTGGGAGGATACTCCTAACACCCTTTATTTGGTACTCCCTTCTCTATCTGAGCTGCCTTTTCCCCTTGCATATGTGGCTGGCCTCCAAGCCATGGAGTAAACCTCCTGGTACTTATCTCGGCTATTCTTGGGTGTTAGTCTCCTATTTTGTTACTTTATGTTCCTCAGATGAATGCAATCTTTCTATGTCTGTCCCTCTCTTTCTGACTCATTTCGCTTAGCATGATACTTTCCATGTAGTACCATTTGTATGTAAATTTCATGACTTCATCTTTTCTAACTGCTACATAGTACTCCATTGTGTAGATGTACCAAAGTTTCTTTAACCAGTCATCTGATCTCAGGCACTCAGACTTTTTTCCAGATTCTGGCTATTGTAAAGAGTGCTGCAATGAACAAACAAGTGCAGATGTCACTTCGACTATACTTTTTTGACTCTCTGGGATATATTCCCAGGAGTGGTATTGCTGGGTCAAATGGGAGCTCAATTTCTAATTTTTGGAGAATCGTCCATACTGTTTTCTAAAAGTGCCGAACCAGTAGGCAATCCCACCAACAGAGAAGGAGTGTCCCTTTTTCGCCACATCCACGCCAGCACCGGTTGCTTTTATTCTTTTAGATGTGGGCCAGTCTCTGTGATGTGAGATGGTATCTCAATTGTGGTTTTGATCTGCATCTCCTTGATGATTAATGATGTAGAGCATTTTCTTATGTGCCTTTTAGCCATTTGGATTTCTTCTTTGAGAAAGTTTCTATTCATTTCATCTCCCCATTTTTTATGGGGTTGGATGTTTTCTTCTTGTGGAGTTCAACCAGTACTTTATATATCCTTGATATCAACCCCTTGTCAGATGTGTAGTTGGCGAATATCCTTTCCCATTCTGTAGACTGTCTTTGTATTTTGATCACTGTTTCTTTGGAGGTGCAGAAGCTTTTTAGTTTAAGATAGTCCCATTTGTCTATCTCTGTTTTCACTTGCTTAGCCAGTGGCGTGACATTGTTGAAGATACCACTAACTTCAATGTCGTGGAGGGTTTTGCCAACTTTGTCTTCAATGTACCTTATGGATTCTGGTCTGATGTTGAGGTCTTTAATCCATTTTGATATTACTTTTGTACATGGTGTTAGGCAGAGATCTGAACCCATTTTTTTGCATGTAGCCGTCCGGTTTTGCCGGCACAATTTGTAAAAGAGGCTTTCCTTACTCCACTTCACATTTCTTGCTCCTTTATCAAAGATCAGATGATCATATGTTTGAGGGGAGATATCACTATATTCAACCCTGTTCCATTGGTCTGCAGCTCTGCCACCAAAGTTTCTTTATCCAGTTATCTGTTCTCGGGCACTCAGTTTTTCCCCCCAGATTTTGGCTATTGTGAACAGTGCAGCAATGAACATAGAAGTGCAGATGTCATTTCACTATGCTTTTTTTGCCTCTCTGGGATATATTTCCAGGAGTGGTATTGCTGAGTCAAATGGAAGCTCAATTTCTAATTTTTTGAGAATCGTCCATCCTGTTTTCCAAAAGGGCTGAACCAGTAGGCATTCCTACCAGCAGTGAAGGAGAGTCCCTTTCTCGCCGCATCTGCGCCAACACCGGCTCCTTTTGTTCTTTTGGATGTGGGTCAGTTTCTGTGGTGTGAGATGATATCACTCTGTTGGGCAGTGGAGTCTTGATTAAGGACCCTGACTCCGAATTCTGAGAGTTTATAGAGGGTTTGGTTACATAACATCATTTTTCTAGAAACTGGCAAAATGTTTCATATTCTGTTTCCTGACCAGTCCAGTGACTTCAGGGACCAACATTATGTTTCCAATTCTTGGTTCTTGTCGTCCCATCACTCCACTCCCTAGGCCCTCTTCACTTGGCTGGTCGCCACTGCCTGTGTCCCCTAGTCCCATAGGCTGTTGGTTTATCTACTCAGGGTGATATTGTTTTCTGAGAAGTCGGGATTTTCTGATAGGGGAAACTGAAACTTACGCCTGCCGATTTTCGGTCTTAAAGTGGAGCCTGTCATGGCTCCACTTCAGTCTCACAGTTTCAGTTCTTCTGAAAACTTAGCGATTTGATATTAAAGATATTTATGATGTCCCACTCTATTGGCTTGGAGTTTCTTCTGATATAGAGATATTTGGCTGGAGGGGGATAGCTTAAGCTAATTTTCTTTACTCTCTAATGAGTGGCGGGCTAGTTGGTTTTAGGGAAGCCACAATTCATGCCTGTCACTATGTCAAATGAGCAGTGTGACTATCAGTATCCAAATTTCATGTAATTCTTTTAGGATATACTAAAAGAAACTGAGTCTATTTTCCAACTTCTGCTTGCACCATACTCCCTAATGTCTCTCCACTAAAGCAAATCACATGGTCTAGCATTGATGGGATGTGGGGATAAATGCCATTCCTTGAGTGGATTCCACTTTGAATCCACAAAGACTTATGCATACCTATGTTGCTTGAAGCACTATTTACAGCATCCAAGATCTGAAGACAACATAATAGCCAACAGGTGAGTGGGTAAAGAAATTGTGGTGTGTATAAAGTATGTATTCAACTATGAGAAAATAGAAACTTTTTGCAGTTAGCTACAATGAGTTTGAAGTAAGAGATAAATAGCAGATGCTGTTGCTCATATATGGAACATAGAAAAACAAAGAATGGGAGTAGATAATCTCCAGTGCAAACAAATCCTCAGACACAAGGAACAGAACTGAGAACTGAAGAGGATTTGGCAGGGTGTAGAAGGCTGAACAGATTGTGGGATGATGGTGGAGGCATTGCTGTAGCAGTCCTGTAATTGTAAAATGATGACTTCAACACTTCTGTAAACTATGATGGATCAATTAAAAAAATTAAAAAAATTACATTGTAAAGAAGTTTAATTCAAAGGTGGGTGGAATTGTGACTTTTTGCAATTCACCATTGTGTTGAGAGTTAAATCAGGTCTACCATATAATAAAGCATTAAACAAATGTGACCTGCTTTCATCTTCATCATTTTTTCTTTTTGTGGGGTGTGGGTAGGCTACATCCAGCTTTGATCAGGGTTTACTCCTGGATCTGTGTTCAGGGATCATTTCCGGTGGCACTTGGGAGACCAATATGCAGTACTGGGATTCAACCTCAATCAATTGCATGCAAGGCAAGTACAGTTCCTGCCTCTTGTACTTTGTCTCTGGTGCCTTCATTAGGTTCTTCTTTTTCCCATTAAGGCAGGTTTCTGTGGTTAGGTATTTCATATGTAGATGAGAAGTCATTAACAATTTGGTTGCTGTTCAAATTCTTTTTTGTGGTTGTGTGGAGGGGCTCCAAAGGATACTCAAGGGGACTAAATGCCACTTCAGAAATTCTCAGCCAATGAAATTGGGCCCAGAGGTACTTGAGGACCATCAGAGTCACATCCACATTTTGGGGGGCGGGGGGATGGGGGCTCTAATTACTCAAGTCATGCTTCAGGAGAAGGCAGGCATGCATTCCAGAACTTTTAACTACCTCTCTGCCCCACTGTTCAAATTCTCATCTTCAAATTCTGAATCCAAGGCTGGAGCAATAGCACAGCAGGTAGGGCGTTTGCCTTGCACGCGGCTGACCCGGGTTCGATTCCCAGCATCCCATATGGTCCCCTGAACACTGCCAGGGGTAATTCCTGAGCACGAGCCAGCAGTAACCCCTGTGCATCGCCGGGTGTGACCCAAAAAGCAAAAAAAACAAAAAACAAATTCTGAATCTAGCACAATATCCTACCAATTTCTCACTCTCCTTGAGAAGGTAATAGGATCATTACACCTGACCCCCACTTTCACTACCCCAACCACCACAAACAAGTTTCTCTTCAGTTCATTCTCCATTCTAATGTCAAAGAGACAATTTTATTTTATTTATTTTATTGAATCAGCGTGAAATACAGTTACAAAGCTTTCATGTTTGATTTTCAGTCATACAATGATCTAACACCCCTCCCTCCACTAGCGCACATTCTCCACTACTGTTGTCTCCAGTATCCCCCCTCTCCCTAGTTCCAACCCTCCCCCTGCCTCTATGGCAGACAATTTCCCCTGTACGCTCTCTCTCCTTCTGGGCTTTATGGTTTGCAATATAGGTGCTAAGAGGCTATGACATTTGGTTCTTTATCCACTTTCAGAACACATCTCCCATCCTTAACAATCGCTCAAACCATTATTGACTTAGTGATCCCTTCTTTATTCCAGTTGCCTTCTCCTCTAGCTCATGAGGCGGGCTTCCAACATGGAGCAATATTCTTGGCACTTGTCTCTACTGTCCTAGGGTGTCAGTCTCATATTATATTATTTTATATTCCACAAATGAGTGAAGTCATTCTATGTCTGTCCCTTTCTTTCTGACTCATTTCACTTAGCATATAAACCTTTTCAAGGTTATAAGCTAACTTTTGGACTGAAAAGAAAGGGCAGAGAGTCTCCTGCCCCCTCCCCGCCACCTGGCTGTCCTCACCGGGGCCCCTTGGAGGGGGGTGGGTTGAGTTTCTCTCCCCCCTGCCCCGAGCAGAGCCCCAGCAGCAGAAGACCTCCAGAACCAGCCACAACCATGCTGAGACCACTCTCCACACGTCTGGACAAGCCTCATGCATGAAGGAACCGGCAGAGGAACCCAGGCATGTGGGTCCTGGGGCTGAGATCTCCAAGCCTGCTCGGATTGGGACTGGACCTTCTCCACCCAGATCCCCCATCTTCCAGTAGGTAGTTGTTACACCCACCAGCTGCTGCCGGCGCCAGGTGGTCCCATCAATGGCCAAGACCCATAGACTATAAAACCCAGTTCTCAGAAGACACCTTATTATCTCTTTTTAACTTTGGAGAACCCGGCAGGCTACCAAAAGTATCCTGCCCGCATGGCAGAGTCTGGCAAACTTCTCGTGTCATACTCAATATGCCAAATACCAGTAACAATGATGGGTCTCATTCTCCTAACCCTGAAAGATCATTGAATATGGCTCTTTTAAAATCTCAGGGCTGGCAAGAAGGAGCCGTTACGGGTGCCTGCTTGAGGCAATAGACGAACAACAGGATGATCATGATCATGATCGTGAAGCTAACTTTTGGACTGAAAAGGAAGGGTGCAACAGTGATGATTGATGATTAGGTGATGAAGTATGGTAGTAACTTTCAAATGTGCAATAAAATTGTATTAACTTTGATCACTTGACATCCTGTTACTCATCGATTTGCTCGAGCAGAGACCAGTACCGTCTCCATTCATCTCTGTCGTGTGCTCATGTATCTCAATGGCATCTGCTCGGATGAGCCTCAAACCGATCGTTCAGGGTGTTGACGAAGAAATCTGACCATCTCTTAGGTGGGTGGCCACGCGATCTTTCGACATTCCCTGGAATCCAGTTGGTAATGGCTCTAGTCCAGTGGTCATCTCCAAATCACCTTACATATCCAGCCCGTCTGATTTTCAACGACTTGGCAAATGAGACAGCATCCCTGATTCTTGACTGTCAACGGAGGTCGGAACTCTGGATTCTTTCTCTCATTTGAGTGAAACGTGATATTCCAAGCATAGCTCTTTCTATTCTTCTTTGGGAGACCTGAATAGCGTTCTCATCTTGTTTGCGTAGGGCCCAGGTCTCTGAGGCATATGTTAATGCAGGAAGAACAGTGGAATCGAAGAGATGTGCCTGGAGCCGGAAGTTCTTCATCCTCTTAGCTAATTCTTTGACGCTCTTGAAGGCGTGCCACACCGCTCTCTTCCTCCTGCGCAACTCAGGTGCCAGGTCATTCGTCATGTTGACTTCTTGACCTAGGTACACATAACTGTTACATTCAGAGATGTTTGTTCCTTTGAGAGAGAATGGAAGATCAGGAAGGAGACTGTTTTTCATGAACATTTTCTTCATGAGATTCAGCTGTAGTCCGACCTTTCCATACTCACAGTCAAAGTTTGTCAGCATTTGTGTCACTTGGCTAATGTTTGGTGTTATTAGAATGATGTCATCAGCAAAGCAGAGGTGGTGTAGTTGATGACCGTCTATCTTCACTCCCATTCCTTCCCATTCCAGTCGTCACATAATGTTCTCAAGGGTGGCACTGAAGAGTTTCGGTGAAATTTTTTGAGCTCATTTGCCAGTGTGGCTTGGCGCAAGCCTCAGGCAACCGCAAACGAACATTCAAGCTCGCAAAAATAGTGCAGAGAAGCAGTAAAGGAAGACTTCAAAGAGAGAAGAGCAACAGTGCTGCATTAACTATATTAATGATAATAGGAGATTTCTAGTTATAATAACAGTACATGTCTAGTTATTATTGTCCTGTAGGTGGAGTTATTTCTGTTGATCATTCATCCAGTTCCCTCTTGAAGAGGTGTCTTTAAATAAACTTTATTTAGAATGACAAAAATTTTATTAAATATAACATTGATTGCTTTCCTTTCATGAAAGCAAAATGTTTAAAGATTTAAAGTTAATTGGTTTTGAAGATAATTTATTTCAAGTTCAGCATTATTGACCAATTGAACTTAAAATACCTTTGAAATAAACTGACTTTTTAAAATTGGATACTGTATTAAATGGTTTACAGCTATAATAAACAGTGATCATAACCTGGACCTTACGCATACAGAATAATGTTGAGATAATAGATGAACTTGTGTTGGTTTGGGTTTTATTATGCTTCATAACTATGATAAATGCCAGCAGTCATGAAATCTTGTGAATGTAATCCTAGAGAAGTTTTCATAAAGATGTGGCTTAGGTGAAAAAAAAAGTGTTCTAAGCATCCGGTATGCTATGAACAATTTTCTCTGTCCCTGAGGATGAAAGAATAATTTTCTACAATAATTTCATATTCATGCTTGGGTAACTGGTTAGTAAAGGCAATATATGGGTTGAAATAACCACTTGTTGAAGAAAGTAGTATTCATTTGTAGTTTCACCATAAGATTCTGCTTATCTATTCAGTAAAAACGGTTCTTTCCACTTACAGGGAAGTGGAAATCAAAAGAACAATCATATCTTATGTCACACTGGTGAGACTGGCACAAATCAAAAAGAACAAATACAATTGGTGTTGGTGTGGGTGTGGGGAAGTAACCTTCATATGCTGCTGGTGGGTATGTTAATTTGGTGGGAATTATAAACCTTTTAGGAAAAATATAGGCAATTCTCAAAAAAGACTTGAGCTTTTTATGGCCCAGAAATTCTGCTTCTGCACATCTTTTCCAAGGGTTCCGGAACTGTTCTGAAAAGACAGGAGTGCTCCTATGTTCACTGAAGTGGCACTGTAGCACTGTAGCACTGCCCTCCCGTTGTTCATCGATTTGCTCAAGCGGGCACCAGTAACGTCTCACAACAAATTGTGAGACTTGTTGTTATTGTTTTTGGAATATCGAATACTTCACAGGTAGCTTTCCAGGCTTTTCCATGCGGGCAAGATAGTCTCAGTAGCTTGCTGGGCTCTCTGAGAGGGGCGGAGGAATCAAACCTGGGTTGGCCACGTGCAAAGCAAATGCCCTACCGGCTGTGCTATTGCTCCAGGCCTGTTTATATAGTAAGGATAAAAAAATTAAATAACAAGAGCATGCTGGGAGAATTTTATAATATATGTGAAAATGCAATGAAAGGTGTCAAGGTGGCACTTGCTAAAATCTCTGGGCTAGGATGAATGGAGACGTTACTGGTGCATGCTCGAGGAAATCGATGAACAATGGGATGACAGTGATGTGAAAATGCTTTATAATCTATAAAATATAGGTGTAAATATAATATAAATATAAAAATCCTAAATCCTAGCAACATAATTCTGTAACTACTAAATAGAAGTCTTTTTTTTTTTTATGTAGGAGAACTGCTATTCATTCAGCCACTGATTAGGCTGATTGAATTGGGCATGAAGTCCACCTTACTTTATTTTTTTCATTTTTTATAATTTTATTTATTGAATCACCGTGAGAGCAATTACAAAGCTTTCGGGTTTAAGTCTCAGTCATACAATGAAACACCCGTACCGTCACCAGTGCCCATTCTCCACCACTAAAAACCCCAGTATACCCCCATCCGACACCCTCCCCCTACCTATGGGACAGATGATTTCCACATTACTCTCTCTCTCTACTTTGATTACATTCAATATTTTGACACCGGACCCACCATTATTATTTGGGATTTTACCCTAACACTCAGATCTGCTGAAAAGGCAACAGTAGACAATTTGTTTTCTATTGCTGGTTATGAGAAACAAATGATGTCACACAGCTGCAGTAGTGGCTGCGCAATTTTGAAATTCTGAAGTTTTAACAATTAAATCTGAAGGGATTTCTGCCAAAACTTGCTGGGTTTCGAGATTTGTTCCTGAGTCTCTTGTGTCATGGCTGTTAAGCAGCTTTATCAGGAGCCAGGGAGGCTGCTCGTTGGAACTGACTCGGGGTCTCATTGGGACAGGGAGGAAAGGGCCGGCTCCACCCCCATCCCGTGAGGCCTCATGTGTTTCGTCACTGCGGGCCCAAACCTGACTGTCCAATGGCCTCTGGCAGAGGGCAGCCACAGAGTCGCCAAGGGAGAGCAGGCGGAGGGACAGCACCCTTTCCCCCCTGGGGTGGCCCAGTGACAGTAACCTACTGCAGAGTCCAGACGCATTTCTGCCAAAAGCCGCTGAGTTTAAAGATGTGTTTCTGAGTCTCTGGGATTATGGCTGTTAAACAGCTTGATCAGGAGCCAGAGAGGCAGTTCGTGGGCAGCCACTCGGGGTCTCGCTGGGGTGGGGAGGACAGGGCCAGCTCCACCCCTATCCCGTGAGGCCCTGCATGTTTCGTCATAGCAGGTCCAAACCTGACTGTCCCGTGGCCTCTGGAGGATGGCGGCCACTGGACTGCCAAGGGGAACAGGCCAAGTCACGAAAACTATTCCCATCTAGGGTGACCCAGTGCTGGTAACCTACTGCAGGGACTGGACACATTTCTGACAAAAGCCACTGGGTTTCAAGATTTGTTTCTGAGTCTCTGGGATCATGACCGTTACTTTCTTGGTAAACTTTGCCCCAAGTTTTTGGGATCTGGTCGGAGGCACAGCAGCAATTTTGGGGTATCTGGAAGTCTGAAGACACCATCAGGCTGCTGGTGCACTCGCCTCACAGGTACAGATTGATTTGCTGGCAGCACCATATCCCCTAAATAGAAGTCTTAAATTAAAATACATATTCATTCACTCAGTCATTTCACTTTTTTTTTACTTTTTTATTGAATCACTATGAGATAGACCCTTACAATGCTATTAATGGTTGGATTTCAGTCATACAATGTTCCAAACCCATCTCTCCTCCACTGTACATTTCCCAGCCTCAGTGTTCCCAAATTCCAATCCATCCCCCACTCCCACCCCTGGCCTGCCTGCCTCAATGGCAGGTGCTTTTCTTCTTCCCCTTCCTTCTCCCTCTCTCCTCCCCCTTTCTGGGCATTGTGGTTTGCAATATTGATACTGAAAGTTGAACATATATACAAAAATTAGTAGATTTACAAGGCCAGCAGTCAAAAACATGAACATCTACACATGTAATAAAATATAACTTAAGGAGGGGAGAGAGAGAGTACATCAGGTAAGGTAGTTGCTTTGCATGAGTCTGATCCAGGTTCAATTTCCTGCACCCTGTATGCTCTCCCCTGAGCCTGCCAGGTATTATCTTTGAGTGCAGAGCCAGGAGTAAGCCCTGAGCACACAACCAGGTATGGCCCCAAAACAAAAAGCAAACTAAAGAACAAAAATTTGCCAGCAAAACAGAATATTAGTATCATGATATGGGTAAAATCTCATAAATATTGAAATTATATTAAATTATGTTAACATGACTCACATACAGGAGACTCAAGTTCAATCCCTAGTACCATATGTTCCTCTGAGCTCAATCAGGAGCAAACTAACTAAAGCAACTCAAGGTGCCTAAAAAAAACACCAGAAACAAAAAATTTATGCTTTAAAAAGAAAAAGGCATAGAAGAATATATGCAGTACCAATAAAGACTAATTTACAACTGTAGAAAGGTCCACAGCTTTCTAGGACAGACAGGAACTGATAACTGCAGAAGTGGGGGACCAAGACAGACAGAGGACAGCACGGCAGTTTAAGATCAGAATACTGACTACTGATGCCCAGAAAGGAAATGCTGCCCAGACAGGAGTCTCATTGTCTGCTTCATCTCTCTCCCTTTCAAGGAAGAACCTACTCCTGAGAAAGTCCATTACAAAGATGTTTTTCCTGAAGTACTAAGGCCCAAGAAGCCTAGCCCGAATAGATAAAGTTAGGTATTCTGCCAAAGAATTGTGTTACTCTTGCAGATTACTGGTTCTAAGCAAATGAGAGAGGAGAGGGAGAGGAGTCAGCCCCATCTGGCTGTGCTTGGGGGTTACTCCTGGCTCTGCACCCAGGAATTAGTCTTGGTGGTGCTCAGGGAATAAGGGATTCACAATAGTCAAAATCTGGAAAGAAGCCAAGTGTTCACAATAGCCAAAATCTGGAAAGAAGCCAAGTGTTCAAGAGCAGATGGCTGGTTAAAGAAACTATGGAACATATACACAACGGCATACATATACACAATGACATACACAGTGGCATATACACAATGGCATGTGGAAAATAAAGAATCAATATCACTGTATCATTATATCACTGCCATCCCGTTGTTCATCGATTTCCTCGAGCAGGAAATGTCTCCATTTGTAGTAGTGTCTAGTAATGTCTCCATTTGTCCTAGCCCTGAGATTTTAGCAAGTATCACATTAGAGGCTCTTTCAGGTTTACTGGGTTTCATTTTTACTGGGTTTTGGCATTTCAAATACGCCACAGGAAGCTTGCCAGACTCTGCCATGTGGGCAGGATACCCTCGGTAGCCTGCTGGGTTCTTCGAGAGTGAGAACAAGACAATAAGAGGTTGCTTACTGATTTAAGAATCAGTAAAGTAAGAAAAAATGGCCAAATGCAACAGAATATGAAAACACCTCTACAGAGCTTAGCTTTTCATGATGGGGAGAGAATGGAAAGGATGGTAGGGCTTTCACTGGTTAGTGGGTGGTGGGGAAGCTGAGATAGTGGTGGAGAGTGTGGGATTGAAACGTTATATGAATTAAACCCCATAAGTTACAGTATTGTAAATTATGGTAAGTAAACAACAAAAATGACAAAAGACTAGGTAACTCTTATGAATATTTAGTCTTAGGAAATTTTAACTTCTTTAATAAGTTTGTTCATTTGTATATAAAAATATATGTGAATACCACATCACTGGCTGTGTGCCAAAACCATCTGGTCTACAACGCTGGACCAATTGCTATGAGGTGTTATTCCCCAGGTGCCTAAATATCACTGATGAGGCACCCCCAAATCAATAAAATTAAAAAATGATATGGTCCAATAAAGAGACCCATCAGTTAACTCTCAGGAAAACCATTTCCTTTTCTCACCACAGATATACCTCTTACCAGCCGGGGAACCAGATGGGCTATGCAACCACCTCACAGACCCTCAGTAAGTCTGCTCAAGTTTCCTGATTCACAGGAGGAACTAGTATTTGAAGTCAGTGTCAGCCTCCTCCTCTCACCCAGGTGTGGAAACACTCTTTCCTTTCCCCTGAAGTGTTTGTGGGGGAGATCTGAGTGGTTTTGATGTCTAAACTCCACACCTGTTTGCCTGTTAAAGGAAAACTTATAGAAGTAAACAGCAGAGCCTGAAAGAGTATCTGTAAGAAAAGGAAAGGTAAAAAAAAAGATATTGTGTCAAGGGACATAAAAACTATTTCCATTTCAGATACTATTATTTAGATGCAAAACATTTTTTTTTTTATTTCAGAGCAATGTCAGATGCTTCTTCTACTTCCTTAAAACACACACACACATACACACACACACACACACACACGGCAGGGCTTTGTGTTCATTGTCAGTCCAAATGTCAAGGCTGAAGCTAGTACTTTGGCAGAAATTTTGGGAGAAGAAATGGAAGAAATGAATGTGCATGATGAAGGTGTTATGCATATGGGGGATCTGAAAAATTATTAATTTCCCTTCTAGTTGAAGATATTGAGAATTCACAAAGAACAGGTGTAGTCCACAGTATATAGTAACATAGATCAGTGCATATAAAATGAAGATAATTAGCCTGGCTTCCTTAACCCAGTCTTTTTAAAATTTTAAAATTTGATTAAAACACCGTGTTTATGAAGTTCTTCATAGTTGAATTCTAGGCATATAATATTCCAGCACCGATCCCACCACCAGTATCAACTTGCCTTCACCAATGTTTCAAATTCCCTGTCCTTTGCTTCCACCTCTCATCCAGCTATCTTGACAAGCACCTTTTTAATTTCATTTAACCCAGTCCCTTTTTTTCAACACAGAAGGCTTGCTTTAGTTTCTCTGAAGTTTATTGAAAAGGAAGATTTTGAAACATTCATGATCAACACAGAATTTTTGTGAGGTATTTGTCACTGTGTGTGAAAAAAGACATAAGAAAAAAATCTTCACATAACTTTGAGAACATTTAAAGGTAAGTGGAGAGTTACTTTGCTTTAATAAAGCAGTAGGGCATTTGCCTTGCACGCAGCCAATATGGCCGACCCGAGTTCGATTCCTCTGCCCCTCTTGGAGAGCCCGGCAAGCTACCGAGAGTATCTCGCCCGCACGGCAGAGCCTGGCAAGCTACCCATGATGTATTTGATATGCCAAACACAGTCACAACAAAAGTCTCCAATGGAGACGTTACTGGGCCCGCTCGAGCAAATCGATGAACGATGGGAGGACAGTGAGAGTGACAGTGATAGTTATATTATGTCAGAATTGATTTACTTTTATTTCAGTTTCTATGTTATCTCTATGAACTATCTTTTACGTATCCAGAGTATTTAACAATTCAGGTATTGGATAGAACATCTTGCAGTATTGTTGTGGGACTTGACAGCAATTGTAAGAATTGGTGGCATATACTCATGCATGTAGGAATATATTAAAATATATTAAAATTTTCAGAATCCTTAGGAGAGCAATTTGTTAATCTGCTCCTTTCAGAATGTTTTCAAGATAATAAGAGAGACCTTGAAAAACATTTATTTTTTTTATGCTGCAATAGAACTATTAGTAGATAACCAATGGGCTCAATAAAAGAATAGAAACGCAATATAATTGTTTATAAAAATATTTACTCCTAGTAGTTTCTGGAAGGATAGTTCCTACTGACAAGATTATTTCCTTTGACTTAAATACTAATAAAAATTGGTGCAGACACATTAATCAAAAAGAAAGTTTGAAAAGAGTTTATTTCTGTGCCTTATTGTCTCTATTCTTATTGAATTGACAATCTTAATTGGATATATTTGGAATTGATCCAAATTCTTATTTTGTGATTGAATTGTTTTAGTGATTAAACAAAGTAACTAAGGTCACCACCCTGTTCAATAAGATATTTTTTGGCATGTAATTAATTATAATCTCATTGTAAATCCTTTTGATCTAAAGATTAATGCTGATTCTTTGCTTCGATTATGCTATTCATTTTTTAAAATTAGAATTGGGGCATGCAAGAGATCACTGTAGAATTTCTTCAAGATGTTAATACTATTTGTTTTAAAGTCTGTTTTATTGTTAAGAGAAAAGCAGTGGGTTTGGTGAAAATTCATTATATTTTATAGGGAAAATACATCATATAATGTGTTTTATAATAATTATTTTATTATAAATGTTAGTTCCCTTGTTTAAATTACAATATCAATTAATCTAGCCTTTATTTCAACCGTTTATGAATATTTTAATCAACTACTTGAATACATATACACATGCTTTTTTTTATTGAATCACCGTGAGATAGCTACAAGCTTTCATATTTGGGTTCCAATCACACAAAGATCAAACACTCATCCCTCCACCAGTGCACATTCTCCACCAATATCCCTGGTGTACCTCCCTTTCCCACCCTCCCCCTGCCTCTATGGCAAACATGATTTCCCATAATCTCTCTCTACTTTTGGGCACTATGGTTTGCAATACAGACCCTGAGAGGTTATCATGTTTGGTCCTTTATCTACTTTCTGCACACATCTCCCATCCCGACGGATTCCTCTAGCCATCTTTTTCTTAGTGATCACTTCTCTATTCCAGCTGCCTTTTCCCATTTGCTCATGAGGCAGGCTTCCAGCTATAGAGCTATCTATCTGTCCCATACACATGCATTTTAATAAAAATTTAAACACCATGATTTACAAAGTTGTTCATAATATGGTTGTTTCAGGCATTAAATGTTCCAGCCCCAATCCCACAACCAGCGTGACCTTCTTTCCAAACAAATTGACTCCAGATTGCTTGTTACAAACAAACAAACAAACAAACACTGTCCTCCTGTTGTTCATTGATTTGCTCGAATGGGCCCAGTAACGTCTTCATTTTGAGACTTGTTGTTACTGTGTTTGGCATATTGAATACGTCACGGGTAGCTTGCCAGGCTTTGCCGTGTGGACGAGATACTCTTGGTAGCTTGCCGGCTCTCTGAGAGGGGTGGAGGAATCGAACCTGGCTCAGCTGGGCTGGCTGCGCACAAAGCAAATGCTCTACTGCTATGCTATTGCTCCAGCCCTGCTTGTTACAACAAAATGAAAAAAGGAATTATCAAATACTAGATCAGTAAAAGATAATTTGTGATGATTATTACATCTCACAATGGTGTTACTAAAGTCATTGTCTGAGAACTTACTGAGTTGGTTGTGTGAGTTGAATATTCTGCTTTTGTTTTTGCTCAGTGAGCTAAATGAGCTTCTACACAACTTTTCTATCAAATTGGCTGGATTGTCAGTATTGTGAAGTGTAGTGTCCTGTAAAACTTTTGACTTGATCACTTGATCACTTGACATCCCCTTACTCATCGATGCTGGAGCTGGTGCCAGTAACGTCTCCATTCATCACTGTTTCGTGCTAGTGTAGCCCAATGGCATCTGTTCACTCCAGGAACACAAAGAGCCTCAAACCATTTGTTCAGGGTCTTGACGAAGAAGTCTGACCATCTTGTAGATGGGCGGCCATGCGATCTTTTGACGTCCTGTGGAATCCAGTCAGTAATGGCTCTAGTCCAGAGGTCGTCTCCAAATCACATTACGTGTCCAGCCCATCTGATTTTTGATGCCTTGGCAAACAAGACAGTGTCCCTGATTCTCGATTGTCAACAGAGATCGGAACTCCAGATTCTTTCTTTTTTTTTTTTTAATTTTTATTAGTGAAACGCCATGAGGTACAGTTGTAGACTTACAAATTTTTGTGCTTGGGTTGCTATTATACAATGATCAAATACCCATCCCTCCACCAGTGCCCATTTTCCACCACCATGGACCCAGTATCCCTCCCATCCCCATCCCCCCCATCTCACCCTGCCTCTGTGGCAGTCATTCCCTTCAGTTCTCTCTCTCCTTTTGGGTGTTGTGGTCTGCAAAAGAGGCTTTCAGTGGC
Organism: Sorex fumeus; assembly: GCF_029834395.1. Taxonomy (NCBI): domain Eukaryota; kingdom Metazoa; phylum Chordata; class Mammalia; order Eulipotyphla; family Soricidae; genus Sorex; species Sorex fumeus. Next base: position 4,504,378 of record NW_026606172.1, on the reverse strand, counting down.
AAACATGTTCAGTCCATAGTCTACTTTCAACATGCATCTCCCCTCCTGGGAGGATCCTCCAAACACCCTTTATTTGGTGCTCCCTTCTCTATCTGAGCTGCCCTTTCCCCTAGAATGCCCGGCTAGCCTCTAAGCTATGGAGTAATCCTCCTGGTGCTGATCTCAGCTATTCTTGGGTATTAACCTCATATTTTGTTACTTTATATCCCCCAGATGAATGCAATCTTTCTATGTCTATACCTCTCTTTCTGACTCATTTCGCTTAGCATGATACTTTCCATGTGGTACCACTTGTATGTAAATTTCATGACTTCATCTTTTCTAACAGCTATATAGTACTCCACTGTGTAGATGTACCAAAATTTCTTTAACCAGTCATCTGTTCTTGGGCATTCAGGTTTCTTCCAGTTTCTGGCTATTGTAAAGAGTGCTGCAATGAACAAACAAGTGCAGATGTCACTTCGACTATACATTTTTGCCTATCTGGGATATATTTCCAGGAGGGCTATTGCTGGGTCAAATGGGAGCTCAATTTCTAATTTTTTGAGAATTGTCCATACTGTTTTCCAAAAGGGCTGAACCAGTCAACATTCCCACCAACAGTGAAGGAGTGTCCCTTTCTCACCACATCCGCGCCAGCATCAGTTGCTATTGTTCTTTTGAATGTGGGCCAGTCTCTGAGGTGTGAGATGGTATCTCATTGTGGTTTTGATCTGCATCTCCCTTATGATTAATGATGTAGAGCATTTTCTCATGTGCCTTTTTGCCATTCGAACTTCTTCTTTGAGAAAGTTTCTGTTCATTTCATTGCCCCATTTTTTTTTATGGGGTTGGATGTTTTCTTCTTGTGGATTTCAACCAGTACTTTATATATCCTTGATATCAACCCCTTGTCGTATGTGTATTCAGCGAATATCCTTTCCCATTCTGTAGACTGTCTTTGTATTTTGGTCACTGATTCTTTTGAGGTGCAGAAGCTTCTTAGTTTAAGATAGTCTCATTTATGTATGTCTGTTTTCACTTGCTCAGCCAGTGGCGTGACATCAACCCTCTTCCATTGGTCTGCAGCTCTGCATTTGAAACTCCAGATTCTTTCTCTCACTTGAGTGAAGCGTGGTACTCCAAGCATAGCTCTTTTGATTCCTCTTTGGGAGACCCGAATAGCGTTCTCATCCTGTTTTCCTGTTTTTGTAGGGCCCACTTTTGACAAAGTGCTTAACTTTATTATTTCTCAGATTAGGTACTTATGGCAAACTGTCCCGTGACTTCTCATATCAAACAAAATAAATGATTTTTTATATTTATTATATTTGGCTACTGTTTTATTTAGCAGTTTAAAGCTCTTATTTACTATTTTTTACATACATCAAGAAGGATATTATTAGTAATTAGAATTATAAATTAGGATTGTATGTTGTTTTGCTCTGTATAGCCATTATAGATTTTAATTCATTTGTATTTGCCAAATAGAGAAATGTTTTAAGTAATGCATGCTACTAAGTGAATATTTTAATGTATAAATAAGTGAAAAGTATCTGAAGAAAACTATTTTATTTTGGGGAAACAGAAATAACATATATAAAATGCAGAAGAGGTCCTAGTTCTCTGAAGCATATGATTCTATGAATAACTGCTAATAATAACTTTAAGGTTATTTCAAGTGTCAAGTTGTCATATGATTAGCCTTTGACCTGCCTCCTGAAAAATGCATGAAATGGAGATCAAGTTGTGCTGATGGTGAACTTGACATCATAAAGAGTTTAAAGGTCATAAAATCACTTGCCTTCTGGCCCTGAAAATGGGCTATTATATTTCCACCAATAAAGTGAGTGTCATAGTCAGAGGTATGTTAAGATCTAAGTTACCACAACACTAAGAGGAGAAGTAAAAGTTGGCAATTAGCTAAATTTCAGAATCGGGACTTTTGAATGAAGTAGGAACTCATGAGGATCACTTTCTAGCTCAGCAAACTGGAGGGATTTCTAACCATAGCTAATGTCCCTACCTAATGCCTCCACTGCTTCAGAAGATCAGAGTAAAGGTATGAGAATTCCCCTCGCTTTCACTTTAAGAGAGACCTACACTATGTCTCCTCTGCCCCTCTAGGAGAGCCCAGCAAGCTACCAACAGTATCCTGGTCGCCCCGCAAAGCCTGACAAGCTCCCCATGATGTATTCGATATGCCAAAAACAGTAACAAGTCTCACAATGGAGATGTTACTGGCGCCTGCTCGAGCAAATTGATGAACAGCGGGAAGACAATACTACAGTGCTACACTGTGTCTATTTATTGTAGGGGATCTGAGTCTTGTAAGAAGTACAAGATTTTATTGTTTAATTAATAACATATAGATTATTATAAGATAATTTCACTTCAATTGGTTTTCATGTAGATAAATCTTAAAACTGGTTTGTTTTATAAATAAGAAAGGTATCATAATTTCAAGACTACTGACTGTAAAATATCTAATTAGTGACATATTTAAGACCTAGATTTAGCACCTCTTGGTTGAGGCAAGAAAAATCTTTTACCATGTAATGAAAATTCTTCGGGTCTTACAAATCTTTTCTGTGTTCTGTCTACCTTTTGACTTTTAGAACCACACCATTTCTACAAGTGTTGATGAGGTGAAATAAAACCCATATTTGTAGCCAGATGAGAGATTTAAAATAGTACAAATGGATGTGAAATTTTCACATCACATTACAGTGCTGATTCCATTTGCTTCCCAGAGAGAAATATTCTTAAGTATTGCTGAGTGGGAACTAGATATTCAAACTTATTCCTAATGTTAACACTCATACTTTAATCTCCTAATTGTAAATCCTCTGTTTCAATGATATATTCAAAATAAAACTAAAGAGAAGATTTTTAATTTTTCATTTTAAAAGACAAAATTCTACAGTTGCTACCAATAAGAGCACTGAAATATATTTTAACAATATATCGGAATTTATAATTTGACATTTTGACTTTTTTTGACATCTTACTGTTAAATTAGTTATCTACTAATCAAGTACTGTGTCTTCTATTTTCTATGAAGTTTACTACAATGTTCACAGGGGCTTATTTAAAAAAAATAAGGAGAAAAAGGTATCATGTTCTCCATGTAAGCTTTTTTTTTCTAATTCCCAATGTTCTGAAGTTACTTGAGAATAGCTGAGATCCTAAAACTTGGCCCATGCAATCTCTTTTGCCTATTATCTAGTTATCTCACTGAAGCCTGCCCCCAGTGAAAATAGAATTGCTCATTTTTAAATTGTGTAGTCTCACAACAATTAAAATCAACTGAAAGTTATCACCGATCTGCTTTAATATTCTCATTCTTTATAAAAGCATGCTCTTTTCTACTGATATTACTCATATAACTGCATGATTTATCCCAAGGTTGGTTCATGTCTCCTGTTTAGTCTGGCATTTGATTGATAATCAAGGAAAAGAATTTAATATGAGGTAAGCAATAAGAGGGAATCATGACTTCCCCTAATGTTAGCCTCTATAAGCTGTTGTGATGGGACATTAATTCTAAATTTACTTGTGTCTAAACTTACTCACAGAAAATACATCATTTAATTATTTTCCACTAGAAGTTGAGGTCTATTAATTACAATGATGAAACATGATTTATTAATTCTTTTTATCCTTTGCTTTTTGAAAAGCATTTTACTAGGGCATTTTACTAGGGATGGAGATGATTAGTCTCATTATTACATCATCTATTGATCCATTCATACATCCTTGCAGCTGTACAAAATGTCATATACTTATTGTATATACTTAATAAAATATACCATATTATTTCGTGCTGTGTGCCATGATGGGAATATGATAGAATTACAAAAAGTATCTGCTCTCAGTGCTTCTATAGTCTATACATATGAAGTACTTTATTAGTAGAAATTATTTAATTATCCCCTTGTTTCCAATTCTCTCTTCTTTTTTCTTAGTCAAAAAGATAATGAAGAAGAGAAGATGTCAAACTAACACATTCTACTCCTGGTTTAATTGTGGATATGGGACCTAAACAAGTAAAATATGAGCACATCTTTTATAATCATATGAAACAAATTCATATCTTTTGTTTGAAATTCAGTTAATGGAGATCTCTCTCCCTTTGAGATCATTGATGACAACTAGGATCAGATTTAGGGAAATAGAAAAACACAGAATGCCACACATCAATAAATAAACCATGTATCTTAGAAAGTTGGTCAAGCTATCTTGTGACCATTCAATAAAAATGTACATTAGATATGCTGGAAGTTATTTTGTTTACTTTTTTTTAACATAAGGAGATGAAAGTAATTTGCTTTGTTTATTAGACTTAAAAGGAACCATTAATTAAAAAAACAAAATCCCACAAACATTCATAATAATAAAATTTGAGGCAACAATTTGATATAAAGCCCCTGATTAAAGCAGAACAGGAATTCATATCTTTGAAAAGTTATCGGAAAGATTTATTTATGTTTAGCAAATAAAATTATGATATACTTAAAGTATACAAAGTGATGATTACACCTACACACACGTGAAGATATTTCTAAAACTGAGTTTATTAACATGTTCACCACCACACAAACTTAAGCTGGCTATTTTTGGTGAGAATACCAGTTCCCCTGCCCCCACCCCTTTTTTATTGAAGTCAGCAACATAGGACCAGAGAGATTGTATACGGATTAAGATTTATTATGTACATAATTCCAACACTGCAATTATCTCCAGATACCCTCTCTCTCTCTCTGAAGAATCCTAGAACTCCTCCCTTGATAGTTTTATTTATGTGCAGATTTTATTGTGTCAAACGACATAAGCTAGTCCCACTAATACTGTATTTGTTGTCTTTTCTAGTCAATTAAATAGAAAAAATCATTACTAAGACCAGTGCTTTGGTTTGGTTTTGTTTTTGGGCCACGCCTGCAACACTCAGGGGTTACTCTTGGCTCTACACTCAAGAGACATTTTCAGCACTGCTTGAAGAATCACACGGAAACTGGGAATTGAACCCAGGTTGACTGCATGCAAAGTAAATACCTTACCAGCAGTACTCTCTCCTCCTCCTACCAAGACTAATGTTAAGGAGTTTACTATGTAGGTTTTTTTTCTAGAAGTTTTATCATTTAACGAATCACACGAAAGTCTTTAATCCTGTTGAGTAGAGGAAAGGGCTATTCAGATAGAGAAGGGAGCACCAAATAAAGGATGTTTGGAGGATCCTCCCAGGAGGGGAGATGCATGTCGAAAGTAGACTATGGACTGAACATGTTTGCCACTCAATGCCTCTTTTGCAGACCACAACACCCAAAAGGAGAGAGAGAACATAGGGGATTGCCCTGCCACAGAGACGGGGGGATGGGGGGATGGGGGTGGGAGGGATATTATCCATGGTGGTGGAAAATGGGCACTGGTGGAGGGATGGGTATCTGATCATTGTATAATTGAAACCAAAGCACAAAAAATTGTAAATCTACAACTTTAAAAAAAATAAAATAAAATAAAGGGGAAAAAAATAATTTGATAGCAAATCAATCCAGAGTGGCTTCATTTGGAGACCTTCCTGGAAAAAGTAAATTATTGGAGAAAACCTTGGAGACATTTTAATAAATGATTTCTCAAACTTAAAAAAAAAAAATTTTGGTGTAGTTGTAAGAGTATTCTATTCAGCTTTCTTACTTTTTCTGTGGCTCTCAAATTTCCAGTTAGCACTTAGTGAAAAGACTTTCCTTGATACAGTATGTACTTTTGATTTTTCTTTTATAAACTAAATATGTATTTATTAACCATGTGTGCATTTGTTAATATCTGGATTTTCAGTTTCACTTTTATGCATTTTAATGCCAATACTGTGCTGTTTTGATTACTAGTCTTTGAATATAATTTAAAAGTAAGAAGCATGAATTTTGTAGGAGCTAGGAAGTATTGGAATTTAGATAGGAACTGCATTGAAGAGATTGTTTTGGGTGGTATGCATATTTAAACTTAGTTTTTCTAATCTATGAACGTATCAAAGTAGTAGCTCTTTACCCCTTTTTTTTCAGTTTCTTTCATCATTTTATTTCCTTTCTTTTGTGAATTTTTCTCTGGTTTCTGACTTTTGGATTCAAGTGTTCATGGAGTTTTCTCTTAATTACTCTAGGATCATCTTTATTAGTATATAAAAATGCAGTTGGGATTTACATATTGTTTTGCATCTGCAAACTTATCAAATTTATTCATTAGCTATGACAGCTCTTCTTTTGGTATGTACTTTTTAGCATTTTCTATATAATATATCATCTTAAAAAGAGTTATTAATCTTATTTGCCTTTAATTTCCCTTTCTTACTTGCTCAAAGTAGGACTTTTGGTTCTATACTGAGTCAAAGAGTCAAGATTTGACAACCTTATCTTGTTTGTGGTTATAGAGGAAAGCTTTCAGATTTTTATTATTGTGAATGATGTTTAGCTCTGTGCTTATTATATATGTTAAGGTAACCCCCCTTTCATCACTTTTATTTTTGGGGGACACACCCAATGGTGCTGAGGTCTTACCCCTGGTTCTGCTGAGGGATCATTCCTGACAGGTTTGGGGGACCATATGAGGTACCGCAAATCAAACCCAGGTAGGACATGTGCAAGGCAAACACTATACCCACTGTAGTATTGCTCTGGACCCAACTACTCTCTCTTTTTTTTTAAATATCGAATCACTGTGAATTCCAGAGTTACAAAGTTATTCATGACTGAATTTTTAATTTTTTTATTTTATAAAGTAGTTCACAATATTTGATTACATTTAATATTCAAGCATCACCCACCCCACCATCATTATACCTTCCCACTACCATATTTAGGGTGTTTCCATCCCCAACCCCCATTCCTGTCCCAAAGCAGAACTGAAATAATATATTTGCCTCTAAGGTTGTTTGTCTTCTACTTTGAATGTCATCAAATGTAGTGCAGTACTCTTGGAGTAAGGGTAGGGCGTGTCCTATTAAGTGTCTCGGCCATATGACCCAGGAAAGGGTTCACTTGTGGGCGAGCTTCAGCTGGAGTGTGTGGAGAGCACGGTGGTGATGAAGTTCTAGAGGTATTTGGCTGCTGGGGCGGGGAGAGGTCTCACCTGCCCCCCTCTGGGGTTCCCCTAGTGAAACAGCCTGGTGGGGGATCCCACGACATGGCTATGGAGAGTATCATATTATGCTCCCTTCCAGGAGAGAAGGACATGTGATCTGGATGGTGGCCAATGACAAGATTATCTGGCATCAGCCAGGGGTGGTTTATGGGACTAACTGCTGAGTTGCCAAAGACAGGGAGATACAGGCAGAGGTTCTTTGTTCCCGGTCCCCTTGAACCCAGAGTTCTCAGTCAAAAATCATGATTGCGATAGCACAGCGGTAGGGCATTTGCCTTACAAGTGACCAACATGGCTGACCGAGTTCGATTCCTCCGCCCCTCTCGGAGAGCCCGGCAAGCTACTGAGAGTATCTCGCCCGCACGGCAGAGCCTGGCAAGCTACCCATGACATATTCGATATGCCAAACACAGTAACAACAAGTCTCATGATGGAGACGTTACTGGCCCCGCTCGAGCAATTGATTGATTCTTTTTAAAATTGAGTCATCATAAGATAAACAGTTGCAAAACTGCTCATGATAGGATTTTAGTCATAAAGTGTTCCAACCCCCATTCCTGTACCAGTGTACATTTCTACAACCAATGACCCCAGTTTCCCTCACACCAATCCCCTTTCCCAGCCTGTCTCTATAGCATGCATTTTTACTCTCTCTCTCTCTCTCTCTCTCTTTCTCTCTCTCCCTCCCTCTCTCTCCTTTTGGGCGTTATGGGTTGCAAGACAGATACTGAGAGTTTATTGTGTTTGTTCCTATTTTCAGCATGCAGTTCTTATCCAGAGTGATCAGTGGCTGCCTTTAACTACTCTTATGAGAATTAAAAAAAATAATTATGGAAGTTGAACTTTGTAAAGTGTTTTTTTATGCATCTGTTCAGATGATCATATGATTTGATTCCCTCATTTTGTTAATATGGTCTACTATACTGATTGATTTGCAGATGTTGAGCCATCTTTGCATCCCAGGAATAAATCCGACTTGATCATGGTGTATGATTAAGTAAGTATGATCAAAGCAGGAGCTGTTGCTACCAACCCTACCAGGTTTCTGGGAGAATTTTGATCAGTTTCCACATATAGAGTGATTAGAAGTCACAACTATTGGAAGCACCTGGGAATGTAAGAAATCAGGTGGTTTTTTTTTTTCCCAGAGTGAAGACGAGAGATGGGCACTTGTACCTGTTTCCTCTTTGTTGACTCCATAGGGGGATAATTACAGAAGATCTTCATGCATAGATTTGAAAACTATATGTTTTGTTGCTAGTTTAATATGGTCAGTTCTCTGGGACTCTGAAGTGTTAAGTATCATTATAATTAGTTTTTGATTATTTGAGGTTTTATCTCTCTGATGGCAGCTATAAATTTTGGTGCCAGAAGTGTTTGGACAGTTTCATTTCAGAGAAAAGCTGGATACTTAGCTTTACTGTTGGGGTTAATGGAGGGAGTAAGGGAAGATTCCATTCATTTTTTTGGGCTTCCAACTCCCAGTAAGCTCTAAAATATCCTCTGATTAAAAACTGTTGTCAGCAACTGAGATGGTATACATTCAGCCCAGCCCTTACTTCCAACCCTTGGAAAAAATTGGAAGAAAGATGATTTTTTCTTGCTTTTTTTGTTACTTCGAGGAAATAGGCATTGGGAATGTCCACTTTCCAGGAAAAACACATTTTCTTTGTTTGGTATAGCTCTGTGTAACTCAAGAATCAAAGTTGGCAATCAGGGATGGGCCAGTGACTAAAAGCACCTGACTTGCAAGCATGTAGTCATGACCTCATGGTGCCTAATTCTGTGATGTCTGAAGCTCCTTGTTCTGCAACTGAGTGTGTGATCTCTTGAATACCTCATCCAGGTGTTTGAAAGCTCCACAATATAGATGTATGAATTGTGTGGCTAGGAGTTCTCCATCTGGTGAACATTAGAACTAGACTTTGAATGAATAAAAGTTTTCAGTTTTTTTTCTTGTGTGTGGAAGGATCACAATTTAAAAAAAGTTCCCTCTCCGGAAGTGGACACTCTGGGGAGGATGTGGTGAGGAATTGTGTTATGCATAAAACCCTGTCAGTTAACAATATTATAAACGGTAGTGCTTAAAATAAAAAAAAATTCCCTCTCTCTGTGAGTATTGAAATCGAATGTGTGATTATTACAACCATGTATGTGACCCCTGGCAAGCACCACAACTAAGGGTGCGAGTAGCAGCCAGGCATGTCTGAACCCTGATCTATCATCTGAATGAGAGCAAGTGTAGGAATGCACAACAATAGCTGCTGAAACTGAAGGTGTCATGGTGGCTAAGTGATGAAGTGAATCTTTATCTCTATTCTGAAGAAGTTAGATTTGATTGTGCTGAAAATAGAGAACAAAGCAAGAGTTTAGGATAGATTTGGCACTATATGAGGGCATCTTGTTTTTTCTACTGCTTTTTGGAGAAAATTGCCTTCACTGTTAGGAAGAGAATGAATGCAAATGAATGAAAAGGAGATGGACTAGGGAAAAAGAATAAGAAGTAGAAGCTAGGAGGCTAGGTGACTAATAGTTAGAGATGGGCAGGGGGTGGGAGAGACAGCACAGCAGGAAGGGCACTTGCCTTATATGCAGCTGACCCAGGTTCAATCCCTGGCATTCCATTTGGTCTCCTGAGAACCGCCAAGACTCACTCCTGAGCAAACCAAAGAGTAACCTCTGAGCATCTCTTCTGGGTATGACCCCCAAAAAATAAAGAAAAAAAAGATTAACAAAAGATAATGTGGATATCTACTAAGACAAGAACAGTGCAGTTAATGAGAAGAAAGCACATACTAACACCTGAAGTGGTGTAATAATTATTTATTGATACTTGCATGATAAGTAGGTAAAGAGGGGTGGAATCCAGTGAAAGTTTCATTTTTCTTTATTGATGAAATACGGATATTGGTACAATTCACCAGACAGGGGAATACTGGAAAAGCAGTAAGGATGAGGAAGAAAAAGGCCGATTCAGTTTTGACTATGAGATTATTGTTGCTCCTGGAACTAATTATGAGTAATTGGCAAAGGGATTCTTCTTTTGACTTTTGGGGTGTGGTAACTAAGAAAATTATAATTACATAAACAGTTTTCAGCAAACGTCTTTGAGGAACTTGGTATACAAAAGTCGCAAAGATCTAAAACAGATTTGGTATTATCCTGCAAAGCCTCTTTATGAAATGGGCATGTTTCAAAAATCAGAAATAATTAAGAGGCTAACTAGCACAACACTGATACCTAAAATACAGAACAAGAAATAAAAAGATTAAATTTATTCATTAAATCTAATAAATCCAGTTTTCTCTAAAGTTTCTGTATTGGATTAAAAAATTTTTTGTACTCAAGAACTATAAGTTTTCACATGTTCTTCTTTAAACATTAAAAAATTTGATTTTTAATGCTAAATAAAATTCCTGTAACAGTTCTTACTTGCAATATCCTTTAAAAAGTACTTTTAAAATTACTGTGATTTAACAACACACATATTATTGTTTGGTTCTTGCAATGATACTTCACTACTCCCATTTCCAGAGTGTCAATAATCTTCCAACACCATCCCAGGGTCCCTTGTCATCCTGCCCAATTTCCACTCTTCCCATTTTTTATAATTTCAATTTGTTGCTCTGTTTGCAGTATTGGAATATGTAATACCTTTCTTTGTTTATATAGAGTACATTAGTGAACTCATCTGATAATGCCTTTTCCATTCTGACTCCCTTTACTTAGCATGATACTCTCAATTTCTTCCAAGTTGCAGCAAATTACATGATTTCATGTTCTACTCAGTTGAGTAGTATTCCATATAGGTATGTCACTCCCGTTGTTCATCGATTTGCTCAAGCGGGCCCAGTAACATCTTCATTGTGACACTTGTTACTGTGTTTGGCATATCGAATACATCAAAGGTAGCTTGCTAGGCTTTGCCTTGTGGGCGAGATACTCTCCGTAGCTTGCCGGGCTCTCTGAGGGGAAGGGGGCGGAGGAATCAAACCTGGGTGAGCCGGGTTAGCCGCATGCAAGGCAAACACCCCATCTGCTGTGCTATCGCTCCAGCGATATATATATATATATATATATATATATATATATATATATAGTAGTTTCATTATTTCCTCATGTTGAGCATGTGGGTTGTTTTCAGGCCTTGTCTATTGTGAATAATGCTGCTATGAATGTGAGTATACATATATTTTTGAAAGTTTGTGTGTTGGTGTTCTCAGAGTAAATGCCCAGGATGGGAATCTGGGTCAGATGAAAGTTATATTTTTAACGCTCTTTCTTTCTTTCTTTCTTTCTTTCTTTCTTTCTTTCTTTTCTTTTTTTGCTTTTTGGGTCACACCTGGTGATGCACAGGAGTTACTTCTGACTTATTCATTCAGGAATTACTCCCGGTGATGCTAGGGACCATATGGGATTCTGGGATTCGAACCTGAGTTGGCCACGTGCAAGGCAAATGCCCTATCCTCTGTGCTATGCTCCAGTCCCTATTAACTTTCTAAGGAGTATCCACACCGTTCCCCATAAAAGCTGAGCTATAAAACAATCACTGGTTAATAATCGACACATGAGGATTTCACTTTCAAACCATCATTTCCTGCACTAATTTCAATTCTTCTTGAATAAGTACATGACCCCTGATGTGCAATGATAGATATTTGTCCTTTTTACTTACTTACCTGATAATGATGAACACTTTTTCATATGCTTTTTGGTCATATTATTTAAAAATATATTTTATTGAATCACTATAATATATAGAGTTACAAAGTTGTTCATGACTGGGTTTTAGTTATACAATTTTCGAACATTGTCTGTTCAACAATGCATATTTCCCAATGTCCCCAGTTTTTTTCTCATCCCCCCATCCCAGCCTCTATGACAGGCACTTTTCTTCTCTCTCTCTCTCTCTCTCTCTCTCTCTCTCTCTCCTCCATGCCCCTCCTTTTGGCATTATGGTTTGCACTATAGGTACTGAAAGGTTATCATGTTTGTCCCTTTACTTTAACACTCAGTTCTTGATCATTTCCAACTATCCTTATTGTAGTGGTCCCTTCTCTATCCTAACTGCCACCGACCCCCACCATTTGTGGCAAGCTTCCAACAGTGCCAACCGTGGACCAGTCCTCCTAGGCTTTTTTTTTTTTTTTTACTTACTTCGGGTGTTGGTCTCATATTGTGTTTTTTTATATCCCTCAAATGAGTGCAGTCATTCCATGTTCCTCTCTCTCTAATTCATTTCACTCAGCATGATACTCTTCAAGTCCAAGCACTTTTTAAAAATTTTTATGTAAGAGTACTGCTATTTATTCAGGCACTGATTAGGCTGATTGAATTGTGCATGAACTCCACAAGTCCAAACACTTTTAAGTGAATTAAATGACTTCATTTTTCCTGGTGGCTGCATAATATTCCATTGTGTAGATATGCCATAGTTTCTTTATCAAGTTGTCTTTATATCTTCTTTGAGGAACTGTCTGTTCATCTCCTTCATTTGTTAATGGGGATTTTTTTTTCTTTTTCTTTCTTCCTTTTTTTTAGCTTTGTGAATGCTTTATGTATCTTGGAAATTAGCCCTTTGTTCAGTGTCTGATATGCAAATGTTTTTCTCATTCAGTAGGGTGCCTTTATTTTGGGCAGCATTTCTTTTGTCTTGCAGAAGTTTTAAACTTTGACTCTTTTTTACTTTACTTTTGGTTCATAGAGGAACGTGAAAAGTTAATACCTGATAGAAAAGCAAGATATAAAGAAATATGGGGAAGTAGAAATGGAATAGAATGGGATAAAAACTATGTATATATGTATATATATGATCACCTATCCATTTGTCCCCCTACTATTGGTTCTGCTTTTGTGAAGAAATCTGATTAATATGTGTCATTTTCTAAAAATGCTAAGTTTGGTCTGAAAATTCTGTGGTTTTGAAAATAAAATAAAAGTCAAATTTGCATCTTAGACTCTAAAAACCCCAAGCTTACTTTACAACCTGATGGATCCTGGCTATAATGTAATATGAATGATTTATCATTCTGAATAGAAGTGAAGCTTTAAATATACTGGTTGAAATGTAAGATGATTAATTTATCTCTCTTTCTCTTTTTTTTGTCTGATTTCTTTTTTGAGGGGGCAACACCCTGTGATGCGCAGGGCTTACTTCTGGCTCTGCACTCAGGGATCCCTCCTGGCAGCCTCAGGGCACCATATGTGGTGCTGGGGTTAAATCCAGGTTGGCTTTGTGCAAGGCAGGTGCTCTACCCATTTTACTATTGCTTCAACTCATAATTTATCACTTTAATAGAAGCAATTCATTTCATTTGAACAAATTTAATGGTTAATAATTAAATGTTTGTGCTACTGTTAAAGTTTCACATTTTTAAAGAAAAATGAATTGAAGAATTTTAGTAATATGTATCACTGAAAATAGAAGAGAATTCTGATACTGGAACATAAGTATAAGGTGACTGGCCTAGTCTTGGAGTCATTAAACAGACTTAGATATGAGAAGAAGGAAGAGAAAATGTATATTTAAAATCAGTGTGCATATGTGAAACCTTCAGATTGTTTTATTTATAGAAAGAAAAATCTCAGTCTTCATATTAGGACAGGGTTTTATCAATGAAAAATTTTTACTCTCTCCCAAATTACCTGGGGCTGGAGCGATAGCACAGCGGTAGGGTGTTCACCTTACAAGCGGCCAACATGGCCGACCCGAGTTCGATTCCTCCGCCCCTCTCGGAAAGCCTGGCAAGCTACCGAGAGTATTCGATATGCCAAACACAGTAACAACAAAGTCTCCAATGGAGACATTACTGGGCCCGCTCGAGCAAATCGACGATCAACGGGAGGGCCTTTACCTTACCTTTTACCAAATTACCTACAAAAATACTAGTAATATATGTACAAAGATATTAACTGAATCAGGACAGATTGAGAGCGAGTGATAAGCTATAAAAAGTGATTGGGTGAATAAATAATTGTGGGATATTCTGGTTATTTAAAGTGAGCTAATAATCTCTAATGATGATGTTATGTGATGTAAAACCAGTTTATATGTGAAACTGACATTTACTAAAAATTCACATTATTTTTCCTTGGAAAGGAATTTTTTTTTAAGAGCATAGTGAAAGTGAGAATGGATAACATGAATGAAGAAAACTGAAGTACTCCCAAAGTTCTCTCCCTCTCCCTGTGCTTCTTGTAGCTTGGCAGTCATGCCCAGAAACTGCCTCTGGTGCCATAGAAGCTCAACAATGACCATGATCCAGAGATGCATAAATATAGCTCTCAGAAAAGAACAACACAGAACGATATGCCATAGAGATGCCTTTTGACCCAAAGTCACCACACAGTTAAAAAAATTAAATTAACCACAGCTGTTAGCTGTATTTAAAATTTTAGAATTTGAGGACATTTTATACATTAGTAATCTCTTTTATAAGGGCTTACTGGCTCCAGGGTAAGAAACAATAGTCTTCACGCACTTTCCTTTAAGAAAACTTTTTTGATCTTTTTAATGGATTATTCATAACAAACAAGCAATACAAAGTAAATGTTTTTAGGTTCTGCTTTGGGGACAGGGTGTGGGATTCGGTATGGAAACATTTGAAAAATGGTGGTAGGTATGTATAATGGTGGTAGGATTGATGTTGGAATATCAAATGTAACAAATTATTGTGGACAACTTCACAAAATGAAGTAAAATTAGCCACCCCCCCCTCAAAAAAAAAGTTCTTCCATTTGCTTTGCATGACAACATGGGAGTAAAGGGACAAGGTCTAGTGAGATGTTAAGCCTGCCCCGATTTAGTGGTTAGTACAAATTCCCCAGAAGAGAAAAAGATAGGAAAAAAGACTCAGTATGATTGCTTTAACTCAGCACAACTCAACATAGTGACTGAATCAGAGTAATTTGTATAACTCTTTGCCCCAGTGGAAGGACCCCATTCATTCTCTGTGGGGAGCAGATAGAGTAGTGGGGTTGGCTATATTAGTGGTTTTCAACCACCAGAGCTAGTCAGCTAGTGTAGAACTGTTGAAAACCATAGAGGTTCTAATTGCTCAACTGGTATGCAGACAGATCCTCAGGTAAAAAATGTTGAAAAATGTTGCTTTAGGGTACATATGGATTTTAGATTTTTGTCAATGACCTGAGATGACTGGAGCTAACAGTGATAAAATAAATGATAAAATTCATTTAGGTTTTACTTTTGGAAAAAGATGAGTGCCAAATTTAATTTAGTCTTAAAATTGTTATTAATAATGATAATAATAGTAATAAAAAGAACAACGAAAAGGCAATAAGCAATAGGTTTCAATAGAGCAAACAGGTTGAAAACCGATGGTCTATCTGAAAGCTCAGCTCAGGCCCTCCCGTTGATCGTCGATTTGCTCGAGCGGGCCCAGTAACGTCTCCATTGGAGACTTTGTTGTTACTGTGTCTGGCATATCGAATACTCTCGGTATACAATGCAATATTTAATCAGAATAATAAAGTGTACATTGAGCTGGCAATGAGGAAAGCCATCCTCATGCAAAGTACTAAACCCAGCATAGGCGCTAAGGATTCTTATTTCCATTAAGAAAGGATTCCCAGCTCAACGTCCATCCTAATGCTACTGACCTGTTGTAACTGAAAGAGGACAAATGAGCCTTTAAATTTAGATTTCTCCAAGTAGTTTTTTTTTGGGGGGGGATACAAGTTAAAGGTTACTTTCAAGCATGTACATAGAGACACATGCATAATCATAAACATAAGAATATTACACATACATATATGAGCCACATTTGCTTCTAAGTTTGGATTTGATTTTTTTAATATTTCCTGTGTCTAATGAATGTTTTCTACAATAATGCTGTTTGACTTTTGAATTAAAAATATATTGATGTTTTGGAAAAAAATTTTTTTCTTCCCTTCAGCAACAAAACTTAATTATGCAGAGACTGAATTTGCAGGTTTTTCCAGGAACAGAGCCATCACCTTGTAACTGCTTCACATGTTATTTGTAAACACTGTATAATATTGATAAATATATGCACACTCATATATATTTAGAAACATGCATTTTAGATATATCTAACATATATTTTATCTGCATCACTTTAGAAAGTTTAGTTATAGTTTTGAAGGGCTTTATGAGATTGATAGAACCTTTCTCCTACAAGCTATACTTTTCCTTAGGGTGTTCTTAGGATGTCTTCTGCATCTTTTTTTTTTTCTTTTGATTCATATCCAGCGATGCTCAGGGGTTACTCCTGGCTTTACACTCAGGAATCACTCCTGGCGGTGCTTGGGGGACCATATGGGATGCTGGGAATCGAACCCGGGTCGGCCACGTGCAAGGCAAATGCCCTACCCGCTGTGCTATTGCTCCAGCCCCTCTTCTGCATCTTTACAAAAACTCTTTGTCTGATACTGGAGTTCAAACCTGGGATTTCACGAGCTGTCTTTGGGTTTACCCCACTCAGCACAGAGCTTGGCACAGTTCATAATTACTGTCATGAATTTTAAGCACGGTAATTATGTATTCAAAATATGAAGTTTATCCTCAATGCAGCCATAGCTGTAGAGGATCTTCCATTGCATGGATCCAAAAAGTAGATTTAGAAGAGACTTTAAAGTATACATACTATAAGCATATCACCATGACAGTTCTTAGTTACACTACTGATTTAAATAATTCATACTTACTCAAAACCCATATATGTGCTATGTTACTTCTCCACCCAACACTGATATTTGTAAAAACTGGATACCTTTTCCTGTCTCCCTAGAGTGATATTTATGTTGCAACACATTTAGGATGTTCCCATCTGTATTAAGTTTAGCTTTAAAAGTATTTGGGATCTGTTCTGTATCCAACTCCAACAGAAACTGCTCTGTCCTTCCATCATCCATTATTATTATGTTTTCTGCATGTTTTATCACATGTGTAACTAATACTTTAGAATTACAGAGAAGCATCTGCTTCTGTTTCTAATGTCTTGATAAAAGTGTTGTAAATATTGTAGTTGTATGAGATTCTTTTCCTTCAAAAAGTCTGTTTCATTTCACCTGGAAACTATCTTAATTCTTAAATCCTTCACCCAGATGCTGCCTCTAGAAGATGAAGCACATAGCTTTTAATCAACATCTTTGTTAATTAGTTATGGAAAATATGTAGCTTCACATTTGCAAGAAGGGGTGTTAAAATTTACCAAGATAAACAAAGAGCCCGTGTTACAACATTTACTCCTGTACCATACAATTAGCCGTTTAGAACATGGCCATCATGTTTATTTAATTAGTCAAGGCCTGAAAATCATACTTACCAGGCAGAAAATAACTGGTTAGGGCCAGCAGAGTACTGCCCTAGCCATGTGGCTTTATTCAAGGATTTTTCTCTTTGTAGAGCTGCTGTTCATGTGATGCTTCCAGATCCCCTCCACTCTGTGACAATCACTTTAAACACGCTTATGGGGACAGCTGGAGGATTGTCTTTTCTCCATTAGGACATGAATCCCGGCGGGAATTGGGCATGGTTAAGGACAAGCCATAAACTCAAGTTGGGCTATATTTGTTTTGTTGCTTTTAGGTTGCAGGCGGGGGAAAAGGTTAATTTACTGTGCCTTTTTCCTGGAAAATCTTAGTTCTACAGATGTTCAGAGCTGAAAGTGGACCCAGATAGTATCTAGTTTAATAACCTTAATTTGCTGGGTAGAAAAACAAGAGTTTCATAAATGTTGAACATGTAACATGACTCCAGGGGAAAATAATGTGATCCTGGGTATTATGATCTACAGACTTGCCATTTCTCCTTGTCTGAAGACCACTGGTCTGCTGAAGGTTTTTGTCAATTAGCAGATTCCCTTGTGGCTCTAACTTCCTGCCCATATGAAATTCTCAAGGAGAGGTCACCTTGCCTCCTCATGTGTGCTTCTGAATCACATGGGACTTAACAATTTTAAAAAAATGTACCCACAAAATTGTATTATTTATTTAGCTTTCTGTTCTCTGGTTCAGTTCCAAATTCTTATTTTTCTGAGGCTTCTATTTCTTCTATGTGTACCTTTCCCTTCAAATGGATGGAGACACACATAATATTAGTATAAATAAATACATTTTTTGTCTATTTCTGAGCCACACCTGGTGTTGTTCAGGACTTACTTATGTATCTGTGTTCAGGGATAACTTTTAGGGGTGATTGGAGGAATATACAGATCTAGGTCAAAAAATGCATCTCAAGGGCCTTATCCTCTGAATTGTTTCTATTAACAATTATTAACAATGATTTTAGAAAATATTTGTTTTTGAGAAAATTTACATGTAATGCTAGAACTAATTCTTTTATTTTGACAATTGAATGCAGCTGGTAGAAAGCACCCAGACTTGCTGTGATTTTTTGATTTTTTGTTAATTCATGACTGTGTGAGCTATCAGCATGGTTTACAGTTGGGCATAATTTCTAAGACACTGACTTTTTCAATCTGAAAGAAACTGTTTTATACATTCACAATTTTTCCAACTTCTAATATTTCCTCTTTTCTTGGTTCACTCAGCTGGTCCTCTTTGCTCCTTATTATGCCCATAGAATAGAGTAGGTTGAAGAGAACTTCCTCATCTTGATGTTGCTCATTCAACTAGACTATGTGCACCTACATCCATCAGTAAGTATAAATGAATGAATGAATGCCATTGTTTTCTTGGTTTTTCTAGATTTAAGTGCTGTTCAACTAAGAAAAAGCTCACTGCATCTGTGACTTCTGTTTCACTGCACGGAAACTATTATACTTCCTCTCTGATTATAGATTGGACTTGGAAATTATTAAATGTTATTTTTTTGTTTGTATCAAAAAATTGAAGGATTGCTCTTAAGAGTGGTGATCAAACTGGTAATATGACGGTGTTTATGTTGTCTCACTTTCGTCTTCTAGTGAAGAGAAGCAACATTATTCTAATTCAAAATTTAATCAGTTGGTTTTGAGATACATTAGATCTTTTCCGAGGATTGTTAATTGATTAAAATATCAGGTTAGACACCTATCAATTGATATTTTACCATTTGTTATCTGATGGCCTTTTCTTATTGTTTGTTTATTTGGTTGAAACATTGTTTTTCTTTATAATGTCTTTATTGCTCTTTTACATGAATTTCAACCACAGCATTTCTTTTTCAGTGTACTTTACTCTTTATGTGTAATTAAGATGCCCATTTTCTTGTAATTAAAAAGGTTAGAGAATTGATTATAATCACTGCTCTTTGAGAGAAAGCAGCAGGAATAAAATTATAATGATAGTTTTCAAAAAACCCAAACATGTTTAATATGTGTTTCTTTTTAGTGGATTTTTAGGATTTATGGGATAGAAATCTCCCATGCTATTAGACAGAAAGGTAAACTAAGATTTTTTTCTTCAGTAGTCTAATTTATTTATCATTTCAGCCAATTTTCCTTCCACATCTTCCTTCTGCTGGTATTGTCATGATGACTGGGTTTGCAAATATGCATGGTTGTAATGTTGTATGGTCAATGGTTGCTCACACAATGATTCCTTGTTCACCAAAGATCAATCTTTAGTTGTGGTGCTCACTGGGGTTGCACTTCTGGTCTTGATACTCCCATACCTTTATAATTATGGTGCTTACATGGTGATACCTCACATTATCCCTTGCACCAGGATCACAGACAACAGAGCCATCAGGATCTCAGTTGGTATGTCTAGTGTCTGGACAACACCAAGGATCAAACTTGTGGCCTCATGCTTGCAAAGCTGCCTATTGACCACTAATTCATCTCCCTGTTTTTCCTCTTCAATAATTTTAAAATAGGAGAATCCTTGATATTTTTCTCTTTTGACTTTGTGCTTTATAAACTCATTCCTTTATACAGTTTTTTCTTATGTCTTATCTGATACTTTGCTGCAGAAAATTTGACCACAAATTTTCAATTAACACAAGAAAAATTTTTATTATTGAATTCATTTGGCTTCTTTTCTTTTGTCAATAATAATAATGTCATATCTGATACTTTTCTTTAGGACCTTTTTTCATAACTCATTTTTTTCAGTTTTTCTACCAACATAACTGTCAAATAGCAAAATACCAATTAATATATATTATAAAACAAGTTTTTTTAATTGTATTCAACATAGGATATACATTTATGCCCTCTTATTTTTTCTTTTTGACTCTTATTTACACGATCCAGGATGGCTATTATAATTTCTAGGGTGTTCACTATTGTAACTGTATTAGAGGACTTACAATTATCTGAGAAATGCAGCTTTAAAAATAATTATTTTCAAGAGAATGGGATTTGGATCGTTGTTGCCAAATTGTGAAGGATAATATGTACTTGAAAACTTATAGATTATCAATATTTAACTGTGTGCTGAATTATGTTCTATGGTGTATTATAGATCTTCATAGGAAGAAAGGAATTGAGTAATTGGGAAAGTAATTGTGCCTTAGGTAGAGCTTGAGATTAAAAGGGGTGTCAGAATTTGCTTGAATAAAAGAGGATAGAGCACAGGAAATGGAAATTCTTAAGTAGAGACTAGGGACCTTATGATAAACAGCCAGATGAGGAATATGAAATTTTGACAAACAACTTTTGAGAAGAACAAGATTTTTTCTTATATTAATGATTTTCCAAAAAAATATCTATTTAGGTAGCTAGTCACTTTTATGTCTAGATACTTTGCTGTTTAGATATATGCATGAGATTATTTATTACAGGAATTGGTTTACAGGTTTACGAAGACTGAAAGATTTATGATCTACTTGGTACAACCAGGAGATCCAGAAGAACCAGTGACATAGTCCATGTATTAAAATCCTCAAGGACAGGACTAAGAAGGTATTAGTTTAAGTTCTATTTCCAATCTGAATACCTAACAACTAGGTGCCATGACATTATAAGGGTAGGAGAACCCCTATCACCATGGTACGGTGACTCTGATACCTAGAAGCAAAATTTAAAATGGGGAATGTCCCAGTCAGGTTGCCCCATTCCCAACTATGCAGCTTGGATCAAGAACACAGTGTAGAGAACTGTTAAAAGGTTTGCTTCATTGAAAGTATTGAGATTGACCAACATATGAGGAGGTCCATAAGTTATGGACAAACATCTACTGAAAGGACTGAGGACCAGACTTGAAGCATATCCCTCTCAGCATCCTGATGGTGACTATCAAAGCCAAAATTTCAGTAGGAATCTTAAAATAAAGGATGCGACCTGACTACAACAGTGGATTTATTGTTAGCTCTGGTTGGTTTAAACAATTCGGAAATCATTATTCATTACATAGAAAAGAAAGTGGTATTTGTACAAGTATTATGTAAAGACAACCAATAAAGTTTTGGAAACTCAAGAAAAGTTGGTGCTGAAGAAAATTATTTGCCAAAACAAATCTTCAGTGTGAGTGAAATATCCTTGTTTTGGAACTGACGCTTGAGAAAGCTTTCATCCAGAAGGAGACCAAGACAAGGCCAGTTTTCAAGGCTTTTAAGGACAGCATAAAAAGCTTGCTTGGGTGCATTATTGCACACTACCAATTAAGATCCTTGTAATCCGGCACAAAGATAAATCCAAGGTATTCAAGCAAATCAATAAACAAACAGTTAGCTTACAATTAGCAATGAGACATTGTGGATGACAGCTACCTTTCTAAGATTGCTACCTCCTTTGCCAGTCAAATGAAAACTTGCTGTTTAAATTATAACGTATCTTTTAAGATTTACTTTTTTGATTTATCATGCTCCTTGACACTCTCCTTTCCCTAGTTTTCATTATTTCAATATCAAAGTGATATTTTTCCTCCCTGCCCCAAATACCACCTCTTTGACCCAACCATGGGTAAAGGGACCAAAGCAGCTTTTACGACTACTCTGTGAAGAGAACCTTTTCTGAGGCTCTTACCACAAACAAAGACAATAATGGGAAGACACTGAGACAATAATGAGACAATGACAACATCTACGACCCCATAGGGAACTTTGGGGGGTAATGGCTGAGTGTAATGTAACTCAGGAGTGAATGAGCAGTATTTCGAAAAGATGTTCAAGAGGTCCATGACTTAAAAGGATTTGTCAAGGATGAAGTGGTTGTAAAAATTAACAGTGCTGTGGTTGTGATGGCCATCACCTGTAATGCAGAAGTAAAAGAGGACAACATTGAGTAGATAGCTCCTAGGCAGCTGACTAATGAGTTGTTGGAACTGGTCAAAAGAAATGCATAGCTGAAGTTGAGGCAGGAGAATAGGACACTACAGGACAAGAAAAAAATCTGAAAGACTTCAAAGTAAAGTGTTTAGTAGACATTTCCTCTTTCAGAAATTTACATGAAGACCTAAAATATGGACCATGATCCAAAAGGTTTTTATTAATAGAGACTCAGGGGCTCTAAGTATTATGTGCTTATGAGTTTATCTGTGACTAAAAAAAAATAAATCATGTAAACAACCATGAATATATTTTTGAAAACCATGGTCCTCTGGAGGATCCTCAGAGAGGCAGTTCAGAGCTTGTTCCAGAAGTAGACATTGCTATTTTGGGAGAGGACAGCTTCAGGGAAGTTTCTACCTCTGAAGAAGGTAGTGCAGAGATTCATCCTGTTTCTCTGGAAATATACCTTTTAAAGCACACCAACAGAAAGTGCTCCCTATTTGCACCCAAGGCTCCCATCGTTCATCTGAATTAACCCAGAACCCCCTGGAAGTTTTATTCACTTTGGAGTAGACTGCAGTGTGGTCTGGATTGAAGACGGTGATACCAACCATCTTCATGCTTTGTAGATATAGGCTAATTTGAGCATCCCTGTGTCTTAGTTTTTAGCAAATAATTTGAAAAACGAAAAAGAAAAAACTCAAAAAGTTCTCAGAAAGTTCTGAGGGTTGTTTCAATTGGGAGTAGATAGTCTAATCCCACGTTTTGTGTCCTTGTATTATGCAAATGAATGAGATCATCAGCATTTACAGAATGATGATCTAGGGGATCTTCGGATAAAGGTAAAGGGAACTAGGCACTCTGGTGGGGGGCATGGTGTAGTGCAATCTGGTAGAAAAAATAAATTATTTTAAATTTATACATATACATTAAATAAAAATTTTAAAATAGGACAAGGGAGAAAATACAGGGGTTATTGATAAACTAGCTTGGATGCCTGACACCACTTGGCCTCCTAAGCATGACCTGGAGGCCCCCAGTTATCACTAGGTGTTCCCTAAAGGTTCCTGAGCATGGTCAGGCTGATCCTCACACTTCCCAGCACCAATTTCCTCAGATCTTAACTCTGAACCAATGGGCTGTTGTGGTTTCTGAGCATTTGGGAATCCTCCTCCCCAAATATAGAATAAAAATAGAAAGAAGCCTTTTGTATAACTACATATGTATTTGTATTTTAAGAGTCAAAAAACATTAACAAGTTTATAAAGTGAAAAAAGCGAAAGTAGGGGCTGGAGCGATAGCACAGCGGGTAGGGCGTTTTCCTTGCACGTGGCTGACCCAGGTTCGATTCCCAGCATCCCATATGGTCCCTCGAGCACCGCCAGGAGTAATTTCTGAGTGCAGAGCCAGGAGTAGTCCCTGTGCATCGCCGGGTGTGCCCCCCCCAAAAAGTGAAAGTAAATTAGTTTATTATATAAGAAAGGACAACATTTTCAACAGTTTGGTGTAGTCCAAGTGAACAGTGTTTAGAATGTGTTCAGCAGACAGATGTTGTAGAATTCTAGGTCTCCACTTCACTTAGCACATACTGTCTTACCCATAGCAGTTTCCAGTCCTTGTAAGATCTGTTCCTAGTGCACCCAATACAGAAGTACCGTTAAAAAATCACTGACACACTATTTTTAATATATTTTAATATATTTTAATATATTTTTAATATATTTTTTCAGTGGCTCTATGTTTAGTTATTTGTACATTTATTTGTAGCCTAGCATTGGTTCTAAATGGAATTCTAGGTGTAGTAAGTTAACCTATACAGATTAGTGTGAGTCACTCTCTGAGATTTACACACTTTTGCCTAAGGTTGCATTTCTTGGCATGTCTCCATCATTGACACTTCACTGCAGTTTTATCGGGTGGCCACCTTCTAAATACATTGCAAAATACTACACACTTGGTGGCTCAAAACAACAGAGATTTTTTTTTCCTGCTCGAGGAGGCTTCACATTTAAAATCAAGTTGCAAGTAGGTTCATGCTCCCTCTAAAATGTCTATGAAAAGTTCTTCCCTTTTCCTAGTGGCTAATGTTTCCGGAATTCCTCATGTGCCTTAGTTTTCAATTTTATCTGTCTTCATGTTCTCTTCTTCCCTGTGTCAATGTTCTCCACTCTTAGAGGGGTATCAGTCATTCCGTTTAGAACCAATGCTGATCTAGTACAGTCTCCTCTCAAAACATTACACTGCAAAGATCTAGTATCCAGTCAGATCACATTCTGAGGTGAAATTTGCAGGACTCTACTTCATATACTCTTACTGGTAACAACAATATAGAGAATGGTATAAGTATCATATTCATTGTGAAAAGTAGTAAGGAGGAGAACTTTGTGGAGGAAGATTTGAGTTACACCTTAAGAAATATGAGATGAACCATGGGGCTGGAGCAATAGCACAGTGGGTAGGGCGCTTGCTTTGCATACGGCGGATCTGGGTTCGATTCCCAGCATCCCATATGGTCCCCTGAGCACTGCCAGGAGTCATTCCTGAGTGCAGAGCCAGGAGTAACCCCTGAGCATCCGCTGGGTGTGACCCAAAAAGCAAAAAAAAAAAAAAAAGAAATATGAGTGATGAACCAGAGAGATTGCACTCCATGTGGTCCCTTGAGCCCTGCCAAAAATGATCACTGAACACAGAGCTGGGAGTAAGTACCAAACACTACTGGATGTGGCTCCAAACCAAAGAAACAATAGGAAAAAAGAAACATGAGAGAGAAATGACGTTTTTGCATCTGATAATATGGGACAGCTTTTTAAAGTATTACCCATTTCTAGGTCCTTGACTATTTGAAAAACATTTGACCTTAAATAAGTAGATTCTTCTGTTGAAAATGTTTTCTCTTTGTTAATATGTATGTAACCTGTAACATCTTTTCTGGACTCTTTTGCATCCCCTTCCTCTTCCTTATAATTAGCATTGTCATGAAATGACAAGAATTTGTTGGATGTCTGTTACATACATAGCACCATTTTCAGTTTTTACACTTAATCTTTACATCAACCTACATCCTTTTTTTTACAGGTCAGGAAGCTGAGATGATTTTTACTTTATGCTGCATTTTAATGAAAATGAAATATTCTTGGGATAGCTTACCTCAAATGAATAATGCAAATTTTAGCTGAAATGTAACCACATCATGCTACCAAAATGATAAATCAGATGAATAGATGCTTCTTATACTACATAAGTTCTCAAAAACTCAGGAAATGATGTGCTTGAAAATGGGCATTTTCTTTAACTTTGATTACAAGCCAAATTTCATTTCAGGAAATGCTGGCTCTTAAAATGTAGCACCAAGGATAGCTAATAGATCTAGTTTATTAATTACTAAATTATACTGTGCATTTTTGGATGATGTGGTTACTGGGAACTTGAATCGCGAGTGGCTGTAGGCATATATTCAAAAAGCTGGCACCTTCAAATAACTATTTTTAATTAATTAATTAATTAATTAATTTTTTGCTTTTGCATCATATCCAGTGGTGTTCAGGGGTTACTCCTAGCTCTGTACTCCTGGATAACTCTTGGCAGGGCTCAGGGAACACTTGTGTGGGGCTGGGGATCTAACCAGCATCATCCATGTGCAAAACAAATGCCCTACCCAGCTGTCCTATCTTTCTGGCCTCAAAGCTTATATTTTCAAAACTTCTTATAAAACAAAATAACAAAATGTTTCCCTTTCTCTTTGTTGTTGCAATGACTCAGGCGGTACTTTTTTTTTTTTAAGTTTTATTTATTGAGTCACTGTGAGAACAGTCACAAAGCCTTTCAGTTTAAGTCTCGGTCGGTCATACAATGAGAAAACACTTGTCCCTTCACCAGTGCACATTTTCCACCACCAAGAACCCCAGTATACCTCCCTCCCACCGCCTGTGTGGCAGATTTCCACTTTACTCTCTCCCTACGTTTATCATACTCAATATTACGACAAAAGACCCAACATTATTATTTGGAATTTTCCCCAACATTCAGAACTGCCAAAAAGATATCATTAGATAATTTGTGTTCCATTGCTGATTATAAAGAGCATATGATGTTGTGTGGCTGCAATAGTGGCCACGTGATTTTGGATTTCTGATATTTTAGTAATAAGCCTAGAGGGATTACTGCCAAAAGCCCCTGGGTTCTGAGATTGGTTTGTGTGCCTCTGGGATCATGGTCATTCAGGAGCCGGAGGAGGTGTTTGTGGTGGCAACCTGGGACCTTGTCAGGGCGGGGAGCAGGGCCGGTTACACCCCCCATTCCATGAGGCTCTGCGTGCCTCATCAATGCAGTCTCATACCTGGTTGTCCATTAGGCTCTACAAGATGAAGGTCACCATGACACTGCTGCAAGGGGGGACAGGCAGAGGGACAAACACCCTTCCTCTCCCAGGATGGCATAGCACCGTAGTTTAGTGCACAGTCCAGATGCATTTCAGTTGGGCATTATATTTTGCTCAAAGTTTCCCACCACCATTCAAGTCTGCCTTCCAGGGAAAGACACTAGATCATTTACTTTCCATTGCTCACTTTGCATATCAGAAAACGTAGTGTGGCCATGTAAGCTGTGCAGTTGGGAGAATAGTCCTGGTGAGCGCATACTGGAGCCATGCTTGTAGAAGCTCATGGTCACCGGGATTCCATCTGGAGAAGGCGGGGAGACAGCACCTACCCCATCTGGGACTTCCCGGTGATATTGGCTTGGTATGGGGCCTGGAGAATTCTCTGGGAGCTGTGGAGCCTGCTGGACAGGTTTCTTCACTGCTGTGTGCTGCAAGATGCAGGCCGTACTTTTGGACACAGCACTCCTGAGCTTTAGTTGCACTGCTTATGAAATTTGCACACATTTTGTTGTTGTTGTTGTTGTTGTGGAGGTGTTGGTGCTATTACAGACTTTGTGAAGGTGTTTGGTGCTATTGCATACCAGTGATCACACACTCTGTTGTGTTGCTGGGAGCCCCAGAATGCAAAGTTGCCAGGGCCAGGGTTGGCACATGTGGGTGGTGGGTTTGATTGAATTTCAATCTCAAACTTGCTTTTATTATTGAGCCTTCCCAGGCCCCCTAATTTTACATCTTGAAAAGACCTTTGAAATATAAGAACTAGATTCATAGTATGGTTAAATTGCTTGTAACACATATTTAAATGTTTCTCTGGATTGCTAGCTTAGTCTTCAAGTATGTAGTATACATTGAAGCTTGATGCAATTGATTTGGCATTTCTAAAGTCTTTAGGAGATGCTAATATTTTTATTTTATTTTATTTGTTTGCCGCCCCTCTCAGAGAGCCCGGCAAGCTACCGAGAGTATCTCACCTGCATGGCAAAGCCTGGCAAGCTACCTGTGATGTATTAGATAAGCCAAACACAGTAACAAAAAGTCTCACAATGGAGATGTTACTGGTGCCCGCTCGAGAAAATCGATGAACAACAGGAGGACAGTGCTACAGTGCTACAGTGCTACATTGCTAATATTAATTTTAGAACTACTTAAATGCTCTCCATTCCTGGAAGTTTTTAAAACTCGGATAAAACTATTAATTGAAAGTAATTCTACAATTTTCTACATACCAAGATAATTCATGCTCTGGTGGTACATATAATGCTTATTTATAATTTTAAAATAAGATTTGTTTATGTTCTAAGTTGTACTCTTTGGGTTTGTTTTTTTGTCCTCACCCAGTGATATCAGGGATTACTACTGACTCTGTGCTCAAGGATCACTTCTGGTGGTGCTTGAGGGAAACTATGGGGTACTGGGGTTTGAACCGGGGTCAGCCATGTGCAAGGCAACTGTCTTAATTTCTGTACTCTGTCTCCAGCCCCTCTAAGTAATACTTTTAAGTACTAATAAATAACAATTTGTTTGTTTTTTAGACCACTCCCAGAGATGCTCTGGGGTTACTCCTAGCTTTGTACTCAGGAATTACACCTAGTGGCACTCAGAGAACCACATGGATGCTGGGGATTATCTGCAAGGCAAATGCCCTACCCACTGTGCAACCTCTAAGCAGTAATTTTTAAATCTTTGCAGATTATCAGACATGTTTTAATATTTTTATTTCATATTTTGCTTATTTACCACACATGAGTAGCACTGTAGCACTGCCCTCCCGTTCATTGATTTGCTGGAGCAGGCCCAGTAACATCTCCATTGTGACACTTGTTGTTACTGTGTTTGGCATAATGAATATGTCACGGGTAGCTTGTCAGGCTTTGCTGTGCAGGCGAGATACTCTCAGTAGCTTGCCGGGCTCTCTGATAGGGGCGGAGGAATCGAACCCGTGACGTATTAGATATGCCAAACACAGTAACAACAAAGTCTCCAATGGAGACATTACTGGGCCCGCTCGAGCAAATCGATGAACAACGGGAGGGCCTTTACCTTTACCTTTTACTAGCTAGATGTGGCTAGTAATTGTCATATTGGACCACACAGGTAAGGGCGGTGGCTGCAGCAACTGAATTTCTAATTCTCAGGGTCTTTCTCCTACAGTTACCATCGTAAGTGTATAAAATTGTTTCCAAAGCATCAGATAGTATAGCAGTATCAAAACCAAGACCAAGAAAGAACCCCTGGTAAATCTTTCCTGAGATAGCTCTGCTTACTTATAAACTGTTTCCCTCAGTGACCCTTCATCACAAGGAAGTGTTGGAAAAATGAAATATTTGCTTCTTTCTCATTTCCAACAAAGTAAACGGAAAGGGGCAAGTAGAAATATATTTGCCAATCAACTAAGTCAACCACAACAAGCATTGATGGTAGGGTAGATACAGCATTTACCTTGCATGTGGCCTGCCCGGGTTTTCTCTCTGGCACCACATATGGTTCCCTGAGCTCACCAGGAGTGATTGCTGAGTGCAGAGCCAGGAGTAAGCCCTGAACACTGCTGGGTGTGCCTCGTGACTCTCCACTCACAGAAAACAATGATTTTTTAGGCTAAGTAAAATATAATTTAAAATTCCAGGAATCACATGTTCCAGGAATAGCATGTCCTACTTGATTTCATAATATTTATGTAATATTTCACAAAATAATAAACATTTTATTTAGGTGAATACCTATCTAGTTCATATGTATGATTTTCAAGTAAACATATTTGAAAGAGGAGAGAACAAGGGAACATAGGAATGAATGGGGCATCTGGGGAGAAAAGCCATTTTCAAAAGATGCATACAAACTCTTTTTCCCACACATTTTTCAGCCCTCTATGAAGGTTTAAGTGCACTACTGAATATCAAATAGAACACTTTTATGGAAAATTCAAAATTCCCATGAAATTCCAGTGGGAATATTCATTTATACACAACATAATGTAAATATATATTAAGAAAAGTGTATGTTGCAGTTAGTAATTCTTCCTAGTTCTCTTAGCAAAGCTAAAGTAGCAAACTATATAAATTAATATAATATTATTATAAAAAAAACTCCTTGATTATCTTAGCTGAAAATAAAAGGATCTTTAGCTTCAGGAATAACAAGTACTACATAAATCTAAAAATAATATTAGGATTTAATTATATAGTTTACTATAGATTATAGACCTAAAACTACAGGTGATTTAAACCCCCTTTACAATTATACAAATGTTTAATATTACATTAAATTTGTTTTTCATTCTAACCCATTTTTGTGTGTTCTCATGTCAAAAATCTAAAATATTTTCAATTATATGAAATCATAACACATGATATAAATTTAAGAGTAGAAAACAAATTTATATGTAGATATTCAGTATAGTGTACATTAAATCTGACACTACTCTCATTCTTAAATATGTGTCCATACATTACTATATAGACAGACATTCATATAACTAAGGTTTTAATTATTCAAACAACTCACTAGGTCATCTAATAGGATTGTGTGAAGTTCAGTTGACATGAACTAGAATTACAGCATAAAATTCCTCAAATTAAAACATGAATGAATTTAAACCATCAGAGAAATTAGGTCAATAACACTGTCTTTAATTGTAATCTCCTGTAATTTGCATTTGGACAAGGAAGAGAAATCTCTGGATGCCTCAAGAAAGAGAGTAATCCCATTATAACTTCACTACATGGTGGCAGTTGAGATCAACTTTGTACCACATTATATGAAGGACACATACTGACCTCTCCACAACTAAGCCTTCATTTCAAGAGATTTTATGAACATTTTTTAATACATTATACCAAATAAAAGAATAGTATATGCAACTTAATGTTAGCACTAATACTACTAATATCTACTAAAATCCTCTTTCCTTTTTAAATGCTGATGGCAGGTCAAATTATTCCATAGCCCCAACATACATATAGAAGCCTGACCTCTATATTCTGCGGCATAGGTTAGTAATACTACACTCTATAAATCAGCCAGTGACTCCTTAGTGACATAGAGCACATGACTTGCCAATGGGCCTTGCTTCCTCCAGTCATTATGGAACTGTGCAAATGTGCACTCAGAGCTGTTAACACCACTCTGGGCTTTCACACGCACCACTATACAAGGTGCTGATGACCAGTGACATGGACACTGTGTCCTTTTACATTTACCAGATCTCCTTAGAGATCTTAAAATGATGCTTCTGTCACTTTGAAAATGACATGAGATCACACTGTTCTATTTGGGAATACTGTTGAATTGGTGATTGCTTTGAATTTTAAGAAAAATGAGAATATTTAATTCTACTGAATTTAAAATAATGACACAACAAATTTAAATTCAAATAATTACTATGACTTTGCCATCAAAAAAAAAATCCTTGGTGCCAAAGACTTTAATAAAAGCTTAGAGAGGAAAAATTATGCTTGAACATATCTAAAATTGAAAATTTAATGTTGGAACATTATTACTACATGTCTCCCATGCTCCCATAATGTGAGTCAGAGTCTTTATTGTCACTCTTTCCTTTTCTCCTTTTTGTTCTCCTTGTCACATCCCCTTTGAAAAGTAACTAAAAACAACAGAAAACATTTTTCTTCTTTAAACAATTTAGTTGTAGCAATTCTGTACCCAATTTTAAGAAAGCAATACTATTTGTATACACATCATAGAAATTATCTATGTTCACTTTTCTCTTCTTTTGAATATTTTTTAAAATAGAGAAAATATAATAATCTTATATTACCATTTTACAGTGGGTAGGATATTTGCCTTGCAAGTAGCTGACCCGGGTTCGATTTCTCCACCCCTCTCAGAGAACCCAGCAGGCTACCAAGAGTATCCCACCCCCATGGCAGAGCCTAGCAAGCTCCCTGTGGCGTATTCGACATGCCAAAAACAGTAACAATAAGTCTCACGATGGAGACGTTACTGGTGACCGCTGGTGACCGCTCAAACAAATCCATGAACAATGGGAGGACAGTGTTACAGTGTTACAGAGCTTTTGATTAGTAAAAACATATTATTGATATTATCAGCAATTAAAAATATTTGTATAAGTTCCCTTTTATGATACAATTGTTGATTTATATTTTAGCCAGTGTATCTTTGCAGTAACACACTTCTAAACTAAAATTTAGATTTTAGTCTGTTAATTTAAGCATTTGATCCATTTATTACAGAAAAGAATCCATGAAAGGCCTGTCATTACCTATCTTTCTAA